>NC_045785.1:113961568-114660456 GCF_009873245.2 Balaenoptera musculus | reverse complement strand
GTCCCTTTTTTTTTCTCTTCTTCTTCTGGGACCCCTATAATTTGAATGTTGTTGCGTTTAATGTTGGCCCAGATGTCTCTGAGACTGTCCTCAATTCTTTTCATTCTTTTATCTTTATTCTGCTCTGTGGTAGTTATTTCCACTATTTTATCTTCCAGGTTACTTATCCGTTCTTCTGCCTCAGTTATTCTGCTATTGATTCCTTCAAGAGAATTTTTAATTTCATTTATTTTGTTGGTCATCATTGTTTGTTTGTTCTTTAGTTCTTCTAGGTCCTTCTTAAATGTTTCTTGTATTTTCTCCATTCTATTTCCAAGATTTTGGATCATCTTTACTATCATTACTCTGAATTCTTTTTCAGGTAGACTGCCTATTTCCTCTTCATTTGTTTGGTCTGGTCGTTTTTACCTTGCTCCTTCATCTGCTTTTTGTTTCTCTGTCTTCTCATTTTGCTTAACTTACTGTGTTTGGGGTCTCCTTTTCTCAGGCTGCAGGTTCATAGTTCCCGTTGCTTTTGGTGTCTGCCCCCAGTGGCTAAGGTTGGTTCAGTGGGTTGTGTAGGCTTCCTGGTGGAGGGGACTGGTGCCTGTGTTTTGGTCAGTGAGGCTGAATCTTGTCTTTCTGGGGGGCAAGACTGCATCTGGTGGTTTGTTTTGGGGTGTCTGTGAACTTATTATGATTTTAGGCAGCCTCTCTGCTAATGGGTGGGGTTGTTTTCCTGTCTTGTGAGTTGTTTGGCATAGGGTGTCCAGCACTGTAGCTTGCTGGTCATTGAGTGGAGCTGGGTCTTAGCGTTGAGATGGTGCTCTCTGGGAGAACATTTGCCATTTGTTATTACGTGGAGCCGAGAAGTCTCTGGTGGACCGATGTCGTAAACTTTGCCCTCCCACCTCAGAGGCACAGGCCTGACACCCGGATGGAACACCAAAACCCTGTCAGCCATACTTTTGGGAAGTCTGAGGTCTTCTGCCAGCATTCAGTTGGTGTTCTGTAAGAGTTGTTCCACATGTAGTTGTTTTTCTGATGTATTTGTGGGGAGGAAGGTGATCTCCACGTCTTACTCCTCCGCCATCTTGAATGTCTCAGTCCTGTTGACTTTTTTTTTATTCAAAATATAAAATTTATTCAAAAGCAATAAAATAACAGTTTCTATGAAGTATGAACTGTATATAATAAGTAAACACAGCACAGTACCAAACTTGTTGACTTTTTAATGATGGCCATTCTGACTGGTGTGAGGTGATACCTCACTGTAGTTTTGATTTGCATTTCTCTAATAATTAGCCATATTGAGCATCTTTTCACGTGTCTGTTGGCCATTTTTTACATAACTTATGTTAGTAGCCCTAAAGGAAATAGTCTTAGAAGTAGATTTGCTGGGTGAAAGTTTATGTGCATTTTAAATTAGATATATATTTCCAAATCACCATTCAAGGAAGTGTCTCAAATTTGCATTCCCACCGAGAGCATATCAGGGTGCCTCTTAATCCACAACCCCATCAGTATTATCTGCCTTTTTAAGCTTTGCCAGTCTGATGGGTGTTTTTATTTGTATATACTTAATTAGTAACAAAGATGTTATCTTTATATATTTATTGGCTATTTGAAGTTTTTAGTGATTCATACACTTTTCACACTTTTCTGTTGGATATTTTTGTGCATTGAAAGCTATTTGTAGATTCAGGTCATTAACTTTGCTTGTCATATGTGTTTCAATATATTTTCCTTGATTGAGATATGACTTTTATTATTTGTTTATATTATTTTTTGTTCCTTTCTGAGTATGTTAGAAGTAGGAACTTCTATTGACTTTTTGTTTTCCCTCAGTTCCAGTGTCTCACCCTATCCTCACCCTCAGGACCCCCAGGGCCCAGGCTGTGGTGGGGGATGTGGTGGAGCTTCATTGTGAGGCCCAGAGAGGCTCTCCCCCGATCGTGTACCAGTTTTATCACAAGAATGTCACCCTGGAGAGCAGCATATCCCACTCTGGACAAGGAGTGTCCCTCAACCTCTCACTGACTGCAAATCATTCTGGAACCTACTCCTGTGAGGCCGACAATGGCCTGGGTCCCCAGTGCAGTGAGGCAGTGACACTTTCCATCACAAGTAAGTTTCCTATTCTCAGGCCACAGATGTGGCCAAAAGATTTCCTCCTAGGATACTCTGATAATCCTTGTGATGCCTGACCAGGACAGTGTTTCTCAGGGACAGGTACACAAAGCTAGATGTTCTCCAAACTGTTATTTTCATTAAGTGTTTCTGAAGGCTTGTCATTTGGGTGGGAAAGGGGGCTAAAGAAGACCACTGAATTTAATACTCTTCAGCTAGCATCATCCATCCTGACCCTCAACCCTTGCATCAGCCACAGACATGAGCTTCCCCACCAAGAGAAGTGCCATCCCCTGTGCCACACCTGCACCTGATTAGCCTCAGGAGTCCTGGTCCCCTCAGTTCATCCTCTCTCCCAGGCATCAGCTCCAGGGATCAGGGCAGTTCAAGACCACAAGCCTCTCCCTCTGGCTCATGCCTGGGGTCTCCCCCTCAGGGCTGACAGGGAGCAGAAGTGGCCCTGTTGCCACCGGTGTCACCGGGGGGCTGCTCAGCGTGATGGGTCTCGCTGCCGTGGCACTGTTGTTCTACTGCTGGCTCCCGAGGAAAGCAGGTGAGTAACTCCCTGGTTAACCTTTGCTTGAGTCCCTGTCCTTCCCATCTCCATTCCCTCAGGCTCATGCTGCCTCTGGAACCACCCCCAAGCTCTCAACACCTCCTTTCTGCACAATTCCACAGCTCCTACATTCCCCTCTAGTTCCTCCAGAATTTGTCTTCATCAAATGCAAAGTTTCCAGAACAGCCCTATTGGGTGTAAGATGTCTTCACAAGATGTAGTTTATCTGACATGACAAATTACAGTGCATTTCCCTCTCTACCCTTGCAAGACCCCCAAGGAACGGAAGAGGAGAAGAAAAACTCTGAGAAATAGTAGTGAGAACAGAAACCAAATGGAATTTGATAACTTACTGATTTTGTAAATGTATGGTACTTTCATAGCCAATCAAGTCTATTTTCCCACATTCAGCTATTGACCATTGTTCTTCACAAACTCCACGTTAAAAGATTATGGATTGTGGGCTACCCTTTTGTATTATAACTATACCCCTCTGGAATCCAGGATCAGTAGTTTTTGCCCAATCTGCCACCTCCCTTGGACATAGCAATGGAGGGTTCACATCTTAGAGACAGTGACTCCTGGAAGGTTCTAGGTGAGCCTCCTATGAGCTGTGCTCCTTGTGAAGTCTTCCTTCTCCTGGACTCAATGTCTCTCTGCTTTCCTTTGCAGGAGGAAAGCCTACATTTGACTCCTCCAGGTAAGACCTGCCTATATTGCCGTATGGTTAATGAAATGCCCACCAAGTATGAAAATGGAATTGAATCTGGTTACTGCTGAGAGCATGGTCACTGCTTCATGTCACTGAGATGGGTTCTGCCAATTTCATGTTGCCAGCTCCCTTGGGATATCTCAATTCCCAGGACCTTCTCACCCATCAGCTTAGCTAAATAGGCCTTTTTCTTGCAGCAAGTGTTAATTGCTTTTTATTTATTAACTTACATCCTTGGTCCAATGTTGCCTTGGTGGTTTGAGTGACACTATGACCACTGAATCCATCCGTTTCCTAAGATGGTCTTAGCTTAATCAGCCTGGAAAGCTCTGGTCATGGCCAACCCAACCTAACCAACACCTGTTGTGATGACAGCCAAGAAGATGGAGTCACGCAACTTGGCCACCCCGAGAGACCTCTCTGCTAACAGGAGGTGGTGCCTGTGAAGAAGGGGCTGCCATCTTGGATTCCAAAGACTGACTTTAGGAGTCACACCACAGCTCACAAACTATCCCTGGGCAAGCTTATGGTAGCAGCATCCAAACCATCCTGAGTTCCTCTGAGCCTTTTTGTTTGTTTGTTTATTTGGCCGTGCTGCAAAGTTGCAGGATCTTAGTTCCCCCACAAGGGACTGAACCCAAGCCCTTAGTGAAAGCACCAAGTCCTAACTTCTGGACCACCAAGGTATTCCCATTTGAGCCTTTCTAATTATGGATTTCACTCAGATACTGATCTCTCTGGGAGTGTAGACCTTGGAGCCAGGTTTGAATGGCTCCTGGCTCTTTCCCTTTCTAGTTACATAGTCTTGAGTAAGTCATTTTACCTCTCAGAACCTCCATTTTTTCCATCTAAAAAATAGAGATAATAATAGCATCAACTTAATATTGTTATAGGCACTAGCACAGTGACATACTAGGTGGCAGTAAAGTCTGGATTAATATTATGATTTATAATATAATAGTCCATAACAATAGACCATTTGTTATATGCTCATCTATGTTTCCAGGCTTGGCAACTATCCTGTGGTAAAGACTCACTAACAGGGAATGATCCTTATAGCTACTTCATCAGGATTTCTGGGAAACATCAATGCTTCTACCTTACAGGAACCCATCAGCTTCAGACCCCCAAGAGCCCACCTACTACAATGTACCAAGCTGGATAGAACTGCAACCAGTGTACAGCAATGGTGAGGACTGAGGACCCTCCATTTGGGCAGGGACCCCAGGGTTGGTCCAGGAAGTGGTGGGACAAGAAATGAGGAAGGGATGGTACAGAGGCCCGGAGGGCCCTGCTCCCTCCAGAGAACAAACTCTATCTGGGAGAGGAGGAAGTAGCAAGACAAGGGGCAAGAACCTTAGAGTCCTCTCAAACTTCAACTTCTCTCCAAGTAAATCCTAACGGAGGAGATGTGGTGTACTCGGAAGTCCGGAGCGTGAAGGCGGAGAACAAACAGGCAGGTAAGACCCAAGGACCCTTGATTTGGGCGGTCTATTGCTATGTGTGGCTCAGTCTCCACCCCTTCAGTGGGTCTGGGCCAACCAGACACAGAACTGCCCCTCAGGCTGGGTCACTGAGCTTCTTACTTTGTGCCCACCTACCCTGCTGCGATTAACCCAAGCTCACCGTGCAGAGCTGCTTTCTCCATTCTCCACAGATGGCCTCAGCATCACTTGAGTAACAAAGTCATCACCCTGGGCAGTCAGCCCCTCAGAGCTTCAGTGTCCCATCTGTGAAATGAGACAGGACTGTCTATCATTCCCTTCCTACCTGTACCTGTTTTCTACTGCTGCTGTGGCAAATGACCATGAGGGCTTAAACAATACGAGTTTATTATCTTACTGTGCTGTAGGTCAGAAGTCTAAAACACAGGTTACACTGGGCTAAAATCAGTGTCAGCAGAGGTCCTTTCTGGAAGCTCCAGAGGAGAATGTATTCCCGTGCCTTTTCCAGCTTCTAAAGGACACCCTTTTCCTTTCTGGGGCTCATGTCCCATCCCTCCATCTTCAAAGCCAGCAAGTGGCACCTCTCTAACCATTTCTTCCATAGTCAGTGCTCCCTTTGACCACAACTAGAAAAAGTTCTCAGATTTTAAAGTTCTCCTTAAAATTCCACCTGGATAGTCTAAAATAATCTCGCCATTTGAAGGTCCTTAATATTAATCACATCTGCAAAATCCCTTTCTCCATCTTAGGTCACATATTCACAGGTTCCAGGTATCAGGACATGGACATCTTTGTGGGAGACATTATTCTGCCTATCACACTCTCTCATAGGGTTATTGTAAGGATCAAACGAGGAAGTAGATGGGGAGATGCTATTACAGCAGCAGAGTTTAAGCAGCTTTTATGACGAGTATATGCTTGTTGTCTGTCTGTGTCATTAGTCCTCACTCATGGTAGATGGTCAGCTGTGAAGAATCCCAGCCTGGTTTCCTCCTCTCAGAGCAGGAAAGGGAAAGCCTTTGGGGCTATTCTAACTTTGTTCTGTAAAAAGTGTCATGTGATTTTTAGCCATTCTGCTTCCTTCTCTGGTTTTTTTATTCTTCTTATATAAAATCAAATGAACTCCATTTTGTTCCATTCTTGGTTCAAGGGCCCACCTCTAAAATGTATGAATTCATTCACACTTACAACCCCCTTTGATGTGAGTGTTGTTATTACCCCATTTCACAGATGAGAAAACAGAGGCAGAGAGATCTTAAATGACCAGCCTGAAGTCACAGAGCTAACAAATCACAGAAGAGTCTGTCTCTAGAGTCCAAGCCTTAGGCCAAGCTCTGCTTCTCAGGGCAGTTCCAGGGAGCCTTGAGGCTCATTCCAAGCCAAAAAGAGAAAGCCTTGCTTGATGAATGCCATATTTCATTCCAGCTTTAAGACAATATAATAATAATAATAACTTCTATTATCATATCAACATGTGTTGAGCAGTTCCTATGTGCCTGGTACAGTTCTGAGTACTGTAAATAAATACATTGAAAAAAAATATATATATATATGCCATAAATATATACACACACACATATATTTAAAGTTTGTTTATAACCCTCAGAAGTGTACCTGCACATTGGAACTGCTCAGCACATAACAGATGTTAGAAATCAAACACACACACACATAACCCTACAGGTAGGTATTATTATTCCCAACATACAGATGAGACACCAAGGCAGGAGACATTGAGTGACTTGCCCAAGGTCACAGAGGTGGCACGGCTGACCTGGGGCTCAGTCTGAGGTAGTCTGGATCAGAAGTCTGCTCTAAACCACTGCACTGCCTCTGCTCCAGGCCAGACTGCTTCTCCATAATGTACACTATGAATCTATGATCAAAGCATGAACAAGATAAAAAGTACATTTCTTTCCTTTGAGAGTCCCTGGGGAGCTCAGCATGAGGAACAAAGAGTGGAGTGATGTTGAGGAGAGAGTTGCTCGAAGCTGTGAGGTTGAGGTTCTTAGGAAAGGTTCAGTGCAGCCCCATGAAGATGGCTGTGGCTGGGCTGGTGGCACAGATGCAAGGAGAGAGTTCTGAGTTCACAGCTGAATGCTTCCCTTCTTTCCACAGCAGCCTCTGACCCAGAGCTTCTCAAGAACACGGTGAGTCCTGTGACCTGTGTACTCTCCCACTTCAGGCCTGCTGGCCTCTGGCCCTCACCTATGTGCTCCTTCCCCCAGGATTCCTGTGTCATCTACTCCCAGGTGAAGGGGGCTTACGCCGCAGCCCCTAAGCCCCAGCTCTTGGCTGCATCCACTCCTCACAGATGAGTCCACGCAGCTCCCGACTGCTGTCTCAGCCTCTGCACCCAAAGCCACCCTTGGGGGAGAAGGGACATCAAAGTGGGAAGATTTAAACCACCCAAGGTCACACCCAGCAATCTGTACATCAAGTGCCCACACCCTAGTCTGAACAGAACACAGGGTCCCGCAGGACTCCCGCCTATTTCCAAAGTGACAGCCCTGGCCCAGTGGTCTTTTTCTTAATGACATGTTGCTCCCAATCCAAGGCCCATGATGTTGCCTGGCTTCCTTAATGAGCTTCAGCTTTGGTCACTATTCCGAGTCCTACTCCCATACACATCCCCACCATTCCTCCATGAGGACTGCACCTAAACTCTACCACGGATAACCTGCTTTCAGTGGGTGCTTTTCTCAGTTGCAGTCAGTCTGGTAAGGCTACAGTGGGCTCTGCCAAATGGGACAGCACACACCCCTGGAGACATGGACACTGGGCTCGTCATGGACCTCCCCATGATGGGACTGCATTCCACACTCCCACTGTCTGTCTGAAACTCTAAGCTCAGAATCTGACACCAGGATAACTTCTCTCCTGCCCAAGTAAGTGGATTTCACACCCTAGGTCCTAGATCCTTCCCATCCTGCCAGAAGTAACCCAGGACAGTCAAGGCCAGGAGGACCAGAGATGCAGATAGAATACATATTGAAATATAGGAGGTGCTCTATTACTATTTGATTGATTGAATGAATGAATGAATGAGGAAGATATTATGGGCCATTATGGTGTATTCCTACCCTCAAACTGGCATCTGATCCAGTGTGCTCCCTAGGAAATCCAGGAAGTACTCTTTTCTCTTCCCTGAGTAGGAAATAAACTAAGAGAAGGAGTTTGAGTGAGGAAAGCTGTGTTCAGAAAGCAGGAAGCCTTCTCAAACTTTAAAGTGCTTATGTAGGGAGGGTGGGAGGGAGATGCAAGAGGGAGGGGATATGGGGATATATGTATACATATAGCTGATTCACTTTGTTATACAGCAGAAACTAACAAAATATTGTAAAGCAATTATACTCCAATAAAGATGTTTAAAAAATAATAAAATAAAATAAAGTGCTTATGGGTAACCTGGAGATCTTGTTAAAATGCAGATTCTTATTCGCTGAGTCTGGGTGGAGGCTAAGATCCTGCATCTATAATAAGCTCCCACGTGATGCTAATGCTACTGACCCTAGGAGCATACTGAGTGCCCAGGACCATGAAGAAGTAGCGTGGGCTCTGGCTGCCCACTGCCCAGCTCCATGGGGGCCACTCACGTAGATCACGTGCTCCCTGCACCATCCTTCCACTAGAACACCATCAGATCCTGCTGCTAAGAGGACTTCTCAGCAACATGCTGGGTTTCATCAGCCTCCCTGGGTCAGTAAAATGTAGCTGCCGTCATCTTCGTTTCCCCACCTCAGGCCTCACACTTTCCCATAGAGGAAATGAATACACTGTGAATAAATATACCTCTTAGCTTTCTCCATTCAAAGTTGATCTATCTCGCCTCTGAGCCATGGGATGTTTTGATCCATTTTTATGATGTCCATCACACCTCATCTTGATCTCCACACTCCAGTGGATTGTACAGGGGGAATCATTTCCAAGCCACATTGCCTGGATTAATAAAATCCTTGACAGGGCATTCATGGCCCTTCTCCACGTAGCACCACCTACTTCCCTCTCCAGCTTTTTCCGTGGTCATTGTGCTCCACACCCTACACTCAATCACCGGGTGATCTTCCCCATTTTCTAACATAGCCTCTCTGCACTTCCTCCTCTTAGCCTTTTCCATCATTTGCATATGCTGGAATCCTGCTCATTCATTGAGCCCCAAGTCAAATGTCAGCTGCTACTGGAAATGATCTGTCTTTGGACTCCCATAGCACTTGTATACCGTGAGACATGGCATCACTAATGGTTGATGTTTGGAGGGAACTTAGAGTTTATCTAAGCCACTTCTTTAATTTTGTGGTTGGAAATTGAGAACCAGAGAGGAAGAGCAACTAGCTGAAAATTAAATAACGAGTTAGTGGCAAAGCACATACTAAATTAAACCCAGGACTCCTGGTACCCAGGACGGTGCTCTTTCCTTTACACGGCTCCTCTGCTACAGAGACGTGTGCGTTTTTGTGTTTCCCCAACAAGACTGAGAGTTCCTTAAAAGGAAAGCCCAAGCAGCCAGCATGGTGCCTGGCATTCAATTGGTGCTCAATGAACTGTTGTTGAATTGGATGTCTATTAAATCCCCCTGATGAATAAACATCACCTCTACAAATTTGTCTATATCATTACCTGCTCCCTCTTAACCCAGAGAAGTGCAATACATGTCCTTCAATCTTAGAGTTTTTAATAATCCCAATAAAATCATTGCTACGAGTTCCACCTGTCAATTTGAGATGAATGCTGTGTATTGTTCAAAACAAGAACAAGATACTTGCATGAACTGCAGATATCTAAAACACCACATAAAACCCAATCAGTTGTCCCCACAAAACTTGCTCTCCTTACTGTGTTCTCTTTCTTCCTTCCTTCCTTCTCTCCTCCCACTCCTTCCCCTCTTCCTTCTCCCCCCTCCCCCTTCTTCTCCTTCTTCTTCTTCTTTTCTCTCTCTCTCTCTCCCTCCCTCCCTCTCTTTTCCTTCTTCTTCTTCTTTTTCTACTTGAAGATAGCACTCTACCCAGTCACCCAAGACAGAAGATGCATAGCCATCTCTGAGTCTCTACATTGAATTGGTCACCAAAGCCAATCCAGTCAACTTTCTTTTCTTTCTTTCTTTCAGCTGCACCACACAGCATGCGGGATCCTAGTTCCCTGACCACCAGGGATCAAACACGGGCCCCCTGCAGTGGAAGCTTGTAGTCCTAACCACTGGACCACCAGGGAATTCCCCTTCAACTTTATTTTCGAAATATCTCTCAAATCACATCCTCCTTTTAGTTCCCACTGCCACTTCCTTAGTACAGGCCTTCATCACCTACCACCAGGATTATGTAATAGCCTCGAAACTGGTTTCCCAACTTCCAGATTCTCTCTTTGCATAACCATCCCCAACAGATTTGCCAGCTGGACCTCCCAACAGAGTTGCTCATATGACCTTTCTAAAAACCAGCTCTATTTATTCCTCTGTTTGAAATCCTTCAATTATCCAGATTTCAGCCTCTATCATTGGACACAAGGGTCTTCATGATTTAGTTCCAACTTACACTTTCAGCTCCATCTCCCAATATCCCCTTTAACAGACAAGAACACGCACCATGTGCTCCTGCCACGCGAACCTCTTTTCATTTCCTACACGCACCACCTTCTTTCAAGCAGCCATGGCTTTTTTCCTAGTAACTTTCCCCTTTTTGTCCTGTCAAACTCACTCATCTTTCAACACTTAGTTCAAATGTCAATACTCAGTGAGGCCTCATTTCTCTCTACAGGTTTCTATAACCTTTGGCATCTATGTTTCTTGTAGTCCTTACAAAAGTGTGTGTGCGCTTGTGTGTGTGCGTGCACCCACGTGCTTCTCTCCCTGGACTACTTAAAGCCTCTCTAGGGTTGAGTGTTATGGTTAGTTCTATTTTATAACCCTCCCCTCATCCTCGCATCACGCCCAACACACAACACAGGGCCTGGTGAATCACAGATGCTCAATTCATAGTGAATAAATGAATGTGCAACAGTGTTGAATGGACTTTTCCTGTTTCCCTCAGAAAAACACTTAAGCCCCAAAGCTGAGCTCAACAGTTGATAGTAACTCACATGTTCTGAAGAGGAGCTTCTGGACACATCCCACAGGATTGACTCAGAAGTGGCCACACGACCCTTGGGTAGTCCCCTGGCTCCTCACACCTCCTCTATCAGCTGAGATCAGAGTTCATTGAAAGGGGTGATGGAGGAGATGGGTGGTCTGGTGAGGGGCACTGGGTGTTTTACTCTCCCTCCCAACTCCAGCCAGGGGAAGGCAGGACTCCTAGATAATGGCTTAAAGAAGGGAAGACAGCCCCTCATCTCACCACTCAAGGGGAACTGTTGAGCCTCAGGTAGAGAGCAGAGCCCAGGGAGAGAGCTTTTAAGAAATCTTAACACAAGAGCCCTGGGGTTTGGGGATGTTAGAGAGCACACTATTCCCCACTCCTCTCATGGGAAGGGAGTTCCATTAGCACCACACTCCTGGCCTCTAGTGGTCCAGCCCCTCTGTTTTCTTTTCTCATAGCCAAGAGCAGCCCACAGGAGCATGTGTTCCCCTCTGCCTTAAGTTTTAAAAGACCTGCCTCTATAGAGGGATACTTACAGTTTCACAACCCCAACCTCAAGGTTTAGCATAGGAGGCTTCAAACCCTGAGAAACAAAAATAGAGAATTCAGGGGAGCAAAATGCATAGCAAGAGCTGGAAGCTTCTGCTCGAAGCAGGGCAGACGGCTCTATGCCTTGGTGGTGCTTACCAGGCAGAGATCATATGGGTTTTTTACTGTGGTTTTTTATGACAGTGTATTGGAGTTGGCTTTTGGCTGCTGAACTTGAGACAGGAGCTTTAAGTCTTAGGCTGTGGTGTTTTGTGGCAGGTCACTAGAACTTAGACGAGGTTTTGACCAAAGGCTGTAGGGCTGGGGATACACACACTGACCATTAAGCAATGGTGAGCAAGTGCACTGGACTATTCTGGGTGCAGTGGCCCTGGACATGACTTACACTATTCCCATGGTTGTGAATTCAGGCAGCTGCTTCTGCCAGTCAAGGGTTCCAGGTCCTTATGGCACTTGGGGGCATGACTTGACAACACCTCCCTCACACACATTCCATGAACCTTCCACCTCCACTCCGGGGCTCCCCTATTGGGCTGAAGTGCAAATGTGAAGGGAAGTTAACTTTGGGATATTGAAGGCAATGGATAACTGTTGCTCCTTTTCTCCTCTCCACAGCCCCCTCCTTAAATGCACCATTCAGAGATGTAAAAGCTTTATTTATATGACCTCTCCGAGGACTCCTTGAGTGACCGAGCAATCAACCTATTGCAAAACTGTGGCCAAGTTGGGTCTACACATCTTAAATGTGTTCTTCTTTCCCAGCCTCCCTCCTATTCCCTCTCCCTTCCGCTTCCCTGGGATTATACTCACCCACAGTGTGTTAGCACATGAGCTTCTCCTTCAGGCTATCTTCTAGGTGAGAGTCAAGGGCCCCAGCAAAGCCAGCAACCTTGAAAAAGGGACCACTGTCCTTCAACAGATTGGCTTTCTTGAACAGCTGTGGCTGTGACCAAGCTTCAGCCATAAAACAGAAACTTTTCATTCAAGGCCTTTGATATATTGGGAGCCAGGGCAATATTTTCTGCTTTCAGTGCAAGGCAGCTGACTTCTATGTATGTCACAGAGCTTTTCAAGCTGTTAGGTGTTAAGGCCTTGCCAAGGTAGGAAGGGCTGGGTCTGCTGACCCAACCTCAGATGAGTCTTTTAACAAGGACACCAGAGATATGAGCCTGAGCTGTATCCCCATGCTGCCTTACAGAGCGAGAGGAGAGACATTTGTCTCCACTACAGCACTGCAACTAACACAAAGACAGACAAGGGGAGCGCATTCCCTAGAAGGAGGGTTTTTAGGCCTAACTGCAAATCGAGAGATGACAACAGCGAGAGCAGCTCAGGACTAAAGGAAAAGATCTGTTCACCATCTGTGATGGAGGCCACATTACCCAACAAAGCTCATACCCAATGCCGCTCTGAGAAGGTGGTAGCACCAGGCTCAAAAAAAGGAAATTTAAAAATTCTTCAGTGGAAAAGGAAGGTACCACTTAGGTGAATTCTATCCCTTTCCCAGCATGGTGAATTCATAGTAGCAAAACAAAACTTAAGATTTCTTCCACTTTAGTTAAAATTACAGACTCTAGACTTTATAACAATTTCATTATGGTGAAAAGATCTTTTCCATTTACCCTCTGTGATTCAGACACCAGTTTCTTTGGCAATGCTAAATGCTGGTCTCTGGGGACATAATTTTGTTAGGATAAATGTTTTAGGACCTTGAGATTGGCTTCTTTTCTAAAGTCAGTAAGTCTAGGACCCGTGCTATGATACACTGACATGTCCTATTAACTCTCTGGATTCTTTTAAATAGTGTCTTAGTCTGCTCAGGCTGCTATAACAAAAATACCATAGACAGAGTGGCTTAAAAACAACAGAAATTTACTTCTTACAGTTCTGGAAGCTGAGACGTCCACAATCAAGGTGCCCGCAGATTTAGTGTCAGGTGAGGGCCTGCTTCCTGGTTCTTAGACATGTCCCCACATGGCAGAAGAGGCAAAGGAGCTCCCTGGGGTCTCTTTTATAAGGGCAAAATCCCCTATGAGGGATTGTGTGTTGGATTCGACATAGATGAAGATGCATTGGAAATATTTAATAGGAATGTAGAAGAGTTTGAGTTAACAAATGTTGACATGGTTCAGTGTGATGTGTGCTCATTATCTAACAGAATGTCTAAGTCATTTGATACAGTAATTATGAATCCTCCCATGGGACCAAAAATAATAAAGGGATAGATATGGCCTTTCTGAAGACTGCTTTGGAAATGGCAAGAACAGCAGTATATTCTTTACACAAATCCTCAACTAGAGAACATATTCAAAAGAAAGCTGCAGAATGGAAAATCAAGATAGATATTATTGCAGAGCTACAATATAACCTGCGAGCATCATACAAGATTCACAAAAGAAAATCAGTGGACATTGAAGTGGACCTAACTCAGTTTTCTTTTTAAAAGTCTCCAAAGACAAAAGCAGCTTAAAATCTAATTAAAATGAATTAAAAATATGTTTACTAAAAACAAAACAAAAAAAAAGCTGCGGTCTCAGCCATCTTCTGCCCTCATGGTCCTCTGCCCTCATGACCTAATCACCTCTCAAAGACCCTCACCTCCTAATACCATCACATTGGGGATTAGGTTTCAACATATGAATTTGGAGGGGACACAAACATTCAGTATATAGCAAATAGTAAGGTACATCATCTATGAGTTTGCCTTGGGATAATTTGAGCATGAAAAATAATATTACTAGTAATAAACGATAACACATTAAAAGAATTTATGAGATAATTATTCTCAAAGGAAAAAAAAGAGCAGTCAAAATCTCTTATTTACAGAAGACAACAAATAATAAATGTAGAAGGAATGTTGACATTAGGAAATCACCACTTTGCAATCCCATGGTAACAATTGATTCAGGCAAGGATCACCCATGGATGTTAAAATTACTGGGTAAGAGGTTGCTAGGCAACAAGAGATCCACAGGGTCTCAATGCATCACCACCCACAGTACAAAAGGGGAAATGTACCTTTACAACGGAGAGATCTGGCAGCTCCAATCTTCAGTAAGTGATCAAATGTGGCATCACTGGTAGTGGGGGACACTGACCCTCGGTGATCTCTAATGTGGTGCAGTGGGAAGTCCAGTCTCACCTTCAGAGTGCTCTTATCAAAAAAGCTAACCCAGAACCTACTTGAGGAGACAAATTCAGAATGTGGGCCATTCTGAGAGAGATTCCCCAAAACTGTCAATGTCACAAAAGATGAAAACAAAAGGGCAGTGAGACAAAGGGAGACTGAAAAGACACACCTAATAGGAACCTTGATTGGATTCTTGATCAAAAAAAAAAAAAAACCATAGGAGAAATTAGGGAAAATTTAATATGGACTATATATTATTGATAATATTGAATCAATAACCTGATATTACTTTATAAATATTTTTGAAAATATTCAAAATACTTTCAGACGATTCAGTAAATATTTTTTAAATCGTGTGTGTGTGTGTGAGAGAGAGAGAGAGAGAGAGAGAGAGAAAGAGAACAAATTTGACAAAAAATTGGTGAATGCAAGGAAGGGCATGCCAGTGTTCATTGTACTATTCTCTCTTCCAGCTTTTCTGAGATTTGCATACTTTTAAAATAAAGCATCAGGTAGGGGAGAAGCACCTCAGACACTTGGCATTGAATTGATAGGTGCCCTGAGATGCTGATAGAACTTCACCCAGCCCTGTGAGCCACCGTCTCCACTACATGTGTCGCGAGAATCCTGCTTGGCCCAGGCACTGAGACACCCTGGCCAAGGATAGAGCCACACAGGACATTGAGGATGATGACTGGGGTTTTTAACTTAAAATATTTTACTTTAATTTCCTTGGGAATTTAATTTTGGAGCTGTCATTCTTCCCTGGAGATTTCCTAATGGAATGGAGTTTGTTTTCAACATCAGAGTATCTTTGTGTTGGCATGTTATGATTGGAGAAGTAAATGATGTCATCAGACCTCAATGCAGAGCCTCTAATAGACGGTTAGGAAATACGGATGAAATAACTAGGGGCAGGTAATAGAACAGAGAGGAAACTCTCAGGTTCACGTACACTGTGAGCTGGAGTGGACTCTCGTTAGTTCACTGTTCTGACCCATTTCAGAGCTCTCTACAAAACCTGAGCTGCTCAGCTCTGCTCCCAGAAGACTGCACAGAGGAGGAATATTTGGTTTGGGGATGCAGCCTCACATAGATGGCATCAGTAGATATTCTTTCTGCTGCCCACATCCGTGATCGACCACAGGCTTAATGGATAAGCACAGTGAGCTGAACAAAAATCTAGGGAACATTAGAATTTTCCCTAAACACCGCTTATTCTTCCCCAGTTAGTGGATAATGGCCGTTTGTTCACATCCTAACTGGTGAATCTATTATATACAAGTTATAGACATGGGGATTTGTTCCCTTTCTCCTTCCTCTTTACTCAGGACCAGTATAAGCCTGCACTCTAGATAAGTGTGTCTTCTCTGAAGACTGAAACTTTCCCTCAGGTGGGTTGTCTCAAGTTCCAGCCTGGAAAGGGGTAGTTAGCCAGCCCATTTGGTTCTCACTCCTCAGCTTTATTAATAATTGCACTAGGATTCTCCAGATAAACAGAACCAAGAGATGACCTATCTAACTATCTATCTATCTAGAAGAGAGATTGATTTATTATAAGGAATTGGCTCATGTGATTATGGAGGCTGACAAGTCCCCAGATTTGCATTTGGAAAACTGAGGACCCAGAAGAGCTAATGGTGTAATTCCAGTCCAAATGTCGGCAGGTTAGAGACCTAGGAAGAGCCAAGATTTCAATTTGAGTCCAAGAAAGGAAGAAAACCGATGTCCTTGATTGAAGCTAGTCAAGCAGGAGAAATTGTCTCTCACTTGGAAGAGGGTCAGCCTTTCTTTTTTGATCAGGCCTTCAACTGATTGGATGAGGCCCACCTACATTAAGGAAGGCAATCTGCTTTACTCAGTCTATCAATTTAAATGTTAATCTCATCCAAAAACACCCCCACAGATATACCCAGACTAACGTTTGTACAAATGTCTGGGCACCCTATGGCTCTATCAATTTGACGTATAAAATTTATCATCACGATCATAACGGTGGTCAACTGGCTCCAATATATCTTTTGGTTTGTCTCTCGATTGGTTCAGAGCTCTGACAGGGAAGAGTGGTGTTATTTGGGGGGTGTCCTCAAAGAAGAGAGGTACCTGTCTGGCCTCCCTCACTTTGGTAGTTAAAAGAATGTCAAACATTTCAAGGGCACACCTGTTTTCTCTTTCTGTTTTGTCCTTTGTTCCTCCTCAAGGTCTGTCTTTCTCTTTGACATCTGGCTGGCCTGCACAAAATCTCCAGATTTAACTCTTTCTACGTCAACTAGCCAACCTTGTTGTCTTTCCCCTCTTCCAATCTCCTCTGATCAATACAGCCCACTCATCAGAGACCTAACTCATAAGAAAAGCTACTATTTATTGAAGAATTAATAAATATAAGGCAGCATGCTAGGCATTATGCTAGATATGGAAGCAACCTAGATGTCCATCAACAGATGAATGGATAAAGAAGATGTGGTATATATATACAATGGAATACTAGTCAGCCATAAAAAAGAATGAAATAACGCCATTTTGCAGCAACATGGATGGACCTAGAGATTATCATACAAAGTGAAGAAAGTCAGACAAAGACAAATATCATGTGATATCACTTATATGTGGAATCTTTAAAAATGATACAAATGAACTTATTTACAAAATAGAAACAGATGCACAGACATAGAAAAGAAACTTATGGTTACCAAAGGGGAAAGGGAGAGAGGGATAAATTAGGAGTTTGGGATTAACATATACATGTAACTATATATAACATAGATAACCAACACGGACTTATTGTATATCACAGGAAACTATACTCAATACTTTGTAATAAACTATAAGGGAAAACAATCTGAAAAAGAATATATATGTATAACTGAATATATATATTATATAATGTATATCTAACTGAATCACTTTGCTGTACACCTGAAACTAACACAACTTTGTAAATCAACTATACTTCAATTTAAAATTTTTTTAAATAAATAGATAAATAAATTTTAGCCATAACAAGAAAAGAGCACACATTAGTAAGTTGGAGCTAGCATCAAAGTCCATGCTCTTAGCCTCTTCATCCAATGTCCTTGCAGGGTTTCATGGGTCACTAGTCTTGTTTGGAGAGAGACATTTGTGAAGAAGCAGAGAGCAGATGAGAGCTGAAGTCAGAGGCCTGGCTCCTGTATGGCCCTACCGCCCACTATCCAGCCTCTCCAAGCTCTGCTTACCTCACCTGTAAAACAGGAAAATAATATCAGCTGCTTGCCTGGAGTACTTATGGAAAGAGATAATGTTTGTATAAACCCTGTGCAGGTGTTCTCAGAGCAGGTGGCGAGGTACTTGCATTCATTACGAAGTTTGCATTGCTGTCTGCCTTTATTGGTCCCTACTCCATCATTACAGTGAAGCAGCTGCTGAACTACCAAAAAGATACTCCAGAAGAAAATAGTGGAAAATAGCTTGTTAACCTTTTTAATGTGAAAGGAATGGGATAATTAGGTGGGAGGTGTGAGAATACATATATTTAGCATTTCAGGGAATGACCTATGTAATTTGGGTTTTATCTGGTCATTTAGCAGAGAAATAAAAGCAAAGGGGTGATTTTGCTAGACATACTCTCCCACGTCTCTTACTGACAAAAGATCATGTTGTTTGCTCACAAGAGGGCTTTGAATAAATTCTAATTCCTTGGGCCAGAGCCCAGCATATCCTGTAGCTCTAGGTTTTCTGGTACCAGGCTGCTGAAGAGATCAAGGGCTGGGGGGTGGGAGAAAATGAGAGTGCTTAGGCTGATGGGTACTTCAGGGCTGTTTCTCCATGCTCCAGCCCTCAGCCTCCCTTCCTGCCTGACCATTGCCATTCTCATTCAGATCTCTCCTGTGCTTATTCCACACCTCTGAACTCACATGTCCACCTGTGTCTCCAAGTGGAGAACCACAGTGCAAACGTGATGGATAAGTCTGGTCCAGAGCTGGCCATGTGGCCATGTCAGTGAGAAGGGGTGGAAATTAGAAGAAGAGATGAAAGAGTAAGGTTGAGAGGAAGGTGTCCCTCACTTACCCTCCTTTCATTGGTCCAGGCTGCTCTCTCTCAGTCAAGGATACTACATTGCCTTGGCAAAAATAGAATACGTTCTGTGGGGGAGGGGAAAGAGGTTCTGTGACCATAACCATGGAGTAATAGGGGTATAGGGAGGGTCAGGGAATGGCCAAGAGGGACCCATCGGGACCAGAGATTCCAGGGCTGTGACTCAGGCTTTGAGGGATGGGAGAGACCAGGGGGAGGTGAGTCATCTAATTATCAAATCTTATTATTAGAGGAGAACTTGAAGGTCATCCACTATTAATGCTTTTCTCATGCTTGGGTCCCTCTGCATTATCCTTCCTGAGACATCATCCAGCCTATGCTGGAATACCTCCAGGGAACTCAGCACCTCATATGGTCTGAAATTACAGAAGGTTGGAGCTGGAAAGAAGCCTTGAGACCAGCAGGTCCAGTGAATGCTGGGGTGGGAAATCCTCATGAGGCCTGATAGCCTTGCACTCTGGAAGTCACCCCCCTGTAACTCTTAACTTTAAGGAGATTCTGCTCCCTGGGCTTATTAACCAAATTGCCTCCTCCTGGTGTCACCTTCAAATAGCTGGGCCAGCGGAGTATGCCAGTGTGGGAGAACCCCAGCTCTCCTCACTGCCATTCATTCATTCATTCACCAAATTTTACTTTGTGCCTGCAACTGAGTCAGGCACCGCACTAGGCACTTGGAATACATCAGTGAATACACCAGATCAAGACTCTGCCTTCAAGGAGCTGACAATCTAGCAGAGGAAAAGATACTAAACAATAAACATGAAAAATAAGTAATGTGTGTAGTAATTTAGAGGGTGGTATGTGCCATGGAGAAGGAAGAAGAAGTAGAGCAGAGCAAGGAGCATCACGAGTGGCCAGGGCAGGCTGCAGTTTTAAGTAAGGTGACCGTGGAAGTCCTCCTTGGGAAGGTGACGTCTGAGCAAAGGCATGATAGGTTCATCGGACGGACAATGGGTCTCTGAGGGAGGAGAGTCCTGGGAAGAAGCCATAGGCTGCAAGGCAGTATCATACCTGACAAGTCTGAGGATAGATGGCAGGGAACAATGGTGGAGGCGGAGAAACCAGTTAGGAGGCTGTGCATGGTCCAGGTGAGAGATGATGGTGGCTCCCACAAGGGTGGAGACAGTGGTGGTGGTCAGAAGGGGTAGGATACTGGCGACATTTTGGACATAGAGTACACAGGATTTCCTAATGGCTTGGATGTGGAATACAAGAAAAAGAAAAGAAATCAGTGTGACTCTAAAATGGTTGACCTGAGCAACTAGAAAGATGGCAACTCCATCCTGAGCTGGAGACTGGTGGGAGTGAAACAAGTCTGGGAGAGAAGATGAGGAGTTTAGTTTTGAACAAGTTGCCTTTGAGATGTGTATTGGCCATGCAAGCGGGGATGTCAAGTAGACAGTCAGGGATGGAAGTCTGGGCTTAGAAGAGAGGTCTGGAGACACGCACATGGGAGTCATTGGCATAAAAGACAGCACAATATCATCAAGGGAGTGCCCAGGGGCAGAGGGTCCTTCAGGTCCTTCATGACCACTTTAGAAACATGTTTTGGCTGCCATGTTTCAGGATGGTCGAGTGGTCAATGAGCACACTAATATATGCCTCTCCCTCTCCAAATCCACCAAATATTAATTTTTATCATTTATTGGTGACTGACCTAAAAGTTCCACATGTATTATCTTAGCCCATCCCAAAATAACCAGTGAGGGAGCTGTATTATGCCCATTTTATAGAGGAGGACACCAAGACCCTGCACACACAGTTGTTCAAACCACAGAATGATAAACGATGAAGCCAGGTTTCAAACTCAGGAGGCCAACTCTTAACTGCTATGTTATATGGGAGTTATGTGCTCTAGCAAATCTGTACGTTAGCAATACAAACAAATCCAAAAGAGAAAATGACCCACATCCAAGAAAACGTGGGACTCAGGTGTGCAGTGAAAAAATCCTAAGCTGACAACAGCATAGCAGCCCTAGAAAGTAATTGGTCCAAAGACAGAGGGCTCTGTGAAGATTGTGTTCAGAAAGCAAGCCACTTCTCCTATGCAAATTATGTGAATAAGAACTCAAAATAAATATCCTAAGCAGGTCTTTGTTAATTCTAAACAATAAGATGAAGATATGTGATTCTCCAATAACAACAAGTAAAATGACAATTAGAAACCTTGGGAAAAACCCAGTCTAAGAAAGTCATGGTTCAAATTTGGTGCAAACTAAACTATGGGATAATTGTGAGTAAACAACGGAGTGGAAGGAAATAGGACTTCATTCATAGAACGTTCCCCTTTTAGTGGCCAAGGTTTAATTACATGTTACTTTCTTTCCTTTTCTGTGGGCCTAATCACAACTCTTGGTTCTACAGTAAATAGTGTTTATATAATCATAATGCCGTAAATACTATTTAAGGGGGTTCAGTTTTCAGAATCAACCCAAAGCATAGAACACTTAATTATGGTTACTTTAGCATTTAACTGCTATAAACATGCTCAATATAAAAATGATAGTATGGCTGACAGAAATCTGGAGGAGGAGAGTGGAGGGACATCTACATGCACTGATTTCCTTGTCTTGTGTAGTGGAAAATCAGTAGATTTTGTCTAAAGATGATACATCAAGAAATAGAGATTTAAGTACACTCTTAAATCATATATCTGACCACTGGAAAACCTAGTAACATTACAGATCGAAACCAGGAAGTAGAGGGGGCAGGAAGAAAAGAAGCCCATATAATGCCCTAAATTCTTTACCTTTCCTGCAAGGTAGTTAATAGATACTACCTAAAGTTGGTAAATCGAGAATTTACACATATTGCCATGTTATTTACATTTGTGTGCTAGTAATCAGAGGACTCAGAAATTGTTCATTGCAGTAGTAAATGTGGAGCAATAAGGAAGAGGAACTTTAGTTTCTTTAATTGAATGCCTTTATCTATTGTTTGAGTTTTAAACACGAGCATGTATCCTTTACACATGAATATGTCTATTTAGTATGGAGGTTATTACGGCACACTGAAAATTCAAAGTAAAGCCGTAGTTCTAACTAGTGACCACTAGTCATCACTGGTTTCCTGGCTGGTGCCAGGCCTGGGAGCAGAGTCCCCAGTAACAACCTGGGGGAGCTGCCTCCTGTCTCCTTGGGGCCTGGATAGGGAAGCAGGACAGAGGGAGGCAGCAGCTGGAGGCCAGTGGCTTTGCCCGCAGCAGGAGCTGGCATTCTGTGCACAGCCAGTGGTGCCTCAGACATGGGCAGCCTCAGGCTGGATAGTGGGGAGCACACAACTCCCCTGTGTGATAAGGGTCCTTTCCGGGCCAACGAATTCAGCGCTGCTGATAGGGGAACAGGGATGCAGAGGGACAAGTAGGTCTCCCGATTGTTCGCTCTCAGCTCCCGCCTAAATACAACCTGTGGTCTTTCTGTCCATCCTTAGCCTCTATGCACATTCCGCTCACCCACCCAGCCACCCCCTAACACACACACACACACACACACACACACACACACACCTATCAGTGGCAAATCAGAGCTTTAGCATCAAAAGGTTGGCACAGACTGCTCTTCAGGCAGCTTAGGTCGTAGACGGCTGGTGCCCGTGAAGGAAGATAGACCGCGGGACTTCAATACTCAGACTCACCACCAGGAGGAGCTTTACTAAAATTTAGATGAGTTTGTGTGGAAATGTTTTTAGATAAGTTATTTAAGACACAAAAAAAATAATTAGGGTAAAAATAAAAGGTGATTTGGAAATTTTCACAGGTTGATACAAACAATTCAGCAGTAAAGCTATCAAACTTTTAAAGTGCATGGTGTTCAAGGACTTATTTTTAATGCTGAAAAGATAATTGTGGTGTCAAGGGAACAATTTCACTGTTCTTTTCCAACAACGACAAAAAAAATTTTTAACTAATTTCTGAATTTTTAAAAATTAAAACCTAAACCCAATGTAGTGATTTTGTAATTTGGTAATCACTTTGTAGTGATTTGGTAATTACTGTCTTCCACCTCACAAACAAACTCTGCCCCATTTCCAGCTCCCACTAAGGGTGAAAAAATACACCTGAGACTTTTGGCCATGACCCCCCCACCCGGTCTCCCTTTTCTTATGTTGGCAGCTACCCCAGGGCTTGCAGCCCATGAGGTTTTCACAAAAACTCTCAGCAGCTATTAAGCCTCAGGTTACACCTGTAGGGGTTATTGAACTTTATACCTTGCCTACTTTTGTATCCCTAGCCTATATCCCCTGAATAAAGACCAGTAAAATCCCGAAAACAGAGAGGCCCAGGAATAGGCAGGCACAAGGGAGCTGGCTCCAAAGTCAGGGTCAAGGGAAGAGAAAAGCTCATTTAAAGTGGCTGGTGAACACTTCAAAGGGAAAGAAAAAAAAGTTAGGCCCTGGGTCCTGTGGGAGGGAAGGGATTGGGTCCAGAGAGGTCTGGGATTCCTACAGGAAGGCCGGTGGGACCACCAGACACCCTTCAGACTCTCATTCCACAGAGGGACTGGGGGCCACATTCATGAGGTCACTGGCCTCAAAACGGAAGGGATCTTCAGTTTCCGTCCTTCCTCTAAGGCCCTTGAAAGCCACTAACCCTGTGTGGTGCATACAAATTGCACAGGCCACCACACAGGGGCGTGGAAATGTAACAGGCGCAGGGCTCAGGTGACCAAAAGTAAGGCATGTGGCAGCTGTGTGGCCAGTGGGTGAGGCAGGCGGTCAGGTCTCCAGAGGCAGCTTCATTGTCCACAGTGTTTTCTAGAAGACCCAGTGATGCCAAGCAGGTGGTCGAGCATCAGAGCAAGATGTTCCACAACAGGAAGTACTAAATGAAAGATACGAAGCTTGAGAAAAATTCACATCAAGAAAATACATAAAAAATCCAAAGGATCATTTCAAAACTGGGCTCTGGGTTCCTGAACCCCTGACAGATGCGGACAGCACCCTTCTCAGAGGTTCCCACCATTCTAGGCCATCTCACACACCCTCCACCTCCGCCCATTCTGGTAAGAGGCTATTTGTAAAAGCAAAACCAGAAACCGAAACCAAAAAATTAAAACATGATAATAAAATATTGTCATGTGGACTTGAAGAAACTGTCAGATATCGCTGCCCTTGGCACAGCTGTGTAAGAATGCACAACACAGATTCTCACACGTCCCTTTTGGGGTCAGCTTGCTACTGTCTTGTGAAGATAATAACCATTTTCCCAAGGGGAATGTCAACTTTTTGATCATCAATGACCTAATGTCTGAAACCTCAAAAACTCCCCACTTGGATGCAAAAGGCTTTCACAGAATATTTTCTACATTTTATTCTTTGTGAAAAGCTATTTTCCTAAGACTGACAATCCAAGTAATAGAATGAGTTCTTTCAAACAAACAGAAAAACAAACAAACAAAAAACCCTCAAGACAAATGATGGGAAGCAGCCTCAGTCTGACAAATGAACTCAGGAAAGCCTCGTTTCCTCTGGGCAGGCGTCCACAGAGCCATTCTTGATGGAGAATTTATACTTTCCCTCCCTCACAACCAGACCATCACTCCAGTCTGGCCATCTACATATAATTGCAAAAGGGCCCTTGGTAATATTGTGGAAAGATGGAAAGATGCTTGACTAGGACATAAATACCAGTGTTCAATGTCTGTAAGAACATCAGCTTGCCCCAGCACATACGGAAGAATTTATCACCCAGTCAGGCAAAAGCTATACTCTGTCAGTCCATTACCCCATGAAGTCAGCAAAGGAGCGTGCCTGTATTAAAAGAAAAGGAGGGTTGTAAAAAGACTGAGCAAAGCCAGAAGCATCCAGAAAGAAAGCTGCTGGCTAGGACTGTAGCAGGAAGGGGAGGCAAGTTGGCTCAGAGTTTCTCACCCGGACTTCTTCCTGGTCTTTGGACCGACATCCACAAACATACCAGAAAATTTGCCCTGGTGCCCCACTTGAAGGAGCCGAGAAACATTCATCCTGATGGAAGAAAGTGCGCTTGCCTCCAGCACCCTCCAGAGGAGACGTGTGTGTGTGTGTGTGTGTGTGTGTGTGTGTGTGTGTGTGTGTTTCTCTAGCCAAGGGCAAGAGGTGAGAAGAGTAGAGGAGACAACTTCCTTTTATTAATTCACTTGCTTTGTTAGCCGTGATGATGGAAAGGCTCCAAAAGGGTTAGGGTTTCCTTAAAGCAGAGGCGTGTCTCTTTCTTTCCCTTCATTCAACCCTTGTCATTTTAGTCATACCATCGGCACACAGGCTTACGATCTCATTATAGAAAGGTACCAGAGCGTCAATACCACACATCGGCGCACAGGGGTCCCCACAGTGCTGTCACACCTTGGCGTCACTGGACATTGTTACCACTTGGCAGACCTCAAGCCCCTTCATGAAAGGGTCGGCTTCTGATAGTGGCTGGGAGGCTGGGCCTGCGTGGTAGGCACCCTCAGAGTCTGAGCAGACAAAGCCTCACTTCCCCCCAGGGCATAAGAACCATCCAGGACACCGTGGGTCTTTGCAAGCTGTCTGGACACCTGTGGACATCCCCAGGCTCACATGTAAGGAGCCGCTGGGGCAGGTTCCCTCCCATCCCCAGAATCGGTTTTCATTGAGACAGATGTTTCCTGTGAGTATCCTCATGCTGTAAGTCAGTGACTTTTTGTCTTCTGACAACATGTTTCTCTCACTGGAAAGCCATTTTCACACACACACACACACACACGTGCACACACACACACACTCATTTTTAATCACATCTCAAGCATCTTCAATGCTTGAGAAGACTGGTAGAGAACCATTAACATTGGTTGGGATTGCCAGGCAGTCTGCTAGGCTCACTCCCCAGCTAAGCAACTTACAACACATACCAACCTCACAAGACACATGATCCAAAGCTTTGTATTTGTAAATTTATAAATTACTGCATGCTCTAGACCTTCTGAAGACCACTGATGTTAAATTACAGCTTTCCAAAGGTCATGATAGTCTTTACAGTGTTCCCTCCTCAGCAGCCCATGCCTGATCCCACTCCCACAGCCACGCAAGCTTTCCCCCGCAAGTCACAGACCGCCCCGAAAAAGTTGTCTGTACCATCACGAAGGCACCAAACACTTCTGGACTTTTCACAACTGTCTTTTTGCAACCTTGGGTGCAGGAGAGGGAGAGGGGGGTGGTTGCCACATGATTGTTCTCTATTAGCTCCATAAATTTTATAAATCCAAACAATCTTTATAATCCAAACTTTTCAACAATATTTAACAGCATAAGCCCCCTCCCAGTCCAACCAGATGGGCCACTTTGGCCCTTGCCTGTAACTGTAGCTACATTGCAGTAACTGTAGCTCACCTCTGCCGAGGTCCCCCATGTGTCTGGCACTGAGCTGGGCACCTCACTGCACTTATTACATCCAACCGTATGGGGCAGGTGCAACTAATACATTCATATTCTCATTTTAGAGAAAAAGGAAGCAGAGGCTCAGTGAAGTTCACTACCCTGCCTAAGCTCACCCAGTTAGAAAGTGACAGAGCTGGGCCTGTGTCTGCAGAGCCTACACGGTCACCTGCTTTCAGAGAGCACCTCCAGGGGGTCCAGCGCATGTGGGCCCCACAAAACCTTGCCCCATCCCCAGGCCACACAAACCCCCTCCCATCCTTGTGCAACATCAGACCCACCCACGTCTCCATAGGGACCATTCCTGCCCCTAAAGGGAAACCCTGGGATTGCACTCAATAATGCTACCGTGCTGCCAGGGGCTCCCAAGTGAGCCCAACGGTCAGACTCCCTGAAGAAGTCTGATGTGTTACCGAACCAAACTTGGGTCCGCTCATCCACGTGCAATAAAGCCAACCTACTAACACTGGGTTCTGGTGAAGGAAAGTGCAGCGTTTATTGTAAGGTGCCACACAAGGAGTTTGGGGCAGCTAATGCTCACAAAGCCTGAACTCCCAGATGGGCTTCAGGGAGGCATTTTTAAAGACCAGCTGAGGGAGGGGAGTCGCAGGGTGTATGATCAGCTTGTGCACAATTCTCTGATTGGTTGATGGTGAGGTAATAGGGTGGTGTCACAGGGGTTAACATTATCAATCCTCGAGCTCCACTAGGTCTGGGGGTTACATGCTCATGGTCATCAAGTAGTTAACTTCTTCCACTGGTGGGGGTTTTAGCATCTGTAAAACAGCTCAGGAAATGTGCATGAGATACTGTTATCTAGGTACTTCAGAGAAGAACTAAAGCAGAGGACATAGGGTCCTGCTCGGTTACACATGCTCCCTGGGCTCAAGGTCTCACTGTCACTTGATCCTGAGGAAATTATTGACAAGTTCAGTCAGGTCACACACATTCTACAGTTGATTGTTTGCAGGCCGGAAACTAATCATGGAGAGGATGGTCGGGTCACCCAGTGTAACAGTTGGATCTCAGGGCTTAGATCATCAGGTAGATTTTCCAGGGTGGGCAACATCTCTCTCAAATAGCACAGATCCAGGGCCTGCAACACAGGGGCTCTGCGGCCAGGTATCCAGTTCCAAGGAAAGTGCTCGGGGCATCGCTGAGAAGGGCTTTGTAGAAACTCTTTGCATCTGATCTCTCCCCAGTTCTGAAGAACCTGCAACAGCGAGGCCTTCACGCTCCTCTGAATGTGTTAGGCAGCCTCCTTCATTTAATGAGAATTCTCTTATTCTGCCCCCACTCTCCAGGTCTGCAGGGACCTTGGCAGTTCCTTTGTTTAGTTTTGTTTTGTTTTTAACATTTCTTTAGAGTACAAGTTCTTCTTGTCTCAGGCTCCCTGTAACTCTCTTCTGTATAAATAGGACCTTGGTCATAGCAGAACTTGTGGTGAATATCTCATATCCTTTTAACTGCATTTTGTCCGTGACCTTTCTAAATTTATCACATTTGTTTTAAACAACCTTATATTGTCGTCACTCTCCTTCTCAGACTTTGTGGATTTTCCCCTAAGGCGCCATAGTTGATGGGCCTTCCACTTATGAGGGGGTTTGGGGTGTTGCACCTACCGTTCTTATTGGGATCGCTCTATATATCTACAGCTCTGACCCCTGCGTCTCCACTGCACACATTGTCACACATTAAGCCCATGGCCACCTTTGATCCTTTCATAGTGACAAAGGCATAATTCTTTCCCTGGTCTGTTGGCAATTTAGAGCACATCAGCTCTTTTCAAAAAGAGCTTTGAGAACCTTCTTAAGGCAAAGTGACTTCTAGGACACCCAGATGTCCTAGAGAGGGCAGTGGCAACATTTTATTCAATTGACCCTAATAAGAGCTCAAGTGATGTGGAGATGGTGAAGGTGGAGACTTGAATGGACACTTTTCAGAAGGGCATGGAGCAGAGTGGGCTTGGGCCCACGACCTGGATCAATGGGTCCTGCCCACCTGCTCTGAGGCAGCCCCTTCTTTCTCATCCTACCTGCATAGAGTCACTGAAATCAGATTCAATTCTGAGCCCAAAGAACCTCAGGGTTGCAATGGGGCCAAGAGGCCTTCTAATCTACCTTCCCACCAAGTTCAGGAGACCCTTCAATAGAATCCCTCCCTGATCGATGGTCATTAGCTGCTTGTTAAACACTTCTGGTGGTGGGGAGCTTATTACCCAGAGGGCATAAGGTCAAGGAATGTTAGAGTCACCACACACACAAAAAAAAAAAAACAAAGAGAAGAGAATTTCTAGCCAAATTATGTACATTGTTGGACCATTGTAATTGTTAGAAATGCCTTCCTGAAGACTTCCTCACTCTAAAAGTCACCATTTGTTTCCACGTTCTGTTCCCAGCACATTAAATATAATTCTCTCCTCCATATAGTTGCTCCAAATAGCTGAAGAACCACAGGGAGAGACCAGGGACTGGTGGTCACCTCATTTCAAGTCTCATTTCAAGACAGACGAACACTGAAGTTTATCCAAGAGAAGGCTGTTTAAACCATCAATGAAGTTGCAGTTCTGCCTCCCGCCACTAGGTGTCACTGACATCAAGTGTGACAGACGTTACTTGTGTTCAGGCTGAGACTCAGAGATCCCTTTTAAAAGTAAAACTCACCACGCATATTCCGAACTCCAATTTTCGCTAACTTATTTTGTTATTACATTACTCAAAGGTATACAAATACGAAATGTATACACTGTATGCTTATCTAATAACAATAAAAATTTTAAGTATAAAATTAGAAAGAGCAATAAAATTCAAGTTAAGGTTAATGTGGTGGGTAGTGTTATTTTGCTGGAACTAAGTTGGTGATTTTGAATTTAATCGGACTAATGTGCATTCACATTTTTTTGGTCCACTGGTTATGGACTTGAGTCTATTTACTACAAACATGATGGATCATTATTAGAGTCATTTAAAAATTCCTATTTTTGGGGATTGACATGTATACACTGATGTGTATAAAACTGATGACTGATTAAATTTAAAAAAAAAGAAAAAGAAAAATTCCTATTTAAAAATTTACTCATTTTAAACTATCAACCAATTCTTTGATGAGCCAATAATTTGAAGAATGCAATCTCATTAATTCAATTCACTCATGCCTCATTTTACACAATCCCTTGCAGTTTTGATTCATTATAATGCTAATTACCTTTGAAATATTCTCCTAAAAGAGTTATGTATAAATACAAACCATTGCAGTTACTGGTTACTATCAACATTTTCCTTGTGCTCCTCAGCCAATGAGAGCTAGTCAAACCCTGGGCAGCCAAAACTACCAGATCCTCTCCATCCTTCCTGACACCCCCCAGGAGGTGCAGCCTGAGCTGAGACGTGCAGTTGCGTCACCCCTCCTCTGGAGGTCCTAGCAGCCTCAAGACCCCACCATAGCTGCCTCCACCAGTTTTTGCTTCAAAGACCACTGACTCCAGAGCTATGAGCCTCTGCAGCTGGTCTCATCTGTGAGGCCGAGCATCTGGGTTCCCCTCCTGGCTCAGCTCAGCTCAGCTCAGCTCCGCAGCCTCAGCTCTGAAACTTAGGATGCAGGGTCCAAAAGGGGCTTTGGCAGAAAAGCATCAAATGCTGGGAAAACAACTGGAAAGCTAGGAATCCATGCCAGGACTCCACTCACTCTCAGCCTCTAACAATTAAAGGATAAGGAGAGGAGCCCCATCAGCTCACCTGAGCTATCAATTCTTTCCCGTGGCACTACTGTACACAAGGAAACACATGAGGATGTGGCCAAGCATCTGTTGAAAAAAATTCCCCAACATTCCACTGTAACTTCAACCTTCTTGCCAATCTTTTGCAATGGGAGCTGGTCTGCACCAACACCGATGAGTGTCTGAAGTGTGAGAAACTGCTTAACTCCAAGTGAACCCAAATATCAGTCTTGCAACAGACAAGATACCCCTGCTATTCTTTTTGCTCTAGTTTTTTAAAAAATCATCGTAACTTCTGCAAAGCTCTTCATCCTCATCCAAGAATTTCTCCCAGAAGGGATTTTCAATGAGCAGTGTTTACCAGCATACTGTTTTCTCCAAGCTCAGCTCCTAGAGATAATAATACTAGTAATGATGGTTACCAAAGTGGCTGGGCCATGCGGAAATGGAAACACACACACACACACACACACATACACACATGCATACACACACAAAACTCAAAGGCATGCTCCTCTCACCATGGAATAGAACCAGCTCATAAGCCCAGGGCACTGGCCTGAAGTGCAAGTGTTCTAGCAAATTCAGAGAAAAACCACAGAGACTAAGCTCTCAGAATGGCTGCCCATAGTCCCTTGTCTAACCCCACCTGTTTCAACAACTGAGTAGCTACGCAGACAACACCTGGCCCTACAAGTTAGCTTCTAAGGGGAAGATCCAAACAGAAAGGGGGCACAGTTTTACTCATAATGTCTCGAGGCAAACACCAGACCCAATTGTCCCCACTCCACCCAAGAAGTAAAAAGCTGAATGGATCTAATACACAGTTGTAGAAAAGTTAAAACTTCTCTCTAGGAAACACAAGAAAATCTTGTTGTACACATAAAATCGACAACTTTTACTGTATGTAAATTACAACTCAATAAAAACTAGTCAGCCCTGAAAAATGAACCTTGCTTCCTCCTACCCCTACCCCTCCATTCCCTTCCAACTCCCAGCTTTTTCCTACTAGATCTGGTCTCTGGCATCCTTTACTTTGCCTCCAAAGCACATATTATTTGTAATCAAGGACACGTGTGTCTGTTTCTTTACCACATGGCTCTCTCTTTAGGTGTATCTCCATGGGAGATTGCTTGCGCATCACTGATAAGCCCAGTATGCTATCTCTCACCCTGTCCTTGGAAGGTGAAAAGCAGAGGACTCTGAACAAATCCTGGTCTGGCATTTGGGTCAGTTCCCAGCAGGGTCTGTGTTGTCCTTGAGACTCAGGGCTTCTAAGCCTGTCAAGGGGATTTGACAAACTCTGTTTGCCTTCAAAGGATGTATTCATTCACACATTTACTCAAATGTACACAGTGAGGTAGCCCATACCACAGTCAATAAACAGATGTTTCCATCACTTCAAAAAAATTCCCTTGTATCCCTTTGCAATCAATCCCCTTCCTCTGGACCCCCTTGATCCAGGCCACACTGATCTGCTTTCTGACACTATCATTTGTCTCTTCTTGAAGTTTATGTAAATGGAATCATACAGTATGTAGTCTTTTGTGTCTGACTTCTTTCATTTAGCATAAAGCCTTGGAGAGTCCATCATGTTTTTCTGTGTACTGGTTGTTCATTTCTTTGTGTTGCTGTGTAGTATTTCACAGCGTGGAATGGATGTACCACAATGTGATTATCCATTTACCAACTGATACACATTTGGGCTGCTTCCAGTTTTCGGATATTACCCATAAAGACACTATGAACACACCTGTCTTTGTGTAGACATGTTTTCTCAGGGCTGGGACTAGCTTGAGGCAAGGAAGTCATCTAAGGTACAAAATTTAAGGAGACACCGACTCTTAGGTCCTACTAGTGCAACCCCGAGAGTTAAATTTTGCTTTCTGGGTTCCTATGTTGCTTCACATAATCTCAGCCTTGTTTTTCATTTCCTTAGGACTGTTGAGTCAATATCTAAGAATAGAACACTGAGTCGTGTGGTTAAGTGTACATTTAAAATTACAAGAAATTGCCAAATTCCCAAAGTGGATGTGCCACTTTCACTACCTCCAGCAATGTGTGAGAATTTTAGTTGCTCTAAATCCTCTCCAACAATTGGTATTTTCAGTCTTCTTGTGTTAGCCATGGTAGGGTTGTGTAGTGGTATCTCAGTGTGATTTTCATTTGCATTTCCCTAATGATAAATGATGTTAAGCACTTTTCCACCTTTCATGTGTTTCTTTGCAATTTGTCCTTTAGTGAAGTGTCTTTCAAATTATTTGCTCATTTTTTTAGAGGTTGTTCATCAGTGGTTTCCTTGCCTCTCAGTATTCCCTCATTTTTGCCAGTTGCTCTGTCAGATTTGGACTCTGTTCTTCAAGCCCATCTGGCTTCAGCTTTTTACCAACAAGCTGTACAACGTTGGGGTATGAATTCAGTTTTTTTTAAAAAGATTCACAGTTCTAATTTTTTTGTATCTCTGTCAGTAACAGATTTCTCTCTGCTCTACACCTACTTTTCTACGAGGCCCCTTGGTCTTTCTCTCATATGTATAGTCTAGCTGTCACCCAGGGATTTAGACAATTTATTTTGTGACTTGGATCTCACTCCTTCTAGATTGTCATGCTTCCAGATTTTTCCCCTTTAAACTTCCAGCTGCTTGACAGCCCTGAACTCTGATCTCTGGTACCTTTAGCTGGCAAGATGGTGGTTTCTCTTGATGACGTGTTCCATAATCATAGCTGGGGAATGGGGCTGGGGAGGGGTGTTGGCAGTGCCCTTGGGGGCACTTCTCCCCTCCACTCTGATGACAAATTGAAATTATAATACAGTAATCACAGTTCACACAAAAATGGAGTCAGGAGGCGTTTGAGGATCTGGTGTCAGACACATCTCTGTACCACAGAGAACATGAACTTTCTTTGAACTGTACCAGACCCAAGGACACCACCAGGGCATTCAGAACAACACCTGCCAGCTGCAACCTTATGGTCTCAAGATTTCCCCTTGTAACTATGCAACCATTTCGGACCCCAACCAATCCTTGCTTAACCAGTACCCTTACTTCCTGCCATCTTTGATTATAATTCTTGAGAACTCATGTAATTAACTGTAACCTTGCAGGTTTTGCCCTCCTAAGCCTCCCCCATTTTGTAGTCCCATGGAACGCAATTCAAGTACTTCTTGAATCTGTGTCTCCCGGGCTGCAGTTCTAACAAGCCCCCAATATACACCTTTTTATTTCAGTCAGGTCTCCGTTTCTAAAGTTTTGGTTAACAACTCTTTCACAGCTTCTGCATCTACCAGCCCAGGCCCAGCATCTCCGTCTGAGGCTCTGAGAGGTGGAAGCCTTGGGAACGCAGGTTAAGCAGCTGCCAATACAGAAGGGTAAAGCCCCCCACTCCTCCTCCTGCTGCTGCATCTGATGCCATGGCCTCATGGTGAGTGACCTTGGAAACTGACAGCCTCCCCTCCTCAACCCAGCCTGCAGCTCTCTGTGTGCCCCGTTCCCAAAGCTGAGCTGAGGTCGGGGCAGGAGACGAGCTCCTGGTGCCTGTGACTGATTAATAAACCAGCTTTTTCTCTCAAACCCAAACCTTCTATAAACTTCAGCTGTAGGCTAGGTAGGTTCCTCTTAGACAGACTTGGCTTTGCAGGGAACTAGCTGTATGACCTTGGGCATTATCTCATCTTTCTGAGCCTCAATTTTCTCAGAATTTCAAATAGTAGTATCTACCTGTTAGGATGGTTCTAAGGATTAAATGGAAGTAAAGCAATCAGCACAGAGCCTGGCACAGTGTAGTGCTCAAAAAAGGTTACCTACTAGTACCACTATTTTGAAGATAAACTTACATGGATGAGTAATACCTGATTACGAAACAGTGTCTTGCATCAAATCCTGGCATCAGTCCTTTTTAGTTGGGCTCACTCAGGGAATGTACTTAACCTCCCTGAGCCTCAGTTTCTTCATCTGAAAATAGGGATGATGGTGTCCCCTACCTCACAGGGGGCTGCAAGGACAAGATGACCTGTTACCTATAAAACACTTAGGAGAGGGCTTGGTACCTAATGAGAGCTAACAAATGTTAGCTATTACTACAGTTAATCCTCCCAAGTCCTGCAAGGGTTTTTATCATTCCTCTATTGTTGTTGAGGAAACAAAGGCTCAGAGGTTAAGTAACTTGTCCAAGGCCACCCAGACAGTCACTGGTGAGTCCAGACTGTCTTCCTCATGTCCCCAGTGGAAATGCATCTCTCCAACTCCAAAGCTCTCTGTGCTTCCAGTATAGGACTTATTATAGTGCGACTAACACTGCGGTGACGCCCTCGAGGGCAAGGCCTGGGCCTTACTCATCTTTTGTGTACCAGCACCTGACACCAGTCAGGCCCTGGCAGGTGATCAAGAATGCTTGCTGACTTGAGATGAAGTGAGGTGACTGGGGTTGGAGCGCTGGAAAAGGCAGGGCTGGATGTGAGCCTGTATCTGGGCTGTCGGAGGAAGGAGTCAAGATGACTCCAGGTTTCCAGCCTGGGTGGGTGGGAGAAGGGTGGACCTGTTAACTGAAAACCGGAAGTTGGGAGAGGCTGATGGCTTGGGTTTGAGAAGAAAGTGGGGAAAGGGGAGATGCAAAGGTCAGGCTTAGGCAGGTTGTGATGGAGAGATGGGGACCATTTAATTAGGATCCGGGGCTGTGAAAATCCACTGACGGCTCCCCCACCCCCTCCCCACATGGACTGGCTTGTGACCTGATGTCAAGGTCCCTGCCCTGGACTTGTTACTAATGGGAGACCCGAGACACACCCAGGAAACCACAGAACACTTACACAGCCACCTATCAGCGCCCAGGAGAGAAATGGGTGTCTGGCCATTGTGGCCGGATTGAAGAAGAGCCTGGAATGAGGGGGTGTGGGGAGGTCAGTCTAGGAGAGCTTCCTGGAGGAGGAGGCTCAGCTTGGTCAGGAGGGTAGTTAGCTGCAAAGGAGGGAGACAGAATGTGGGGTGGGGGTGCTCACTGCAGGGAAGACTAGGCTTCCTGCCCTTGGCTGGGATTCTGGGCCTGGTCCCCTAAGCCATCAGCAGGGGAGCTGGAGAAGGAATACATCACAGCTGTTGTGAGGGGGCCCAAAGGAGATCTCTAGGGAAACAGGACAAGAATAACCATTCTAATGCCCAGCACCACCCCATGCACGCTGCCTTCTCTCCTGCGGGGGCTTCGCTTTCTGCCACGTGGACAGCCCTCTCTCTCACTCTCTCCTTCCTCCCTTCCCCATCTTCCCACCCCAGCCGACTGTGAAGGGGGGAGGGCGGGACCACCAGTCCCAGCGCCTGGGGAAGAGTGGGCCTTGCCAGCTGTCTCCTCCCTCCCCTTAGCCCATCACGATCCCTTCCTCCTGGTTCTGACAGACAAGTCGGGCACCCGCCCCTCCCTGTCTCCAAGCCCCCTCCCTTCCTCTCCCTCCACTGTCCGGCCAGCCCTCAGCCCCTCCCCTGAGCGGGACGCCAGTGATGCAACCCCATACCCAGAAGTGAAGGGGTGAACGAGGGCCCCTCTCCCTCCCTCTTGGGCTTCTGACCCTGTTCCCTGAAGTCCCCCCAGCCCCTCTCTCACCCGGTCCCGCCCCAGCCCCTCCCCCCGGGCCCTCAGCCCCTCCCCCCGCCCCCGGCCCGCTCTGCTGTGGGAGGGCCCAGCAGCTCCCCGGCCTGGCCGGGCCGGGCGTGAGTCCCTGGAGGGCAGGGGAAGCTCGGCTTCTGGGACTTCCCCGGCCTCTGGCCAGCAGTCTTCCTCTGGAGAGGGGAAACCTTGCCCTTGGCCTCGGGCCAGCTGCTGAGCAAGACCAAGGTTCAGGGGAGAAGCCTGTTTCCCTGGTCAGCTGGGGACTCCCGCTGACCTCTGCTCTTCAGGTCTGGGGGTTTAGGCCTCAGAGGCCCAGAGAGCGCGGTCAGGGTGGGGGAAGAGGACGCAGGAGACGCTGGGGACAGTGGGGCAGAGAGACTCGGCGCCGACCCCCCCCTGCATCAGCCGTCCTGGCTTTCCCTCCCGTCCCCGGCCTGTGCAGCGGTGGGGTAGGGGCTCTCTGGACGTTTCTCCTCTCCCCGCTGGGTGTGTGTGCCAGGCGGGTGTGGCCTGGGCACAGGGCGTCGATAAGGGGCCGCGGCAGCACCGCCCGCCGCAGCCCTGCAGGACCCAGGGTGGCCTGGAGCAGAGCGGCGTGCGGGCACAGTCCACCCCGGCCTCGTCCTGACACATCGGGCACCGGGGGCAGGGAAGGAGGGTGCCTGGAAGTCTTTCTCCGGTGCCTCGGTCTCCGCCTCTCCGAGGCTGTGGAAGGCGATAAGCCCTGCGAGTGGGGCTGGGGGGGAGCGGCCTCCTTTCCCAGGGGCTCTGGCGGGCAGAGGCCCCGCTCTCCTCTCCGAATCTCGCCTCTGCCCTTACTCCCCGGTTGCCCTGTTCCCGGGCTCCAAATGAGCCCCTGGGGACCCCCCAGCAGCAAACACAACCGGGAGAGAGCAAGAGCCAGCCCCCGGGGAGCAGGGCAGAAAACACTGGCGACTGTGCACATTCCCCCCCGCCCCGCCCCGCCCTCCGCCACCCCCTCCTCACCTCCCACTCCTCCGCCCCTCAAAAGCCAGGCGGGGTCCCCTTCTCAGAGCTCTTCTTGGGGCTGGGCTGTCCCACCCGGTAGCTTGGGAAGAGGGGGGAGGGCGAGGGGGAGGGGGAGAAGGAGAGGCAGGGAGGTTGGTTGAGACAAAGGGGGCAAGCCTGGGTGGGAAGGAGCCGCTGCGTGGGCTGGAGGTGGGGACAGAGCCAGGTGGCGACAGCCCTGCGGAGCCAAGATCAGGGAGTTTCCGGGGATGAAGGGAGAAGCTGCGCGCTGGGCCAGCGCCCCCTGGTGGACAGTGCTGCAGCGGCAGCCACCCAGTCTCCCTGCCCTGCTGCTGTGGCCACCGGGGTGGTCTGTCCTGGACCGAGTGGAGAGCACAGCCCTGCACAGGACCCAGGCAAGGTCCTCACTAGCAAGACCTGGCTTTGAGAAACTGTACAGGAACCAAGTTCTATTCCAGTGCCCATCGACTCTGTCCACCTCGTTTTCTCACCTGACCAGCAAGTGGTGGGTTATCATGCAGTCTTTGAGGCCCCTTCTGGCATGGGCATCCCGAGATTCCAGGTCAAGATGGATCTGATCTGGCTCCTCGTTACCTCTCTGATCTCAGAATCTCCTTCCCCTCTTGCCTGCACTCACGTCTGCTCCAGCCACGCTGGCCTCCTGTTCCTGGAACACACCAGGCATGGTCCCCCCTGAGGGCCACTACAAGGGTTGTCACCTCCACCAAGAAAGCTATTCCTTAAGATGTCCACTCCGTCACCTCCTCCCAGTCTTTTCTCAAAAGTCTTTCCTTTGATGAAGCCTGTTCTGACCTTCTGATGTAAAATTAAAACCACTTTCCCAAGTCTGGATCCTCCCTACCTTGCTTTTCCCAGAGCCCTTATCACCTTCTAACACACTATACCATTTCCTTATTTATCATGACTATTGTAGTGTCTTCTCCTTCTAACAGCATAACAAAGGTAGAGGGTTTGTTAGATTCATTCATGAGTGTATCCTAAGCACCTGGAGCAGTGACTGGCACACAGTAGGAGCTCATTAATATTTGTGGAAGGAATGAGTATGCCACTGAGGAGGGTCTGGGCTGGGGGCAGACAGGTCTACCTCAACCAGCTCATGTTCAGTGCAGAGATGTGGTTGTGCTACTGACAATAAAATGGGGTTTCATAGAAAGGACCGCACTGCTGATGAGCTACCATAGGTGGGGAGATGGAGAGGAAGGTGAGGGCTCGTGGGGAGAACAGAGCATAGCTTGGCTCCTGCACTCACTGTACCACAAACTGGCACCCAGTTTACCTACATCAGAAGTTCTCAGTGTGCTCCATGGACCATCAGTTCTGAGAAATGCTCCTCAAAAGGGGGGTGGGGCACAAATTCAGAGAAATTTAGGAAATGTAGAGACTGATCCCTTCTGAGATATTCATAGCCCCTACTCCAGTGGGAACATTAATTTAAATTCTTCAGTCTGGTATTTCACAACATATGTGACCATGGGATTCCGCGTTGCCTCTTATTTTTTCAAGCAAAAGCCCTGAGCTTCTACTAAATTAGTATCTGGATCATAACATGCTTTGGGAAATGCAGACTAACACGATAAAGCTTAACTCTGAGCATGACATCCAAGCCTAGTCTCAAACGTGCGTGACGTTTCACCCATTCCACGCAGTTCTCTATTTGCTCACAGTTCTTTCAGCTTCCCCTGCCCCCATCCCCCCCTCTCCACACTCCTTCCTGGCCCAGCTCAAGTGCTCGTTTCCCCAACCCTGCCTGTGTGTATTGTCTACCCTCCGTCACCGTGTGTGTCCCATCCAGCCCTGTGTCTCAGTTGCCTTGTTTTCTTTTGTCTGCTGCCCCTCTGGACCTGCTCCTCTCAGGCAGATATGATGTCTGCTCACTGCATCCCCAGGGCCTCTCGCATGAGCTGCTTCAGGGGACGCAGGATGCGTGGAGCCAAACAGAAAGGATTCTCACAGCTCTGCGTCTGCAGCCTGGGGAAGGGCCACCAGCTGCTCCCTCCGGTGACCCCCGCCCCTTTGGTATCTTTACTATCTTCCTCTCCATGGACACCTCTCTGCCTTCAGACTGCTCTGAGTCAGCATCCTAAACATGACTGGATTTGCTTAATGAATAATTTTCAAAGATATGTATAAATAGTTCAGAAAATAAAAATACAAGCAGCTAATGAACACTTGGGCACATGTTTGAACTTACCTGTGGTTGTAGAAATGAAAATGTAATGTGTATCAAGAACTAGAAAATTTTCATGCCATCCGCTTCATTACCCATATCTGGGAATAAATCCTAAGGAAAAAACACCGAAAATATTGGAAACACTTTCTGCTCCAAAGTTGTTCACAGTATTCATTGTTAAAGACCCTCTTAATTGTCAAAAACAACATAGAAAGAACATAACAATTAATGTATAGCTTAATAAAGAAACACCCAACATCAGCACCACGGGTCATGAGATGGCACACCCCAGCACCCCAAGGGTCTCTGTGTGTCCCTTACAAATCACAAGGTCCTCCTCCCCAGAGATAAGCACTTCCTTGCTTTTCTCCAGAGTCTGACCACCTCAGCAGGCATTCACAAATGTGATGGTTTACCTTGCCTGTTTTGGGGTCCACACAAGTGAAGGCACGGAGTTTGTGTTCTCTCCTCTCTGGCTTCTTTCACCCAACATTACAGGAGCCTTTTTCTCATGTCTCTTGGAGGCAGGTGCATGCGTTTGTGTAGACCAGGTAGTTAGGGGCCGAATCAGAGTTATAGGGATCGCATGGAAGAACGTATATAAGCTCCTGTCACAGTGGCCTGCACGTGGTGGAGACTTAATACAGTTTCATTCTTTCCCCTCCCTCTATGTCATGGGCCCAACTGCATTTTGAAGCAGGATTCTATCTGCTCCCATACTCAGATCCCCTAATCTGCTTCCCATCCTGCTACCACCACTTTTACCACCACCCTGAAACTGAATTCTGTCCCCCTGGCCACCAGGGACAGAGCTGTCTCAGCATTTTACCCTCTGTGGTTCACACAGTTCCCACCCTGTGAGGGTTCCTTCAGGTTTTCTTCCAGGAACAGGACAAAGCCGACCCAGGCAGAACCCACCCCTCTGTCTCCCACTCCTCATTCTTCACTAATGTCCTTCATCGACAAGACGGTGTTGCTTCACATTTCAGCAAAAATTGTAATGATTTAATGTAGTAATTAAATTTAAATGATTTAATTAAATCATTAAGTAGTAATGATTTAAACTGTATTTCAGAGGAAGAGAATACTCAGGCTTTTGGGACATTTTTTCAAAGAAGTGGAGGCAAGAGAAAAAAATCTGGAAAGTGGAGCCAGGTGAATGTGTAGAGGTGAGGCGCAGGGGAGGTGAGGAAACAGGGAAGCTGCCTGGCTGGGGAGGGGCACTGGTGGGCAGGGTGGGGCCTGGAGAAACAGCCCTGGTGCCTTTGATTCTCTGTCCTTTAAGAAAATCACTCTTGTGTCCCTACTGCTCAGTTTCCAGGGTCTTGTGCCCTTTTGCAAGGTGGGTCTTTTGTGATTGCCACTATTGTATACCAGGTCTCAGGAAGAATTCCTGAAAATTCCTGTGGGTTAGGGAGCAGGCTTTATCATGGAAACTTAGCAAGAGAGGTTGGCAAGAAGGGGAGAGGAAGTGACCCTGGTTGTCTCATCATCACATGGAAAAGAGTGGCCAGGCCTCAGAAATTTGCTGAACACACAGATTGGGGCTGTGCTCCAGAGGAAGGACACTGAGTCATGTCATTCTCCCTTCTTACAAGGCAAAGGGTGAGAGCAGCCTTGACAGTGAGGGGATAGGCAGTAAGAGTCTAGGTTAGGTGCCAGAAATTTATAAGAGTTTTCTGGGATTGCAAGAAGCCCAGCACCAGTGACTTGGGGGATGTGGGACTTTTGTAAGCCCTCTGCCCCAGGGATAGAGCTAAGGACCTCATGGGACGTTGAGTGTGGGTGCAGACTCTCCAACTGCAAGTTCAGGTTGTCATCTGTGCTTCTGACCAACTGGCTAGAAATTGGAAGATCCCATGACCCCCTCCTTGGATTCAATTAATTTGCTAGAGTGGCTCACAAAACTCAGAGAAACATTCTACTTACTAGATTACCAGTTTATTATAGAAAGCTATAACTCAGAATCAGCCAGGTGGAAGAGATGCGTAGGGCAAGGTATGTGGGAAGGATGCATGGAGTTTCCATGATCTTGCTGGGCATGGCACTCACCCTGATTTTAATGTGTTCACCAACCCAGGAGCTCTCTGAACAAGTTTTATTTTGTTTTGTTTTTAGTGGAAGCTTCATCACATAGTCATAATTGATTAAATCATTGGTCATTGGCAATTGATTCAACCTCCAGCCCCTCTCCCCTCCCCTGATGTTGGGGGGTGGGACTGAAAGTCTCAATGCTTTAGTCACATGGTTGGCTCCCCTGGAAATCAGCCCCATACTTAGGTGCTTTCTAAAAGTCACCCCATTAACATAAAACACCTTCAAAGCTCTCCACACTTAGGAAATTCCAAGGGTTTTAGGAGCTTTGTGCCTGGAATGGGGATGAAGATTAAATCTGTACTTAAGTAAGTATTATAAATCATAATATCACAGTAATACATCAATACAACGGAATGAAACTAGTATCAATCTGAAGTACAAAAACACATGATCATCTCAATAAATTCAGAAAAAAGCATTTTACAAAATCCAACAGCCTTTCATGGTAAATACACCCAACGAGCAAGGAATAGCAAGAAATCCCTCAACCTGATGAAGTGCATCTATGAAAAATCCACAGCTAACATCATACTTAATGATGAAAGACTGGATGATTTCCCCCTATAGTCAAGAACAAGATAAGGATATCTACTTTTCTACTCTCACCACTTCTATTCAACATTGTCCTAGAGGTTCTAGCCACAGCAGTTAGACAAGGAAAATAAATATAAAGCATCATAAAGGAAGAAGTAAAACTATCACTATTTGCATATAACATGATTTTCTATATAAAAAATCGTAAACACTCCATTTCACTGTTATAACTAATACACGAGTTCAGCAAGGTCAGAGAATGCAAGATCAATATACAAAAATTGTGTCTCTATACACTAGTGATGAATAATCCAGAAATGAAATTAGAAAAAAATTAATTCACAATAGCTTCAAAATGAATAAAACACTTAGAAATAAATTTAACAGAACAAGTGCAAAACTTATATCCTGAAAACTACAAATACTGTTGAAAAAGTTAAAGATCTAAATAATGGAAACATGTTCATGTATCAGATGTATATTGTTGTATATTCATGTATACTGTTAAGATGGCTATACTCCCCAAACCGACCAACAGATTCAATGCAATCTTTATGAGAATCCCAGCTGACTTCTCTGTAGCAATTGACAAGCTGATTCTGAATTCATATAGAATGCCAAAAAGGGGAATCGTATGCACTTTCTGTGACAGGCGAGAGTCTCCTCCTCTTGATTCAGAAAGAGGGTTTGACATCACAAGAAGGTTTTGCTATACTTTTCCCCAAATTCCCCTTAGGCTTGTGCTCAGAAAGAAAGAGCCTCTCTTGGCCTTCTATTCCCCTTTCCCATGACCCTAGAATCTTTGTCCTTTACATGTTGGTGGTGACCAGCTGCTGAGTTTCCTGTGTGTCTTTGTGAAGGCAGGAAACACAGAGGAGGTGCCTTGGAGACTGAGCGGCATGGCCTCTGATCCACCCCACCCAGCCCTCTGCCAAGGGCACTGGGGCAGCCTTGTGACCAAACGTGGTCCTCAGACACACAAAAATCTTCCTTCACACTGTCTTCTTTAAGCTAGTGCTCTCAACCAAGGGAGTTTCACAAAACATCTTCAGCTTTTAATTACCTTGTTGTGTTCTTAGCCATGGTCTCAAATGAAATAGCAGAAGGTATGAATGTATCTGTTAAAAATTAGTTTGGTTGTATATAGCAGAAATACCTCCAATGATAGTGGCTTACACATAATAGAAGTTTAGTTTTTGCTCAGACAAAACAAAACAAACCCAAAATGTTGTATATCCATACAGTGGAATATTATTTAGTCATAAAAAGGAATGAAATACTGACACATGACAGAGCATGGATGAACCTTGCAACATTACACCATGTGAAATATAACTCTGAGGGCCAGTGGAGAAGAAAGCATTCACTTCTTGATGGAGCTGGTATCAGGTGGTGGTAGAAACAAGACTTCTCTCTCTAAACGAATCCCCAAGTGGGATGGAGTGGACTCTGCCTCATTATTAGTCTATTTTTCTCTGATTGTTGTTTCAGATGGTGAGGCCGGGGGGGAGTATGCATTCACTTAAAACCCCATACCAGAGACTGCAACCCTACAGGCAAGCATATCTTCCATTACCACATGTTTTCTACTGTACATGTGTAACCATCGCAATTCTTGTTTTGTCACCTGTTTATCCCCATCCTGTGACCACAAATATACAGGCACATCTTGTTTTATTGCACTTCACTTCATTGCATTTTGCAGGTACTGTGTTTTTTACAAGTTGAAGATTTGTGGCAACCCTGTATTAAGCAAGTCTATTGGAGCCATTTTCCCAATAGCATTATTTTTTAAATTGATGTATGTACATTGTTTTTAAAGACATAATGTTATTGAACCTTAATAGGCTACAGTATAGTGTAAACATAACTTTTATACACACTGGAAAACCGAAAAATTTGTGTGATGTGCTTTCTTGCGATATTGGATAGTTGCTTTATTGCAGTGGTCTGATACCTAACCCACAATATCTCCGAGGTATGCCTGTATAATTCATTTTGCTTATCCATTTGCAAATGTTTAATAGCATTTCTTTCTGGTGACTGAAGAATCCAGTGTTTGGGAGAGCAAGTGAGTTTTTGATACATATCTACATTTTTATTTCATTGTAAACAAGTTTCAGTGGCTCAAATTTAAAATGTAGAAATGAGTTGGTGAAAAAATTAGTATCTATCCCTCAGTTATTTTCTATCCCCAAGGACAGACTTACTTTTTAAAAGAAAATTAGAAAAATGTAGTGCCACAAGAGGGCGCTCCTGGAAACCTGGTCTAGTGGTAAAGCCAACCATTCATAAGAGGATGTATCTCTGGGAGAATGGATTCTGGAGAGTAGGCGTGTTTCTTGAGCACTTGTAGTCTCACTGGGCACATGCACAGGATCCCACTTACGAAACCCAGAGATTCCTGAAGTAGGAACACACCCCCAATGCTGTGACAGCTCACGGGCTCAGAAAAGTTCAGATATTTATCCAGAGCCGCTCAGGTAATAAGTAAATAAGATGAGATTCAGACCTAATGAGTAAATAAGATGTGGCACTCTCTCATCAGGGAGGATTTATAACCTCAAGAACAACGGTCGGCACTGAAACAATACTGGTCACTGTGTGTCCTCGGAATCAGGGTCACAGCAACCTGCCCACCAGCCAGGTGTTTCCAGTTGGGTCAGGAAGTTTCAGGAAGTTCCTGAATGTGGGAGAATAGCCCCCACCCTGACCATCACAGGGTCTTTGTCCAGCAAGCCCCCTTGTTGTTGAGGAGAGACCTTGTTAATGGGAAAGGGGTATCTAGGGTCCCTGGTTTGACACCCATCCCCAGACTAGGGAGTCTTTTATTACAAATAAATAACTTGGCATTTTATTCTACATATCATCCTTAACATAATACTGTCAGCATGAGTGTATCACCAAGAGTCTGAATGTTATTGAAATATTGTTGCACATGATGCAACCGACAAGGGATTAATTTCCAAAATATACAAACAGCTCATACAGCTCAATATCAAAAAAACAAACAACCCAATCAAACAAATGGGCAGAGGATCTAAATAGACATTTCTCCAAAGAAGACATCCATGTGGCCAAACAGGTACATGAAAAAAATTAGTGGTGCTCAACACCACTAATTATTAGAGAAATGCATATCAAAACTACAATGAGGTATCACCTCACTCTGGCCAGAATGGCCATCATCAAAAAGTCTACAAATAATAAATGCTGGAGAGGGTGTGGAGAGAAAGAAACCCTCCTACACTGTAGGTGGGAATGTAAATTGGTGCAGCCACTATGGAGAACAATATGGAGGTTCCTTTAAAAATTAAAAATAGAGCTACCATATGATCCTGCAATCCCACTCCTGGGTAAATATCCAGAGACAACTATAATTTGAAAAGATACATGCACCCCAATATTCACTGCAGCACTGTTTACAAAAGCCAAGACATAGAAGCAAACTAAATGTCCATCAACAGAGGAATGGATAAAGAAGATGTGGTATATATATACAATGGAATACTACTCAGCTATAAAAAAGTATGAAATAATACCATTTGCAGCAACATGCACGGACCTGGAGATTATCGTACTAAGTGAAGTAAGCCAGACAGAGACAAATATAATATTATATCACTTATATGTGGAATCTAAAAAAAAAAAGATACAAATGAACTATTTACAAAACAGAAATAGACCCACAGACATAGAAAACAAACTTATGGTTACCAAAGGGGAAAGGAGGGCAGGGATAAATTAGGAAGTTGGGATTAGCATATACACACTGCTATATATAAAATAGATAACCATCAAGGCACTACTGTATAACACAGGGAACTATACACAATATTTTGTAATAGCCTATAAGGGAAAAGAATCTGAAAAAGAATATATATATCTATCTGATTCACTGTGCTGTACACCTGAAACTAACACAAAATTGTAAATCAACTATACTTCAATAAAAAATTATATATATATAGAAAATAAAGAAATATTCTAAAAATTTAGAGTCTGGGGGCATGAAGTAACTGAGGATAAGACTGTGGACTTTGAGATTTCCCCCTTAAGAGGTGAGGATCTTTAGAGAAATTAGGCAACATCCCTGAAAACAGAGTTGAGAAAATGTGGTTGGGGAACCACCAAGGAGTTATAAGAGGCAGTGAGATGATATTTATTAGGATCTGGGAAGGGGGGCAGGAAGAGGGGTCAAGAACAAGGAGAAGGGCAACAAACACTTATAAGTGTTTATCTAATGACACAGAAATCATTATGACCATTTTACAGATGAGGAAACTGAGGCTTAAGAAGTTAAACAACTTGCCGAAGGTCAAACAGCTAATATCTGGCAAAACTGTTACCTGAACCTGGTGCAAGTGCCCCATGTCTTTGCATAATAACAGGCAGCCTCTCAGAAACTGTGGTCTTGATTCTCACCGGACCCCCACCAGCCCTTCCCTTCTCTAAGCAGTTTCTCTCAAATCCAGGAACAGCTGCATGCCTTTTGGGCAATTCTAAGCTCAGCTAGTTGTTGATCATTTGTGATGTGACCAGGTCACAGGCTCTTGCCTCCCCCTCTTCTGATGCAGGCCCCAGGCCCTGTGAACAGGGGAGGCAAGGAGACCCCCCACTCTCAGGCTGGTGCAAGTGCCGGGTCAGCGCCTGAGAGTGGGTGTCCTGTTGACTCACCCTTGTCGCAGCCCTCCTAGGAGGACACTGGGGTGTCACAGATGCTCTTGAACAAGACAGGCAGCTCTCAGCTAAGCTGCACATGGCAGCCATGACTGGTTTCCACTCAGCAAATATTGAGTGAGCACACCTGTGTCTCGGCACAGCCAGGGCCCTCCTTTCCTGTCCAGTCACCATCTGCTGCGGTCACTGAGACCCGAGGTGAACACCACGTGTGTGCCCTCCCTCCGCAGCCAACCCCACAGCCACTCTGCCCCATGTGGGCGCCCCACCTCTTCAGGACCTGGGCAGAGTCCATCATGGGTTGGGTCCAGAGACACAGTCTGTGTTCGCCATCTTGCTTCCAGTGCAGACACAGCTTATGCATGTTTTCTACTCAAAGTCGGTTATTTGCTCCCAGCAACAGTAGAGACAGATAAATAGCAACTTAAATAGTGCAGCGATTCCACTCTAGGAGAATCTACTCTCTTCACAAACTGAAGGCCTGGAGTGAGCTTGAGATGGAAGCTGTAAATCCATGGGTTCCCTTGGGTCCCTTGGTCCATCTCTCTGCTCCCATCCACCTTCCCCGGGGGCAGGGCTGTGTCGGGAACTGTTTAACAGCTGGCTCTTCAGGAGGACAAGGCCCTGGTCTCCAGCATTTGCCAATCCCTGTGGTGTGGATACTCCCTCCATGGCTCATTTCAAACCACCACCGTGATGACCCCGAGCACAGACTTGGGAAAAGACGCGTAAAACCAGCTCTCACAGGCCAGCTCCAGGTGTTTCCAGCACATCCCTGTCTGGGGGGGAATCTAACATTTCAATCTGCAGACACATATTCATGTAGCCTTGCTCGGAAACACAGCCAACTGTCTACCAGGAGGAAAAGGCAGTCTCTTCCAAAGCAGGAGGACAACTTGCTGAGGGTGATATGCAGAGAGCACCTAAGTCATCTGGGGCAGATGGGGCAGGCTCCCAGGGGGCCATCTGAGCTGCATCTGGAAACGTCATCGGGCATTGGATGGGAGGGAAGGGTCTTACTGCAGGGAGTGGGAGCTGGTGTGAAGGCTGGAGGCTGATGGGGGTTCTTTCTTAGGCCCATAAGGGATGGGGAGTGACCCCTAAAGTGGGGAGGTTTTCCCAGTTATCCGTTCCTGCTGGGGTTCTCCCTCCCTTCTGTGCTCCCAATGGGAGGGTCTCAAAGGTCGGTGGGCACCTTCTCGGGGTCATGAGTGGGGATCTACCTCTTCCCTGTGGGGAGGTTGGTGTACCCTGAGCCCCTGGGGTGGGTAGAAGGTTGTGCTGGATGTTTTGCTCTGTCTAAACCCTGTTGGTTGCAAGAGAGAAGCTGAGAACTTGTCTGGCCAAGAACCACAAGGGAAACCAGTGACAAAGGAAGCCCAGCAGAAAGAGGCCAACTGATGTGGCTGGGGAGAGAGTCACCCACAAACTGAGGTTGGGCAGGAGCCATGCATGAGGACTGGGCACAAGCTCAGGATGGGAGCAGTCCCTCCACCAGGGGGCCTTCTCCAGCTTTAAAAAGTAATGTACTTGGCGTGACTGATGGGATGGTTAAGACTAAGGTGAAAAGACCCTGTGAAAGCTGGACCATGAGACTCCCTAGGAGGACAGTTCACTGCCCCAGGAAGAAGGGCAGGTCCACCAGCCTGCAGCTCACAGACAGTGAGGGTCCCCGGGCCCTGCTGGGAGACCAGCTGAGGCTTCCTAGGCCAGCAGCCTTTGCAGGTCTGGGTTGCGGCTGGGGGTGCATGCCTGCTTGTGACACGCTGAGTGCAGGGGGAGGCGGCTGTGGTTGACCAAAGGTCACCTTGATCTCAGAGGCTGCTGAGACGCAGCCATAGGTCTTAGCATCAAAGATGGAGCTGCAGAGTGGTGAAGGGTGCAGGAAAAAGGCTCCTGAATGGCCTCAGTGTGACCCCGACAGCCGGACCCACATCACATACAGGTCCTGGGTGTGCTCTTGACACGGGAAAATCTTTGGCGTTTGTGAGTGATGGATGTTCCCACCTTTGGGTCACTTCCTCACTGACTTCCACCTCCTCTGATCTCTGGTGGTCCTGCAGACCTCTCACACTCAGGCCCCCAGGCTGGGCTCCCCTTCCTGCCCAGGGTCTCTAAAGGCCCAGCACCTTCTCCACTGGACAGCTGAGTTCCTTCTTGCCTTCACCCCTCACACCCAGTCCTTTGCCAAGTGATTCTACCGCAGCCGTGTCTCTCTATCCTGTCATCTCTGCCCTCCATCACTGCCCTGACTTAGCCCCTCATCTCTTGCCTGGATTTTACAATGTCTCCTGTCTGGCCCTGTGCCTCCAGTGTCTCCCGATAGGCCACGCTGCCCTGATTAATCCACTTAAAGCATTCTCTGATCCTGCCTCTCCCCTGTTCAAAGAACTTCACTGATTTCCAGTTACCCACAGAATTTACTTCCGATGCCTCAGCCCGGCCTTTAGCATCATCTGTGGCCCTGCTACTCGGAGTGTGGTCCTCAGACCTGAGGCTTCGGCATCACCCAGGAGCTCGTACGAAATGCAGACTCTCAGCCCACCCAGAGCTACTGAGTCAGAACCTGCTATTGAACAAGATTGCCAAGTGAATCGTGTGCATGTTCAAGTTGGACAATGCTGCTTTATGGTCTGGTTCTTCTTTTTAATATATATGTAATCATGTATATATTATGTATATTATATGTATAGCATCAGTATATATATCATCAAGTCATACATATATATGGTTTTTAAAAACATACTGAGAAGTCTGTCTCCTGCTGGCCCCAATTCCTCTCCCCAGAGGCAACCACTTCTATTATTTCTGATTTTAGTTTTTCTGTGGTTATTTCTGTGTCTCTAGGTAATGCATCTGATGGTATTTCTGGAGTTTTCAAACTGAAACATCACCTAATGACTTCCTGTTAATCTAACAGGAAGATTTAACTCACTGATTCCCCCTCCCTCCCCAACCTGCCTCCTGTTCCACCTGCCAGTAGTTGGAATTGATGCTCACACTGTTGGCTTTCCTCATGTGTCTGGTGGATCCTTGGTTTTCCTCTTATGTTTAAAAAGGAGCCAGGCAGCTCTGTGGGAAATCAGGTTCCACTTTAGGGTGGGGGCAGGGGCTGGCTTTTATGCTGGGGACCCCTAAATGTCAGAATGAGGAGGATTTCCTGAGGCCCCAGTACCCACACAAGCTGCTGAGTTCTCTCCAGACCAAGCATGCATTCAGGGTTTTGGGGTTTTGTTTTTGTTTTAGAAGAGCCTTTCTTTGTTGACATCTGAGAAGGAAATGCCTGGCCCCTGGATGGTCATGCCTGGGCTGGGTGAGGGTTGGGAGTTGACAATTTCGTGCCCAGACTGCCCAGCAGGTTCCCTGTTTCAGCCCTGTTCTCACCCCACCCTCCTTCCTACCTGGCCGTCTGAGTTCAGGGGCCCTGCGGTTCCTCTGGGCAGGTGGCTCCGTCCTCCGCTGTGCCCCTAGGTGTGTGTTCTAGGTCATTGGTCCTCAAACTTGGCTGCACGTTGGGCTCACCTGGGTCATTAACGAAGTCCTGTCCCCTGGGCAAGACCCCAGAGATTCTGAGGTAATTGGTCTGGGGTCTGGCTCTGCCTTACTAGGCAGCCCTCTTCCTTTTCTCTCTGAGATTCCAGGCATCTCTGGTCTGCTGATTAGTTGCCTCCCTGTCTCTCTATGATGTGATCAATACACTTAAACAAAATACATTTACTATAATTTTAATGTTCCAGGGAAGGAGAGGAGACACATGCATTTACTTGGTTCATGAACATCTTGAACAAGAAGTGCAAAACCTAGTTTCAGTCTACGTGTCCAACTTCATCTCCAGCCTCTCCTTTGCACTCTGTAATTTAGCAAATACAAACAAACTCCAAAATCATTCCCTTTCACCCATCTTCACGCTGCTCTTTCCCACATCTGTGACGTCACTCATGCTGCTCCCCGGGGAACGTCTGAGCCCAGAGACGAGCTGTGGGTCAGCCTCTGCATCTCCTGATCTTCCCTCTGCCGTGAAATGACTCCAACAGTTTAAAGCTCCTCATTCTCACACAGCCACAAGCAGAGGCAAGAGCCAGTGGGCAGTGAGGGGCACGAGTTTCTCCTCTCCCTCCTTCCTCTTGTCAGGTGGAAGTCATTCTCAGAAGCTCCCAGGAAACTGTTCTTGCCTATCATTGGCCAGAATAGGTCCACATGCCCGCCACCAGAGAGCAGGGGAATATCCCCACCTACATCCCTGATCCAGGTATCTCGTCTTGACAGCAGAGCTAGTCAGGGCTCTGTTAGTAAGAAGAGGGGAGGCTCTGGGGGAGGAAGTGGATGGTGTTGATCACAGTATTTTATTTCTCTGTTCCTTCTGTGTCCTCTTTGGGGAACTAGTTATCTACATGTTTGGTCCCCATTGTCAGTCCATTTTGCTCTAATTGCTTCCCTCTTGTTTTCTACGTTATTTCCTCACCCTGTCTTTCCCATCACTGATGGAGTTTTCTGTAGTGTTGATTCTGTTCTTTGTATTTTAAGTTCTGCAAAATCATTAATTTTCTCCTCAATTATTTTATTTGCTGCTCCATCCTCCAACACCCTTCATATTCTGATATTTTAATTCATCTTTCACCTCTGATTTCATCAATCTTTTGCACACTGTTGTTTCTTTCCTTTATTTTGGAGGACCAAATATTTGGGTAGGTCTCTGTTAGTTGTTTTTTTTTTTTTTTCTGCTTTTTCATCTTTGATTGGAGTCTTTCTATTTGTTCTGCTATTTGCCTCAGCAAACCTGTGTATTTGGATTCCTTTTGACTTTGCTTTCTGTCAGGACCCTGAAGTCTGAGCACATGAGTTAGAGAACTAGATGTGATGCCTTGTATTCTTTGCTTGGTCTCTCAGCTGCCTGGGGAGCGCGGGAAGAGAGCATGGGCTCTGGGCAGTGGGAGCTGGAGAACCCTGTGTGCTCCACGTGCTCCAGTTCTGTGAAAACCGCAGAGAATCAGTTTCCTCCGAGTGGGGTCTTCCTGTTCCACGAGGCGCGCCCTGCGGGATTCCATTCCCTTCCCCTCCACCCCTTCTGACTGGGCCGGCCGTGTGGTGTGGCATCGTGCAGTTCATAAGCTTCCCGTCCCCTCACCGCTCCTGCCCCTTTGTCTGCTGCCTTTCCCATCTGGGTCCATTGCTCCTGGAATGGTGTTTCTCAAACTGGGGTGCTTTGTAGTCTCGGGGTCCTGCAGGTGCTCTGTTAGAATGTTTACATTTCATGCTTTGATTTCAATAATAATCTGACAGTTAATAATCTGGTAATTCATTCTGTGCATATTTGGATCCTACAGGTGCCCACCTTATAACAAAGGCATTTTCAGGGCTGCGTTTGCTTTTGTGTTACAGCATCTTCACAGGGGGACCAGAGAACGGCACAGAGCATCGTCCTGATGGGGACCACCTGGTGCATGGTTTATGTGGAGGAGACAGGTGGGAGGACCGGCCCTCAGGCAGGACAGGGCAGAGTGACAATAACAACCTGTGCTTTTGATGCCGGCACCACTCTGAGTGCTGTGAGTGTGTTAAGTCAGTGACTCTGCCGACAGCTCTGTGAGGGAAGACCCTGACTACTGCCCTCTTACAGCTGAGGAGACGGAGGCACTGGGAGGTCAAGGCCCTGCTCAAGAGTCTGCAGCCGGTAAGTGGACTGAGGGTTTGACAAGGGCAGCTGGGCCCCAAAGCCTAATTTCTTACCCATTAAGCTGTAAGGCTCACGTACGTTCACCCAAAGGTTAATTCAGCTAAAAACAGTTTGCTGAAAGACAGTTTAGAGAAAAATCCATTTTCTAAATGGGTAAACTACTGAACAACCAATTTGCTGAATTTGATAAATTTATAAAATATTTATTTCTATCAATTCTTGATAAAATTTACAATGCTTTGAGTCAGATGGATTACCAGAGCCTGTGAGGACTTTGGGGAGCAAAGCCCCCCAAGATCTGGCTTCAGACTGCCTCCCTGGCCTCAGGCCCCCTCCCTCTGCCTGTCAGTCTCCTCATCTCTCTGCCCCCCAGTCTCCCCTCTCAGGCCATCTTGTGAACTGACTTCTCTTTCTGTCTCCAGCAGGGAGCTGGGTAGAGAGACATGAAACATTGCTTTAGGTGCTCGTAGGAAGAAATAATGAAACCTGTCTACTAAAATGACAGAAATCTTCAAAAGCTGTTAAACCATTTATCGAAAATGAATTGCTTTAAACTTTATACATAGTTAAAAGAAAGAAGTTTCTGGTACATGGATAGATTTGATAATTTCGATGACTTGATCGATCATTCACTGAATTGGCATTTGGCAAATTGACCGCCTTCCGCCCCTCAGCACCTCTCAAACAGGCACGTCATGTTCAAAAGTTCCTGCCCTATAGCTGTCAGGGGCGTATCTGACTTGTAAGCAGAGGTATGGGATTCTATCTCTGTAGCACCAACTTATAAAAGTTTATTAGCAGTAATGTAGTAAATAACCACTATAGGTGCAAATACCCAATGAACAACTTTCTTGTATGATTCCAGTAATAAGTAGATCAGTATTTATTCAATGGAGATTTCAAGAACGGTGCAATGTTATTTTTTTTCAGGTCAATGAAGCAATTTACAGATGTATCAATTGTCACCTGGTTGAGTTTTGGTTAAAATGAGCTTGACTATTTTGAATTAGTGAACAAAGACTTTAATCAAATGTTGTACAACAAATGTATATGAGGTAGCATTCTTTGTTTTAAAGTTTAAAAGTAAATTAAACATATAACCTGATGTGAAGCTACAGTTTTTTCCTCCTAACCCCAGCATCAATGATTTAATTTCAGGAAAACAAAAACACCCATCTCATTACATTGGACTTGTGCTTGTCTTTTCTCCCTCAGACTCCCAGAAGAGGAATACATTCCAAGAGGGAGAAAGTATGAAGACTCTGGGGTCACCAGACCTCAGAGCATGTTCTACTCTCTGTTTGGGGTGTCCTTTCTTTTTAATTCTCACAACAGCCCTATGAAGTAGATACAATTATTATCTATACTATAGAAAGGCTACAAAAATTAAGTAAGCTGTCCAGGGTCACACAGCCAGTGTGTGGTGAAGTCCACTGCAGTGTAAGTTCCTTGAGGGCAGGGGCTTATCTTATTTTTCACTGAGCCTTCCCCCCATCACCAGCACCTAGTAGGCACTCAGTCCAAATGTGATGGTTGAATGCTGAGCTAGTGAGAAACTGAGAAGGAAGATACTGTTCAGAGGAGAACCCCATGTGAGCAAGCAGAGGTCAGGAGGGCATTGGTGGGATGGGGCAGCTGAACTGGTAATTGCACCTCTTTTTTTTTTTAATTTTATTGGAGTATAGTTGATTTACAATGTGTTAGTTTCAGGTGTACAGCAAAGTCAATCAGTTATACATACACATATATTTACTCTTTTTTAGATTCTTTTCCCATATAGGCCATTACAGAGTATTGAGTAGAGTTCCTTGTGCTATACAGTAGATCCTTATTAGTTACATATTTTATATATAGTAGTGTGTATACGTCAATCCCAGCCTCCCAGTTTATCCTTCCCTCCCATCCCCCGCAGTGGAAACCATAAGTTTGTTTTCTACGTCTGTGACTCTATTTCTGTTTTGTAAATAAGCTCATTTGTACCATTTTTTTAGATGCCCCATATATGCGATATCATATGATCTTTGTCTTTGTCTGACTGCACCTCCTTTTTTTTTTTTTTTAAATCTAAGTCTTTTTTTTTTAAATTATTATTTATTCATTTATTTATTTATTTGGCTGTGTTGGGTCTTCGTTTCTGTGCGAGGGCTTCCTCTAGTTGCGGCAAGCGGGGGCCACTCTTCATCGCGGTGCGCGGGCCTCTCACTATCGCGGCCTCTCTTGTTGCAGAGCACAGGCTCCAGACGCGCAGGCTCAGTAGTTGTGGCTCACGGGCCTAGTTGCTCCGCGGCATGTGGGATCTTCCCAGACCAGGTCTCGAACCCGTGTCCCCTGCATAAGCAGGCAGATTCTCAACCACTGCGCCACCAGGGAAGCCCTGCACCTCCTTTTTAACATCAGTTGTTCCTGCTCTGTAGCCCTCAGGATAGTAAGGGATTTGGTATTTTATGACGCCAGGGCCTGAAGCTCCTTTATAAGGGTTCCCACCCCCGTAACCTACCCAGTACAGTCCCTTTATGAAGCTGAGGTGATGCTCTAGGCTGATGGGGGAAGGGTGGTAACTGGGTGTAGTGACCGCAGGTTCTCACACTGCTCAGAGGAGGGCTGTACTGTGGTTTATGTACTCAGAGGTGCTAGCCATCCTTTGAAAGTGCAAGTCTGGTATGCAGCAAAAAATGGGCATCTATCAGCCTGGACGTGCTATGCAAGTCCTGCCCATCCAGGGTTGGGGCCAGAGTCTGGGGCATGGGAGAATTCCAGAGCTGGGGGCAGGGTACCCTGAGTTCCTCAGTCCTTACTCCTCAAATCCTTCTCCTCCCCTACTTGGATTCTTATGTGTAATTCAGCCTCCCAGGGTCCTTGATGCTGGGAAAGTGTGCACACACGCCAGTCCCACATTTATGTTCTGGATGATGCATTAGTCTCCATGTATTGGTCCAATTTCTGGACTTACAGGTTTGAAGACTACAATGAGACTATGGTCATTCACTAAGGTGGGGACTTTTTGGCTGCATCACATAAACTGCCTTAAAATGTTCCCCACTTGCACTGTTATTCCCAAGTCCTCCCAGCCTTGCCCTCCCCTAGTCTCTGCTGGCCCATTTTCATCACCTTCCTTAGCAGATCGCACTCACCCCTCCATGGACAGATGTCCCCCAGGTGTAAGGTTGCGTTCTTCTCATCCGCGGGGTTGCTGACCACACAGGTGAGGCGGCTGTTGAAGTGGCTGAGGGGCAGGCTCAGGCTCAGGTTCCGGGAGCTGCGGGCTGGCCCCAGCGTCCCTCTCTGCTCCAGCTCCCTGGGGAGGCCCTGGCTCAGCCAGGTCACTGCCAGCTTCCCTGTGTTTCCTGGGGTTCCACACTCTAGACTGACATTGCACCAGCCTGATGTGTTAGATGATGAATAAATCTGGATCCCGGGGTGGGGGATGGGTTCTGGGGTGAGAGGGGACGGAAGAGGAACTGAGCTTCAGGGTTAGAGACTCATCCAAGTATATCACCTCTCTCACCTATGTGATGCAGCTCTGGGAGGTTTCTAACTACAGACCTGGGGAAGGAACCTACGCTCCCTGGCCTAAGAGGTTCTGACTCCCAGCCCACAGCCAGATGGTTGAGTCCCTTCCATGCTTAGTCCAGATATTTAAACAATCATGATTTACATAAAAATTATATAATTTTACATATACATGAAAATTATATATGGCAATTATATAATGTATATAATATGACGTATATAATAACCACAACATGGGATGGGTTGAGAATATAGTGGAAATATTTGTTTAAGTTCTTGTTTTGTACAAAGGGAAAACATAATACTGATTATCTTTAAATGTTGAAGTAAAAATTGAAGTTTAGTAATCAGTAGGATAAAAATACAAGGTGGTATTACTTACAAACTACTAGAGAAGTTTGTGTCAAAGAAAACACTATTAATCTAACAAAAGACAAGGAAGAAAAGAAGACACTATGGTAAATAGAAAACATTTTTTAAAAGTCTGTTAGGTACCTACATGTAAAAATGGAAATATTTGAATGAATTGCATCCCCCTATTAAAAGGCCAAGATTCTCAGATTAGGTAAAGTCAGCTGTATGCTATTTACATGATCTAATGACACAGAAGGATTACAAGAAAGAGAAGGGAAAATATAGACAAGGAAAATTATCTGTTACAGTTCTTATCCTTAATTTGGGTGCCCATCTCAGGAAAATACAGTTCTCCTAGTTAGCCTCTTAGTGCTTGGCAGAACTAAAATTTGGATAGTCAGCTAAATAAAGACTTTTCTGTCTCTGGAGGGTTCTAAGGCCATTCCTCTACACACATGTTCATGTGACAGAAAGAGACAATATAATACTTATTTTACTAATTCATATGAAGGAGAGGTCACTGAGCCTTGAGGTGGACTTTGAACTGTTATGCAGAGAGTTTTTTGCACCTTCAGTTCTCAGTCACCTCAAGGGTGAGCTTTTGTTAAGAGCTCAAGTAACGAAGATTCTGCACAAGTCGTTTACAACAGGACTGAAAGCAGTTTCCTCTAAATTTTTGAAAATGAACATAAAATCCTTGAAGCCAAAGCTATTGGATGAATATGAAAATAAACAATCAATAGACCTTCATGAGTGCAGTGAATGAGCCTGGCCTCACATGACATTTTGTTTATAAATTACAGAGTGTAGAAATGATACATGTTGGCTAAAATAATTAAAATCACCTTCACTGTGAAACAAGTTTCACCACATAGAAAGTAAAGTACACTCTTTCCCTGTATTGTCTAGATATAAAACTCTCAATGCTGGGCTCATAGAAATCATAGGTTTAAATTTTGTTTTAGAGGAAATGTTCCATTCTCTCTTCAGATACAACTTTTAGGTTTGTAGAACAATTGAATTTATGCCAGTAGTTTGGAGCATCTATGTCTGTAGTAGAAAGACAGCACTGTTGTTTGAGCTCAGCATTTACATTTGGGTCAATAAAATTGTTGGTGATTCCACTTAAGAAAAAAAAAAGATAGATTAGGAAAGTGTCAACAAAATGATTACAGGTGTGGCAATAGTGACTACAGACCAAATAAAATTTAAGAATCTTGTGCCTTTGTATTATTTGTTTTCTAAGTCATATCTTTTTCCCCTCAATTCCTTCAATACAGCTTTCTTTCACGTTTGACTAATTTTTTTCTAGTGTACCATTTTGATTTCATTTAATTGCCTTTTCTATACATTTTTAGTCATTCTCCTAGTGTTTGCCATGGGGGAAAAGTAAACATTCAAAATATTAACACCCTAAATTTATAATAGCATAGATTGGTAGATTTATAGCATCTTAGCTTCGATAGCATGCATTAATTCTGTTCCTGTCCAGTTCCATTAACGACTTTATTTTGTTATTGTCATGAGTTACAGCTCTATACACTGTGTGCTCATTAACATAGGTTTATAATTTTGTTTTATGCATTTTCTTATATATCACATAGGAAACAAAAAGAGGAGCTACATATCAAAAATACAATAACACTAGCTTCTATATTTAACAATACAGTTAAATATAGAAAAGATCACTTTTACTGGTGATCTTTATTTCCTCCTGTGGCTTCTAGTGCCCTTTTGTTTCAACCTGAAGGACTACCTATAGCATCTCTTGTAGGGCAGATCTACTAGCATTGAGTTCCCTCAACTTTTGTTTATCTGGGAATTTCTTAATTTCTCCTTCATTTTTGGATAGTATTGTAGATAATAGAATTCTTGTTTGACTATCATCTTACCTTCAGAACTTTAACTATATCATCCACTATCTTTTGACCTACATGGTTTCTTATGACAAATGAGCTGCTCATCTTATTGAGGAGCCTTGTAAATATATGTATGTGACAAGTCAGTTCTTTCTTGCTGCTTTCAAGATTCTCTATTTGTCTCTGGTTTTCAATACTTCGATTATAACGTGTCTTGATGTAGGTCTCTGAGTTTATCCTATCTGGAGTTCTTTCAGCTTCTTGGATGTGTAGATGCATGTCTTTCATCACATTTGGGAAGTTCTTGGCTGTTGTTTCTTCAAATATTTGCCCTTTTCTCTCTCTTCTCCTTCTGGGACTCCCAAATGCATATGTTGGTACACTTGATGATGTTCCACACAGCCCTTAGGCTCTGTTCATTATTTTTTTCATTCTTTTTTCTTTCTGCTCCACAGTTTGGGTAATTTCAATTGCCTTATCTTCAAGTTTGCTGATCCTTTCTTCCACCTGCTCAAATTATTGTTGAACCCCTCCAGTGAGTTTTTATTTCAGCCATTGTACTTTTCAACTACAGAATTTCTGTTTCCTTTCATTTTATAATTTCGATCCCTTTATTGATATTCCCTATTTTTCATACATAGTTCCCCTGGGTTCCCTTAGTTTTTTCATAGTTTCTTTCAGCTCTTTGAGGATATTTAAGACAGCTAATTTAAAGTTGTTGTTTAGTGAGTCCAGGGTCTGGGCTTCCTCAGGGATGTTTTCTGTCAAATTTTTTTTTTTCTGTGAACAGTCCCACTTTCCTAAGTCTTTGTATGCTTTGTAACTTTTTTGAAAACTGGGCATTGTTAATGTTGTAATTGGGTAATTCTGGAAAGCAGATTCCACCCCTTCCCCAAGGAGTGCCATTGTTGCTTGATGAAAGCTGCAACTGTATGTTTGTTTAGTGAGTTTTCCAAACTATTTTTTCAAAGACCAAATTCCTTGTCATGTGTGGTCATTGAAGTCTCCATTCCATTATTTCTGTAGTCATCTGGTGACATGACAAAGATTTCCTTAAATGCATGGATCCAATAAAAAAGGAGGGTGGAAAGGTGTTTTGTTTCTTTAAAGCCCCTCAATGGAAGTCACTAGGAAATCTGATTTGGCCTTGCAGGGGTTGAAACTATGGCCAGCTTCTATGACACCACTCAGAAATCTACCAGACAGATTAAAAAATGCAACCAGGAGGACAGTTTCCTGTTGCCCACACTGGCACCAGCAAGTCTCACCAGGAATGTGTATCATGCCCTTATGGCTGCCTGCCATGGGATTTTGGAGTGGGAGATGGTAACCACTAAAAAACACTAAAATTTACCAGCTTCTTTCTTTATCCCTCCCATGAATGCTGCGAGTGTTTGACTAGACTTCAGAGTTTTTAAAATAGCTATTCAGAGAGTTCTTGTCATTCAGACAGTTCTTGTCAGCTAAATAGATTTTTTCTGTGTGTGTGTGGAAGGTCCAATTTCTGAGTTCCTACACTGCCGTCTTTTGTGATACCACTCCAAATGCATGTCTTCTTAATTTAAAATATTCTATCCAGGGGCTTCCCTGGTGGCGCAGTGGTTGAGAATCTGCCTGCTAATGCAGGGGATACGGGTTCGAGCCCTGGTCTGGGAGGATCCCACATGCCGTGGAGCAACTAGGCCCGCGCACCACGATGAAGAGTGGCCCCCGCTTGCCACAACTAGAGAAAGCCCTTGCACAGAAACGAAGACCCAACACAGCCAAAAATAAATAAATAAATAAATAAATAAAATATTCTATCCAGATTTGGTGAGTATGAGTTATTTTGTTATTGTCAAAAATTACAGCTTTGTACACTGTGTGCCCATTAACATAGGTCTATAATTCTCACTCTTTATTCCTTTTTCCTCTACCTTTTGAATATATTCTATCCACATGCAAAGAAAATGTACACATAATTGCCCTCCTTCTTTACACAAATGCTAACATACTATGTACTCTTTTTCTTGTGACTTCTTTTTGCCTTAATAATGTAGCTTAGCAATTATTTCATAACCTCACATAAAGAACTACCTTAATCTTTTGTATGGTTACATAGAATTCTACTGTATATCAATATCATACTGATCCTCTATTGTCTTCAATGAACATTTAAGTAATTTCCATATTTTTTTGCATTTTAATATCTTTCATAATTTCTGATTTTTTTGTATATATAGCCAATTTTGCCAGGAAGAAAAAATTTTTATTTTGTTAAATATATCAAACTTTTCTGGTTTCAGAGGTTTTTGATTGTCTGTGTTTTTGTTTTTGTCATAGTTAAGCTTTTCCTACTCTTGGATATTAAAAATAACATTCTGTGATTTTTTTTCATTTTTTACATTAAAAATTTTTGTGTGTGTGGTGTATTTTTTATTGCGGAAAAATATATGTAACATAAAATTTGATGTTTTACCCATTTTAGGTGTACAATTCAGTGACATTAAGTATATTCACAGTGTTGTGCAATCATCAGCACTATCTATTTCCAGACACATTTAAATCATTCTTCTTTGTGAAATTTATTTTGGTATGAAGCATGTTGTGTGAATTCAATTTTTATTCTTGATGGCTAACCAATTATATCAAAACAATTATTGTGTCTTTTCTTGGACTTCCTATGTCTATTCAAGTGTTGATACCATGCTACTTTAATCATTGTAGTTTCATGGTAAGTTTTAATTTCTTAGGACTAGTCTCCTGCTTATGCTTATTTTTTAGAATGTCTTTGAATGGTCTTGCCTCTTATACTTTCATATAAAAAAACCTGCTTGAAAATTATAAGACACTGATGAAAGAAATTAAAGATTATACAAATAGATGGAGAGATATACCATGTTCTTGGATTGGAAGAATCAACATTGTGAAAATGACTCTACTACCCAAAGCAATCTACAGATTCAATGCGATCCCTATCAAATTACCACTGGCATTTTTCACAGAACTAGAACAAAAAATTTCACAATTTGTATGGAAACACAGAAGACCCCGAATAGCCAAAGCAATCTTGAGAACGAAAAATGGAGCTGGGGGAATCAGGCTCCCTGACTTCAGACTATACTACAAAGCTACAGTAATCAAGACAGTATGGTACTGGCACAAAAACAGAAACATAGATCAGTGGAAGAGGATAGAAAGCCCAGAGATAAACCCACGCACATATGGTCACCTTATCTTTGATAAAGGAGGCAAGCATATACAGTGGAGAAAAGACAGCCTCTTCAATAAGTGGTGCTGGGAAAATTGGACAGGTACATGTAAAAGTATGAAATTAGAACACTCCCTAACACCATACACAAAAATAAACTCAAAATGGATTAAAGACCTAAATGTAAGGCCAGACACTATCAGACTCTTAGAGGAACATAGGCAGAACACTCTATGACATAAATCACAGCAAGATCCTTTTTGACCCACCTCCTAGAGAAATGGAAATAAAAACAAAAATAAACAAATGGGACCTAATGAAACTTCAAAGCTTTTGCACAGCAAAGGAAACCATAAACAAGACCAAAAGACAACCCTCAGAATGGGAGAAAATATTTGCAAATGAAGCAACTGACAAAGGATTAATCTCCAAAATTTACAAGCAGCTCATGCAGCTCAATAACAAAAAAACAAACAACCCAATCCAAAAATGGGCAGAGACCTAAATAGATTATTTCTCCAAAGAAGATATACAGATTGCCAACAAACACATGAAAGAATTCTCAACATCATTAAACATTAGAGAAATGCAAATCAAAACTACAATGAGATATCATCTCACACCAGTCAGAATGGCCATCATCAAAATATCTACAAACGATAAATGCTGGAGAGGGTGTGGAGAAAAGGGAACCCTCTTGCACTGTTGGTGGGAATGTAAATTGATACAGCCACTATGGAGAACAGTATGGAGGTTCCTTAAAAAACTACAAATAGAACTACCATACGACCCAGCAATCCCACTACTGGGCATATACCCTGAGAAAACCATAGGTCAAAAAGAGTCATGTACCAAAATGTTCATTGCAGCTCTATTTACAATAGCCAGGACATGGAAGCAACCTAAGTGCCCATCATCAGATGAATGGATAAAGAAGATGTGGCACATATATACAATGGAATATTACTCAGCCATAAAAAGTAACGAAATGGAGGTATTTGTAGTGAGGTGGATGGAGTTAGAGTCTGTCATACAGAGTGAAGTAAGTCAGAAAGAGAAAAACAAATACAGTATGCTAACACATATATATGGAATCTAAGGAAAAAAAAAAAAAAGGTCATGAAGAACCTAGTGGCAAGACGGGAATAAAGACACAGACCTACTAGAGAATGGACTTGAGGATATGGGGAGGGGGAAGGGTAAGCTGGGACAAAGTGAGAGAGTGGCATGGACATATATACACTACCAAATGTAAAATAGATAGCTAGTGGAAAGCAACCGCATAGCACAGGGAGATCAGCTCTGTGCTTTGTGACCACCTAGAGGGGTGGGATAGGGAGGGTGGGAGGGAGGGAGATGCAAGAGGGAAGAGATATGGGGACATATGTATATGTATAACTGATTCACTTTGTTATAAAGCAGAAACTAACACACCATTGTAAAGCAATTATACTCCAATAAAGATGTTAAAAAAAAACTAGCAGAAAAGATCTTCTACAACTAAAGATACAAGGAAGGAACCACAGTGAGATGGGTTGGAGGTGTGGATATGAGGTATAGTCAAGACCCACACCCCTGGGTGAGTGACCCACAAAAGGGAGGATAATGACAATTGCAGAGGTCCTCCTCAAGAAGCAAGTGGTTGGAGTGAAACTGAGCAGGACCCTGCAGGCCCTTCCTGGGAACAGACCCCCTGTGTTCCCTGCCTCTTGTTAGTAGAAAAGCTTTAGACTCCTAGGCCTTCCCTAAATTCCAAAGAACAAATGTAATCAGAAAACTAAGAAAATGCAGAAACAAAGGAAAACAGTTATGCAAGACAAAATAATAATTTAGCCATAAACAAAGTCAAGGACATTCAGTTTCTCCTCAAGGGCTATAGATAATATTCTGAGTTACATCCTTGAGTTGTTTTGCAGATATTAAAACCCCCACTACATGGAAGAAGTTAACTGCTGACCAGCAGCACCTAGACCCCAGACTGGTTAGAATCAGAAAGTTGATGATGTTGACTCCTGAGATACCACCTGTTACCTTACCACCAACGAATCAGAAGAATGTCCACTCTCTGATCAGACACCCTGCAATGATCTCCCTAACCTTGCCATTAAAAACCCTTCTCAAAAATCCATTGGGGAGTTTGGATCATTTGAGCATGAAGTGCCCATTCTCCTTGCTTGGCCCCATGCTGGTTGCCTTGCAATAAGCACTGTATTTTCCTTCACTGCTTCTCAGTGTCAGTAGATTGGCTTTGCTGTGTGTTGGGCGAGTGGACCCAAGTTTGGTTTGGTAACAAGAGCTCCACTTCAGGCTACCCAGTCTGGGGGTCCTGCACCAGAAAGACAAGCCCATAACATTTGGCTTTGAAGGCCAGCAAGGCTTATTTTCAAGAGAGCCAGAGGGCTGTAGGAAACAGAGACTCCACTCTTAAAGGGTGCACACAAAATCTCACACACTCTGAGACCCAGGACAGGGTAGTAATTTGAAAGGAGCCTGGGTTGGAACTACCTATTGAGCTTGGAGAGCCACTGGGAGAGGCAGGAGACAACTTGAGCTTACCCTGAGGACATTGATGTTGGCAGAAGCCTTTTTGAGAGCTCGTTCTTCCATGAGGACATTGGTGCTGGCAAACACCATTTTGGAACCCTCCCTCTAGCTTATTAGTGCAGGGATCCAGCACCACCTACAAACTTGTTGGCCCCAGTACCATCCTGGGATGCCTTAGACCAAGCAGCTAGCTGGGGGGAGAGGAGTTCACAGCCCTACCCACCAGCAGGCCAGCTGCCTTAGGACAGCTGTTCTCTGGAGGGTACAAGACCTGAGCCTGCCAACCAGTGTGCTGGTACTAGCCCTGGGACCGCCTTGCTCTTGGCCTTGTCTGGGCTGCGGCCCCTCCCACCAATAAAATGACACCAACTCTGGGACACCCAGGGCCCTGCAGCCAGAGACCCTGAGACCTGGCTCTGCCCACCAGTGGCCAGCAAAGCCCAGGAACCCACTGTACCCCAACACCCAACACCAGTGGGCTGATGCCAGCTCTAGGAGCTCCAGGACCCTATAGCCAGAAACCTGGAATCAGGCTTTGCCTACCAGTAAGCCAGCACCAACCCCCCGACTCCCTTGGTGCCATCACTGCTTACCAGTGAACCAACACCAGCTCCAGGACCCACCGGCCCTGCAGCCAGAGATACCAGTAATCAAAGCAATATGGTGTTGGCATAAAAACAGACACATAGATCAGTAGAACAGAATAGAGAGCCCAGAAATGAACCCACACTTATATGGGCAATTAATCTATGACAAAGGAGGCAAAATATACAATGGGGAAAAGACAGCCTTTTCAATAAATTATATTGGGGAAATTGGACAACTACACGCAAAAGAATCAAACTGGACTACTTTCTCACACCAGATACAAAAATAAATTCAAAATGGATTAAAGACTTAAATGTAAGACCTCAAAGCATAAAACTTCTAGAAGAACACATAGGCAGTATTGCAGTATTCTTTTTTTTTTTTTTTAAATAAAATATTTTATTTTTATTACTTTAATTCATCTAAAAGTAACTTTAAAATAATAATGGTAACAATTATTGGATGTTATGGGGAAGTAAAATGAATAATAACAATGTCATAAGGGATAGGAGTGGTAGAAAAGAATTGTGAGTACTTTATTATGAGGTTCCTGAACTACCTACACATGAAGCAATAGAGTGTTACTTGAAGGTGGACTTAAATTAGTTAAACATGCACATTACAAACTCTAGGGCAACCAAAATACAAAATTTTTAAAAGGAGGGTATTGGTATTGATGTGCTAAGAGAGGAGATAAAGTAAAATAACATAAAATACTGAATTAAACCAGACAAGGCAGAAAAATGGGAGGAAAGAAACAAAGAACAAAGACATCAAATAGAAAACAGTTGCAAACAAGGTGATATTAATTCAACTATGTAAATAATAATTTTAAACATGAAAATCTAAAGATACCAATTAAAATACAAAGACTGTTTAATACAGATACATTAAAAAATCAAGACCCAACTATGTGTTGTATTACAGAGTCCACATTCAATATGAAGACTCAAGGATAAAAGTAAAATGTTTAAAATATACAATGTTAATAGTAATCATTATAAAGCTGGAATAACTTTGCTAATTTCAGACAAAGCAGGTTTAAGGGCAAGGAAATTTAACAGGGATAAGAGATATTAAACAATAATAAAGGGAGTCAATTTTACAAAAAGACATAAAAACTCTAAATTTGTATGCATTCGACAACAAAGCATCAAGTCACCTGAGGCAACAAATGATAGACCTGAAAGTAGAAATAGACAAATACACTATTGTAGTTGAAGACACCAGCACCCCTTTTGTAGCAACTGATAGGTCAAGCAAGCAGAAAATCAGTAAGCATATTATTGACAGAAATCAATAAATGAGCTATAATAGGAAAAAGAGTTTTATTCCATCAGAACTGAGGACTATAGACTGGGAGACACAGATTCAAGAAGCACTTGAATTATGTTCTGTTGGACTACAAAATGGGAAAGGCTTATGCAAAGTTACATAAGTCATTTGTCAAGAATTATACCTAAAGCTGGCAAGAAGTAAGGGTGCTTGTTAAGCAAGGAGTGGTTGGGGTCTGAAATGGTTGCACAGTTAGAAGAAGAGACCTTGAGACCATGAGTTTGTAGCTGGCAGCTGCTAGCAGATACTATTTTGAGAATGACTGGTGGTATCCTTGAGTCTGATACAGTTTAGAAAATTCAAGTTCAAGATACAGGAATGTGTCTGATATCACATCTACAATAGCAACCCAGCTTCATTTTGGATGCCTGAACCATGGTTAATTTTGATTTTTAAATGCATTATTTTCTTCAATATTTTTTTAAACATCTTTATTGAAGTATAATTGCCTTACAATGGTGTGTTAGCTTCTGCTTTATAACAAAGTGAATCAGTTATACACATACAATATGTTCCCATATCTGCAGTATTCTCTTTGACATCATTCTCAGTAATTTTTTTTTTGATTTGTCTGCTCAAGAAAGGGAAACAAAAAATAAACAAATGGGACTACATCAAACTAAAAATCTTTTGCATAGCAAAGAAAACTATCAACAAAATGAAAAGGCAACCTATTGAATGGGAGAAGATATTTGCAAATGATAATATCCAGCAAGGGGTTAATATCCAAAACAGACAAAGAATTCATAGAACTCAACATCAGAAAACACACAAAAAGAACCCAATTAAAAATGGGCAGAGGATCTGAATAGATGTTTTTCCAAAGAAGACATGCAAATGGTCAACAAGCACAAGAAAAGATGCTCAATATCATTAATAATCAGGGAAATGCAAATTAAAATCACAATGAGATATCACCTCACACCTGTTAGAATGGCTATTGTCAGTAAGACAAGAAATCAGTGTTGGTGAGGAAGTAGAGAATATGGAATTCTCGTGCGCTGCTGTTGGGAATATAAATTGGTGCAGGCACTATGAAAAACCATATGAGATTCCCCAAAAGATTAAAAATAGAACTACCATACAATCCAGCAATTCCATTCCTGGACATCTATCAGAAGAAAATGAAAACACTAATTCAAAAAAATACATGCACCTCTATGTTCATTGCAGCATTATTTACAGTAGCCAAAACATGGATGTGACCTAAAGTGCCCATTAATAGATAAATGGATAAAGAAGATGCAGTATATATATACAATAGAATATTATTCAGACATGAAAAAGAATGAAATCTTTCCATTTGCTATAACATGGATGGACCTGAGCGGTATTATGCTAAGTGAGAAAAGTCAGACAGGGAAAGACAAATACTGTATGATTTCACTTACATGTGGAATCTAAAAAACATAAGAAATAACCAAAACAACTAAATAGAAACAGAATTGTAGATACAGAGTACAGTGGTTGCCAGAGGGGAGAGTGGTAGCAGGAGGAGAGAAATAGATGAGGGAGATTAAAAGGTGCAAACTTCCAGTTGCAAAACAAATGAGTCATGGGTATCAAATGTACAGTGTGGTCGATGCAGTCAATAATTATGTAATGTATTTGTTTGGTGACAGGTCATACCTAGATTATAGTGGTGATCATTTTGAAATGTTTAGAACCACTGAATCACTATGTTGTATAACATGAACTAACATAGTGTTGTAGGGCAATTATACTTCAAAAACAAACAAACAAACAAACTTACAGAAAAAGAGATCAGCTTTCTGGTTATCAGAGATGGGGTGTGGGGTTGGAGGAACTGGATGAAGGCAGTCAAAAGATTCACTCTCATTTATAAAGTAAACAAGTACTAGGGGTATAATGTACAAAATGATAAATGCAATTAACACTGCTGCGTATTGTATACAGAAGTTGTTAAGAGAGCAAATCCTGAGTTCTCATCACAAGGAAAAAATCTTTTTTTTTATTTCTTTAATTTTGTATGTTTATGAGATAATGGATGTTCACTAAATGTAATAATTTCATGATGTATGTAAGTCATATCATTATGCTGTACACCTTAAACTTACACATTTCTATATGTCAATCATATCTCAATAAAACGGGAAGGAAAAAATAAATGTTTTGTAGAATTTATCTCTGAAGCTGTCTGGTCTTGGATTTTTGTTTGTTGGGAGTTTCTAAATAAAATTCTCAATTCAATTTCATTACTTGTAAATATTCTGTTCATACTTTCTATTTCTTTCTGATTCAGTCTTGGGAAATTATGTGTTTCAAGGAATTTATCAATTTCTTCTAGGTTTCTATTTATTGGTGTATATTGTTCATAGTAAATTCTTATGATCCTTTGTATTTCTGTGATGTCAATTTTAGCCTCTCATTCATTTCTTATTTTACTTATCTGGGTCCTTGGTTTTTGTTTTGTTTTGTTTTGTTTTTGATTTTTTTTGATGCGTCTGGCTAAAGGTTTATCAATTTTGTTCATCTTTTCAATGAAATAACTCTTTGTTTCATTGATCTTTTCTATAGTTTTTAGGCTCTAGTTCATGTGTTTCTGCTCTGATTTTATGATTTCTTTCCTTTATTAAATTTGGATTTTGTTCATTCTTCTTTTCCTAGTTCTTTTAGGTGTAAGGTTAGGTTGTTTGAGATTTTTTTCTTGTTTCCTGAAGTAGGCTTGTATTATTATAAACTTCTCTCTTAGAACTACATTTATTGTGTTTTATAGATTTTGGATCATTGTTTTTATTTGACTCAGGTATTTTTTGATTTTCCCTTTGACTTCCTCAGTGACTCACTGGTTATTTAGTAGCATATTGTTCATCCCCCACATTTTTGTGTTTTTTGCAGTTTTTTTTTCTTATAGATGATTTCTAGTCTCATAGTGTTGTGTTCAGAAAAGATACTTGATATGATTTCAATCTTTTTAAGTATATTGAGACTTGTTTGGGGTCACCTAGCATGTGACCTATCCTGGAGAATGTTCCATGTGCACTTGAAAAGAATGTGTTATGCTGCTTTTCAAGGGTATATTCTATTAATATCTAATATGTCATTTAATTTCAGTGTTTCCTTATTGATTTTCTGTGTGGATGATCTGTCCATTGATGAAAGTGGATGTTAATGTCCCCTACTATAATTGTGTTACTGCCAATTTCTCCCTATATATTTGTAATATTTGCTTTATTTATTTAAATATTCCTATGTTGGGTACATATATAGCATCTGTATTTACAATTGTTATATCTTCTTGTTGCATTGATCTTTTTATCATTACATAATGTCCTTCTTTATCTCTTGTTACAGGCTTTGTTTTAAAGTCTATTTTGTCTGATATATGTACTGCTACACAAGCTTTGTATGTCTGAATTTGTCCTTCAAAGGACAGTTTTGCTGGATAGTCAATATATGTTTGAAATTTTTATTCTCTCAAAACTTTGAATTTGTCATCCCAGGGCTTTCTGGCCTCCATGGTTTCTGAAAGCAGATGCTAATCTTTTTTTCTTCTTTCTTTTTTAACATCTTTATTGGAGAATAATTGCTTTACAAAGGTGTGTTAGTTTCTGCTTTATAACAAAGTGAATCAGTTATACATATACATATTGGGGATTCTTTATGAGATGAGTAACTTTATTTCTTTTCAAGATTCTCCATCTTGCTGTTTTAATAATCTAATTATATGACTAGATGTGGATATCTTTGAGTTTAACCTGGTTGAATTTCATTGACTGTGTAGTGTTTTTTAAAAAAAAATAAATTTTAGGAAATGTACTGCCAATATTTTTTCACAATTTTTCCTCTTTCTCCTCTATTTCTAGAAACCCATTATGTGCATCTTGATATGATTGTTGGTGTCCTATAGGTCTCTGAATGTCTTTCTATTTTTTCTTCATTATTTTTTCTTTCTCTATTTCAGTTTGGATAATCTAAGTTGCATATCTTCAAGTTCACTGGTTACTTTTATTTCTACTCATATCTGTTGTTGAGCTCCTCCAGTGAATTTTTCACTTCAGTTATTGGATTCTTCAACTCCAGAATTTCTACTTGGTTCTTTGTTATAATTTTTATATCTTTATTAATATTCTCTGCTTGGTGATTCATTGATCTTATATTTTTCTACAGTTCTTCACACATGATTTTCTTTCATTCTTTGAAGATATTTAAGATAGCCAATTTTAAGTTTTTTCAGTAAATCCAATATTTATGCTTCTTCAGGGATATTATATTTTTATCTTTGGGAATGTATCACATATTCTTGGTTCTCTGCATATCTTATAAGTTTTTGTTGAAAACTGGTCATTTAAAATAATATAATATGGCAACTCTGGAAATCAGATTGTCCCCCTTTCTAGGGCTTGTTGCTGTTGTTTGTTGTACTTTTTCTTGTTTGCTTAGTTACATTTCTGAAGTAATTCTGTTCATTCGCATTCTTTGTTGTGTTTGACTACTGAAGTTTCTGTTTGTTTAGCTTAGTAGTCAGCTAATGTTGGGTAGAGAATTTTTTTTTGGGGGGTCGGGCTGCGTGGCTTGCGAAATCTTAGTTCCCCAACCAGGTATCGGACCCCAGCCCCCCTGCAATGGAAGCTCGGAATCCTAACCACTGGACCACCAGGGAATTCCCAAGATTTTTTTTTTCAATGCCTGGACTCTTATATTCTTTGCTGAGAATCTCTGTGTGCATATTGGCTTTATCTTCCAAACTCATCCAGGCCTTTGACAAGTGTGCCTTTAGGCTTCAACTGGTACTTGCACAGAGGCCCAATGTTAGCCAGGGCCTTCTCAGGCCTCTTTGCAAATGCATACAGCCATATTCATATGCCTATATTTCTAGATTCCCAGAAATATATCAGAGCTTTTCAAAACCCCCTCATTCCCCAGCTCTCCCTTACAAGATTTTAATTAGTCTATAGTTTGCATGAACTATTATTCAATACTGTAGGCAGCCCAAAATTAAACAATTGCCTGTAATTGCTTTTGTCAAACAGTAGGAGAATTCCATGTTAGGTCAAATACAGATTTTGTTGAAGTGGGGTCTTCAGAGGTACCACCAGATATGTCAAATCATGACAAATTTATTGGGAATGAGGCTTTGAAATGGCTTTCTCTGGTGGCTGCAAGGTTGCTGGTGTTCACCAAGAATACAGGCTATTGTTTTTCAGGTGTATTGTGCTGTTGGAGGGCAGAGACTTAAGTAGGGAAAGTTAAAACACCACAAACCTTCCTGTCCTTATTGTAATTCAGCTGTTTTTCTTGAATAAATGCCTGGCAGGTTACTGTGTGTGTCATAGTTATTTTCCAGAGTTCTGAAAAAGTTCTCTGAAAGGGAAGCCGCTTCTCTCACTGATTTTAGAAAGGAGAGAATTTTTGAAGGTTCTTTCTCTGACATTTAATACCCTTCACATCTTAACATGCATGTTAATTTATTATGACTATAGGTGTTCAGTATTTACCTACTTTTCCCTGAATGACTCATTGAAACCACCCATCATCCTCTTATTTTTTTAAATTTTAGTGGTTTATTTTTCATTAAAAATATTAAATGTACTTTTTTTAACTGGCAAATTATTAGTTCTATTACAAAGGAGGAGGAGAGGAAGAGAGGAAGACTAGTTATGGCTAGTCTGCACCTGCTGCTGTCTGCTTCTCCCTCCAGCCCAGCTCTGGGTCTTCTCCGCTGCTCTGTAGTAAACCACACATGTCTGGCTTGGTGGCTGTAGTCTTTCACCCAGGAAGGGTGATCATGGAAAAGACCATAATTCAGATCCTCTCCCCCCAATTTTTCTTTACCTAAGCACCTAACACTCCTCCCAGGCCTGCAGTTTCTTCTCACATAAGGAAACAGTCAACTTCTATCTCCCCAGGCCTTTCACAGTCATGACTTAAGTTTCTCAGAAACTATATTCTCTTGAGCATGTCCATGGCTGGGCTGATGTGGAAGCTTGTAAGCATCTTGCCAGTTACTTAAAATACAACCTTGAGCAAGTTATTTAATCTCTTTGTACTTTCAAGATGCTCCTTCATTAGATGCATGTAATGCTTAGGAAATATCACGTTTTAAGGATTTAATTAAGCATATATTGTAGATTAATTGAAAGAACACATAGAATAGATATTCAATACATGTATTCTTCACATAACTAAGCACTCCACTGGGATATTTTGCTCTTTGGAAATCAAATAAAATAGATATGACCACCCCTGAAGTCCCTTGGACATCCAGAGAGTTCCCGACAATTTCTGTGCATTCTCGGGAGCTTACTTTCTCCTGGTCACCTCTCAGATCTCCTCTTCCTGGACTCTCCATATCACTGGACTCTACCTTTCTCTCCTATCTGACCTTCCTGACACACACATTATGGTGCTGTAGATCCAGGCCTGCCTTCCTTCAATTCCCCAAAGATTCCTGGCATCAAGTGTTTGTGTTTGGTAAACTCTTTCCAAAGTTTCTGCAGTTGGCGTATGTACTTGTTTATATGTTATGCCTTAGCACAGGATGGTTGGTATGTTGAAAATGAGACAGATTTTTTAAAAGTCCCAGTTGTTTTGCCAGCATGTAAAGTCTACTGTCTGGCTTTCTCCCAGTGTCCCTGGCCTGCACCACATTGCTGGTTCCCTCTCTCTAGGCTCCTCCTCCCCACTGCCCTTAAGCAAATGATCTTCAAAAACCAAACAGTTCTCTGGGGCTTCCCTGGTGGCGCAGTGGTTAAGAATCCACCTGCCAATACAGGGGACACGGGTTCGAGCCCTGGTCTGGGAAGATCCCACATGCCGCGGAGCAACTAGGCCCGTGCACCACAACTACTGAGCCTGCGCTCTAGAGCTCGCGTACCACAGCTACTGAGCCCGTGTGCCACAACTACTGAAGCCCGCGTGCCTAAAGCCCGTGCTCCCCAACAAGAGAAGCCACTGCAATGAGAAGCCCGCGCACCACAATGAAGAGTAGCCCCCGCTCGTCACAACCAGAGAAAGCCCGCGCACAGCAATGAAGACCCAACGCAGCCAAAAAAATAAATAAATAATAAATAAATTTAAAAAAAAAAAAAAACCAAAGAGTTCTCACACAAAAATTGCTCACAAGAGGTGTAGGGACATGGGGAAGGGGAACATACCAGACTTGTTTCCCATCACCCTGAGGGTGGCCAGTGGGTGAGCTCCCTGTATGTTGCCTCCATACAGAAGTGTCTGACCACAGGACTCATTACCTTTTCAGGTAATTCCCCCATTACTAGATGGGGTTGGAGGGAATAAGCCAGTGCTAGATATTCTCTTGTCTGAGATGCTGCAGAGCACTTTAAGGGAGCACAGAATGGACTCACGTGAGTTGTTTGAGGCCACAGAGTGGAATGGGACAGTGGCTGTGATATTGGAAAAATTTTTTCTAGAGTTTGTTGTTGAGAGTCCAGACCCTACACTTGCCTCACTGTGTGACTTTTTGCAGGTCATGCAGCCACTCTTGGTCTCACGTTTCACACCCATAAAATGGATTTAATACGCAGCACTCTGAATACCTTGAGTGCATGGTCGTGGGGCCAGTCTTGTGAATACAGCATTGGGGTCTGGGCAGCTGAGGAGAAAGCCTCAGTGGGCAGGAGAAGGAGGCACGGACCAGTAGTTAGGTAGATGGTGCTGATTCTGTAGGGTGTGGGCCCAAGAGTTCTCTGATGTAGTGGGGTATTCAGTCTGGTGAGAAGAGGCGAGAGCCTGAGCCTCAGTGGGTGGGAGTGAGTCTGAGGCAGCTGAGGCTGTGGCCAGGAGGGGTGTGTAGATATCTATCCCTGCCCCTCTGTGATAGCAGGAGCAGGCCTGGCAGAGGTTTAAAGGGAAATGGTGGGTGTGATGCAGACAAGAGTCTATCAGATACTGTGGGGGTCTGGCTTTGCCCTGTGTGTAGGGCGGATAACTGGTGCTAGTGGCAGCTAAGAAAGCCATAAGAGTGCGAGCAATTGATAAATGCCAATATTTGTACTTGGCATGTGGTGAGTTGACACTTTCCACAATGGGCTGTATTTTTTTGCTAACAGCTTCTTACTTAGGCAATGGACAGTTGAAGTTTACGGAAAATCAGAAAGGAAATATATCTCATTAAACGGTGTAAAGACAGAGGACAATCAACCAGAGCAGGAGAGGTCTTGCCCACCTTGGGTGTAATAGTGTCACTTCTGTGTCCGACCATAGGCTGACATTGGTGAACAAGGCTGCCTGGGCTGAGCTGTTAACCAGGGGAAACTAGTAAAGGGATTACAATGGGTGCAGGGGTAAGGAGTTTGAGATCACCACACTAGCATGACCACAGGAACGGGGCCTCTCCAACATAGTACAGGCATATCATAGAGTGGGGTTGTTTATATATTTATTCTGCAATTGTTTATTGAGGTCCTACTGCAGGTTCTGGGGATAATATGAAACATCTGAATGGCTTATTCTAGACCTGTGAGCTGACATCCCAGAACTAACATACTAGCCCCACCCTTAGGGTGGGGAAGAGCCCAAGAGCTCTCAGGAGTGAAGCTTTTCCCCCCCTCTTGCTCTTGCCTCTTAGATGTTTCCTTTGCAGCTGAACAGACTGGCAGGCAGCACTGATGGGGCCATGCTCAGAAGACCCCACCTCTGCTGGGCCTCCTGGACCCTGGGATTCGCCAGCCTCCTCCTCAGTGAGTAGCCTGGCTCTCTGGGGGTGGGCAAGCCAAGATACAGGGTCTCCCTCTCTGTCTGATGTCTTAGGTTGTGTTGAGGCTGGGAACCCTGAGTGGAGGCAGCCTTGGCTAGAGTAAGGGATCCGTTACTAGGGAGGTGAGGTAGCTACTGCTGCCATAACAGGGAAGCCAGGAGAGTCTGGAGCCAGTTGGGGAGAGGGATGGAGAGAGATATAGAAGCCGGCTCCTGGGGGGCCGAGGGAGTGAGAACAAGTCTTCCCTGACCTGACAGCCTCTGCCATTGTCCTACAGAGAAAGGGGCGGACCTAGAACCCTGTGTCTGAGCTGAAGGAAGCAACTCTAGTCTGGTTTTCTTGGGCAGGATGCAGGATATTGAATACAATAAAATTCTCATTTTGTAAAAGGAGGGGCAGTCTCCAAAATTTAAGTGTGTCTGTAGAGCCACATGTCATAAAAGTATGGAGAAACCATAGAAGGAGCAGTAGACTGCTAAATGGGTTCCAGGAGGGGGTGAACTTGGGGAAGAGAGAAGGGAGGGTGAAGCAGAGAGGACTGGGGATTAAGGAAAACGGGAACTTAAACAAAGACTGTCCTAAGGAAGGCTCCATACCTCATTTATGACTTCATCAGAGATTATATGTTTACAATGAAATTAAGTAAAAACTAGTAAAATAGGAAGACCTAAGGAATTATGAATTCTGAAGAAAGCTTGGAAAGCTTTTATAGTTTTAATTTTTGGTTTTAGTATCCCAGCCAGTATATGAACTTGTAGGAGTTATATAAAATTCAGTGGATTAGAGAGCATTTGTAACCAGATGTCTTGAAATAACAATGAGCTTTGCATGGCATTACATCCCATTTAACTAGATACCTCTGTGTCAACAGTAAAATGTAAGCTTTCTCTTCTCTTCAACTTTATTTAACTAGAGAGATATGTTAGAGTTTTTTTTCTATAGTTCCTGGGGTTCAAAGATTACATGAGAAGGACAGACAGACAGACAGACATGGAGAGAGAGAGAGAGACTTCTCTCTTTCTTCTTCTTCTTACTATATAGGCACTAATCTCTTCATGAGGACCCAAAATCGAGATGGCATAAAAGAACAGAAATTTATTGTTTCAGTTCTGGAGTCCAGAAGTCGAAAATCAAGGGGTCAGCAGGACTATGTTCTCTCTAAAACCTGTAGGGCTGTGTTACTCAACTTGGGCTGCCAAAACAAGATACCATAGACTGGGTGACTTAACAACAGAAATTTGTTTTCCCTTAGTTCTGGAGGCTAGAATCCAAACTCACGTTTTGGGTCAATTCTGTTTCTGGTGAGAAAGGGATAGAGCGCTGTGTCATGGGGACCTGCTGGTCATGGCATTTGTGTCCTGACTTGTTTAGAGGGACCTGGTAGCACAGTCTCATCCAGCTCTTCTCAGTCGACCTTCTGTGGGCTATGTTGGGGAGTCCATCTTGCACCCCAGGGTGTGTGCTCTACAGGACAATGTGTCATCTGCACCAGACCTCGTCCTGCACTAGGGTCTCAGAGGGGAGTGTGGTGTGGAAAGAAGGGACAGAAGAAGAGCTGTGAGGAGCCAGACAGGAGACGGTTGAGTGAATACCTTTTACTCTCGTGGACCACTGCCCCCACTGATATAGGTCATGAAGGCTTTTGGCTCGGGGCTAAAAGGTTGTTAAGCTCAGTGTGAGGGTCACAGTCCTGTGAGGGGAGCTGAAGGAACTGGGGTGAAGGCCTCACCCCGAGGAGATGCCTGCTTAAATGAGTTGGTGATTAAATGACTACAAAGAAATATCTGAAACACTTGTGCATATGAACACTGGCACGAGCTATTCTCTGCTTCCAGTGAGAGCCAGGAATGGGTACAGCAGGAGAAACTTGAAATGAGAACTTACTGACTTGGAAAGAGGACTGGGTTCCCAGCAGGCAGAGGCCGACCCTGGAGAATCCTGACCTGCTGGAAGAAGGAAATTGTTTTTCCTTTCAGGATAAAGTCATTCTGTGGCACTTTCCCTGGTCCTGTTCTGTCCTACCCTGGTCCCCAAAAGGACAGAGGGTATCAGGTCCTTGGAGCTTAAACCTCAAGGGGGGAGATGGGCTCTGGAGGAGGTGGCCCTGAGGGGAATGTGCCCAATGGCCACAGCTCTGCAGGAAAGTGACCAAGGAAGGCCCATTGCGGCCTCTCAGGGCCTGGCTAGGGAAGTGCTGTCTTGGTGGCAGGGACAGCAGAGCTCATTAAAGGATCACTTGCTCCCCACATATTCTAGTCTCTGGCAGTTAGCCAGAGCCTTGTGACAGTGCTGGCCAAAAAACATGAGAGGAGATCACGCTAATTCTGGACAGATGCAGTGAAACCCCCTGTGTGATTCTCCTGTCTCCCCTCCCTGCTGCGGGGCTGGGAGCCTGTGAGGGTGCTGTGAGTTCCATGGGTGCAGCTACAAGGAGGTAGAACCTCCGCCCTGTGCGACAGGACCCCTCCTCACTGTCTCATGGAACCTGTGGTGGGGGATATAAACTCCCCTTGTTCTAAGATCCTGAGGTATTGTAACTGTTTGTTATGCAGCACAGCCTAGCCTGTCCTGCCAGCTACACTGCCTGGAAGGAGCAGGAAAGAGAGCAGCCTTCATATCTGTATTAGATATCTACTGCTGTGTAACCTGTCACCCCAAAACTTAGTGCCTTAAACACCACCAGGCATAGTCTCACAGTTTCTGTGGGTCAGGGCCCAGGGGTGAATCAGCTGGGTCCTCTGGCTCAGGGTCTCCCAGCCTGAAATCAAGGTCTTGGCTGGGGCTGCAGCAGCTCAGGGTCAGCTGGGCAGGATCTGCTTCCAAGTTTACTCATGTGATTGCTGATGGGAGGCAGTTCCTGTGTCTGCTGGACTGAGGGTCCCTGTTCCTCCCCGGATGTTGACCAGAGGCTCCCTCGGTTCCTTGTCATATGGGCCCCTCCTTAGGACAGCTGACAACATGGCAGCTGGGTTTCTCAGAGCGAGCAAGAGAGAGAGTGAAGGAGAGAGAGAGAGCAAGAGGGAAGTCACAGTCTCCTATAACCTAGTATCACTGAGTGACATTCATCAAGTCTGCTGTGGTCCATTCCTTAGAAGCCAGTCACTAGGTGCAGCCCATCCTCTAGGGGAGGGCATTACACAAGGATGTGAACGTGAGGAGACACTTAAGAAGCTCCTCCTACAGTTATGCATTTAATATATACCTGAAAATCTGATTTAGACACATGATCTCATATAATTCACACTGTCATTATCAGGCAAGTAAGGAAAATATAAGTTAGCAAGTTTAAGTAACCTGTCCGAGGTTATGCTCCCCCAGAACCAGGACGTGATCCCAGAATTACTTCAAATTCATTTTTACTTATGTTCCAAGAATCAAGGGAGTATATTGGATGGATGAATTTCATGAAAAAGATGGGTTCTGTTGTTTTCTCCTTTATTCTTAACTGAAAAAACACTCACATTTCCTGTCTCTAATGTCCTAGGCGTCTGCAGCACTGGGGTCAAGCGTTCTGGGACACATGGTTCTGGAGTTCAGGATTCTGGAGCCCGTGTTCCTCTGCACAGGGTCCGAGGAGGTTCTGTATTGTTTCATGTGATCAGGAAGCAAGAAGCTAACCTGGAGGAGGTCACATGGGGCTTTGGCCCTGACTCAAACTACAGAGTCCTGCTGCGAGTCTGTGCTGGGGTAGACACTCCCACTTGGGTCAGCCTCCAGGACAAGTACCAGCAGAGGGTCCATGTGCCCAGCATCTTGTCCCTGAAGATCGAGAACCTGACCCCTGAGGACAGTGGACTGTACCGGGCTCGAGCCAGCTTCACTGGAGGAATAGAACTTAACCAAGTTTTCCCCCTCACTGTCTATGGTAAGTGACAGCACCTGACTCCATCCCATGGCTTACCTCCTGCTTTTGTCCTAGGAGTGTCACATAGGTCCCATTTTTCAGGACTACTTCCAGACACCAGCCTTCATATCCTATTTTCTCCTTCAAAATTAGGGTAAGTAGTTTCACCACAAATGGTGAGCAGAGCTGAGATTCATACCAGGGATAATTTTGGGAGAGGAGAATGAAAATTTGAGGGAAATGTATTTGTCATAATAATTATTGTTCTTTATGGGACTTAGTTTACTTGATTTGTGTATTAGTTTTCTATTGCTGCTATAACAAATTACTATAAACTTAGTGGCTTAAAACACGAAAGTATTATTTTACCTTTCTGGAGGTCAGAAGTCAGACACAGGTCTCACTGGGCTAAAGTCAAGGTGTTGGCAGGGCTGTGTTCCTTCCTGGAGGTTCCAGAGGGAAAAACATTTTCTCTTCCCTCATACCTTCTAGTGGTTGCCTGAATTCTTTGGCTCATGGTCACATTTCTCCATCTTCAGAGCCAGCAATGGAGGGAATGAGTCCTTCTCACATTGCATCCCCCTGACCTCCTCCTCTTCTTCCTTCTTCTACTTTTAAGGACCCTTGTGATTACACTGGTCCCATCCAGATAATCTGGAATAATCTCCCTATTTGAAGGTCAGCTAATAAATATCCTTAATTCCATCTGTTACCATAATTCCCCTTTGTCAGGTAACCTAACATATTCACAGATTCTGGGGATTGGGACGTGGACACCTCTGGAGCGGGGCATTATTCACCTACCACAATTTGGAAATCCAGATGTAGGTGGTCCTCCCTGCCCTCTCTCTTCTTACCAACCAGAGACAGCACCACTCACAAAGACTCCCCAAATCTAGCTCCCAAATCCTTGATAGATATAGGAGAAAATTTACACTGCAGTACTTCTTAAGAACCTCATTTAGTCAACTCTTTGTTTCCCTAAAATTCCTGTTGCATAGGGAAATATCTGCTCTAAGAGAGTGACTTTGACAGTTTTAGGTCCCCATGTGCTTTCTACCACAGACTTGTTAATCAGTGACTTCCTGTGTGGACCTCTCAAGTTTAGTATCATGTTCTAACCACACTTGGAGTTGTCATTCCTGGTCTCTACCACTGCATCTCTCAGAAATGTCTCTACTTTTGGCATCCCAGCACAGGCCAGATGTCAATCCTCCACAAGGGCTGTGCAGCCCCAGGCATCCTCTGAGCAGGATAAACAGGGCAAGGCCCTGGAACAGGACAAGTCCTTCATTCCCAGGCTTCTTCTCCTTCTAGGAAACATCCCAACTTCTTATATATAATGGGTTCTAGAAGATGAGGTCTAGCATTTACTTTTTTTACGGAATAATTTTAAGGCTTGCTAATCTAGTGAGATCACATAGGGCTTACCTCAGTGGTTCCCTTCCTTATTGTCATTGCTGCATATTTGGGTTTTGGGAAAATTGTGTGTCTTCTGGAAAATGTGTTTACCACCCTGAGAGGGAGGGTGCCAGAGCTTCAATGAGATAATGGATAAGAAAACATGAACTGCAATGTTCTTCATTCACGTGAGACTCCATTCTTTTGTCCCTCCTGCCCCAGATCCTGTTTCCTTTCCCCAGATCCTGGTCCGCTCACCATTCATCACACCAGGCTGGTGCAGTGTCACTCTGGAGTGCAGTGTCTCAGGGGACACGAAGGACCTGAAGGTGACCTGGGAGAGCAAGGGCCTTCCCAGGGAACTGGAGTGGAGAGGGACACCGGGACCAGCCTCCAACTCCTGGACCCTGACTGTGAACCTGTCCCTGAGCCAGCCCAATGCCAGTGTCACCTGTGTGGTCAGCAACCAGGTGGACCAGAAAACTGCCACCTTAGACCTTGGGGAAGTCTGTGTCCATGGTGAGTGCAACCTGCCAGAGGGGAGGGGCATTCTCAGAGCTCAGGTGCACTGGGGTGAGGGTTCTGGGCTTTTCTCCCCACCATGTTATTAGCACCACCTTCCAGTGGGTCACCCCATACAAGAGCCCGGGAAGCACATCCAATTTGCTTCTTCTTTTAAATGTCTCTCACATCTATGCTCTCCTTTCCACCCCTTACCACGGCTGGTCCATGCAGCAGACTTCCAGTACCTCTCCCCACACTCATTCATCATTCATTGTGTGTCTAGAGTGGTCTTTAGGAAAAGAAAATTGGATTGTGTCAATCGTCTGTGTCATCTGAGGGATTTGACCTCCAGTGGCTCCCTGTAGGATTCAGGGCCCAGATGCTCCTCTGCCCAAGTTTCTTGCCTCACACACTTCACACTGAACTGTTTGCCTAGAGTCCCTGATGTGTCCTGCTATTGCAAGCTTTTGAGCCTCTGGAAACACTGTTTACTCTACCATCAGCCCTCCCAAGTCAAGAGCCCCTCACTTTCTTACCTACTCCTGTTAAAGGATGTCTCTCAGTTAAGGCCAACTTCATGGGTATGTGATCAATACAGTTACACAGGGCCCTTTGCTTAGTTTTGGTCCTGCTTTTAATAAATTTTGACCAAAAGGGACCTCAATCTCATTTTGCAGAGGGCCCTGCAGGTGCTGTAACCTTCCAGCTCAGGCACTACCTTTTTTAAGGAGTGCTCCAGTGGCCACCCCACGCTAAGTAGCAATGCTCTATTTGTGGATTTGTCTCCTGTGTAACCTGGAACACCTTGGGGGCAGAGGCCGTGTCTTGTCTTCTTTGAATACATGTCCCAAGCAGAGCTTCTGGCAAAGTTTGCTCACATTCAGTGTTTCATTGAATCATGAATGATCTGGTGTGCAGCTCGCCCCTCTAACCCATCCTCCACTGGGGAGACCTGCTGGGGGGACCTGATGTGTCAGCATCATTTAAACCCCCTACTACCCTCCCCTCAGCCCCATCCTGGAGTCTCAGATGAAGTTCAACAGTCAGCAGGACCCACAAGAGCCTCAAGAAAGACACCCTTCTCCCTCTGATCCTCCTTGCCCGGCTCCTCCCTGCCCTGTCCCTCTCCTTCCTGCTGCAGTGGGGTGATGGCAACCCCCAGGGCTGGCGATTTGACACAGCCATTACCTGAACATGGTGCTACTCCTTCCTGAAATGTTGTGCCCACCCTGAATGTCTGGGAAACTCCTATTCCTCCCTCCAGATTCAGTTTATGCATCACCTCTTCTGCAAAACCCCCCCTGAAGACCTGTGTGCAAAGGTGTGTACTGCAGTCCCTCTGGTGGGCCGACTTTGTTATTTTCTCAGTTCGTTCATGAATGAACCTGCTGTACTCCTTCCTCTTCAGCTTCTAAACCAGGACGTCAGATTTCTCTTTCTATCTGTTCCCATCTGTTCCCTATCTGTTTCCATCCGTTCTCTCTCTATCTCCCCTTGGCAATGGGTATTTAAAATTCTGTCTTTCCTTAACCTTTCTTAACCTTTCTTCACCCTCTCTGTGTGAGGGAAATAGGTTCACATGGACAGGCCATTAATGGTCCCCTTGGAGGCATCCTATGGGCCGTCGTGCTAGTGCTAGTCTTCCTGGGAACTGGACTGTACCTCTGGAAGACATCTAAGAAGAAGAAGAACATGGAGACTGGAAGAGGCAGGTTGCCCTTCTCCTTCCTCCTCAGATACCTCCTGTCTTCCACTGGAGCCTAGGCTCCCTTTCTTCTTCATTTTGCTGCTCAGGGTTTGCCCCTGCGGAGGGGCTGGTGGGTGTGAACATGGCATTGGGGTCATAACAGTGGAAGTGGGTACAGGTTTTTGAGACTGAGATTCAAGCTCCACTCTGTGTATGACTCAGGAGCAACATTGCAGAAGGACCACGGGGACCATGATGATGGCATCGACTGGGCAGAGCTGAGCCAAGAAGTGTATGAAGAAGGCATGTACAAGGTGAGAGGTGGGAGCTGTGCCCGGCCTGGGCTGTCCTGGGTCCCTCTTTGCCTGCACTTGTGCTTGTCAAACCCAGTTACTGCTGTTTCTGGCCCCACTGCCTCTTTTATTCTTTCTGGACAATCAACAGTAATAACTAGGAAAATTTATACATGAGGCCAGTGTAGTGCTGGGTGCTTTGGGGAAATACGTAAACAGTGCATGTCAGCAGCATTGGTTCCATGTGGGTCCCTCTGGGTCTACTCTATACTTCATCTGCTTTAAGAATGTTTTGTCTTTCACTCCTAGGGTATCAGTGGGCAACATCTGAAAGAAGACTGGCCTCTTAGCACTGTCTACTCTGCGATCCATAACACAGACCAGGGCATGAAGATAATTTAATTGGAGGAGAATCTTGGCACATCTCCACTCTGATCCTGACATTCTTCAGACACCTGCTTCTCTAATTTTGGTTCAGCTCCAGCTGCCCCTGGTCTCTTTTACTCTGACCCATGTGACTTCAGCTCAACAGGGGTGGAGCTGGACTTTCAGAGCCTATAATGGGTCAGGTTTTGTCCTGGGCACTTTACATATGTCCTGGGCATATTACCTCTTCCAATTCTTTCAAGGACCCTCTAGGGTAAGTATCATGTTCTTTATTTTACAGGACAGTAACCTTTGTCTCCAAGCTAGTTGGTGGCAGAGGAGAGCCTTAAATCCAACTGGGTGACTCCAGCTTTCATATCTTAACCTTTCTCTATATGGTCACTGAAGACCTTGGAATCCTGGAGTATTCAGATGGGAATATCCTTCATTTGTTCCTCTCCCAAGGACCTAGCCTCTGATGTTGGTGCCCTAATATGGACTGAGTTCATTTTTGATGGATCAGCTGATGGTTGAAAGAGAAATTACCCTTTAATTGGACAATGGGGACTTGGTATGTGGGAGACATGGAAAGAGGGAGCTTGCCCTCAGTGCAGAGGACACATTCTAAGAGGACATGCTTCTCACTTTTGGGTCTTATAAGAGTTCTTCCTCTCTTTACAAGGTGTGTCGTGGATTTCAGCATCCCTGTCTTCAAACCAGCTCCCCTTACATTGTTATTCAAAAGTCCACTCAATAGGCTTTACATAAGTTTTTCATTTAAACCTTCAGCAGTTCTGTGAGGCAGAAATTCCCACTGCACAAGTGGAAAAATAAAATTTACAGATGTTAAATACCACATTTAAGCTCCCCAAGTGATGTGCCTGATTTAGATCCACAGAGGATCATAATTTCACTCATTTTGACTCCTTTTTCTCCATCGTTCGAGACCCCCAACCAATCACCATCTTCCGTTGGGTTATCCTTCAAAATGCTTTTTGTAGTCCATCCTCCTCTCATCCCTTCATTCCTATCTTCCACCTGCAGTGTCACCTTTTCTACATTTCCACCAGCAATATATGAGGATTTCTGCACATAACTCTTGTAAATTTTTTTATTGTAGCCCTCCTAGTGCGTGTGATGTAGTGTCTCATTGTGGGTTTGAATTGCATTTCCCTAATGATTAATGAGGTTGAACATCTTTTCACGTGTATTGACCATTTGTATACCTTGTTTGAATTAATCCATTTCTCTCTCTGAGTATCTCTCATCATACTTTGCTCCCACCACACCAATAGAACTGCTCTTGTTCAGGTCACCAGGAAACTTCATGTCATTAAATCTAATAGACATTCTGTTTCATCTCCCTTGAATCTCAGCAGCAATGGACCTGTCCGTGCTTGAATCACTGTATCACTTTGCACTCCACAATCACCATTCTTTCCCTCCTATACAGTGGTAGCTCCCTAGTTGCCTTGACTAGTTTCTTTCTCATCTCTCCAATCTCTAAATTCTGGAATCTCCCAGGGTTCAGACCCAGACCAAACAGATGACCTCTCTTCACTATCTATACTCATTATTTTCTGATGTTATGCCCATGCAATAATCTCCAAACCTGTGACTGTGTGAATTTACCTGGCAAGAATGTCTTCCAGATGTGATCAAGGTTAAGGCCCCTGAGATTGGGAGATTACCCCAGATTATGTAGGTGGGCCCATTTTAATTATGGGAGTCCACAAATGTGGAAGAAGAGGGAGCAAAGTGGGTCTGAGAGATATGACATGAGAATTTGACATACTATTGCTGTCTTTGAAGATGGAGTAAGAGGGCCATAAGCCCAGGACATGTGCTGGTCTCTAGAAGCTAGGAAAGGCCTTAATTAACAACCAGATGAAAATGAGGACTTCAGTCTTACAACTGCCAAGAACTGAATTTGGACAAGAACAAGAACAAGCAGAAAATGGATTCTCCTGTTGAGACTCTAGAGAAGATCATAGCCCGAGGACACCTCAATTTAATGCCAATGAGACTCACACCAGACTTCTGATCTTCAGAACTGTGAGATAGTAAATTTGTGTTAAGCGACTACATTTGCAGTGATTTCTTATGGCAGCAATAGAAAACCAATATAGTTATCGTACCATCTCATGGTTTTAAATAAACTGACTGCTCCGAAATTTCTGGTCTGGATTGCTCCAATGGACTCCACATTGTAAATATCCAACCATTTACTTGACATCTCCACTTGGATGTATAATAGGCTTCTCCAGCTTGATATGTCTATGTTTAAACTCCCTAATCATGTTCTCATACAGTTTTCCAGTCCCAATAAATGTCACCTCCATACTTCCATTTGTTTTGGCCACATAATTGCTGCCATCCTTGATTTCATTCATTTTCTCATAACCCACATTCTATCAGCAAACAGTGTTATCTTTTCTATCTATATATATATCTAATCTATCATCTACTTATCTATCATCTGTCTATACTGATAATATAACTACCCTTACCACCTACCAGATCCAATATGACCACCAGTTTTCACCTGGACTATTTCAGTAGCCTCACAGTGAGTCTCTCTGTCTCTGTACCCCCTTAAGCTTATTCTCAAATAACATTCAGAGTAGTCCTTTCAAATAATAAGTTACATCATATAGGCAGGGTGGGTTTAACAGCACATGTCAGATTGTCTTGGTATTATAAATAGATATTCACATATGTTTATGTGGGCCACAAGGGAATACAAAAGTTGACATGTGAAGTTGTTAACAGTGGTTATCTTCTGGGGTCTGTCTCTTTTTCTGTATCATCACATTTTCCATAAAACTTATCAGAAAAAAAGATCATCTATTTAAATTTTGGGGCATGGGAACAACATGACCAGAGCTGATATTTGGAATAATAAAGCCACATACATACCGAGAAGAAGTTTATCATTTTGAAAATATGGACTGAGCAGCAACATCTCACCTAAAAAAGAATTATTTTTGCATCTGTAGAGCACATTGCTCCTCCGTTACCTTACTTAGTTTCAGAGCACCCTGCTAGGAAGGCAGGACATTTCACAGAAATGAAGAAACAGAGGCTTGGAGAGTAAAGCATTTTTGCCCAAAGTCATATAATGAGAAAGGGATACAAGATCTCAGTTTTAGAGAAGGAAAAGGGACTACAGTCTCTCAGCTACATCATTTCTACCACTGTTGCAAATTTTACAGAACAGGTCTCTGTTAGATGATGTTAATAGGTGATTTTTTATTCTCTTTTTTCCCTTCCTTTTAAAAATGTTAGATATTTTTAATTTGCAGTGGAAAGCACTCAAATTTAGTGTCAAAAAGATCTCAGTCTTGTTGTTAACTCTACATTTAAAAGCAGCTTGACTTTGAGTATATTGTATCCATAGCTATAAAAATAACTTGAATTGTGGAATCTTATTTTAGAAAATTATAAATAATAAATGTAACATACCTTCTGAAGTGTTCACAGTGGGCACTTAAAAAATGGTCACTATATTATTTCTTCCCTGAGCAAATGTTTCTTTGGTAAAGATGATCTTGGGGCTTCCCTGGTGGCGCAGTGGTTGAGAATCTGCCTGCCAATGCAGGGGACACGGGTTCGAGCCCTGGTCTGGGAAGATCCCACATACTGCGGAGCAACTAGGCCCGTGAGTCACAACTACTGAGCCTGCATGTCTGGAGCCTGTGCTCCTCAACAAGAGAGGCCGTGATAGTGAGAGGCCCACGCACCGCAATGAAGAGTGGCCCCCGCTCGCCGCAACTAGAGAAAGCCCTAGCACAGAAACGAAGACCCAACACAGCTAAAAATAAATAAATAAATAAATTTATTTTTTTTAAAAAAATGATCTTACTTAGAGACTACTCCAAATATACTTGTTAAAGGTTTATGTAATTTAAAACAATCAGTTTTCTTTTTCTTTTCTTAACATTAATGGAGCAGTGTTTTAAAGATTATTGATAGCCTTTTTCTATTTGGTTGTCTGAATACACTGAATACATAGCCTTTACCTAGTAGGGTGAAACCAAAACATGTAACTTGAGAGGGTAGGATCTGATATAGAAGAAATGTGAAGAGGAAGAAAAGGCGATAATCAGCTTCTGGGAGGCAAAGTAGCAAAATAGGATATTGCAGCAAGCCAAAATGTTGGGGATGAGAGAGAGAGAGAGAGAGAGAGAGAGAACTGTGTGGGCCTGAGCTCATCATGATGCAATGGGGAAAGAAAGGAAGGGGCAGCAGCAAGAGTAGGAACCAGCTGAGGTGCACTCGCCCCTGGAAGGTCTAGTCATGTCAGAACTGGGGAAGGCAGGCTGGGGAGGGGTGTAGAGTGGACAGGGGGTGTGGCCTTATATTTTTTCCTCGAGTTAAGCTCGCTCTAGTCTAGTATTGCCCTCTGTGCTCACAGGTCAGGTTTTCAATCCTCAGGACCTCATGCTGGGCCCATGGACCCTCTGCTTGTATTTTGTCCTGCAGGCTGACCCAGGTTGGAGAGTCTGCCCCTGTGGGGACTGGCAGCATGATTCCGTACCTGCCACACCTGCCCCCCCCCCATCCCCTTCCTCAGTTTCCTCGTTTCCCTTGTCTGCTCCTTGAAACACAGGCTGAGGTCTATTTTTTCAGGCCTCTCCTTAGGGGTTGGGGCCTCCCACCTCATAACCTAGGAAAGAGAGACATTGAAGCAAAGGGAGCAAGCACCAGCTGGAAGGCAACACTGGATGGGCTGGAGTTAGCATCAGAGTCAGTTGGGGGCAGCACTGAGGAGCCAAGATCAGGAAGTTTCCAGGGATGAAGGGAAAACCTTCGCACTGGGCCAGCGCCCCCTGGTGGAGAGTGCTGCAGCGGCAGCCACCCAGAGCTTAGTCTCCCTGCCCTGATGTTGTGGCCACCTGGGTGGTCTTTCCTGGACACGTGGAGAGAGTGGAGGGCACAGACCTGCACAGGACCCAGGCAAGGTCTGTATTAGCAAGAGTTGAGTTTGAGAAAGACTGTACAGGAACCATATTCTATCCCAGCATCCCTTGGGGAGTGCCCCCCATCCTGTCTACCTCATTTTCTCATCTGTCCAGCTAGTGGTGGGTTATCATACAGTCTTTGAGGCCCCTTCTGGCATGGGCATCCCAAGATTCCAGGTCAAGATAGAGCTGATCTGGCTCCTCATTACCTCTCTGATCTCAGAATCTCCTTCTCCTCTTGCCTGCGCTCACATCTGCTCCAGCCACGCTGGCCTCCTGTTCCTGGAACACACCAGGCACGGTCCCCCCTGAGGGCCATTACAAGGGCTGTCACCTCTGTCAGAAAAGCTATTCCCTAAGATGCCCTCACCTCCTTCCAGTCTTTTCTGAAAAGTCTCCTCCTTGATGAAACCTGTTCTGACCTCCTGACGTAAATGGAAACCACTCCCCAAGGTCTGGATCCTCCCTACCCTGCTTTTCCCAGAGCCCTTATCACCTTCTAACACACTATACCATTTCCTTATTTATCATGACTATTGTAGTGTCTTCCTCCTTCTAATGGAATGACGAGGGTAGAGGGTTTGTTAGATTCATTCATGGGTGTATCCTAAGCACCTGGAGCAGTGACTGGCACACAGTAGGAGCTCATTAATATTTTTTTTTTAATTATTTATTTATTTATTTATTTATTTATGGCTGTGTTGGGTCTTCGTTTCTGTGCGAGGGCTTTCTCTAGTTGCGGAGAGCGGGGGCCACTCTTCATCGCGGTGCGCGGGCCTCTCACTGTCGCGGCCTCTCTTGTTGCGGAGCACAGGCTCCAGACGCGCAGGCTCAGTAGCTGTGGCTCACGGGCTTAGTTGCTCCGCGGCATGTGGGATCTTCCCAGACCAGGGCTCGAACCCGTGTCCCCTGCATTAGCAGGCAGATTCTCAACCACTGCGCCACCAGGGAAGCCCCCAAGAGCTCATTAATATTTGTGGAAGGAATGAGTATGCCACTGAGGAGGGTCTGGGCTGGGGGCAGACAGGTCTACCTCAACCAGCTCATGTTCAGTGCAGAGATGTGGTTGTGCTACTGACAATAAAATGGGGTTTCGTTGAAAGGAGGACACTGCTGATGAGCTACCACAGGCGGGGAGATGGAGAGGAAGGTGAGGGCTCGTGGGGAGAACAGAGCATAGCTTGGCTCCTGCACTCACTGCATCGCATATGTGACCATGGGATTCCACGTTCCTTCTTATTTTTTCAACCAAAGTCCTCCTGAGCCTCTGCTAAATTAGTGTCTGAATCATCACATGTTTTGGGAAATGCCAGCTTACAAGGTAAAGCTTAACTCTGAGCATGGCCTCCAGGGCCTTCGTGGTCTCTTCCAGTCTCTCCAGACTAGTCTCAAACGTGTCCGACGTTTCACCCATTCCACGCAGTTCTCTATTTGCTCACAGTTCTTTCAGCTTCCCCCGCCCCCATCCCCCCCTCTCCACACTCCTTCCAGCTCAAACACCACTTTCCCCACCCTGCCTGTGTGTATTGTCTACCCTCCATCACCGTGGGTGTCCCATCCAGCCCTGTGTCTCAGTTGTCTTGTTTTCTTTTGTCTGCGCCCCTCTGGACCTGCTCTTCTCAGGCAGATGTGAAGTCTGCTCACTGCATCCCCAGGGCCTGTCCCATGAGCTGCTTCAGGGGACACAGGATGCGTGGAGCCAAGCAGAAAGGATTCTCACAGCTCTGCGTCTGCAGCCTGGGGAAGGGACACCAGCTGCTCCCTCCGGTGACCCCCGCCCCTTTGGTATTTTTAGTATCTTCCTCTCCATGGACACCTCTCTGCCCTCAAAATGCTCTGGAGTCAGCATCCCAAGCATGACTGGATCTCCCCAATGGATTATATTCAAAGATATGAATAAATAATTCACAAAATAGAAAATAAAACCAGCTAAGAAACATTTGAGAACATGTTGTAATTTACTTGTAGTCATAGAAATGCAAATTAAGCCGTGACATCCCATAGGGTCTGTAATGTGCATCAGGAAATGTAAAATATGTCATCTGCCTCATTACCCACATCCGCGATGAATCCTAACAGAAACCCCCAAATATTGGAAGTACTTTATGCTCCAAAGGTGTTCACAGAACTTTTTGTTAAAGACCTTCTTAGTTATGAAAAAACAATACAGAAAGAACATAACAATAAATGTATAGCTTAAGGAATTATTATAAGGAAACACCCAATATAAGCACCATGGGTCATGAGATGGCACACCCCGGCACCCCAAGAGTCTCTGTGTGTCCCTTACAAATCACAAGGACACCCTCACCAGATATAATTACTCCCTTACTTTTCTCCATAATTTGACCACCTCTGTAGACATCCACAAACGTGGTGATTTACTTTGCCTGTTTGGGGGATTCACACAAGAGAAGATACAGAGTTTGTGTTCTCTCTCTCTGGCTTCTTTGACTCAACATTACAGGAGCCTTTTTCTTGTGTCCCCTGGAGATAGGTGCATGCATTTCTGTACACCAGGTAGTTAGGAGCTGAGTTGTAGCGATTATTTGGGAAAACATATATAAGCTCCTAGCACAGTGCCCTGAACGTGGTGGGCACTTAATACAGTTTCATTCTCTACCCCCCTCTATGACATGAGCCCTGCTCCATTTCTGAAGCAGGATTCTCTCTGCTTCCATCCCCAGTACTGAGCTGCTTCCCGTCCTGCTACTACCACTTCTTACCAGCACCCTGAATCTAGATTCTCTCCCCCTGGCCACCAGGGACAGTGCAGTCTCAGCACCAGGGTTTTATTCTCTCTGTTCCATATAGAAAGAAGCCCCACTCCTGTGAGGGCTCCTTAGGATTTTCTTCCAGCAACAAGACAAAGCCAATCCCTCTGTCTCCCACCCCTCATTCTTCACTAAGACCCTTCATTGACAAGATGGTGCTGATTCACATTTCAGAAGATGGATCTTTACATTACAGATGGGAATGATTTAATTTGTATTTCAGAGGAAGAGAATACTCAGGCTTTTGGGACATTTTTTCAAAGAAGTTGAGGCAAGAGAAAAAAATCTGGAAAGTGGAATGTGTAGGGATGGGAGACAGGGATGGTGGGGAAGCAGGAAAGCTGCCTGGCTGGGGAGGGGCACTAGTGGGCAGGGTGGGGCCTGGAGAAACAGCCATGGTGCCTTTGATTCTCTGTCCTTTAACAAAATCACCGGTGTGTCCCACTGCTCAGTTCCAGAGTCTTGTGCCATTTTGCAAGGTGGGTCTTTTTTTTTTTTTTTAAAGTAAGTGAGGGTTTTTTGTTTTTTTTTTTTAATTAATTAATTAATTTATTTTTGGTTGTGTTGGGTCTTCGTTTCTGTGCGAGGGCTTTCTCTAGTTGCGGCGAGCGGGGGCCACTCTTCATCGCGGTGCGCGGGCCTCTCTTGTTGCGGAGCACAGGCTCCAGACGTGCAGGCTCAGTAGTTGTGGCTCACGGGCCTAGTTGCTCCGCGGCATGTGGGATCCTCCCAGACCACGGCTCAAACCCGTGTCCCCTGCATTGGCAGGCAGATTCTCAACCACTGAGCCACCAGGGAAGCCCCGGGTGGGTCTTTTTGTTATTGCCCCTACCGCGTATCAGGTCCCAGGAAGAATTCCTGAAAATTCATATGATTAAGGAACAGACTTTATCAGGAAAACTTACCAAGAGAAGTTGGCAAAAAGAGGAGAGGAAGTGACCCCGGCTCTCTCATCATCCCATGGAAATGAGTGGCTGGACCTCAGTGATTTGCTCGACACACAGATTGGGGCTGTGCTACAGAAGAAGGACTCTGCTCCCTTCTTACAGGGCAAGGGGTGAGAGCAGCCTTGACAGCAAGGGGACAGACATATCACTGACCTCAAGAGTACAGGTTAGGTGCCAGCAGTTTATTGTAGTTTTCTGGGAGTGCAGGCAGCCCAGCGCCAGGGACTTGGGGGACGTGGGACATTTGTAAGCCCTCTGCCCCAGGGATAGAGCTAAGGACCTCATGGGATGTTGAGGGTGGGTACAGACTCTCCCAGGAGAAGGAACCCCCAACACCAGTTGGGGTGGTGTCTAGGAAAACCAGAATGAGCTCCAGAATGTGCAGTTTTGTTCCTGGCTGAGAGGCCTGGGCGACAGGCAACCAACGCTCACTGAATCCGTGGATGAAGTCCTGTGCTCAGGTTTGAGAGAAACACCAGGCTCTTAGCCCGCAATCTCTGTCCCCAGTCCTGAGCCTGCACTGGTCCTGGGTCTGGGCCGCGCTGGGGCAGGGGTGAAGCTGGTGCTCAAGGGGTTAGGTCAGGAGAAATGGGACGAGGCAGCCTTGGCTGTTAGGACCTCTGGGAGCTGGGTGGTTGGCAGGCCGAGGAGCAGAGTTTAAAGCAGGCAGGCGTCTCTGAGCACTGACGAGTCAGGAATTCCTTCGGGGGAAAGGTGAGCTCGGAGGCCAAGGGGCCTTTATCTTCAGTGATGCCTGTTACAGGAGTCCTTTGGTGGTTTCAGGTGGAAGCTGCCTCATCCTCACATCCAGGAAACATTTACTCGGCACCCGCGACCTGAAGGGCCTGTGGGAGGCCTGAGGACACAAGTGGAAAAGGCTGTCCTGGCCTCAGGGCTCCCTTTCCCGTGGAGGCCACAGACCCCGCCTGCGGCCGGACCGGGGCCACAGTCTTCTTGGTGGAAGGTATTGGTCTTGCTGCTCTCCTGCGTTTTCATCACGTGGATGTGGCTGCGACACTGGGCTCTGTCCACATTCCCTGGGTCCCGCTGGCCCTGCTCTCCTGGCCTCAGCCCCGGTCTGCTTGGCCCGGCTCTGCTGCCCTGCATGTGGGGCTTCTCCACACCCCTCCTCTTGGCTGGCGGAGTCTTGATCTGAGTGGTCGGTTCACCGGGAACTCACTGTGGCTGATTCAGCCGGTTACCCTTGCCTCGACTCCTGCTGTGAAAGTCCATCCTGTTAGCGCCTGGCCACGTGACCCACCATCCCCCGCATTCACATCAGCCCTCTGCACACTGAGTTGTTCGGCTGGAGGGGCTGTGGAGGGAGTCATTTCTCCCCCACCCAGTCCCGTTTGCTTCCCTCCCCTACACTGAGACCCCCAACCTTACTTGAACCCCTGGAGATGTGTGAGGAGGGATCTGGGGAAAACCTAGGCAGGCAATAGGCTCACTTACTCCCCTTTTGTCCTTTCCCCCTCAGACTGTCATGCTCCTGGTAAATTTTGATGCATGAGAAGCTGATTTTTTTTTCTTTTTAAATTAACTTTAAGTCCATTGCTTTGGTCATTTCTAACATCCCTAGAGCACAACATGTTGGACCAGTCTCCTCCAGTTTACACCTGCCTTGGCCTCTGTCAGGAACAGAGACCCTGGGCCACAGGATCCCCAAGGTACATCTCTTTCCATTCGTGCAGCTCCTTCCCCTCCTGGTTGGTGGTTGTGTGTGCTTCACCTGTTTCCTGCAGGTCATCTTGCATTCCTCCTCCAAGAGGCCTTCCTGCTTTATTTCAGTTTTCACATGATCTGTTTTGTTCTCCTTGATGAAAGAAAATGCTTCTTAAGAGCCTCTGTACTGTAGCACATACAACCTGCACTGAAATGATTTCTGCTTCTATCTCCCCCGCTAGAGTTTGGACCCCTCTAGTACAGTGACTTTGCCTCCTGTCTTTGTATCCCAGTGGTGCTGCACACAGTTGACACTTATTACATGTTTGTTGAATGTTGACCTGATGTTGGAAGACACCCTTTCAGGAAACCTCTAGGACAGTTTGATCTTCAGCCGCCAGGTGGCACTAACGCCCAGGCGCTACGGGTGGGCAGGGAAGGAGGATGTTTTGAGGGAGGCTTAGGTGTTGGTTGCAGGTGGTGCTTGGTGGGTCATGGAGTCTTTTCCTTTTCTCCTCCAGACTGTCTTGGTCTTCTTAGAGTTTTATTACAAAGCGCCATAGACTAGATGGCTTAAACAACAGAAATTTATTTTCTTATAATTCCAGAGCCTGTGAAGTCCAAGATCAAGGTGCTGGTTGATGCCCTTCCTGGTGAGGGCCCTCTTCCTGGCTTGCTGTGTCTCCTTGCTATTTCCTTACACGGTGAGGAGGGAAAGCTTTGCTACCTCTTCCTCTTCTTATGAGGGCACTAATCTCTGCATTGTATCTCACGGCTTCTACCTGCATATTCGACTGTTTCTGGCAACACTGAACACATCCACTGCTGAAGGAATAGCACACTGCAGGCAGCATCTGTCCCTGGGTAAGTCAAAATGCTGACTATTAAAAGCACTTTAAAGAGCATCACGTACAAAAGCAGGGAATGACTGCACAGGAGTTGCAAGCTGCTGTGCCACGTCAGCGCAGCTCCTTTATTCTGCAGAAACCTCAATTATTTGTCTCAGATTTTAAGAAAAGATTGCCTTAATGCTACAGGAGAGAAGCAAGGAAATAAACTGCTTTAAAGGAGAAACCAGCACAGAGTTAAAGCCAAATTTTTCTTTCTTTTTTATTTATTGAAGTATAGTTGAATTATAATGTTATGTTAGTTTCAGGTGTGCAACACAGTGATTTGATATTTTTATAGATTATACTCCAAACAAAGTTATTATAAGTATTGACTATATTCCCTGTGTTATACATTACATCCTTGTAACTTATTTATTTTATGCCTAGTAGTTTTGTGCCTTTTAATCCCCTTCCCCATTTTGTCCTTCTCCCTACCCCCTTCCCTCTTATAACCACTAGTCTGTTCTCTATGTCTATGAGTCTGCTTCTGCTTTATTATATTTGTTCATTTTGGGGTTTTTTTTTAGAGTGAACAGATGATATTTCAGATAGCCACTCTTCCAGATGAGTCAATTTCCTTGAAAATCCAATCCACATATGTTCATATGCTGTGCTGGCAGGAAGACTGACTGAAACGGCCAAAACCCAAGAGCTAATATTCTTTTGGCCAGAATAATGGAATTATTATTTTCCTAGCTATCAATCTAAGCAAACAGAGCCATCTGTCAGGCAAAGCAAACACACACACCTTAATAACAGAAAGTGCAGTTGCCTTGACAGAATTTGGATTATACTACTAACCAGGGCTGTAAGATGTGTTTTGACCTAGTATATAACGGATGCTTTTGAGGCATTCCCTAATTAGCATTTACCTGCTTAAACTAATTGCTCATATTTCTTCTTCACTAGTTTATTAAACTTTGTTGGATATTCTGCACAAAACAGATGAATGTGGGCATTGCAGAACAACAAACAGTGGTGTTTCCATTTCGATACAGTGTTGACATGGTGACACATCAGTTTCAAAATTGGATATTCTTGATACTAGGTCCCAAACAGATTAAGACAAGGCTGAAACTCTATTAAAGGCTATTACAAAATCAGAGATTTCAATGAGATACAAGAATTCTAATACTGAGTTGACAATAGCCCAGTTTCTATCAATTGATTTGCTAAAGTCCACATGAAATAGAACTACTCTATATGTGACAGCCAACAGCTTCCATGTTCTTCAAGGAGGAGTTAGTGGACTTGGATTTGGATTCTCAACAGTGAGTAGTTATATTGGTCAGTGTTTCTCATCCTCCCTCAACCTTCCTCAAATGCCAAATATCTCTATTATTCACCAATATCTTTCTTGATTTAGCTATTAACCAGCAAACTCACTAACAGCCAAAAGGTTCCAGCTGCTCTGGATTCCCCCTTAGAGCAGTGTCAGCTCTCAGAAGCAACAAGTCTGGGGTAGGTCCTGCTTAAGAGGGGACAGACAAATCTTATCTCCATCTTTAGCTCCAAGGGACAAGGTAGGTTATCCAACTTGGCAAATCATCACACAAATACAAAATCCCTCTCACTATGGGAATTCCCTGGCTGTCCAGTGGTTAGGACTCAGCGCCGTCACTGCTGTGGGCCCTGGTTCGATCCCTGGTTGGGGAACTAAGATCCCACAAGCTGTGTGATGTGGCCAAAAAAAAAATCCCTCTCACTAAAGCTGTGTTTTCCTCATGCCGAACCACTAGATGAAAAGGGTCAAACTAAGCCAGTCACTTGCAAGAGGGGCAGGTAGATGGAGACTGTTGGAAATGTACAAAATTTTCCTTCTTCATTTAGTGCCAATGCAAAGCCATTCTAGGGACTGCAAAATGTGACTTCCCAAGTGTGCTTCAAATACGTCAATGGCTGGTGCACTGGGGCTTTCCTTCATTGTATACCTATAACTTTTACTAATGTGTTAGGTAAGGGGCTTTCTGTTCACAAATTCCACGGAGGGTCCTCCAGGTTCATGAAGGCCCTCATTTTCAGATAGCTAAATAATTCGAACGATGGAGGCCTTGTCATGCTGGCTAGTGATGGCTTCAGGAAGAGACAACAACTTGGCCAATTCACAGAACTCAAAATGTTCTTTTCCCTGGCGGGGGAGAGCTGCATCTTGGGATTTCTCCTTTCTCAACACTTGTAAATCAGAAAAATAAAATGTGGATCCATGGCCTTGTCTCCTCATGCACCACATGCTTTATTATAGGTGCAATTAAGTGTACACTATGGTTACATGACAATCCAGTAATCATCTTCACTAAAATTCACGACACCATTAATCATCTCAGTGACAGCACTCCAATTTAACATCTTGGGGATTTCCTCCCCTTCTTCATCATTTATTTGCCAATATTTCCTTGTTATAAATATCCCCCTAGTGATTTTCCTTGGCAGTAACACCTGTGCTGTCTACTGTGTCTACCTTGCCTACAAATAAGAACAATTCTTTAAAAAGAAAGCCCTTGAAACAATTCCTACAGTTAGAAGGAAAGCCTTGTTATGGGGTGAATTCCTGGTCATATTCAGTAAGTATTGGCTGTGCTGGAAGTGACCCAAGGGGCTCCTAAGCCAACCTTGTTAGGGTCTTGACATCTCTTTTTTTATTATGCAAACTTTCGAGAATCTGATGATTTAGGAACCCCTTTCTAGAAAAATGCGTCCACCTAAAACAAGCAATAAAGAAAGAAACTATCTCAAAATGAGAAAGTTCTCTTAGAAATAGAGATAAGAACTCAAAGCAGGAATAAAAAATTACTGAAAGGCATTACCCAGGACAGATAACAAGGTCAACATCACCAGTGATGTCATGTCGACAGTGTGCACTCTTGAGATGATATAATAAGAAGGGCATGTTACCTCAGTTGTCTTCCTCCAAAAGCCTGTAACCCCAGAAACATCACACAAATCCCAAAGGAGGGCTTCCCGGGTGGCGCAGTGATTGAGAATCTGCCTGCCAATGCAGGGGACACAGGTTCAAGCCCTGGTCTGGGAAGATCCCACATGCCACGGAGCAACTAGGCCTGTGAGCCACAACTACTGAGGCTGTGCGTCTGGAGCCTGTGCTCCTCAACAAGAGAGGCCGCGATAGTGAGAGGCCCACGCACCGCGATGAAGAGTTGCCCCCGCTTGCCGCAACTGGAGAAAGCCCTAGCACAGAAACGAAGACCCAACATAGCCAAAAATAAATAAATACATGAATAAAATAAATTTAAAAAAAAAAATCCCAATGGAGGGACAATGTACAAAGTACTTGACCAATACTCCTTAAAACTGTCAACATCAAAAATTCTGAGAAACTGTCACAGCTAAGGGAGTTGAAGGAGACATGACAACTAAATGTAATGTGCTGTCCTGGATGGGATCCTAGAACACAAAAAGGGCATAAGAGAAATACTAAGGATATCTGAATAATGTGTGGACCTACCAATAACAGTTCCTTGATTGTAACGGATTACCATACTAATGTAAGATGTTAATGACAGGGGAAATGGTGTGTAGGGGATATGAGAACTTTATTATCTTCATTATTTTTCTGGAAATATAAAATCCTTCTAGAAAATGTCTATTAAAAATTAATAAAAGTTTTAAAACATAAAATTGAAAAAAAGCTTCCACAAAATGAAAGAAAAAGAAAAAGCAATTGGATCTGGAGGTGAATGGGTGGGACACTGGGCAGCAGGGGTTTCATGCCCTTTGGCTCTTCCTGGGCAGAGATGGTCAGAGCTGGCAGGAACCAGCCTGTGGGGTGGACCCACTCCATGTCCTCAGGTGTATTCAGCCTGGGGGAAGTTGAAAGCAAAACAAGGGAGACCTATGTGGAGATAAGTAACCTCCTTTGGATCTCCTGACTCTCCTGGCTCCCCTGACTGACATGAGCTGTTTTCTCAAAATTGTTTCCCAAATACTGGCCTGTGCTAAAGGCAGCTGGGGGAAAATCCATGGGGCTGGGTCTGTGAGGCAGAAGGTGACCCTGAGGCAGGTGCACAGATGCCAGGAACCCACATGGCCGCAGTGGCCCTCCTAGGTCCCCTTCCCATCCCCTCTCCACGAAGAACCTGCCCCCGGACCTAGGTGCTGGGTAATCTGACTTCTGGTGGAGGGTGTGCATGGGCACGTATGGGGGGGCGGGGGCATTTTCTGGTCTCTTTTGCATCCTTAGATCTCTGATGAAGAGTGAGTTCCTCTAGGGCCTGACTCCACCAGGAGTCCTTCCTCCCACCCCTCCCCCCAGTTTACAGGCTGGGAGCTCTGGACAGTGGGGAGTGGGGAGAGGCCCTCTGGGAGATAGGGGACTTTGACCCCAGACTCTCTTCTCCTTACTCCAGGTGGTCTCAGCAATGCTGAAAACCCCTGCAGAAGACTTCACAGGAGCTTCAAGGGTAGAGGTGGAGGTCTGTTCAGGATTCCCTGGGCTGAGGGGCCCTGACAGATCGCCAGAGGCCCTGCCCCTGTGACTTCCTGCTGCTGCAAACTAGATGTTCCTTTTTCACTTTTGATTTCATTTAATGTAAAAAAATTTTATTGAGGTGTAATTGACATCCATCATTATATTAGTTTCAAGTTTATAACATAATGATTCAATATTTGCATATATTGCAAAATGATTAAGTCAATAAATCTAGTTAATATCTGTCACCATATATAGTTAACAGAACATTTTTTCTTGTAGTGAGAACTTTTAGATCTAGTCTCAGCATCTTTCAAATATGCAATACAGTATTTTTAACTATAGTCTCCATGCTGTATATTACATCGTTAAAACTTATTTATTTTACAACTGGAAGTCTGTATCTTTTGATCTTCTTCCCCATTTCACCCACCTTTGGCAACCACCAACCTGTCTTCTGTATCTATGAGCTTGTTTGTTTTTTTTTAAGATTCCACATACAAGTGAGATCATACAGTACTGGTATTTCTCTGTCTGACTTACTTCACTTAGCATGATGCCTTCAAAGTCTATCCATTTTGTAGCAAATGGCAAGATTTCATTCTTTTTATGGCTGAATAATATTCCACTGTGTATGTATATATATCACATTTTCTTTATCCATTCATCCATTGATGGACACTTAGGTTTTAGGTTGTTTCCATTTCTTGGTTACTGTAAATAATGCTGAAATGAGCATGGGAGTGCATGTATATTTTTTCAAGTTAGTGTTTTCATTCTCTTCAAATAAATACCCCATAGTGGAATTGGTGAATCATATGGTGGTTCTATTTTTAATTTCTGAGGAACCTCCGTAGTGCCTGCAACAATTTACTTTCCCAAAAACAATGTACAAGGGTTCCGTTTTCTCCACATCCTTGTCAGCATTTGTTATTTCTCGTCTTTTTGATAATAGGCATTCTAACGGATGTGAGGTGATATCTCGTAGCGGTTTTGACTCGTATTTCCCTGAGGTTGGTTATATTGAGCATGGTTTCATGTACTTGTTGCCCATCTGTATGTTTGGGAAAATGTCTATTCAGATCTTCTTCCCATTTTTAAATTGGATTGCTTGTGATTTTACTGTTGAGTTGTATGAGTTCTTTACATAGTTTAGATCTTAACCCCTTTTCAGATATAAGATGGGAAAATATTTTCTCTCATTCAGTAAATTGCCTTTTCCTTTGGTTGATGATTTCCTTTACTGCACAGAAGCTTTTTAGTTTGACGTAGGCTCACTTGTTGCTTTTTGCATGTCTTGCTTTTGCTTTTGGAGTCACACTTAAAAAATCATTGTCAAAACCTAGGTGTTTTATGGTTTCAGAATTTACATTCAATTCTTTAATCTATTTTGAGTTAATTTTTGTGTATGGTATAAGATAGTGGTCCAGTTTCATTCTTTTTCTTTTTTAACTTTTTATTTTATATTGGAGTATAGTTGATTAACAGTGTTGTTTTAGTTTCATGAGTACAGCAGAGTGGTTCAGTTATACATATACGTGTATCTAGTCTTTTTCAAATTATTTTCCCATGTAGGTTGTTACATAATATTGAGCAGAGTTCCCTGTGCTACACAGTAGGTCCTTGTTGGTTATCCATTTCAAATATAGCAGTGTGTACATGATAGTCCCTAACTATCCCTCCCCTGAACCCTTTCCCCCGGTAATCATAAGTTTGTTCTGTAAGTCTGTGTATATGTTTCTGTTTTGTAAATTTTAGTTCATTTGTATCATTTTTTTTTTAGAGTCTGCATATAAGCAATATCATACGATATTTGTCCTTCTCTATCTGACTTACTTCACTCAGTATGACAATCTCTAGGTCCATCCATGTGGCTGCAAATGGCACTATTTCATTCTTTTTAATGGCTAAGCAACACCCCAGTGTTCACTGCAGCACTGCTTACAATAGCCAAGACATGCAAGCAACCTACATGTCCATCAACAGAGGAATGGATAAAGAAGATGTGGTACATATATACAATGGAATATTACTCAGCCATTTTCATTCTTTTGCATGTGGTTATCCAGTTTTCCCAACACCATTTATTGAAGAGACTGTTCTTTCCCCACTGGCTCCTTTGTCATAAATTAATTGACCATATATGTGTTGGCTTATTTCTGTGTTCTTTATTTTGTTCCATTGACCTATGTGGGGGTTTTTTTTAGCATCTTTATTGGAGTATAATTGCTTTACAATGTTGTGTTAGTTTCTGCTGTATAACAAAGTGAATCAGCTATATGTATACATATATCCCCATATCCCCTCCCTCTCGTATCTCCCTCCCACCCTCCTTATCCCACCCCTCTAGGTGATCACAAAGCACCGAGCTGATCTCCTGGTGCTAGGCAGCTGCTTCCCACTAGCTATCTATTTTACATTTAGTAGTGTATATATGTCAATGCTACTCTCTCACTTTGTCCCAGCTTACCCTTCCCCCTCCCTGTGTCTTCAGGTCCGTTCTCTACATCTGCGTCTTTATTCCTGTCCTGCCCCTAGGTTCATCAGAACCTTTTTTTTTAGATTCCATATATATGTGTTACCATATGGCATTTGTTTTTCTCTTTCTGACTTACTTCACTCTGTATGACACACTCTAGGTCCATCCACCTCACTACAAATAACTTAATTTCATTTCTTTTTATGACTAATATTCTATTGTATGTATGTGCCACATCTTCTTTATCCATTCATCTGTCGATGAACACCTAGGTTGCTTTCATGTCCTGGCTATTGTAAATAGTGCTGCAATGAACATTGCGGTACATGACTCTTTTTGAATTATGGCCTTCTCAGGGTATATGCCAGTAGTAGAATTTAGTTTTCAGACTTGAATTTCTGAGGATAACACTGCGGACTTTGAGACTGTCCTTCTGAGGGGTGGATGCTCTTGGGGTGAATTAGCACCCCTGAAACAGGTCTGGGAAGGTATAGCCATGGAGGCGCTCACCTTCGTTTTCCCACAGAACACGGCACCTTGGGCCCTAGGGGGCCAAGTGTCTATCAGAAGGGGAGGTGCTGGGTGAGGTCACGCTGCCCCTGAAGCCACCTCAGGGCTCAGACCACAGCAGATGGTGACCTGGACAGGAAATGAGAACCCTGGCTGTGCCGAGGCACTGGCGTGCTCAGTAAATATTTCCTGAGTGGAAACAAGTCATGGGTGCCATGTGAAGCTTAGCTAAAAGCTGCCTGTCTTGCTCAAGAGCATATGTGACACCCCAATGTCCTCACAGGAGGGCTGGGACCAGGGTGAGTCAACAGGACACCCACTCTCAGGTGCCGACCTTGAACTTGCACCAGCCTGAGAGTGGGGTCTCCTTGCCTCCCTGGTCACAGGGCCTGGGGCCTGCATCAGAAGAGGGGGACAAGAGCCAGTAAACTTGTCACATCACAAATGACCAACAACTTGCTGAAGTGCTGTGGGAGCCCAGTGCAGAGAGCACCTAAGTCATCTGGGGCAGATGGGGCAGGCTCCCAGGGGGCCATCTGAGCTGCATCTGGAATGATCGGTGGACATTTGACAGGGGGCGAGAGGGAAGGGTCTTACTCCAGGGAGTGGGAGCAGGTGTGCAGGCTGGAGGCTGATGGGGGTTCTTTCTTAGGCCCATAAAGGATGGGGAGTGACCCCTAAAATGGGGAGGTTTTTCCCAGTTATCTGTTCCTGCTGGGGCTCTCCCTCCCCTGTGCTCCCAATGGGAAGGTCTCAAATGTCTGTGGGCACCTTCTCAGGGACTGTGCGTGGGGATCTGCAGAGCCTACTCAGCTCCCTATGGGGTAGAGTAATGTGGTCTGAATGCCTGGGGTGGGTAGAAGGATGTGCTGTGTGTTGTGGTCTGTCCTCCCCCGCTGGACAGAAGAGAGAGGCTGGCAACCAGTCCAGCCAAGAATCGCTGGGGAAATCTAGTGAAAAAGGAGCCCAGCAGAAAGAAGCCGAAAGATGTGGCTGCGGTGAGAGTCACGGGCAAACAGGAGCCCTCCCAGGAGCTGGGGACAAGCTCAGGGTGAGAGCAGTCTCTCCGCTGGTGTGGGGGGGGGGGGGCGCTTCTCCAGGTTTAAAAGGTAATGTCGTTGGTGTGGCAGATGAGATGCATGTTAAGACTAAGATGAAAAGACCCTGTGAAAGCTGGACCATGAGACTCCCTAGGAGGATAGTTCACTGCCCCAGGAAGAAGGGCAGGTCCACTAGCCTGCAGCTCACAGACAGTGAGGGTCTCCGGGCCCTGTTGGGAGACCAGCTGAGGCTTCTCAGGCCAGCAGCCTTTGCAGGTCTGGCTGGGCTGGAGGCACAGACCGTTTGTGATGTACTGAGTGCAGGAGGAGGAGCTGTGGTTGGACAAAGGCCACCTTGATCTCAGAGGCTGCTGAGTTGCAGCCACAGGCCTTAGTTTCCCTGCCTGGAAAGGTGCTGGGGAGGAGAGAGGCTGCCCTGGGACAGGCCTGGCCTCCCCCTTTCATGTGGCTTCTCAAAGTCTGAAACCATCTTGTGTGGGAGATTCACTGCACTGAGAGGGACTTGGATCTGGAAAGACCATTGGTATGAAAGGACAGGGATCTGGTCCCAGGCCAGGCTCTACTACATATTGGGTTTATTAATTAACCTCTTTGGATCCTCAGTTTCTACATCTGTAAAATGGGAAGATAATTGTAATAATATCTATCTGTCTCTCATAGACGAAAATGCTTTGTGAATTTGAAAGAGGTAGACAGGTTGGGGGTGTTGATGATGATTTAGCTTTCCAGCTGCACAAGGCGGCTGAGATGCTGACTTAAGAGATTTCCAAAAAGTCCCTGGTGTTCCGCCAGCATGGAATGTTTATTGTCTGGCTCTCTTCCGGTGTCCCTGGCCTGTAGCTGCATTGCTGTTTCCCTCTCTCTAGGCTCCTCCTCCCTCCCCAAATCCTGAGCAGATGGTTTACAGACCCAAACACAAGAGGACTAACACAAGAGGACTTATAGGACGTGGGAGAGCGAAAATATGAAGCTTGCTCCCCATCACTCTGAGAGGGACCAGTGGGTGAGCTGCCTGGATTTTGACCCCAGACAAGAAGTTTCTGACCACAGTCTCATTACCTTTTGCAGTAATTTCCCCATTACTAGAGGAGGTTGGAGGGAATAAGCCAGTGTTGGATATTCACTTGTCTGGGATTCAGCAGAGCAATTTAAGGAGCAGAGAATGGACTCAGGTGACTTGCTTGAGGTCACACAGTGGGATGGGACAGTGGCTGTGATGTTGGGGGTTTTTTTCTAGAGTTTGTTGTCGAGAGTCCAGACCCTACGCTTGATTCACTGTATGACCTTTTGCAATTACACTGCCTCGCTTGGTCTCAGTTTTCACATCCGTAAAATGGGTTTAATACACAGTGCCATGACTACCTTGAGTGCATGGTCATGGGGCCAGTCATGCATGGGGCTCCTCAGCCTTGGGACAGCTGAGGGGGAAGTCTCAGTGGGGATGAGAAGGAGGCACTGCCCAGGAGTTAGGTAGATGGTGCTGCTCCCCTAGGGTGTGGGCCCAAGAGTTCTCCAATGTTGTGGGGTATTCAGTCTGGTGAGAAGAGGCGAGAGCCTGAGCCTCAGTAGGTGGGAGTGAGTCTGAGGCAGCTGAGGCTGTGGCCAGGAGGGGTGTGTAGATAACTATCCCTGCCCCTCTGTGATAGCAGGAGCAGGCCTGGCAGAGGTTTAAAGGGAAATGGTAGGAATGAAGCAGACAAGAGCCTATCAGATACCGTGGGGTCTGGCTTTGCCCTGTGTGTATGTAGGGAGAATAAGTAACACTAGGGGCAGCTGGAAAGCCATAAGGGTGCAAGCAATAAATGCCAATATTTGCATTTGTGATACGGGGAGTTGACACTTCCCCCAAAGAGCTTTGTTCTTTTGCTCATAGCTTCTTACTTAGGCAACTGACATTTGAAGTTTATGGAAAACCAAACTCATTAAACAGTGTAAAGACAGAGGAGACAGCAACCCAAGGCAGCAGAGGCCCAGCCTACCCTGGCTAAAATAGCATGACTTCTGTGCCCAACCATAGGCTGACACTGAAGAGCAAGCTGTCTGGGCTGAGCCTAACCCCAGGGAAACAGGCAAGGGAATTATAGAGAGTGCCAGCGTGGGGAGTGTGAGATCAACAGGCTGGTGTGACCACAGGGATGGGGTATCTCCAATAGCGAAGTTGTTTATACATTTATTCTGCAATTGTTTATTGAGGTCCTACTGTAAGTGCTGGGGATCGTAATAGGAAACATCTGAGTGGCTTACTACAGGCTAGTGGGCTGGCAACCCGGAGCTAACATGCTAGCCCCGCCCTAGGGGTGGGGAAGAACCTAAGTGTCCCTTTGAGTGACGCTTCCCTTCTCTCCTGCCCCTCCTCCTATAGACCTTTCTTCCACAGCTGCACAGGCAGGCAGGCAGCCTGTGATGGGGCCCTGCTCAGAAGACCCCCATCTCTGCTGGGCCTCCCGGCTCCTGGGATTCACCAGCCTACTCCTCAGTGAGTGGCCCGGGCTCCTGGGAGGGAGGACCTTTGGGGGGAGCAGGGAGGCAATGTCCCCTTTCCACGTCTAAAGTCTTTGGTGAACAAAAAGACAAAACAGCTCTGTAATTATTTAGCAAATACAGTGCATTTGGTTTAGAGCCCTGGGGTGAACAGAAGAACAAAATGGCCTTTTGGTTGTGGCAAGCCTGGGACCCCTGTGCTCAGGCAGCCTTGGCTGCATTAAGGGAAACATTTCCAGGGAGGCGAGGCTGTTTCTGTGCAATAACAGAGAGACTGGGAGAGCATCGAGCTGCCTGGGAAGAGGGAGGGAGACAAAGAAACCCGCTCCTTGGCGTGGAAGGGCTGGGGAATGAAGCTCCCCTGGTCTGGACTCAGAGGGGAACGCCTGGCAGCCTGTGCAGTTGTCCTATGGGGGAGGGTGCCAGCCAGAACCCTGTGTCTGAGAGGGAGGAAGCAACTCTAGTCTGGGTTTCTTGAGCAAGATGTAAGATGTTGAATACAGTGAAATTCTGCTTTGGTAAAAGGAACAGCAGCCTGTAAAACTTAAGGGTTTCTGTATACCCACGTGTAGAAAGAATATGGAGAAACTACAGAAGGAACAGTAGACTGGTAATGTGGGCTCCAGAAGGGAGTGAACTTGGGGAGAAGAGAAATGGAAGTAGAAACAATAGGGAGTTAAGTGAAAATGAACTGAAGACTGGACAACACCGTAATCACATACAGGACTTCCTGGGAGAGTATATGATTATGTCAAAGGAAATTAAATAAAAACTAATGAGAAAATACTAATACCCAGTGAATTATGAATTCTGGAGACAGTTGGAAAGCTTTTATTGTTTTAATTTTTTGTTTTAGTAACCCAGCCACTAAATAAACTTGCAGGAGTTATATGAAATTTAATGAATTAGAGACCTTTTATAAACAGATGTCTTGAAATAAGAATGAGCTTTGTGGGCTTCCCTGGTGGCACAGTGGTTAAGAATCTGCCTGCCAATGCAGGGGACACAGGTTCGAGTCCTGGTCTGGGAAGATCCTACATTCCGCGGAGCAACTAAGCCCGTGAGCCACAACTACGAGCCTGCGCTCTAAAGCCCGCGCGCCTAGAGCCCGTGCTCCGCAATAAGAAGCTACTGCAATGAGAAGCCCGCGCACCGCAACAAAGACCCGATGCTGCCAAAAATAAATTAATTAAAAAAAAAAAAAAAAAAAAAAAAAAAGAATGAGCTTTGTAAAACATGAACTCTTTTTTAACAAGTTAAATTTATGTCTACAGTAAAATGTAGGCCTTCTCTTCAATTTTACATAACTGGAAAATATGTTCTGTTATTTAGAGTTTTCTCCGTAGGCTCTGGGGTTGGAAGATTACATAAGAGAGAGAGAGAGAGAGAGAAAGAGAGAGGAGGGAAATGGACAAAATTTTAAGTTGATTTGTAAGTGTTAAATTTTATATTATTTACATAAACTTTTACTCTGTCTTGTTTGTAACCACACCCCCCGGCTTTATTTTCTTCTTCAGGATTAGATCTTTTGTAGATCACAGCTCTTGCTGCCTTCCTTCTCTTTCTACGTCTTCTTCCATCTTCCTCACAGCTGGGCTCACCATTCCCTTCTGGGTGGGTCCTTCCTGCAGCCTGAAGGCTGAGCCTCTTCTCTCCCTGGTTCCCTCCTTTCCAGCACATGGGGAGTCTGGTTAGGTTGCTGTCTAACCCTCAGCCGGCCAGAAGTCCCTGCCCTGCTAAACCCCTCTAAGTACTTGCTTCCCCTTTCCCAGGAGAGGAAAGCTGGAGAATGAGCCTCCAGGAACTGCTCTGATCCTGGTGATGAGAGAGCAGTGCTGGGAGGGGAGCTCCTGCGGAGGACAGGGACAGACAGGGTGGGGGAGGTGATGGGCAGCTCCTGCAGGGGAGAAGCACTGGGCTGGGAGACAGGAGCCCTGGCTCCAGGCGTGGCTCTGCCCTGTGTGATCCAGGACAAGTTCACCCCCTGGGGCGCCTCCTTCTCTGTGACAGGAGGGGCCTGGGCAGATCCCCCCTAAGACCTGATCTGGAGGAGATGCCTGGTTAAGTGAGTTAGTGATTAAATAAAAACAAAGAAATATCTGAAATGCTTGTGCATATGAAAGCTGGCGCGAGCTATTCTCTGCTTCCAGTGAGAGCCAGGAATGGGAATAAGTACCGCAGGAGGGAGGCAGGCCTGAGATAATGAGAATTTATTGAATTGGAGAGAGGATTGGGACCTTGGAAGCCAGAGGCCAACCGAGGCAGATGGATCCTGACCTGGTGGAAGAAGCAGATTGATCATCTTTTCAGGATAAGACACTTTCCCTGGTCCTGTTCTGTCCTACCTTGGTCCCCAGGAAGGAAAGAGGGTATTGGGTCCCTGCGGTCTGTGTCTGAAGCGGGAGGGTGGGCTCAGGAGGAGGTGCCACTGAGGCGAATGTGCCCACTGGTCACAGCTCTGCAGGAAAATGACCAAGAAAGGCCTAATGCGGCCTCGTGGGGCCTGGCTAGGGAAGTGCTGTCTTGGTGGCAGGGACAGCAGAGCTCACTAAATGATCACGCTTCCTCTCATATTCTAGTCCCTGGCAGTTAGCCAGAGCCTTGTGACAAATGCTGGCCACAAAGCAAGAGCAGGGTTCACGCTAATTCTGGACAGATGCAGTGAAACCCCCTGTGTGATTCTCCTGTCTCCCCTCCCTGCTGCGGGGCTGGGAGCCTGTGAGGGTGCTGTGAGTTCCATGGGTGCAGCTACAAGGAGGTAGAACCTCCGCCCTGTGTGACAGGACCCCTCCTCACTGTCTCATGGAACCTGTGGTGGGGGATATAAACTCCCCTTGTTCTAAGACCCTGAGGTATTGTAACTGTTTGTTATGCAGCACAGCCTAGCCTGTCCTGCCAGCTACACTGTCTAGAAGGAGCAGGAAAGAGAGCAGCCTTCATATCTGTATTAGATATCTACTGCTGTGTAACCTGTCACCCCAAAACTTAGTGCCTTAAACACCACCAGGCATAGTCTCACAGTTTCTGTGGGTCAGGGCCCAGGGGTGAATCAGCTGGGTCCTCTGGCTCAGGGTCTCCCAGCCTGAAATCAAGGTCTTGGCTGGGGCTGCAGCAGCTCAGGGTCAGCTGGGCAGGATCTGCTTCCAAGCCTACTCATGTGATTGCTGATGGGAGGCAGTTCCTGTGTCTGCTGGACTGAGGGTCCCTCTTCCTCGCTGGATGTTGGCCAGAGGCTCCCTCGGTTCCTTGTCACGTGGGCCTCTCCTTAGGACAGCTGACAACATGGCAGCTGGGTTTCTCAAAGTGAGCAAGAGAGAGAGTGAAGGAGAGAGAGAGAGCAAGAGGGAAGTCACAGTCTCCTATAACCTAGTATCACTGAGTGACATTCATCAAGTCTGCTGTGGTCCATTCCTTAGAAGCCAGTCACTAGGTGCAGCCCACCCTCTAGGGGAGGGCATTACACAACGATGTGAACATGAGGAGACACTTAAGAAACTCCTCCTACAGTTATGCATTTGGTATTGACAGAAACTCTGCTAGGTGCTTTTTTTTTTTTTTAATAAATTTATTTATTTTATTTTTGGCTGTGTTGGGTCTTCGTTGCTGCGCGTGGGCTTTCTCTAGTTGCGGCGAGCCGGGGCTACTCTTCGTTGCGGTGCGTAGGCTTCTCATTGCAGTGGCTTCTCTTGTTGCAGAGCACAGGCTCTAGGTGCACGGGCTTCAGTAGTTGTGGCACATAGACTCAGTAGTTGTGGCTTGCAGGCTCAGTAGTTGCAGCGCAAGGGCTTAGTTGCTCCGCGGCATGTGGGATCTTCCCGGACCAGGGCTCGAAACCATGTCCCCTGCATTGGCAGGCAGATTCTTAACAACTGCGCCACCAGGGAAGCCCCTGCCAGGTGCTTTTGATCCATGATCTCATTCAGTTTATACTGTCATTATGAAGCAGGTGAGGAAACTGCAGGTTAGCAAGTTTAAGTAACCTGTTCAAGGTTACAATTCACTAGAGCCAGGACTTAATTCTAGAATTGCTTCAGATTCATTTTACTAGGCTTCCTCCTAAGAATCAAGGGAGTATATTGGATGAATTTCATTTAAAAGATGGGTTTTGTGGTTTTCTCCTTTATTGTTACTGAAAAAAAATACATTTCCTGTTTCCAATGCCCTAGGCATCTGCTGCACTGGGGTCAAGAGTTCTGGGACACATGGTTCTGGAGTTCAGGATTCTGGAGCCCATGCTCATCTGCACAGGGTCCGAGGAGGTTCTGTATTGTTCCATGTGATCAGGAAGCAAGAAGCTAACCTGGAGGAGGTCACATGGGGCTTTGGCCCTGACTCAAACTACAGAGTCCTGCTGCGAGTCTATGCTGGGGTAGACGCTCCCACTTGGGTCAGCCTCCAGGACAAGTACCAGCAGAGGGTCCATGTGCCCAGCATCTTGTCCCTGAAGATCGAGAACCTGACCCCTGAGGACAGTGGACTGTACCGGGCTCGAGCCAGCTTCACTGGAGGAATAGAACTTAACCAAGTTTTCCCCCTCACTGTCTACGGTAAGTGACAGCACCTGACCCCATCCCATGGCTTACCTCCTTCTTTTGTGCTACCAGTTTCACATAGGTCCCATTTTTCAAGATTCCTTCCAGACACCAGCCTTCAGACTCTATTTTCTCCTCTGAAATTAGGGTAAGTGAGTTTACTGCAAATGGTGAGCAGAGCTGAGATTCACAGCAGGGATAAACCACTTCAGTATTTTGGGAGAGGAGAATGGAAATTTGGGGAAATGATATTGGCAAAACAATTATTGTACTTTATAGGTCTAGATTTACTTAATTTGTGTATTAGTTGTCTACTGCTGCTAGAACAAATTGCTATAATTTAGACGCTGAATAAAACACAAATTTATGATCGTACTGTGCTGTAGGTCAGAAGTCAGATACGGGTCTCACTGGGCCCATGTCGAGGTGCTGGCAGGGCTGTGTTCCTTTCTAGAGTTTCCAGAAGGAGATTCATTTATTTGTCTTTTCCACCTTCTAGTGGTTGCTTACATTACTTGGCTCATGACCACCTTCCTCCACCTTCAAAGCAGGTAATAGTGAGACCAATTCTTCTCACATTCTTATCCCTCTGACCTCCTCCTCTTCTTCCTTCTTCCACGTTCAAGGACCCTTGTGATTACATTGGTCCCATCCAGGTAGTCAGAACAATCTCCTTATTTTAAAGTCAGCTGATTAGCAACCTTAATTCTACCTGTTACCTTAATTCCACTTTGCCATGTAACCTAACATATTCACAAGTTCTGAGGATCGACATGGACGTATCTGGGGTCCATTATTCACCTACCACAATTCATAAGCCCACGTAGTTAATGCCTCCTCTCCTTTTACTCAGCACCACCCAAGGCCAGCCTCACTCACAGACTCCACAAATCCAGCTCTAGAAGCCTCAATAGATGTAGGAGAAAGGTTATACTGCAACACTTCCAAAGAACCTCACTTAATCAACACTTTCTTTCCCTAAAGTCCCTGTCTGCATAAAGGCTGTTACAGCTTTAGGTCCCCATGTGATTTCTAAGACCAACTTATCAATATGTCACTTCTCAAGTTCAGCGGCATATTCTAACCAGACTCAGACTCATCATTCCCAGTTGCTACCACCGCATCTCCCGCAAATGTCTCCACTATTGCGAGCAGAGGGCCTTTCTCTGGGCTCCCAGTGCTGGCCAGATGTCCTCCTTCTCTACGGGCTATGCAAACCCAGGCATTATCTGAGCAGGAGAGAGCAAGTCCTGATCTGGGACTAGCCTTTCTGTCCCAGACTTCTTCCCCTTCCAGAGGAAACCCCATTTTCTTAGAACTAACGGGCCTTGGGTAGGTGGGATCCAGGTTTTATTTTCTTGTTGGAGATTTTTAAGGCTTGCTCAATCTAGTGAAATAACATAGGACTTAACTCAGTGGCTCCCTTCTTTATTGTCACTTGCTATGTATTAAATATTGGGCAAATTGTGTTTTACTTGTAAAATGCATTCACCATCATTAAAGGGAGGATGCCAGGATTTCAATGAGATACTGGATGAGAATGTGCAGACTGTATTGTTCTCCACTCATGTAAGGCTCCATTCTTTTGTCCCTCTTACCCTAGAGCCGGTGCCCCTTCCCCAGATCCTGTTCAAGTTACCATCCATCACACCAAGCTGGTGCAACGTCACCCTGGAGTGCAGAGCCTCAGGGGCCACAGAGGACCTGAACGTGACCTGGCAGAACAAGGGCCTCCCCAGGGAGCTGGAGCAGAGAGTGACACCGGGACCAGCCTCCAACTCCTGGACCTTGCCTGTGAACCTGCCCCTGAGCCAGCCCAATGCCAGTCTCACCTGTGTGGTCAGCAACCAGGTGGACCAGAAAACTGCCACCTTAGACCTTGGGGAAGTCTGTGTCCATGGTGAGTGTACCTGCCAGAGGGGAGGGGCATTCTCGGAGCTCAGATGCACTGGGGTGAGGGTTCTGGGCTTTTCTCCCCACTATGTCATGAGCACCACCTTCCATCGGGTCACCGCATACAGGAGTCTGGGAGGTACAGCAAACTCATCTCTGCTTTTCATTGTCACATCCATGCCCGCCTCTCCACACCCCCCCCTTTTTTCCCCTAAGATTGTTTTTGATGCAAATCTTGTCCACGCAGCTCCACATGAGCAGCTCCCAGTCCCAGCTGGCCCTGGAGGGAAAGCAGGGGTGGGGTGGGGGAGGTGAGGAGAACTAGGGCTGCAGCCCGCAGCGGTGTTCCCTAGAGATGTATTCCCCTGAGGGCGCACACCTCCCCTGACCCATGCTCCCTGCTGCCTGCGCCTGCCTGCCCGCCTGCCCGCCTGCTTGCTGCTTGCTGGGCATCTCCCTCCTTCCCAGCTGCTGTGGTGCAGTGTCAGAGCTGGTCCAGGGCAATAGCTTTCCAGTACTTCTCCCACCTCATCCATTATCCATAGTGCGTCCACTGGAATCCTTTGAAAAGAAATTGGATCTTGAAATTGGTCTGTGTCATCTGGAGGCGTATGACCTGCTGGCTCCCTGTAGGATTCAGGGCTCAGATGCTCCTCTGCCCATGTTTCTTACCTCATACACTTCACACGGGATTGTTTGCTTGGAGCTCCTGAATGTGTTCTGCTATTATAAGCGTCTGAGCCTCTGGAAATGCTGTTTCCTCTACCATCAGCCATCCCAAGTCAAGAGTCCTTCACTTCCTTGCTTATTCCTGTTCAAGGATTTCCCTCAGGTCATGGGCACGTGACCAGCTCAGTAACGCAGGACCCTGCGCTTGGTTATAATTCTGTTATTAATAAAGTTTGAACAAGGGTGTGTCAATCTCATGTGGCACAGGGCCCTGCAGGTGCTATAACTGTCCTGCCCTCAAGCATCATCCCCTTTAAGGAGCAGTCCGTAGCCACCCCACACGAAATAGCAATGCTGTTTATGGGTTTGTCTCCTCCGTAGCCTGGAACACCTTGAGGGCAGAGGCCATGTCTTGTTCTCCTTTGAATTCATGTACCAAGCAAAGCTCCTGGCACTGTTTGCTCACAGTCAGGATTTCATTGAATGAATGAATGACCTGGTGTCCTGAGTGTAGCCTTGCCCCTCTAACCCATCCCCCCATGAGCTGCTGGGAGGAACTGATGTGTCAGCATCACTTAAAATCCCGCGTTACCCTCCCCTCAGCCCCATCCTGGAGTCTCAGATAAAGTTCAATGCTCAGCATGACCCACAAAACCCTCTGGAAAGAGACTCTTCCTCCCTCTGACCCTCCTCACCCGGCCCCTCCCTGCCCTGTCCCTCTCCTGCCTGCTGCAGTGGGATGATGGCAGCTCCCTGGGCTGGCGATTTGACACAGTCATTTCTCAAATGTGGTGCCCCTCCTTCCTGGAATTCCGTGCCCACGTTGAATATCTAGTTAACTCCTATTCCTCCCTCAAGACTCAGTTTACGCATCACCTCCTCTGGGAGGCCCTCCCTGAAGACATGTGTACAAGGTGTAAACCTCTGTTGCACTGCAGTCTCTCTGGCTGGCAGACTTTGGTATTTTCTCAGTCTTCCCCCACTGGGTGACCCCATCTTGTTCATCTCGGTACGCCTGGCACCAAGCAGGAGCTCAGGACCTGGTTGAATGGATGAAACTGACATGCTCCTCCCTCTTCAGCTTCTGAACCTGGACCCTTCAGAGCTCTCCACCTGCTCTCTCTCTATCTCCCCTTGGCAATGGGTATCTTAGGTTCTGTCTTTCCTTAACTTTCTTCATTCTCTCTGTGTGAGGGGAACAGATTCACAAGGACAGGTCAGTGCTGACCCCCTGCCAGGCATCCTAGGGGCTGTCGTGGCTGTGCTGTTGATCCTTGGAGGAGGACTGTACCTTTGGAAGACACGTGAGAAGAAGAAGAAAATGCAGACTGGAAGAGGCAGGTTGCACTTCTCCCTCCTGCCCTGATACCTCCCCTCCCCCACTGGACCCTTGGTTCCTTTCCTTCTGCATTTTGCTGCTCAAGGAATCTCTCTGCAGAGGGAATGGTGGGTGTGGCCTTGGCCTTGGGGTTCAGAACAGTGGGGGAGCGTACAGGTTTTCAAGGCCCAGGTTCAAGCTCCACTCTGTGTATGACTCAGGTACAGAATTGCAGGAGGACCACAGGGACAATGATAGTGGCATCCAGTATGCGGAGCTGAGCCAGCAGGAGTCTCGAAAGGACATGCACAAGGTGAGAGCTGGGAGCTGTGCCCAGCCTGGGCTCTCCTGGGTCCATCCTCACCTGGGTCTGGGCCTGTCAACCCAGTCATCTGCCTTTCCCGGCCCCACTGTCTCTTTAACTCTTTCCAGGTGGTCAGTGGTATTTACTGAGAAAATTTATACCTGGGGCCAGTGCAGTGCTGGGCGCTTTGGGGGAATTCACGTGCAGCTCATGTCAGCAGCATTGGTTCCATGTGGGTCCCTCTGGGGCCTCTCTCAGCTGTTCTAGAAACTCTCTGTCTTGCATTCCTAGGGTATTGGTGAACAACATTTAGAAGAAAAGGAGCCTGTTAATACTGTCTACAGTGAGGTCCATAAGCCAGAAAGAGAAGCCATGAAGATAATTTAATTGGAGGAGGTAGGAGAACTGGAACTCCTAGGACACCTCCACTCGGAGCTTGATCCCTGCAGACACCTGCCTCTCTCAGCTCTGGTCCAGCTCCAGCCGCCCTGGTCTGCGTTACTCTGACCCTCCTGCCCTCGACTCCCTGGGCACACATGGCCTTGTCACAGCCTCTGTCACCTCTCCAAGCTGCTTTCCCACTCAGGATCCTCACCCTGCAGGATGTGTGCTCTTTTTCCATCACTGACTCAGCTCCTGACCACTCTCCTCCTGAGGCTTCCCAAAGAGAACCTTCCTGCACATGATAATCCCCACAGCCTCTGCTGAGTGGCTGCCGTGTGTCTTTCTGAGAACACAGCCCAGGCATGGGGACCGTGTAGAAGATATTGACCACGCCGCAGAGGAGGGGGTTAGGACCTTGGTGCTGGAAGCTGAGTTGGGGGTCCGTGGATGCAGCATGGGTAGGTGGGATCCCACAAAGGGCTGGCCTGAGGCTTCCTTTGCACCCTGTATAGGGCAAAAGGTTTGTATCAAGCGGTGTGTTTGTGTGTGCGTGTGTGTGTGTGTGTGTGTGTGTATGTTGGGGGAGTATCCAGTGTATATTATACATCGGGCCACAGCCCTTTTCCCTGACCACTAGTACTAACCTCAGCTTCAGCTCGTAGACTTCAAATCCACCTCTTGTGGAGTGGGAAAAGGAATGTGTACTGTTTCTGGACCTTCCAAGACTTCTGTTTCTCAGAGAGGGACCCAAGTCGGGACCTGTGTTCTTAGGAAAGCAGCTTCAGCCTTTCCTTGTCTGGGGTCGGGGTACTTGGTCATTAGAATGGAAACGAAGCATGCTGCTCCCGCCTCCCCTTGATGAGGCTGCTGGGAGGGGTGAGGGGTGAGGCTTGTAGGAGGGTCTGAGCCAACCCTCTCCTGCCTCTTCTACTGACCCTCAGCGCCCCACAGCCCTGCTGGCCTCAGATCCTAGGTCAGCCTCCTCTTTGCTCACTCACGTCCCTCTGCCTGAAATGATGGCTCCCTTTCCCTATCCCTTCCTCCCATCCCTGCCTGTTGGAATCCTACCATTCCAACCCAAAACCCCCTTCCAAGTCACATGGTCTACATGTTCGCATAGGTTTGAAAATAGCCTCTCCCACATCTGTCCTTTTCAGACAACTTGGACATAATCAAGGCCCCTGCCATAGGTTTGCTTTGGATTGGTCATGAGTCTTCCCTGCTAACCTCACCTGGGGCTCCCTCAGGAGGGTGCTGGGGCTTTAGGAGGCCAGTGCCAAGGAGACAAGCACCTCTGTCTGTGAAGGGTCTGAGCTACTCTTACTCCCAACTCCCACAGAGACTCAGCAGACAAGACCCAGAGCACAGATGCTGCTGAAGGTCTTTCTGGTAGTGACTCCACAAGGAAGCAAAGAGGACATGATGAACTCCAATGACACCGCCTGGTTTCCCCAACCCACATCCAGCTTCACGTTGCCTGAGGACCTAATGTAGCCAGCACTGTATTGTGTGGAAGCTTCTCCTCTCCCTGGCGGTCCTCACCTCCTCGAAGCCTCTACCTTCCGCCTTGAGTCCCAGCTCTTGAATCGGAGATGGATTCACTCTGATACTATGATCTGTGATCCTTTGTCTGCTGGCCTAGATTCCTAGGTCTCTTGGTTCCCCTCCCAGCTCAGCAAGCTCAGCTGCTTCACTTCTGACCTCAGAAAGCCAAGCTCTGAGCTAAAGGCTTGAGCGTTATGCTAGGATCCTGCTAGATGGTGCATGAATAAGAGAGGAGCAGAGTTTCCATAATAAGGCTCTTTCTAACCTCTTTCTGCTCAGGCTGAACAGAAGGCTGAGAAGGAAAAAGATGACATCTCTCACTGGCATCCCAGGTGACCGATCATGGCTGGGTATCAGTGCCCATCAGTCCAGAAGCAGTGTAAGATGTGACCACACATTGACCCCTCCCACCCCCCACCTAAAGCAGAAGAGAAAAAAAAATGAAAGAGGAAGGGAACTTGACTTTCCAAGCCTATCATGAACCAGGTTTTGTCCCAGGCATTTTATAAATATCATTTCTTCTTATTCTTACAAGAACACTCTAGGGTAGGTATTACTATCCCCATTTTGCAGGACAAGTAACCAATATCCCAAAATAGTTGGTGGCAGAGCAAAGCCTTAAATCCAACACTGGACAATGCCAGCATTCATATCTTATCCTTTGCCACATGGTCACTGAAGACCTTGTAATCCTGGAGTATTCAGAGGAGAATATCCTCCATTTGTTCCTCTTCCAAGGATCCTGGTCTTCTGACTCAGGTGCCCCAACTTGGAATGAGTTCATCCTGATGATGGATGGAGCAGTTGGTGGTTGAAAGAGGAATTGTCCCTTAAGTGGACAGTGGAGTAGGAGATGTGGGTGGGAGACATGGAATGAGAGACCCTGCCCTCTGGCTCAGATGAGACATTCAAAGCAGAGATGCTTCTTCCTCTTGGGTCTTGTGGGAGTTACTTCCTCTCATTCAATGTGTGTTGTGGCTTTCAGCATCCCTATTCTCAAGCCAACTTCCTTATCCATTATTATCCATAACTTCATTCAACAATTATGTGAGGCAGAAATCCTCAGTGTACAAATGGAAAATTAAAATCCAGAGATGTTAAGTACCCTACAGAAGTTCTCCCAAGTGTAAGTGATGTAGGCATATCAGGGGATAATAATTTCACACATTGTGATTCCTTTCTCTCTGTCATCCCAGACATCCAACCAGTTACCATCTTCCATTGGGTTATTCTTCATAAAGCTTCTTGTACTCCATTCTCCTCTTATTCTTTCATTCCCATCTTATACCTGCAGCTGCACCATTTTTACATTTCCACCAGCAATGTATGAGAATTTCTCCACATCATCTCCAACTCTTGTTATTTTTTGATTGTAGCCAACCTAGTGCTGGTGAAGTGGTATCTCATTGTGGTTATGAATTGCATTTCTCAAATGATTCATGTTGAACATGTTTTCATGAGCATATTGACCATTTGTATACTTTATTTGAAGAAATTTCTTTCTCTCTCGAATTGTCTCTTGTCATCCATTGCCCCTACCTCTCCACTGAGTCTGCTTTTGTCCAGTCACCAGGGAACTTCATGTTGTTAAATCCAGTGGTCAATTCTCAATCCTCATTTCCCATAACTTCTCAGCCGCAGTGGACCTTTATTTTCTAGAAACACTGTTTTCACTTTGCATTCACTATTCACATTATTTTCCTCCTACTGGGTGGTTGCTCCTTAGTTTCCTTTATCAGTATCTTTCCGTTATCTCCAACTTCTAAATTTTGGAATAACCCAGGGTTCATACCCAGACCACCCAGACCACGTCTCTTCACTGTCTACACTCATTTCTTTTTGATGTTACGGCCATGCAGTAATCCCATGACTACATGACCTTATGTGGCAAAAGGGACTAAAAGATATGATCCCTCCCCTGGACTCCACATTGTAAATATCCAGCTGTTTACTTGACATCTCCACTTGCGCGTATAACAAGCATCCCCATCTTGACATGTCTAAATTCAGACTCCCCAAACATGCTTCCTATACAATTTCTGATCCCTCCAAACGTCACCTCAATCCTTCCATTTTTTCTGGCCACAAAACCTTGGTGTCATCCTTGACTTCATTCTTTTTCTCACACCCCACCCTCTATCTCTATTAGAAAATACTGATATCTTTTCATTCTATATATATTCAAATATTTAATTTCATATACCTATATGAAAAAATTACATTTATAATAAAATACCTCTCACCACCTCCCTAGTCCAATAGGGTCATCATTTCTCACCTGGATTACTGCAGTAGCCTCTGAGTCTCTTACTTTTGTCTTTAATCCTTTAATGTCTATTTTCATAATATCACCCAGATTTATCTTTTCAGAACCTAAGTTATGTCACATTACTCGTTAGCTCAGAACTACCCCATGGGCCCACTTTATCTGGAAGGCCCTGTATCAGCTGACCTCATCTCCCATGCTCCCCTCCTTCCTAATCCACTCTAGGACACTGGGCTCCTTGCCATTCCTTCAATACTACATGCATGCTCCTTCCACAAGGCCTTTGCTCTCTAGAATTCTCTCCCTCTAGGTATCCACATGTCTCGTCTCCTCACCTCCTTCAGGTCTCTGTACAGATGTTAACTCTTCAGTAAGACCTACCCTGACCTCCCTATATAAAACTGCAAACTCTTCCTAATGCCCTCCTCCCTCCTCCATGGTCTATTTTTCTCCATAGTACTTTCACAAGGCTGTGTGACAGGGTACATTTATTCTGGGCTGTAGTTTAAAGACAGGTGGGTATTGAGGCCTCAAAGTATAAACTGCAGTCCTATTACGCAAATACCATTATTATTCCCAGGAAACTGCAACACTGATAAATTAATGAACTTACTCAATGTCACATAACTAATAGGTGGCAGAGCTGGAATTGAAATCTTGGAGTTGGATTCTAACGCTCTTAACCACTGTATACCAGTTAAATAAAGTATACTCTCTCCACATGAGGGAATACTATTTATGTAATAAGGAGAATAAGTTACAAATTACATCTTTATATATTTGAATGTAAAGTTGCCCATGAAATATTAAATGAGTTATGGAACATGCATAGTGTTATCCTATATTGTAAATATATATAAATATGTTTATGTAGGCATAAAATAGTCTAAAAGCTAGTAGGTTAAGAAGTTAACAGTGGTTATCTTCTGCGGTCTGTGTCTTTTTCTGTATCATCAGTTTCTTTATAACACTAATCAAACAAATTACCTATTAAAAATTTTTAGCAGGACAGTGACATGATCAGAGCTGTGCTTCAGATAGATAAAGCCATATATACACCAACAGGAAGTTTATCATCTAAACCAGTTAACGTACTTATGCTTATTTTTACTTTCTTTTGTATTGATTGATGCCTTCAGGATCTTTATTGAAATAACCCCAAATATGTCTAGATCTGTCTATATAGTACAGGCAAAGTGGTCTGATTGATCCAAATGGACGCTCCCCGTGAATTGCTTACAATCTGGGCTGTTCATTAGATCAACTGGAGAGCTTTCAGGAACAGATACTTGGACTCTATCCTGAAACTGGGCACCATCTATATTTTTTAAAAACTCAATAGGTGATTCTGATTCATGATCAGGCTTGAGAACTGAAACCTTGGGCCTACATGAACTCTCCATAAAATTCAAATGGGAACGTACATGGCAAAGAAAGGCTGTGAGTTTGTCTTCCAAGATGTTTCTCAGTGTGTGCTAGTATGTAGGCCAGTAAATGTTGGTTGAGTGAAGGAATGAGTGAATGACAAAGCCCTACAGTTTGGCATTACAGTTGACTCTTGAACAACGTAGGGGGCTCCCACCCCCTGAGCAGTCAAAAATTCACATAAAACTTTACAATCAGCCCCCTGTATTCATAGTTCCACATCCACGGGTTCAAGCATCCATGGATCATGCAGTACTGTTGTACACGTTTATTGAAGAAAATCAGCATATATGTGGACCTGCGCAGTTCAAACTCATCTGGTTCAAGGGTCAACTGTACTTTGATGTGTTCACCATGTGTTCAGAGTCTGACATGTAGATTCTTAGCCAAAACCCAGAATTTCCATTTCATCCATTGCCCTTTTGCCTTGGGGATGCAAAATCTTGATAATAAATGTTAAAAGACACTGGTAAACAAAACCAGAATGCATATTTATTCATTTACAGTGAGAAATATACTTGCTAACTGGGCTAGATATCCCTGTTAGCCTGACCAGGGCATCCTCTTCCCAAAGATAGGCCACATTGGAAGCCGAGTTACAACTGGACTACATGGGGAGCCCCGAGTCAGGGCAGATAAGCAGATGCTGCCGGCATGGATCCCAGTGGCCTTCTCATCTGAGCTCTCCATCTCCATGGTAGGACTTACCTGCCCAGGGCATGGGATTCTCCTGCCAGCCTGATGGAGCACTTCATTTGCCTCTGTCACTCATCTCTCGTTATGCCCCATTTCTTATTAACCATCCTTCTGATTGACATTCTTTCTTTGGTCACGTACCTATGTGAGATTAAGACTTGCCTTGATCTCAACTGGAATTGCTATATCTCTCCCATGATCCAGATATATAGCGTTTTATTTAATCTCCAAAAGTAAAAAAAAATCCCTCCAAATCATCTACCCTTATTTCTCTCATTTCCAAATTGTAGTAGAGGATGTGGAGGGCGAAGACACTCCCTCAATACACCACCTGCCGCCAGGTGAGCCACCAAATAGCTTTTGCAAATAGACTAAAAGAGAAAAGCTATAAACTGGTTAATGGAATTCTGTGGCTCTCAGGGCTGGAAACATCACCTAATTTATCACTTACCCTTTCAGCAAGATCCTCTCATATTTAAAACAGCCAAACAACAATAATAACAAGAAAAGCTCTTGAGAGAATGTAGTGCATAATTAATGTCTATTCAATTTTAAATCTTTATTAAATGGACAATTTCTAGAAAAATATGACTTGATAAAATTGATCTACATGTGTGTATAAACCTCAAAAAATGAACATAGAAAATATTATAAAACTTACATAAGTATTTTCTCCTTTGATGACATAAGAGGCAAAGCCTATTCACAAAGCCTAATGTGAATTCCTCACATCTTTAAAGAATAGATAATTTTTGTGCTAGCAAATTTTTTTTTTAACTTGCCAGAAGATAGAAAGCATTCATTTATGATTCAGAAAACTTGACAAAGCATGAAAAAGGAAATAGTTGTCCAGGCTGCTTGGACACATGTAATTTCCCTTCTTCTGCTGGAGATTTTCCTTGGTGAGCTCAATTTCCAGCTTCCCAGGGAGGCTGAGGAGCAGAAGAGCTTTTGCCAGGATCATCCACAATAACGGAAATAAGAATAGAGTTGTAGTCTCTGTTGGGTCAGAAACAGAGCAGGGAGTGAGAAGCTTCGGGGTGATGGATCCTGGGCTGGCCACGCTCCCTGTGGTGTACTGGCTCAACACAAGGCACTCTACTCCAGCTGATGGTTCTGGAGAAACTGGGATTTGGGGGCTCAAAATAATCTGATTTTGCCAAAAAGTTTTCCTAGAATCTAAGAATGTCCATGTTGGACGAAACTCACTGTGGAGTCTGACCCCATTCTGAGCTTTATAACTACCCACCAAGTGATTTTACCTGTAGTTTCACTCCACCAGTGACATGAGGTCACTGTGCCCCAAAGCATCCATTCCAGTTTTGGATGACTGACTATAGAAAACTCTCCTCTAATATCATGAGTCAAAACCTGCCTCTCCTTATTTGCTCATTACAAATATGATTCCTTGTCTACTCAATGGCCCTTCAAGTGGGATTTAGAGCAGAGCAGAGATAAACATCAGTGCCTGGTACAGCTGTTCTACCTCCTCCCATAATTTCCTGGGTCATATGTCAACCTTTATTATCTCTGATTCCCATCTCATCTGGTACTGTCCCAAGGGCTGGGGAGGTTGGAATCATACTTCTTGACAATGATGAGCACCGACCTACCATACCCCCAATCTCCTGGGAAATGAATGTCTGCAGAGGTGGGCACACTCACTTTGCCAGGCGCACTCTTAATCCCAAGAGAGTTCCCCAAGGTCTATGGTGGCAGTTTTCTGGTCCACATGGTTGTTGAGCACACACGTGAGGCTGGAGTTGGGCTGGCTTAGGGGCAGGCTCAGAGCTTGGTCGCAATGTTCCTCTGTTCCAGCTCCCTGGGGAAGCCCTTGCTTACCCAAGTCACCTTCAGGTCCTCTGTGGCCCTGCACTTCCAGGGTGACATTGCACCATCCTGGTGTGATGGATAGTTAGTCGGCCTGGATCTAGGAAAGGGCCACAGGCTCTGGGGCAGGAGGGAACAAAAGCTTATTATTGTATTTGCAGAGCATGTTATTCACCCACTATCATGTAGTTTCTGAGCAGTCAGCTGGGAAGGCAGGGCATTTCACAGCCAAAGAAACTGAGGCCTAGAGAAATGTGAAATAGTTTGCAAAATTATATAATGAGAAAGTGATACTGAATCTCAGTTTTAGAGAAGGGAAGGCAGCCAGTCTATCAACTCTCTTCACTACCCGTACCCCCAACTGTCACCACACATGGCTTGAAATCACACCTGCTTGCCCTCCACATGCATTATCAGAACCTTCACAATCTCCATAGCACTCAGAGGGTGTAATGAAACCTCTTGGGCAAATACTTCCCATGGGTAGAATTTTTAAAGAAGGTTCTGAAAACTGGTTTGAGAGTCTTAACCCTCTCTCACCCAAACTGAAGACATACAAAGTTTAGGATTTGGAGATAAGCAGAAAGAGATTTTATTTGGAGAGAGCTGTGAGTTCCTTTCTAACATGATGGGTGCCTACCTCTCACCTCAACATGGTGATAGGGGCTTCAGTGAGATGATTCTGAGAACTTGATGTGTGTCCTCTGCAGCTTGGGGATGCACTGGACAAGTGTCTGATTTATACCTGAGAAGCTGAAGGAATAAAATGCTGCAGAGACAGCCTATAGTAGTAAAATATTGGCTGCCAATAGGGAAGAAATTGCAAAGGCATTGATGAGTCAAATGAGCATGCTTTTTATCAACTAGAAGTAGGGCCTTAAAAGAACTTTGACAAGAAGGGCATCTAGAGAGGCAACAGATTCCCAACAAAGAGAATCTTGGCTGGTCCATGTGGAAATGGACCAGCCAAGACCAGCAACCAAAGAGAAAGATATAGGTGGTCATTCTGAGAGTGTCACCTATGACAGGGTGGGTGAGATCCCCAGCATGGGAGAGGAGAGGTATCCAAGGAACCTATGAAAATGCCCCGTGAGAGGAAGAACCAGCAGCCTAAATGCTATCACACCCAGAGAACCCAAGTGCTAGATCTCCACAACAGGGTGAGTCAAGGAAGGTCCTTCCTGTTGCCTCCAACTTCCATCTTCCTTACTGCTCCTCCTTCCCTCCCCGTCCCTGTAGAGTGGGGAAGAGAGCTCAGTTTATTTTGCTGTTCTCTGTGATCCTTGTGGGCCTTTGCCAAGGAAATTTGCCCTGGTCTTTGGGTCTCACTGTCTACCCTCTGCTGCATCTGCTGCTGATGTGGGTGTTCCTGCTTGTCTTGGGCTTGTGTGGGCAACACTGGGGACGTCCTTGGTCCCTGCCACGGCCTCCCCTGTAGTGAGGTCCCTGCACTCTGACCTTTCTTATTCTGAACTCAGGCACTTTCTGGCCCATGGCCCCTCTCAGCACCTCATCTCCCCTCTAGGAGCCCACGAGAACATCTGAACCTCCCCAACATGGAACGCAAGCTAAGGGGAACTTGTAGCACCTCTAGAGGCCCTTTAAAGCCCAAACACACAAACACACATGGCCCAATTTACTAAACATGACTCCCTAGGAGGAGGTACTACCTTCCCAAAGAAGAAGGAAGTAGGACGGAAGCTTCTTCTGCTTTTGCATTCCTGCACATCTTATCTGGAATTCCTATCACCTGGCTGGCTCCTCACCCCCTGCCACATAGCCTTCTTCTGTTGAGCCCCTAGGGAATGGCATGTCACATTCTGTTTAAGTTTTAATTACAGTCTTATCCTTTATGCATTTTTTAAAATAAATTATTTTATTTTTGGCTGCATTGGGTCTTCGTTGCTGCGCATGGGCTTTCTCTAGTTGCGGTAAGCAGGGGCTACTCTTCATTGCGGTGCACGGTCTCTAGGCGCACGGGCTTCAGTAGTTGTGGCATGCAGGCTCAGTAGTTGTGGCTCGTGGGCTCTAGAGCACAGGCTCAGGAGTTGTGGCACACGGGCTTAGTTGCTCCACGGCATGTGGGATCTTCCCGGACCAGGGCTCGAACCCGTGTCCCCTGCATTGGCAGGTGGATTCTTAACCACTGTGCCACCAGGGAAGCCCCCTTTATGCATTTTTAATGATTACTTAATTTCAGAGAGATATATAAAACCGCTCTCGTGTCCTACCTGGCGTCTTTTTAGTTTGTGATTTGCCAAATGAACTCTCTTCTCTTAGTCTATAATCTTGGTTTGGGAGCACACAAATCTCTTTTGTTCTGTCAATAAAATATGGCTCTTGCCTATTTTGGAAGTCAAAAGATGAACACGGATTTGCACATTCTCAGCGGGGTTCTGACCTCTGCCTTGAGCATGGCTGTCTCAGCCCCAAGTGTTGGAGGGTGTGGGAGTAATGATTACAGGAGTGGAAAAATACTTTGGAATCCTCCAGAGGAGAAGACACATGAACTGACTCAGGAGTTCCTCCTTACACTCTAACCACACAACAAAACTTAATTAAATGTAATTAAAATGTTTTAATTATGCCACTTAAGTTCAGAAACAAAAGGGAACTCAGTGTTGAAGAGCTGAGTGGAATTTGAAGTTCAGGTGTCCCAGTGGGTTATCAGAACCAGAAATATACCTTAGAGGCCAATGTTACATGTCTGTAAGTGGGGATGAAGTGTAAACGTGGCCTTGAGCTTGTAGGGATGCTGCAAAAAGATAAGAGGCTGGGTGAATTAGGGTAAGAAAGTGTCTGTCTTCTGTCATGGGAAGCCAGCATGGGGGCTGCAACCTGCCCTGTTCCATGAGAGGAATGTGAGAAATTGGAATCCAAGCCTTCATTGTGTGTGGGTGTGGATGTGAATTCTAACTACATGCTAGAAATCAGAGCCCAGAAACTATCTTAAAACTAGGTGGCGCTTATAAAGACCCAAGCTGGGGCAAATACTAAACTGATTCATGTGGAGACTTCCACATCAGGGTACATGTGTAGACTAACTGCTCAAAAGGATTAAGGAAGGAATCAGGCCTATAATGCAAAAATAAACACTTTGAAGAAATAACAGACATAAGGGAGTGGGAAGAAGAAGAAATTTTTTTTTTTAAGAGATTGGAGTTTATTTATTTATTTATTTATTTACTTATTTATTTATTTATTTATTTTTGGCTGTGTTAGGTCTTCGTTTCTGTGCGAGGGTTTTCTCCAGTTGCAGCAAGCGGGGGCCACTCTTCATCGCGGTGCGCGGGCCTCTCACTATCGCGGCCTCTCTTGTTGCGGAGCACAGGCTCCAGACGCGCAGGCTCAGTAGTTGTGGCTCACGGGCCTAGTTGCTCCGCGGCATGTGGGATCTTCCCAGACCAGGGCTCGAACCCGTGTCACCTGCACTGGCAGGCAGATTCTCAACCACTGAGCCACCAGGGAAGCCCCTTGGGTTTGTTTTGTAGGTCCTTTTCTTCTCTTGTGTTTCCCACTTAGAGAAGTTCCTTTAGCATTTGTTGTAGAGCTGGATTTAGTGGTGCTGAATTCTCTTAGGTTTTGCTTGTCTGTAAAGCCCTCGCGCAGAAATGAAGACCCAACACAGCCAAAAATAAATAAAAATAAAATAAATAATAAAAAGGCAGCATAGTGTTTAAAAAAATAATAAATAGAGTCACACCCAGGAAGTGCCCTCCCTCCCACATAAGTCTGGCCAGGGCCCTCCAAGTGAGAGCTCTTTCTGCCCCCACTGCTCCCCAGCCCTTGTCCCATGGCAGACGTGGGAGGGCAGTAGGCTCGAGGCAGAGGAGGTCTGGCTGTGGTGGGCAGTGTTACAGCAACCCCACGGAGTCACGTGGGTTAGGAGTCTAGGTCTCTCTTCTAAGGACAAAGAGTAGGGAGGTGAAGCAGCAAAGGTGGTCTGAAGGTGCTCATGAATTTCTTGCAGTCTATGGTGGAGGGTAAGGATGACAAGGCTGTCCCTGAAGGCCAAGGCCTGGGCATGGCGGTGGAAGCTGAGGTCCCCGTGCAGCTGCTCCAGAGCCCTTCCCTACAGCGGAAAAAGGCCAACTCCTTGGACACACTCACTGGCAACTCCCTAAGAGGTCATTACTACAGCTATTACCAGGGCTCTGAGAAATCACCTTCTGGTCCACACAGGGCCACTTTCCCGGGCGTGGCACAACCGTGGAGGCTGAACAGGACCCACTCCTGTGCCCACCACCATAGACCAAGACTTTGTCCCACCCCTCAGCAACTAACTTTTGCCTTTTCTCAAGCAGGAGTAAAGTACCTTTCTGATTAGTCTTTCTAAGCCTTGAAGGATCCTGTTGACGCTGCATTTAGCTGCATTTACGTGACTCAGGAAGGCTACATACATGACTTTTAGGTGAAGGTTTTCTGTCAGAGCTCATACCAAGGAGCAGCCAGAACCTTCTTTGGGCTAAGAAAGGGCAGGGGGTTTTAACCTTCCCTGTAATAAAGAGTCTGACTCCATTTTTGATGTTTGACTTCCCCCCACCCCCGCCAGCTTTACTGAGGTATAATTGATATTAAAAACTGTACATAATTAATAAATACAAATAGGTGAGTTTGATCATATGTATACACTTGTGTTACCTTCACCACAATCCAGGTAATGTTTATTACCAAACATCACCTCTAAAAGTTTTCTTGTGCCCTTTTAGTGTGTGTGTGTGTGTGTGTGTGTGTGTGTGTGTGTGCGCGTGTGTGTATGCATGGTAAGAAAGATGAGATCTACCCTCTTAACAAATTTTCAGTACACAATACCTTCTTGTTATCTATAGGCACTCTGTTTTACAGCAGGTCTCTGGAACATACTCATTTGTGTAACTCTAACTTAACACCCGCTGAAAAACAACTCCCCATATTCTCCTACCCCCAACCTCTGATAACCAACATTCTATTGTCTTCTTCTATACTTTTTGACTGTTTTAGGTACCTTATAAGTGAAATCATGCAGCATTTGTCATTCTGTGATTGGCTTATTTCACTAAGCATAATGTCTTACAGGTGCATCCATGTTATCACAAATAGTAGGATTTCATCCTTTTTTAAGGCTGAATAATATTCCAGTGTATGCATATACCACATTTCCTTTATTTATTTACCTGTTGATGGACACTTGGGTCATCTCCATATTTTGGTTATTGTGGAAAATGCTGCAACGAACACGGGAGTGCAGATATCTATTCAAAGTCCTGATTCCAATGCTTTTGGATATATACCCAGAAGTGAGATTGCTAAATCATTTGACACACTCATTCAGTACCTACAGATCCTCACAAAGGAGCTCACAAAGAGGTGGGCCATTGCCCCACACACATTACAAGACCCTTCCGCTTTGGTTAAGTTTCTAAACATTATTTGGGAAGTCAAGGGTTGCTCCATCCTTGGCACTTTCAAGAAACAACTATTTACCCTTTCAGTACTCAGGACATTAAAACAAGCCCAGAATCTTTTAGGCCTTTGTGGGTTCTGGAAGCGATGTGTAATGTCTTTACAAATTTTACTAAAGCCCATTTCTGCTGTTACTCACAAATCAGCCCACTTTGAATGTGGTCCCTTACAAGAAACTGCTCTAGAGTCTGTCCAAATTGCAATACAACAGGCACTCCTATTAGTGCCCCCAGACTCTGCTTCACTGTAGAGACTTTAGCAAACTTCCCTAAGGCCTCTAAGAGTCTCTGGACCTCCCATGTGGCCAAAAGTTGCCCATGAATTTCTGATGCAAATTGTCCTCCTCTGGCCCCTTTCTATACGCCATTAGAGCAAAATAGAGCAATTGCTGGTTGCATCCCAGGCTCTCCTGGAAATAGAGACTCTCACAGGCCCCAGGCCCATAACTCTTCACACCTAGCTATTCATCAGTTCTTATGTCATGTAAACAGCACCTGCATGTTTGGCATGGCTGCCAAAATCTCTTTTCTAAAATAAAAATCTTTATAAATCTTTGAGCACAGAGTCTGGTCCAAACAATACTCAATAAAGCTATTACTGTTATTATTACTTGACAAAGACCATAGACATAACCAGTGTTCCCAATTCCCCAGCCAGTGCCCTTTCTTCTCCACCAAGCACCCCTCTCAGGGGCTCCTCCCCAGAGACCAGGGGATAGAATCAGAAGGAGGGTTCAAATCCAGGGAGCCGTGCATCTGTATATTCTGTTGCACAGGAAGGAGTTGTGGTGCCGTCAGAACCTTTATGTTCAACAAGTTACTGACTTTAAGAAGACATTCGTTGTATTGTGTTGAGAGCAGCTGACTTTCCCAGCCAATGTCAGGTACCAGCTACCTGAGCACATGGGTGCAGCTGTGGGGAGAGTGGCAGAGGGAAGACAGGAAGGATATTCTGCATGTTTTTGTAGTTCTTGTGTAGAAAAAAATTAAATATTTAATGTAACATAAATACAAATATAAATATAAATCATATATATATATATATTTCTAAATTGGCTCCCAAGACTTCTCACTCTAATCCCCACAACTGTGAACATGATCGATTTCACTTCTTGATTAGATTATGTAGCTTTAAGGAAGGGAGATGATTGGGAGGGCCTAACCTTATCACATGAGCCCTTCATAAACAAGAGTTTTCTCCAGATGATGGAAAAAGAGGAACAGAGAGATCAAAAGCATGAGAGGTTCTTCATTGCTCCAATGGAGGGGTCCCTGGGGAAGGACTTGAGCATGACCTCTAGGAGTTGAACGTCATCTCTGGCTAACATGTAGCAAGACCCATAACCACAAGGAACTGAATTCTTCCAACAGTAAGAATCAGCCTAGAGAAGGACCCAAAGCTCCAGATGAGAATGCTCTCTGCTGAAACATTGATTTCAGCTTTGGGAGAACTTGCCAAGATGTGTCAAACTTCTCACCTTCAGAACTGAGAGATACCAAATGGGGGGCTACTTTAAGTCACATAGTTTGTGGTAATTTGTTAGGAAACCACTACATGTTTAAGTAAATAACACTTTTTTAATGAAAAAAATAACTATTTTCCAAAACAAAAAAATTTGGTGCAATAAACATGCTTTATGAGATATATGATTTATAAGTATTTCTCCAATTTTGTGGCAGCCTGATTGCAGATTTCCGTTCTAAGGTGGAAGCTCATTTCTCCCTTAAATCCTAGATCTGAAGGGGGTCCAGGACCCCACTATAGCTATTTGGGCAGTTTTTTCAGAAAGGCTGAATAACAGAGTGGATTCAGAATTCTGTGTACAGAGCAATTGTTATTCCCCAAAGGCAGGAAAGAAAGGGAGGCACCCTTCCATTTGCCAGCTTTCTGAGAAGATTGCTGCTGGGAAGAGAGTCTTTTGGAAGACGGGGTGGGAATCAGAGTGACCGAGATGAAACATGGTGGGTGCAATAGTGAGGGATTGTCAGAGTGGATCATGTTGTCTCAGCGGTCCACTGTGGCTCAGCTTCCTAGGCCCTGGCAGCTTAAACAGCCCTCTGGATGGTCAGGACCCTGTATCCTGGCTCCAATCAGTTGCCATGCATTCCCAGGGATCCTGAACCACTTACCTTGCCGGAGGCAAATGCTGCCCAGAAGCTGGGAGGCCCAGCAGAGGCCTAAGCCCCTGAGCAGGGGTCTCATGTCAGGCTACCTGATCAGCTGCAGATGACACAGAGAAGAAAAATGCTACCCAGACAGGCCTGGAAATAAGGAAACTGTGACCACATTTGCTGATCATTGGCTAAGAAATTAGTTGTGGAGAAATGACCCTGGCAGAGAGCCAGGATGACAGGCTAAAACAAAACCAAAACTCTTTCCAAAGCATGTCAAGGCTCTTTGTCACTTCTGGTAACAGAGACTTACTTCCTCTGCCTTCTTGAACATTCTGAGCTGTTTGCCCTTCTGTGTCTCTGTGTGCTATTTTCCTGCCAAGAGCACATTCTTCAAACTGGCTCTCACTAGCAAACTTGTGGTGACCTGTCAACTGCCTTCACATTCTTTACTTCTGAAAACTCCTCTGAGTGTTCAGGCCAATGGAGGTTGCTTCTACGCTCACAACTGCATTTTGTGTATAACATCAGTATAGCAATTTTCTTTTTCTAATAGGGTCATTTGAGTTTCTCCCTGAAGACTGTCAGCCCCTTGAGGGTTGGAATTGAACTTTATCATCTCTGTGCTCCCACTATCCTCTTTGCTGAATCATAATAAGCACTGAGCTCCCAGCACCACAGTAGGCACTCAATAATAATTATAGACTAAATGAACAAACAACATCACTTTAGGACCTGCCTGGCATCGTGTTGGGCAGTCCCCACTCTGTGTTTTTACACACATCATCCGCCCACACTTTGCCGCTTTCTGGGATCAACAGCCCTGCCTCAGGCAGCCTTGCTCATCGATGCCAGCCTGTGGTCAGGCACAGAAGTCATGCTTTTATAGCAAGGCTGGGCTAGGCCCTCCTGGATATAGTGGTTGTCTCCTCTTCCTACTCTCTTCAGTGAGTCAAATTTCCTCTCTCATTTTCAATAAATGGCAACCGTCAGTTGCCTAACTGAGAAGCTGCGGCAAAGAACAAAGCTCTGAGTGAAAAGTGTCAACTCCCCACATCCCCAATGCAAATATTGGTATTTACCTTGTCCTGGGAACCAGTATTCAAGGCCTTCTAGCCTGCAGGTTTGACTTCACTCCCACACACTCAAGAAAGTTGGGTCACTGCATACAAAACCATATTACGGATGTGAAACATGAGTCCTAGAGGGATTATGTGACCTATGAAAGGTCACGCAGCTAATCAAGGGACAGAGTCTGGACTCATGAAACAAACTCAGGAATTATCCCCCAACATCACAGCCCCTCTCCCATCCCACTGTGTGGCCTCAAGCAAGTCACCTGCAGTCCAGTCTCTTCTCTCCCCAAAACTGCTCTGAAGCATCCCAGACAAGAGAATATTCAGCATTGGCTTTATTTCCCCTCTGCTCCACATAGTAATGGGGAAATATCTTGCAAAGGCAATCTGTGCAGCCTGGGGTCAGACACTTCTTCTTACGTGGAGTCAAAATCTAAGCAGTTCATCCCCTGGTCTCCTGCATGGTAATGGAGAGCAAGTCCCATCTGCCACCACTCCCTCTCATGTCCCTATACCTCTCTTGAAAGGACTCCTTCTTTGGGAATTATTTGATTATGAAAATGATTTCCGTGTGGGAGGGTGGGGAAGAGGGGCCTGGAGAGGGGAACCAGTAATGCAGCTGGAGGCCAGGGACACTGGAAAGGAGTCAGCCAATGCACATTCAAGGCTGACTTTTTATATGCCAAGGACTTTTTAAAGAAGTCTCACCTTAATGTTCCATCCATCCTGTGTGAAGGCATAACATATAAACAAGCACATGTGTACCAACCACAGTACCTTTGGTAAGAGTTTGCTATACACAATGGTCTTATGCCAATAATATTTGTGGAATTAAAGGAAAGCAGACTTTGATCTGCAGCAGCAGATCATGCATGTGTGTAGGGAGTGGCGGGAGTGGGGGCAGGTGCCATACAGGAGAGAAATATAGAGTTGAGTGAGATGGGGAGTTCAGGAAGAACAAGAGATCTGAGCTGTAAGCCCCTGGGAATTCACAGAAATTGTAGGAGAGTCTCTGGATCTCTATAGCACTTGGGATGCAATGATACCTATTTTGTTTGACCCATTTCCCCTACCCCCCACCCCCATCTCTGGTCACCTCCAATCTTTTTTCTCTTTCTATGAGTTGTTTTTTTTTTTTTAGATTCCACATATGAGTGAAATCCTACAATATTTGTCTTTCTCTGTCTGACTTATTTCGCTTAGCATAAGCCCTCAAGTTTCATCCATATTGTTCCAAATGACAGGATTTCCTCCTTTTTTATGGTTGCGTATATTTCATTGTGATATAAATATATATCACATCTTTAGCCATTCATCTGTCAATGGACACTTAGGTTGTTTCCACATCTTGGCTATTGTAAGTAATGCTGCAGTAAACATGGGGGTGCAGATATCTCTTTGAAATGATTATTTCATTTCCTTAGGATATATACCCAGAAGTGGACTTGATGAATCATATGGTAGTTCTATTTTTAATTTTTGGAGAAACCTCTGTTCTGTTTTTCATAGTGGCTGCACCAATTTACATTCCCACCAACAGTGCACAAAGGTTCTCTTTTCTCCACATCTACACCAGCATTTATCTCTTGTCTTTTGATAATACCCATTCTAACAGGTGTGAGGTGATATCTCATTCTGGTTTTGATTTGAATTTCCCTGATGATTAGTGATTTGAGCAACTTTTCATGTACCTATTAGTCATTTGAGTATCTTCTTTGGAAAAATGTCTATTCAGGTCCTTTGCACATTTTTAAATTGTATTATTTGAGTATTTTTGCTATTGAGTTGTATGAGTTCCTTGTATATATTTTGGATATTAACCCCTTATCTGATATATGATTTGCAAATATTCTCTCTCATTCCATAGGTTGCCTATTCATTTTATTGATCATTTCTTTTGCTGAGCAGAAGCTTTTTAGTTTAATGTCACAGTCAGTATGTCTTATGTTATATAATAAGGGGATAAGAGATGGAAGAAAACAAAGATATTGGAGATATTATATATGTAATATAAATATATACTCTATACACACACACACACTACACATACAAACACACACAAATGCACTCATAACAAAATGAGAAAAAAATACTCTTGACAATTACAGTCCTTGCTTCTGGTTTCTGTAACTGGCATATGGTCATAGCTGGTATTTATAACTACTTTCTTCAATAACCTATTTTGTTTTTCCTTTGCTTTCAGCATGGTAGTTTGGTGGCCCATTGTTAAGTGTCAGTCTTTACTAAGGCCTAGTAGTAGGTCAAATGCTGTTTCTCAGAAGGAGAGTAATTATCCCAAATGACAGGGCTGTGCTCCAAAATCCTAAGGACCATCACTGTGATTCACATATAGGGAGCTTCCAAGTCTCCAATCAGCATCACTATTTGCCACTAACACTTCAGGCACCACTGGATCTGTTGGATCACAAGACTCAGGCAGCAAAGAAGCTTGTGCAGCAGCCTGGACCTATTGCACAGCCTTCTCTTGTTCTGGACCCTACTCTAAACTCATAGCTTTTTGGGTTATCTGGTAAATGGGCTGGAGTAACATACCCAAATCAGGAACATGCTATTTCGAAAACCCAAAGAGACCCCCTAGGCATTATGCCTACGTTTTTTGTTTTTTTGGTTTTGGTTGTAGGAGGGACCAGACGCAGCAACATATCATCCACCTTAGAAGGGATGTTTCACCATGCCCCACACCATCAAACCCCTAGAGATTTCACTGAGGTAGAAGGTCCCTGAATTTTTGTTGGATTTATTTCCCACCCTCTAACATACATATGTCTTAACAAGTAAGTCTAGAATAGTCGCAACTACTCGCTCAGTAAGTCCAATCAGCACAGTGTCATCAATATAATGAACCAACGTGATATCCTGTAAAAAGGAAAAGTAACCAAGATCCCTGCAAATTAAGTTATGGCATACAGGTGAGAGTTGGTATACCCCTCAAATAGGACAATGAAAGTGTATTACTGGTCTTGCCAGCTGAAAGAAAACTGCTTCCAGTGATCTTTCTTAAAAGGGATGGAGAAACAAGGATTTGTCAGATCACTAGCAGGGGAGGAGTTAATCTGCTCAAGCAATGAAACCACATCTGGTACACCAGCTGCAATTCAAGTCACCACCTGGCTAAGCTTACTGTCCACTGTAAGCAAGCCTAACTCTGGGAATCCACTGTCATTCTCCAAGACCCATCTTTCTTCTGCACAGGTCAAATAGGTGAGTTGATTGGGAATGGGAATCACCACCCCGGCATCTTTCAAGTTCTTGACACTAATCTATGTAGTTCCTCTGTGAAAGCAGAATTACTCATGGTTTACTATTTTTTTAGGTAGAAATGGTTCTAGTGGCTTTCACTTTGCCTTTCCTATCAGAATAGCTCTCACTTCACAAGTCAGGAAACCAATGTGAGGATTCTGCCAGTTGCTGAGTATGTCTATTCCAATTATACATTCTTATATAAATTTATATATTTATTTACTTACTTACTTAAAGCAAAGTAAGTATATATATTTACTTTAAGGAATTGGCTCATGTGATTGTGGAAGATGGGTGCATCCAAAAGCTCATGGGGTAGGCCAGAAGTCTGAAGACTCAGGGAAGATTTGCAGCTTGAGTATAAAAGCAGTCTGTTGGAAGAATTTCTTCTTGCTGAGGGGAGGTCAGTCCTTGTTCTAGTAAGACTTTCAACTGATGAGAAGAGGCCCACCCACATTATAAAGGGTAATAAGCTTTACTCAAACTCCACAGATTTAAATGTTAATCTCATCCAAAAAATACCTTCACAGAGACATCAAGAATAATGTTTGACCAAATAGTTGGGTGCCATGGCCCAGCCAATTTGACATATAAAATTAACCATCACCATCAGCATGGAAATAGAATACGTGAGCAATACTCTAAAACCAACTTGTCTTAACAGAAACACATAGACTACTTCACCCAACAACAACAGAATACGCTTATTCTCAAGTGTGCATGGACCATTCTCCAGGACCTTGTATTAGGCCACAAAATAAGTCTCAATAAATTTAAGTAGAATAAAATCATATGAAGCATATTCTCTGACCACCATTGGATGAACCTAGAAATCAATAACAGAAGGAAGACTAGAAACTTCACCAATATGTGGAATTTAAATAACACACAATAAAACAACCTGTGGGTCGGAGGTGAACTCACAGGGAAATCAGAAAAGAATATGAGAGGCTTTCAGCCTAAGATGGCAGTGTAGGAAGACCCTGAACTCACCTCCTCTCATGGACACATTGGATCTACACATACATATAGATCAACTCCTCCTAAAGAAGAACTAAGGGCTGATTGAACAGCTTCTGTACAACAAATGATAGAGGGACCACCTAACTGTGGGTAGGAAAGATGAAGATGTGTTGTAGACAGGAACCCCACCCCTGATGTGGCAAACTGCAGTAGGGAGGGATATCACTGAGGAGTCCATGCACAGACTAGCCCACCCTGGGGAGCACAATGATAAAACAGTGGTTTAAAGGTCACTTAGACTATACATTAAGGAAATCCACTTACTAAGTGTAGAGAATCAGCCAAATGAGTGGGGCACTGCTGTAATTTTCTCCAGAGTTGGAGGCACGAGAGAGTGCCATTTTTGCATTTCCCTTCCCCTTGATAGCACAGGTGGGAACATGGTCTAGGCACTCTAGCTGGCCTGCCAAGGCCACCCCAGCACACCCCAGACACTTGGCCCCCACCATCTACAACTTCCCCCAAAGTTGGCCTGGCACCATGTACTTTGGGTTCCCCCATCTGTGTCTGCCCCAACATCAGCCATCCTTCCAAGGTGGCCCCAGTGTAGTGTGTCCCAGGACCATCCCCTCCCCTCAGGCCTGCACCTGCTCCAGCTCTAGCAGTTCCACTGGGATGGCCCCAGCTCAGTGCACCCTGGGATCCCTGGCCTGTGCTCACTCCTGTTACAGCCATCCTGGTGTGGCACACTCTGGGACCCCACCCCCTGATCCATGCCTGCTCCAATTCCAGCCATCCTGCAAGGACAGTACTGGCATGGCACACCTCAGGAACCACCCAGCCTGTGCCCCCTCCAGCCCCAGTCATCCTGCCAGGCCAACCCCAATGTGGTGCAACCCAGAATATTCCTGCTGGCACCCTCTCCAGCTCCAGGCAGCCTGCCAAAGCCTCCAAGCACACATAGTCTACACATGGGACATGCCTTCAAGACCAGGATAGGTAGCTGCTTGGTCTAAGTCATAGACACAAACACAGAAGTCATACTAAATGAAGAGAAAGAAAAATATGTTTTAAATGAAAAAACAAGATAAAACCCCAGGGAAAAACCCTAATACAATAGAGATGAGTAATTTACCTGATGAAGAGTTTCCAAAAAATGGTCATAAAGAGGCTAACTGAACTTGGTAGAAGAATGTAGGAACACAGTGAGAACTTCACAAAGAGTCAGAAAACATAAGAAAAAAACAATCAGAGCTGAAGAATGCAATAACTGAAATGAAAAGTACACTAGAGGGAATCAACAACAGATTAGATGATACAGAAGAATGGATGAGTGATCTGGAAGACAGAATAGTAGAAATGACCGAATCAAACAGCAAGAAGAAAAAATAATTTTAAAAAATGAAGATAGTTTAAGGGACTTCTGGGATAATATCAAGTATACTAACATTTGTATTACAGGGGTTCCAGAAGGAAAAGAGAGAGAGAAAGGGACAGAAAAATTATTTGAAGAAATAATGACTAAAAACTTCCCTAATCTGGGGAAGGAAACACATATCCAGGTCTAGGGATCACAGTGAATTTCAAACAAGATGAACTCAAAGAGATCCACAGCAAGACATATCATAATTAAAATGAAAAATGTGAAAGATAAAGAAAGAATTTTAAAGGCTGCAAGAGAAAAACAACTAGTCACATACAAGGGGACACCCCCCCATAAGACAATCAGATGATTTTCAGTAGAAACTTTGTAGGCCAGAAGGGAGTGGAATGATATACTTAAAGTGCTGAAAGGAAAAAAAAAAAAAAAAAACAACAACTTGCAACCAAGAATACTTTGCTTGGCAAGGTTATCAATCAGAATTGAAGGAGAGATAAACAGTTTCTCAGACAAGCAAAAACTAAAGGAGTTTGTCACCACTAAACTGGCCTTAAAGAAATGTTAAAGGGTCTTCTTTAAGCAGAAAAGAAAAGGCCATAACTAGAAGTAAGAAAATATATGAAAGAAGAAAATCTCACTGGTAAAGGCAAATATGTAGTAAAGACAGTGGATCAGCCACTTAAAAACCTGTATGAAAGTTAAAAGACAAAAGTACTAAAATCAACTGTAACTTCAAGAAGTATTTAATATGTTTACACAAAATTAAAACATGTAAAATATGCCATCAAAGACATAAAATGTGGAGGAAGAGGAGGAAAAATGTAGTGCGTTTAGAATGCATCTGAACTTAAGTGACTATCAGCTTAAAATAAACTGCTATATATATATATATGTGTGTGTGTGTGTGTGTGTGTATGAACCTTATTGTAACCACAAACCAAAACCTACAGAAGATACAAAAAAATAAAGAGAAAGAAACCCAAACATAACACTAAAAAAAAAATCATCAAACCAGAAGGGAAGAACCAAGAGAAGAAAGGAACAGAGAAGACCAGCTAAACAACCAGAAAACAAGTAAAAAATGTCAATAATTACATACTTATCAATAATCATTTTGAATGTAAATGGACTAAATGCACCAATCAAAAGACGTAGCGTGGCTGAATGGATTAAAGAAAAAACAGCAACAACAGAAAAACAAGACCCATCTATATGCTGCCTACAAGAGACAAATGAAAATGAAAAGAAAGCTGGGTTAGCAATACTTGTATTAGACAAAATAGACGTTTAAAAAAAGACTGTAACAAAAGACAAAGGAAGGCATTCCTCTAAGATCAGAAACAAAACAAGGATACTCAATCTAGCCACTTTTATTCAACATAGGATTTGAAGTCCTAGCAACGATAATCAGAAAAGGAAATTTAAAAATCCAAATTGGAAGGAAATAAATAAAATGTCATTGTTTGTAGATGACATGATACTATATATAAGAAACCCTAAAGACTCCACCAAAAAATATTAGAACTAATAAATGAATTCAGTAAAGCTGCAGTATACAAAGTTCATATACGGACATCTATTGCATTTCTATACACTAATAACAAACTATCAGAAAGAGAAATTAGAAAGCAATCCCACTTAAAATTACATCAAAAAGAATAAAATACCTAAGAATAAATTTAATCAAGGAAGGAAAAGACCTATACACTGAAAACTATAGGACACTTATGAAATAAATTGACAATGAACAAGTAAATGGAAAGAGAATTCTGTTCTCATGGATTGCAAGAATCAATATTGTTAAAATGTCCATACTACCCAAAACAATCTACAGATTCATTGCAATCTCAACTGAAATTCCTGGTAATTTTCAAAGAAATAGAACAAATAATCCTAAAATTTGTATGGAATCACACACACACACACACAAAACAAATATCCAAAGCAATTTTGAGAAAGAAGAACAAAGCTGGAGACATCACACTCTCTGATTTCAAGCAATACTACCATGCTATCAAAGCAATCAAAGCAATATGGTACTGGCATAAAAACAGACACATAGATCAATGGAACAGAATAGAGCCCAGAAATAAACTCCCATTCATAAAGTCAATTAATCTACAACATAGGAGGCAAGAATATACAATGTGGAAAGAGAGCCTCTTCAATAAATGATTCTGAAAAAACTGGACAGCTGCATGCAAAAGAATGAAACTAGACCACTTCCTTATACCATATACAAAAATAAACTCAAAATGGGTAAAACAGTTAAACATAAGACCTGAAACCATGAAATTCCTAGAAGAAAACATAGGCAGTATGCTCTTTAACATTATTCTTAGCAATAATTTTTTGTATCTATCTCCTCAAGCAATAGCAATAAAATAAAAAATAAACAAATGGTACAACATTAAACTAAACAGCTTCTGCACAGTGAAGAAAACTGTCAACAAAATGAAAAGGCAACCTCCTGAATGAGAAAAGATATTTGCAAATGATGTATTTGATAAGGGATTAATATCCAAAATTTGTAAAGAACTCATACATGTCAGTATCAAATGAAAAACCCAAACAATGCAATTAAAAAATGAGAAGGACTCGAACAGAAATTTCTCTGAAGAAGACATATAGAAGGGCAACAGACACATGAAAAGATTTTCAAGTCACTAATCATTAGGAAAATCCAAATCAAAACCCATATGAAATATTGCCTCATTCCTGCCAGAATGACTATTATCAGAAGACAAATAACAAGTTTTGGCAAGTATGTGGGAAAAGGGAACACTTTTGCACTGTTGGTGGGAATGTAAATTGGTGCAGTCACTATGGAGAACAGTATGGAATTTCCTCAAAAACGTAAAAATAGAACTACCATATGATCCAACAATTCCACTTCTCCATATTTAGCTGAAGAATATGAAAACACTAATTTGGAAAGATATGAGCAGTATTGTTGCAGCATTATTTACAATAGCCAAGATATGGAAGCACCTTAAATGTCCATCAATAGATAAGTGGATAATGGAAGATGTAGCTTATATATATAATGGAATATTCCTCAGCATAAAAAATAAATAAAATCTTGCCATTTGCAACAACATGAATGGACCTAGAGAGTATTATGCTAAGTTAAATAAATCAAACAAAGACAGACAAATACTTTCTGATTTCACTTATATGTGGCATCTAAAAAACAAAACAAATGAACAAACATAACAAAACAGAAACAGACTCACAGATACAGAGAACAAACTGGTGGTTGCCAGAGGCAGTGTTGGTGGGGCGATGGATGATATAGGTGAAGGGGATTAAAAGGTACATACTTCCAGTTATAAAATAATTAAATCACAGGTATGTAATATACACCATAGGGAATACAGTGAATAATATTGTAATAACATTGTATGGTGACAGCTGATAACTAGGGTTATTGTGATGATCAGTTCATAATATACAAAATTACTATAATATAATGTATCAAATCACTATGTTGTACACCTGCAACTAATAGGATATTTTAAGTCAATTATACTTAAAAAGAGAAAAGAAAACACTTTGAGATGTAGGAAAATGGAAACAGAACTGCCAAAATATGGGATGCAGCAAAGGTAGCACCCAGAGGGAAATTTACGGTAGTAAATACCTATATTTAAAAAGAAAAAAGATTTCCAGTTAATGACCTAAATTGACACCTTAAAGAACTAAAAAGAAGTGCAAACAAAACCCAAAATTAACAGATAGAAGGAAATAATACATATTTGAGCTGAGATAAATGAAATAGATAATAGAAAAACAATGGGAAGAATCAACATAACCAAAATTGGTTTTTTGAAAAAAACTCAACAAAATTGACAAACCATTAGTGAGACTGAAAAAGGAAAATTAGATAGAAGACACAAATCATTAATCAGAGAAATGAAATTGGGAACATTAATAGCAACCTCACAGAAATAACAGGATTGTAAGAGAATATCACGAACAATTATACATCAACAAATTATGTAACATAGATGAAATGGACAAATTCCTAGAAATACAAATTAACAAAACTGACTCAAGAAGAAATAGAAAATCACAACAAACCTACAGCAAATAAAAAGATTGAGTTACTAACCAAAAAAAACATTCCGACAAAGAAAAGTCCAGGACCAGGTCGTTTCACTGATTAATTCTATTAAACATTTAAAACATTAGTATCAATCTTTTTTAATTCTTCTAAAATTAGAATTAAAAGTAGGTAAGAGAACACATCCTAACTCATTCTATGAGTATAATATTACACTGATACCAAAACCAGTTAAGGAAACCACAAGAAAAGAAAATTATAGACCAATATAGCATATGAATACAGACAAAAAATCATCAGCAAAATACCAGCAAACTGAATCTAATAATGTATTAAAAAGATTATAAATAACCAAAGAGAATCTAATGTTAAAATTATTAATCTAGGGGCTTCCCTGGTGGCGCAGTGGTTGAGAATCTGCCTGCCAATGCAGGGGACACGGGTTCGAGTCCTGGTCTGGGAAGATCCCACATGCCGCGGAGCGGCTGGGCCCGTGAGCCACAACTACTGAGCCTGCGCGTCTGGAGCCTGTGCTCCGCAACAAGAGAGACCGCGATAGTGAGAGGCCCGCGCACCGCGATGAAGAGTGGCCCCCACTCACCGCAACTGGAGAAAGCCCTCGCACAGAAACGAAGACCCAACACAGCCAAAAAAAATAAATAAATAAATAAATAAATAAATAATTTAAAAAAAAAAAAAAAAATTATTAATCTAATGTTTAAATAAAAAATTCTTAGTATAACAATGGACACTAGCCATAAGTGCTCCGTTTAATCTGGGCTCAAGAAACAGCCCTTGTTCCAATAAGGGAAATGTGGCAGTTGGTTTTTCTGAGGAACAGTATTTCAGTCTCCAATGTGGTACCTTCCTAAGAGGTTTTCACAGGTAATTCTGGCCAAAACAATGTTTGTGTCCCTCCCCTTAAGCATTGGTAAGAGGCTCACCACTTGGGATCAGCAAGGAGGAAGCTAAATATTCTGCTAACCAAACAGAAACTGAAACACTTTGGCTGGAATTATTAGTTAGCTGCTTCTAAATGGCACAGCTTGTAACATGCTTCCCGGAGTGTGGTTTGCAGACCAAGTTTCCACACACTGTGGGGAAGGAGATGATGTCCTTCAGCAGGTGGTGTGAGGACACTGAGTCCCAAGACCCCTCCCCAGAGCAGAGGCAGAGAAAACAGAGGTCCAGGCTGGATTCCCAAGGGGAGGCTTGAAGAGGAACATCTCCTCCCTCCTTGAAGGACTGAGAAGTGACCACAAGAACTGCCAGGGGTCTTCTCTTTGAAGGTTCCCTAAACAGGCTCAAAAGCTGTCAGTCCCTGTCAGGACACAGGAATAAGACAGGACAGGATGAAGAGACGGAGCAGAGGCCTTGAAGTCCCCACAGGAGAGTCCGGTCTGGGTGGAGGCACCGAATCCCAGAATGTCACAACTGGGAGGGGTCTTCGAGGAGATCTGCCCAGATCCCCCCTTTCACGGAGGAGGAGGCGCCCCAGGGGGTGAACTTGTCCTGGGTCACACAGGGCAGAGCCACGCCTGGAGCCAGGGCTCCTGTCTCCCAGCCCAGTGCTTCTCCCCTGCAGGAGCTGCCCATCACCTCCCCCACCCTGTCTGTCCCTGTCCTCCGCAGGAGCTCCCCTCCCAGCACTGCTCTCTCATCACCAGGATCAGAGCAGTTCCTGGAGGCTCATCCTCCAGCTTTCCTCTCCTGGGAAAGGGGAAGCAAGTACTTAGAGGGGTTTAGCAGGGCAGGGACTTCTGGCCGGCTGAGGGTTAGACAGCAGCCTAACCAGACTCCCCATGTGCTGGAAAGGAGGGAACCAGGGAGAGAAGAGGCTCAGCCCTCAGGCTGCAGGGAGGACCCACCCAGAAGGGGCTGGTGAGCCCAGCTGTGAGGGAGTTAAAAGAAGACAGGGAAAGAGAAGGAAAGCAAAGTGCTCAGATCTACAAAAGATGCTAATCTTCAAAGAGAAAAGAAATGTACTAGGGGTGGATGTGGTAGTAAACAAGACTGAGTTTAAAATGTATTTAAGTAACATAAAACTAAAAACTTTCATACATGTTAGCACAAAATTTTGTTCATTTTTCTTACCCCATCACCACATTGTGCAATCAACAGTAGTTCCCTCTGAGCTTGTCCTGGGTCACACAGGACCTCAGAGGCAGCAAATCCAGCCTCCATTTCTTTTCGCTGTTTCCACCATCTGGAGCCCATAATAGCAGGGACCCTTTCTTCCTCCACTCCTTGCCAACAGTCACAGGGACATTCCAGATTCTAGTGGTTTCTCTGCTAATGCAACAGAAATAGCCTCCCCTCCCTGGTAAATGATTCCCTCAATGCAGCCTACCACGCCTGAGCTCAGGGTTCTCAGGCTGTCACCACCAAAAGGCCATTTTGTTTTTTCTGTTCATCCCAGAGCTCTAAACCGAATATACAATTACCACATTTACAAATTACAAGACTGTGTTTTTCTCCTTTTGTTCACCAAGGACACCAGAACCTGAACCTAAGGAGCCCTGCTAGTGGTCAACCACTCCCCTGCCTGCCTCACCGCAGCTCCACACAATTCCCTCCCTTCCCAGGAGCCCAGGCCACTCACTGAGGAGGGGGTCGTTATATCCCAGAGCCAAGGAGGCCCAGCAGAGGTGGGGGTCTTCTGAGTAGGGCCCCACTCCCTTCCAGCCTGTTTTGCTGCAGAGGAAACATCAGAATGGGCAGAGGCAAGAGAAAAGTAAAAGCTTGAGCTCTAGGGGCATTTTACACAGTTCTTCCAGGCTGGAGCTGTAAAGCCAGTTCTTAGCTGATCTCTGGCCATCAAATTAGTTCTAAGGAGACAGCCCCACCACGCTAGAGAAAAGTCTTTCATCTCATCTCCAGCACCTATAGTATGGACTGAGTAAATAATTGTAGAATAAATGCATAAACAGCCCCGGTCTATGATTTGCCTGGCACTATGTTGGACAGGCCCCATTCCTTACAGTTGTGACTACCTTGGTGTTTTCACACCCCCCAGCCTCATATCCACCTCTTACTCTTAGCGGCTTCCTCAGGTTAACAGCTCTGCTCCAGGCAGCCCTGACCACAAGTGGCAACCTGTGGTCAGGCACAGAAGTCATGCTTTACAGAAAGGCTGAATTAGGCTCCTCCTGGATTCTGTCTCTACCTCATTTAATGAGGCAAGTTTCCTTTCTGACTTTCCACAAACTTCAACTGGTTGGTTGCCTACCTAAGAAGCTATGAGCAAAGAATAAATTTCTTGTTCAAAGTGTAAACTCCCCACATCCCCAGTGCAAATATTGGCATTTACCTTAGGCTGGGAACCGGTATTCATGGCCCTATAGCCTCCAGGTTTGACAATATTTACTATTCTCTGTGGGTTTACATGCATTTTTTTAATTAATCCACAATATACATTGAATTGAAGCCTCAGACTAACCATATTATCTAAGCCCAACCATAGACATGCCCAGGAAGGGAAGGAGAGCGTTGGTTCTGAGAAACTCAAGTCAGGACTGTGAGAGGCCTGGGGAGAAAGAGGATGGCTGTTTCCTGATGGTGTGGTGGGGGTTGGGGGGGACCGGGGCGGGGGCGAGGGGGGACTGCAACCCAGGAGGATAAGGGGTAGGATAAGGGGAAGACTTGGAGTAGATGCTCTGAGTTACTGTCTTTTTCATGACCAGTGTGCCCTCGGCAGCCCCGGTCTGGGTTATGAGGAAGAACAAACAGCTACAGGAGCAGGCTGACAGGAGGCTGATCTCTGAATGTCAGTTCCTCTTTCCCTCAACCTCGAGACCCAACTATTTGCTGTTAAAAATATTTTTAACTTAAAACCTTAGAACAAAATTTCATAAAATAATAATGGAATGATGGGTGGTTTCAATGGATCATTAAGGGGGGAATATATAAACACTGAACAACTTTAGCTTTGATAAGAAAAAAGAATATAGTTCAACATGTATGTTAAAACATAAAGTGTAGAAAATGGTGGGGTAAAAACCTTCAGAGATTCTCTCCTCCATAAAAGCAATGAGAAAATCTGTTACCTTTAGAGTACTTTTTCAGAACTCTGAAAATTAACCTTGCAGCAACCCAAGGAGAATTTATTCACGAGAAACAGCGTAATCTCAATAAGAACAGAGAACTTCGTGGTGTTTTAACCTGCCTCAGTCCCACCCCCTACTCCCTACCTCCATTGTAGTTTTGAAAAATAGCAGTCTGAATTCATGGTGAAACTAGCAGTCTAGCAGCCACTTGAAAGAGCAGAACAGGGCTGGACTTCTTTTTAAAGGTTCATGTGCAAAGAACTGTCATTGTTTGCCTCTCTGGTGGCTTCCTGGAAGACCCCATTTGCAACGATGCCTGTATTTTACCTAACTCAGTGCTCTCCCGTTACTTGAAGGGAGGTATTTGTTGAAAGCAACTGCAAACAAGTGTTTAACTTTGTGGCTATATGCAGTAGTAGATAATAGTTGAAGCAAACAATAGGCTCACCAAAAAGCTTTAAAGGAAAAACTGGGGAATTAGATGTCCATAGGGGCTTTTGAAAGCTCTGACATATTCCCCTGGAATCTAGAAGGTCCTTGCATGCATAGGGCTGTGTGTATCCCCAGTACCATATTGATGTTTGTGAAAGGTCTGAGAAAACCCTAAGCACTCATCTCTTGCTGACGCTGAGGCTCTGCACAGGCAAGCTTTCCTGGTTGGTGTACTGTGCGTATTTGCTACACATCGATGCCAGGAAGGTAAGGTTATCCTGACTCCATGGTGAGGTGGTACATTTTCTGAACTTTGCCCTGTGTATTTTTCCTTTGGCTAGTTTTACTCTGTATCTTTCCCTGTAATAAACTGTAACCTTGAATATAAGAGATTTCAGTGAGTCTGTGAGTCCTGCTGATGAAAAAAAATTAATCAAAGAGAGAAATAGAAAATTTTTTTATTTTATTAAAGTATAATTGATTTACAATGTTGTGTTAATTTCTGCTGTACAGCAAAATGATTCAGTTATACATAGGTATACATTCTTTTTCATATTCTTTTCCATTAAGGTTTATCACAGGATACTGAATATAGTTCCCTGTGTAGAAAATTTTATTCAAGCCAAATTGAGGATTATAACCTGGGAACAGCTTCTCATAAGGCTCTGAGAACTGTTCTGCCCATTAGAGCTCAAAGCACAGTTACACAGGTTTTTGAGACAGAGAGCTGTACATTAAAAGATGTCAATAGTTTGAAAAATCCAGATATGTAAGTACAAAGTGATGGGTCATCATGACCTCTTAAAAGATCAAGAAGGAATGTCATCTTTTAAGGAGTTGTCTTGGTGCTAGGAGAATGTTGCTCTTTATGGCTGAGCAGGTATTTCTGCCAATGGGGAGGTTTGGTCAATGCATAATGCAGATACACAATGCATAGTAGAGGGGAGAGAGGAAGCCAAAAGGCAGAGAAATTTTTTTATGTTTAAATTTTTCTTGTCTTGCCATAAAATATGGATTTTATTTCACAGTCCTTATAACAAAGGAGTTCTGTGATTACCACAATTTAAAATAAAAAAAAAATTTTTTAAGGAAAAAAACGGAGTTCTTTTTTTTTTTTTTAATTATTTATTTATTTATTTATTTATGGCTGTGTTGGGTCTTCATTTCTGTGCGAGGGCTTTCTCTAGTTGCGGCAAGCGGGGGCCACTCTTCATCGCGGTGCGTGGGCCTCTCACTGTCGCGGCCTCTCTTGTTGCGGAGCACAGGCTCCAGACGCGCAGGCTCAGTAGTTGTGGCTCACGGGCCTAGTTGCTCCGTGGCATGTGGGATCCTCCCAGACCAGGGCTCGAACCCGTGTCCCCTGCATTGGCAGGCGGATTCTTAACCACTGTGCCACCAGGGAAGCCCAAAAACGGAGTTCTGTGAGTCCTTCTAACAAAGCTATCAAAACTTGAGGTGGCTGGACTTGCAGTTAGTGCCAGAAGTGTGAATGTGTAACAGGGAAGAGCAAAATCTGACTCCATGTTGGATCATTTCTTTGACTTTAACCTTTGCTTTTCATTGCTTTTGTTATTATAATCATACAAAATGGCCTGCCTCAGGGAACCCTGCCCCTCTGCCTGAACGTTAAACTTAAAGTGCTTTTGTTCAGCTCACAGGGAGACAATCTGACCCTGTCCACAGGTGAATGGCTGTAGAAAAGAAGAAATTACCACATCCTCTCCCCGATGCTGGTCAAGCCATGCAAAACTAATGGCCTTTTTACTTTACTTCCTCACATCCTCCCCCTCTCTGCTCTATAAAAGAAACTGGCATCCAGACCCCAATAAGATGTTTTTTGGGAGACACTAGTCCACCATCTTCTCAGTCTGCTGGTTTTCTGAATAAAGTTGCTATTCCTTGTCTCAGCCCTCATCTCCTGATTTATTTGCCTGTCATGCAGCAAGCAGAGCAAGCTTGCAGTCGGTAACAAGTGGTCTTGTGTGCACAGTGCCTCCTAACTTTATAGTGAGCCCAGCTCTTACATTTGGTGTCAGAAGAGGGATTCCCTGCAACAATCCTTGCTCACTGAAACATGTGGTTTGAGAAAAATAAGAACAAGAGGCAGAGGATGAGAAATCTTTGATTCCTGTATGTACTCAAGGTCACCCCTAGTATGGAATTACAGCTGTGCTGCAATCAGTTATTAGAGGTTGAAGTTATCAATTAAATTTAGAAATGATGGATCCAATTCCTGAAGAGTTGTTTTGTTACATGCATAAGAGAATTCAAAGTAACAAGAAAAAAGCTAGATATGCAATCCATTGGTAATTGTTATCTGTAATAGCTAAAATAAAAGTTATAGAGAATGTTAGGGTGGATCCTGATGCTGGGCCAAGCTTGAATTCCAACAACTTCACACCACAGCTGCTAGCCTCAGGGTTGCTACCTAAGAGAAAAGAACAGATAATGAACAAAATTAGACTGATTTACAAGAGATTGGGGAATGGGAAAGGGGAGAATCAAGGGAGTCATCTTAGGAGGGTAGAAATCTATAAATGGTTTTTACGAAGTGAGATAAATAAAGCAGACATTAATAGAGTCAAAAATGTCTTAATGCAGCTTTCTTGGAAGTTAGGTGGACCAGTGGGAACCCCTGCTGGTCCCACAACAATCAGGGGTCTCCAAAAATCTGATTTATTCACACTAGTTTGGAGAAATTTAAAAATCTAGAGGGCAAAGTTGAGAATGAGAAATTTAACCTCAAAGCACCTGGGGCAATGATCCTACAGTCTAGTTAAGAGAAGAACTGACCAAAGGAGACCCATGGGCATGTGCACAGGCGTTGGAAAAATGGTCAGGGAGTAGAGAAGAGCTGTTTCTGGGACTCTGATTGGGATTCTCATGAACTGTCTTCCAAAACCTGTTGACAAAGTCCTAACAGGGGCTACAGTTAGATTGGGAGGATATAGGGATGTAACAGGTGATGAGATTAAGGTGAAAGTTTGGATGAAAACTGAAATGTTTGAACAGATTTAATGAAAAGAGGTTTTATCTCCTTTACTTGAATGTATTATGGGGATGAATATTGTGTCTGAGTTGGGAATGATTCCCCTATTAATATTGTAAAATAGAAGACATGTAAATATACCATTCAGTCAATATTGATAGAACATGCTAACTGAGAAGCAATAAGATTGCCTGAGCCCACAAGTCATTAACTTGAAACAGTATAGAATATCTGGCAAAAAGAGATTAGCACTTTAATTAACACTCTGTTGGTATCTAGCTGGGGTGATAGTACAGACGTATTTTATGTACAGTAGCCCTATATTGAGGAAAGACTGGGGGCTTATGGCAAAAGCCAGTGGGTACTACCTAGCAGTGACTGCTGACTGCTGGCATTTCAGACCAGAAGTTTGAGAGGAAACTATTTGGGAGACAACAAACTTGCTATTGGATGCTAATTAAGATTAGTCTTATGACTGGAGTATGTAAAATTATACTGAAATACCCAAAATGTCTTGAGTGATGTCAGAGAAATGTTCTAATGGGGAGGAGAGTGCCAAGAAGAGTTCCATAATAAAATGGAAATGATTTATATAGGAATATGCTACTGGGGCAGTGCAAGGAGAATTCAGGAGCAGGGGTGCTCTTTTCCCCAGGGGTCAACTTTGGAAATACCTGAGGAGTTGCAAAATCCTACAGCCACTTGGGCCACTTGGGAAGTGGCTTATGAACAACTCTCTGTTGACCAACAAAGATTTGCTCGCTTTATGGAAGGCAGCTGCACGATGAATAAATGACATCTTGCTTGGAAAGGCAACAGCTTGATTAAAGAAAGTAAAAATAAAATGGTTCATGCTGATTAATGTTAATTGCATGCTGTTTGCCCCATGTTTGAATTTTTATTGACTCATGGGCAGTGACCATTGGCCTAGCCATATAATCAAGCAGAAGTGTAATGGAAACGGTCCTAATGTGATATCTTTATGGAATTGTGGCCCCACGGAAATGACTATGGGAATATAAGGAGTGAATTAAGGAAGGATATTTTTTTATGCACATCAAAAGAACCCCTTTCCAGCAAGGGTGATTGGAACCAGCAAGTATATATCTTGGTGCAACTTACTTGAGGTGGCCTCCTGGGTCCATGAAATTAGTGGATATGGAGTTACTACAGCAATGCAGAGATGAGCTGAATCTAGGCATGTTCTCTTATACCCTCTGAGGCACAAAATGCCAACAAGAACTTTTCCATCTACAAACAAGAAGGATATTCCCCAGGGAGTAGGCCTTTATTTTTCAGGTTGTATATACCACTATACTGAGATATGGTGTAACACTGGTTATTAGTCTGCTAGGGCCATCATAAAAAGATACCACAGAATGGGTCACTTAAACAACAGAAATTTTATTTCTCACAGTATTGGAGGCTGAAAGTCCAAGATCAAAGTGTTGGCAGGTTTGGTTTCTCCTGAGACCTCTATTCTTGGCTTTCAGAAGGCCACCTTCATGTTGTGTCCTCACATGGTCCTTCTCCTGTACATGCATACATCACTAGTATCCCTTCCTCTTCTTATAAGGATGCCAGTCATATTGGATTAGGGCCCCATCTTTATGACCTCATTTAACCTTAATTACCTCTTTAAAGGCTCTGTCTCCAAACATAGTCACATTGGAGTGGCTTCAACATATGAATTTTGGGAAGACACAGTTAAGTCCATAACAACTGGCATTGTTGGTAAGATTATAATACTGATATTGATGGTCAAGTGTATTGGCGATATGAGTTAAAGCCTCCTCAGCATAATACTAATGGAAAGTGACCATTAAGAGGAAGAACTGGATTTATCTAACTATCAGCTAATTTCTGTGCTAAAACATTCTGCACAAATTTATCATAAGACACAAATAGTGGTAAGCCAAGGGGGAAATGAGTAAATAAATTAGAACAAATATATGTTCCAGTACTATTTAGTCTCACCTACTTGGCAACCCTATATTGGCCCAACTCTCCCCCACCTTTGTACCACACTCAAACTGCCTGGCAGAATCATCAACCTTCCTTGACAAAGCCATTATAAATTCACAATATCTAGCCTCAGCTAATCTTAACACCACCCAGCAATCAGCTGTTGTGCATGATAGCTATTTAAAGATAATAACATAAATTAATAATAGCTAACACTTATTGAGTGCTTGCCATGTGCCACGTACTGTCTTAATCATTCTGTTACCAAACACAAGTCCGTGTGCTCAACACACAGTGAGGCCAAACAATACCAAAATGGAGTTTGGAACAGAGAAAGGTTTATTGCAGGGCCGTGCAAGGAGACAGGCGGCTCATGCCTTAAAAACCCCAAAATTCCTGAAAACTTTCAGCAAAGCCCTTTTATAGGAAAGGTGAGGGAGGGGCGTGGTTAGTTGTTGCAAATTCTTGGTGTCAGATCCTTTGTTTGTTTTATTTTTTTAACATCTTTATTGGAGTATAATTGCTTTACAATGGTGTGTTAGTTTCTGCTGTATAACAAAGTGAGTCAGCTATACATATACATATATCCCCATATCCCCTCCCTCTTGCGTCTCCCTCCCCCCCTCCCTATCCCACCTCTCTAGGTGGTCACAAAGCACCGAGCTGATCTCCCTGTGCTACGTGGCTGCTTCCCACTAGCTATCTATTTTACATTTGGTAGTGTATATAAGTCCATGCCACTCTCTCACTTCGTCCCAGCTTACCCTTCCCCCTCCCTGTGTCCTCAAGTCCATTCTCTATGTCTGTGTCTTTATTCCTGTCCTGCCCCGAGGTTCTTCAGAACCATTTTTTTTCTTTTTTTTTTTTAGATTCCATATATATGTGTTAGCATACGGTAGTTTTTTTTCTATTTCTGACTTCACTGTGTATGACAGACTCTAGGTCCATCCACCTCACTACAAATAGTTCAATTTCGTTTCTTTTTATGGCTGAGTAATATTCCATTGTGTATATGTGCCACATCTTCTTTATCCATTCATCTGTCGATAGACATTTAGGTTGCTTCCATGTCCTGGCTATTGTAAATAGAGCTGCAATGAACATTGTGGTACATGACTCTTTTTGAATTATGGTTTTCTCAGGGTATATGCCCAGTAGTGGGATTGCTGGGTCATATGGTAGTTCTATTTTTAATATTTTAAGGAACCTCCATACTGTTCTCCATAATGGCCATATCAATTTACATTCCCACCAACAGTGCAAGAGGGTTCCCTTTTCTCCACACCCTCTCCAGCATTTATTGTTTGTAGATTTTTTGATGATGGCCATTCTGATTGGTGTGAGGGGATACCTCATTGTAGTTTTGATTTGCATTTCTCTAATGATTAGTGATGTTGAGCATTCTTTCATGTGTTTGTTGGCAATCTGTGTATCTTCTTTGGAGAAATGTCTATTTAGGTTTTCTGCCCATTTTTGGATTGGGTTGGGTTTTTTTTTGATATTGAGCTTCATGAGCTGCTTGTAAATTTTGGAATGAAGCAACTGACAAAAGATCCTTTGTTCTTGAGGTCAGGTCACGACGTTCCTATAAATCTCCACCAGACAAATGTTATTCTCTGTTCTGACAAGAAAGGGTAGGTCCCAAGGCACAACTTTCACCCTCCGAAGTCCAGGTCCTGGCTAAGAGGAGGGGGTCCCTGCGGGGGTCAGTTACCCTGCCGGGAGCATTGGTGCAGCACCCTGTCTGGGTCCTCCCGCCATTGCCCAGGCCCGGCTGAAGGGGCAGATCTCAGCTGGAGGTGCCCTCAGGGCCAGGTCCCCAGACCCTGCCCAGCCATCATCACTGAGGGAGACAGGGTCCCAGGACCCAACTGGCCTTCAGGCTCCTCAGGCCACCCAAACGGTGGGGCCGGGTCTCGAGGACAGCGACCCATGCAGACTGCCATTGCCATTAGGGTTGCAGAGGCGGGGATGGGGGAGAAGTTCACTGCCGCCTCAAGGCCTGGGCCCAGGCAATGGCGGCCACGGAGAGGGCGTGAGCTCTGCAGGACACAGCCTCCAGCCTGTCCCCGGGCCCCACAGCTCACCCGCCAGCCCTCCTGTCCCTGGAGGGCCCGCGGGAGAAGGCCACATCTGTCTCTTACCTCACTCTCCGCTGGAGGACCACCACCCCGCCCTTAGCCGAGCGGGCCCCCTCGCCACCGCTCTAACCTTCTGGCTCTCGGTCTGCTGATAATGGTTGCCTGGTAATGGCTCACAGCAACCGGCCACGTGCCACGGGTTGCGCACTGCCCAGCTCCACCCGAGGATTCCAGGCAGGCTCAGGGGCTCCGGTCTCCCCGTGGGGAGGGCGGGGGTTGGGGCGGGGTGCCTCGGGGCCTCCCGAGCGCCAGCTCTGTTACAGTTCTCCACGCTTTAAATTCGTTTAATCCTCATAAACACTCTGTGAGCTAGACGTCATTATCCTCATTTCACAGATTAGTAGAAGGAGACACAGAAAGACTAAATCATGTGATCAAGTCACGTAGCTGGGAAATATCAGAACCAGGATCAAATCCAGGTAATTGAGCTCCAGAACCCACCTTTTCATCACACTGCTGACTTTTTCTCATAGCCTTCCAAACCTCCATTCTACCTTATCACCCTTGGGAAATGAAAGAGCCTCCTATTTCTCAGGAAACAAAAATAGAAGTCAGAAAGCGATGCCTTCTGCAACCATGTATTTGAAGCAGCAAAGGATGAAACTTTGTTCTGTTGGCTTAGGATGTGAAAGATATGTGCTTGATCTCTCCATTGAATGATAGAAGGGCCAGATGAGGTGCCACTTCCCAAAACCTCAACTCAGAAGTTTCAATTAATGTTTTATACTCTTGTAAATAACATTTCCCCCAAATTTTAAAGACAATAAAATACTTCCTTTGCAAACAGAAAAAAAGAAAGAAGAAAAGCGATGCCTTCAAGTTCCTGTCACTTAACTTTTAACTGACCTGCATTTATTTACATCTGTTCTAACTTTCTCTTCTGTCCACACAAAAGACACTGGGCTCCTAGAGTCTACAGTTGGTGCTTTCACCTATGCTTTAACCCCTCCTTCTCCCCCCTTTTCAGGAACTTTACTGTCTAATGTACTTTCTCTTTCTCTGGCATATTTCGCTGAACCTGCTCCCTCCTTTCCTGTAGCCCTTAATCATTCTCGGTACTCTCCCTTCTTAACACCCCCTTAAACTCAGACCTCCAACTGTTGTCCTGTTTCTCCCTCTCCCACATCACAGCCACTACTACACTTGCTCCAAGACACTCAGTCCTCGGCCTCCCTTCACCCTGACTCCTTAGAGCGTCATGAGGGGACCAGGAGCTGCTCCAGCATTTGACACTGTTGACTCTTCCTTCCTAACGTCTCTTTTCCCTTGGTTTCCTTGATATTATGCACCCTAGGTCTCCTCATTCCCATCTGCCATCCTCCTCAGGCTCTTCCTCTATCTCTAATGCTTTCCTCAAATGTGGGTGCTTCCAGTGGTTTTGTCATAGCCTCCCTTCAACTCGTTTTCATTCTCTTTCTAGGACAGCTACCCTGTGGGCTCCAAATATCATTCACATGCTGCTAATGCCCAAGTCTATATCTCCACCCCACACCCTTTGCTTCCAACTATCAGACCCTGCATCCAACTCTCTACTAGGTATCTCCACTGGGGCTCATGTTCAACACGCCCAATGCCCCATTCATTGTCTTCAACTTCCATCCTATTGCTGGGTTCCCACTCTCAGCCAATGACCCATTCCAGAAAACTGGGCCTTTTCCTTGGCTTCTTCCTCTCCCACTCCCTAGTGTAGTTGATCACGTGCCTGCCATATGTCAGGTCCTGTTCTAAGGACCTCACATGCAATGATTTTATTTTACTGGTATAACCTTCAGAGGTAAGAAAACAATAATTAAATATTAACTGTTTCTTGTCCTTATTGCTAAGGAAATCAAGGAAGAATTCCCCAAGCCATCACACTTTTTCTCAGCTTCCTACCCCACCCCCTCATTTTTTGAATGTCTGGAACAGTGCCCCCCCCCATCCTCACCCCTCTCTCTGGTTTCAGACCAGAAGACCTGCTCCTTGTATGTCCTCCAGAGCTCTCTCATCACTCTATATCGCAGTGTGCCAAGTTCCTTTTTTATAACATCAAACTTGGTGAGAAAGAGGATGGATTGTTCTTTTCCCACAGGAAATGAAAGCAGAAGCAATCATTACCTCTGTAATCTGGCAATAAATGTGTGTTTTGTTTCATGGGAAAGGCTAGAGTAATTTCAGCTGGTTTACCTGGGCCTATGGAAAGTATTGTGAGGTTATCTTTTCTCATACAACATATTCTCTCTCCTTCTTTTTCCTATTACCATCTTTAGCCTCATAGAAACAAAGCAGCCTCCTATTTGCCCAAATCATTAATTCAAACAGGACAAAACCGTGTCTCATATGTCACTCTCTTTAAATTTGCCCAGCTTGGCCGGCAAGCTCCACCTGTAGCAGACTCTCAGAGATCAGAGGAAACTCGCAAAGCTTATCATTACTAAAACCTCAGCTTCTGAAAAGAAACACACACACACGCACACACACACACCAGTATACAGTCATGCAGTTGTGTGTGAGTTATAACAAAGGCTACTCCAAAAACATGCAGATTGCAATTTAAAGGAGGATTCTAAGTATTTGAGAACATCATTATCTTCCAGATGGGAAGGGGAGCAGGGTTGTCTCTCCGAATTGTGCAGTAACTGTACTGAGCTAAGATCCTTTCCCTACAGGGTCCTAGAAACTCAACCTTGCTGGCAGGCAGGGAGCAGGTAAGAACCATTCCAGGGGACACTGAGATGCATTAACTATAGCAGGTGGTGATATTACTAACTACACTACACAAAATCTGTGGGAGAAATACCTCAAGTTGAATTAAGTATGATTCATATTTTCAATTTAGACCAAATGGTAAGGGGGATGAATCAGGTACTGCAGGTGAGTACACAGGCCATGATAATACCTACAAAGCCTAATGGGGCTCTATGCACTAGTGCCCTGCCCCACCCTCTAATTCATTTTGTAGAGCTTGACTAGATTAATCTCCATCTCTGAAAATCCCCTTCAAGAACCTCAATGCACTTCCCACAACCTGGTATACAAATTTATTAATCAGGCTTTAGGAAGTGTAATTTTTCCTCCCTATTGCTCTTATATCTGCAACCTTGGTAAGCTCAGTAGCTCTAGGAGTCTGTATGTGTGTGTGTGTGTGTGTGTGTGTGTGTGTAAATTCCCTGGGATTTTCTATTTAGAAAAACTTACAGATAATGTCTATAATAAAGACAGGTCTTTTTCCCACTTTCGAATGTATATACCATTTTATTTCTTTTTCTTGTCATTGCACTGACTAGGACTTACAATAAAATGTTGAACAGAAGTGGTGAGAATGGCCATCCTTGTCTTATTCCCAATATTAGGGGAGAAATATTCAGTTTTCCACCATTACGCATGATATTAACTGCATCATTTTTTTTTGTATATATGCTTTATTAGATCTTTTAATTTCATAGATCACTGCTCCTATTTTTCTTCCCTCCTTCCTTCTGCTTGCTCCAGGTTTACTTAGCTCTTGGTTTACTAGATTCATAAGGTAAAATCTTAAATTATTAATTTGAAACATTTCTTTTTCTGTAATATATGCCTTTATATTACTGCCTTAGCTTCCTCTAACAAATGTTGATATCTGTATTTTCATTTTCATTTGATTTGTGTATTTTCTAATTTCTCTTAAGACTTCCTCTTTGACCTGTGAATTATTAAGTGTTTTGTTTAATTTCTAACTGTTAGGAGATTTTTCTGTTATCTTTATGTTATTAAATTCTACTCTAATTCTGTTATGGTCAGAGAATATACTTTATATTATTTCAAATCTTTTAAATTTGTTGAGATTTGTTTTATGACCCAGGATAGCATATATTTTGATAAATTTTCCATGTGCACTTCAAAACTGTGTAGTCTGGAGCTTCCCTGGTGGCGCAGTGGTTAAGAATCCACCTGCCAATGCAGGGGACATGGGTTCGAGCCCTGGTCCAGGAAGATCGCACGTGCCACGGAGTAACTAAGCCCATTGCACCACAACTACTGAGCCTGCGATCTAGAGCCCGAGTGCCACAACTACTGAGTCCACGCACCACAACTACTGAAGCCCGTGTGCCTAGAGCCTGTGCTCCACAACAAGAGAAGCCACTGCAATGAGAAGCCTGCACGCCGCAAGAAAGAGTAGCCTGCGTGCCTCAACGAAGAGTAGCCCCTCCTACCCGCAACTAGACAAAGCCCACGCACGGCAACAAAGACCCAATGCAGCCAAAAATAAATAAATAAATTTTTTTTTAATTATTTAAAAAAATGTGTAGTCTGCTATTTTGGGGTTGAATGCTCTATAAGTTATCAATTAGGTCAAGTTTTTTCAAGGTCATGTTCATTTCCTCTATATTCTTGCTGATTTTCTATCTACCAGTTCCACTACTGGGAGAGGAATTTAACAGTCTCTTATTATAATAGTGGATTTATCTATTTCTCCTTTCAGTTCTGTCAGTTTTTGCTTCATTTATTTTGATGCTCTGTTGTTAGGTGCATACATATTTAAGATTCTTATCTCTTCTTGGTGAATTGACCCTTCATCATTATGTAATATCCTTCTTTATCCCTGGTAATTTTCTTTGCTCTGAAGTCTACTTTCTCTGATATAATTGCTTGGAAAGCCATTATAGCTTTCTCTGGATTAGTGTTTGCATGGTGTGTGGTTAATTTTATGAATATCAGCATATCCCCTCAAAGTTAAAAGCAAACTTGTTTTACCTTAATGCCCTGTCATGAGGAAAGAGACACCATGCTTTCTAGGCCTTTTTGTATTTGGAGGCAAATGCATTACAACTGGGTGTACTATGTTAGTACATTTACCAAGTAATCCATAAGGCAACCACCTTTGAATGGCCCCAGAGAAAGAGAGGATTCTCTAGCTGGTACAAGCTACAATGTAAGCAGCTCTGCCATTGACCATTGTATGAAGTGATCTTGAGCCATCTAATTACTCTTTGGAGCCTGCGGAAGACCATGACAGCAGAAAGCTAAGAGAGGGTCCTCTGATGTTAAGCAGAACCACATCTTCTTTGGAAAGTGACTCTCCTCTCATACAGCTTTAGACTTGATATTAAGACTCTAGTAGTCTTAATACCTGACCATGGGACACCACAAATGACCATGCAACCTGAGCTGACCATCCCCAACTGGATGGATGGATTTTCAATCCATGTAATCATACAATCAGGCATGTCCACTAGCATTTCATTATCAAGTGGAAGTTATATAAAAGAGTAGGCTCAATCAGGACCTGAAGACAAAATTACATTGCATAAGCAGTTCCCTTACAATCACAATGCACCTATTCCTGCTGCCAAGACCATCTCTAACATTTGTGGAACCTGGGACAAGAGGACAAATGAACATGCACACAGCATATGTCTACATATGGTTAATGTTAAATAAGATATGTTTGATTCTCCCACCTTGAAATATTGTCCTGTGAGCATAAATGAATGAGTAAATTCTAACAAATTACTCTGGAAGCTGGAAGCTGGAAGTTAATGTTAACCCAATGGAACCACAGTTCCTTAAGAAACTAGAAACCTTCCTGGAAGAGAAAGGAGGTCTGTGGCCAACACTGGGCTAACATGGGCTTCCTACCTGTTTCAGTTGATGGAACAGAGTTTCCTGAAGACTGACTCTTGCAGCTAAGGGAACAGCCATCAGGTTGGCTGTTACCAGAAATAAGAAACATTAGCAAGAAGTGCAGTGCCTATGACTGAAGGCATGCCACAGTGTGGCTTTGGAGGCAGAGAACTGACAGAGATTAGAGAAAGTTTGCAATATCTAGTATTATATACCATATCTGGGTTTAAAGCTGCAAATGTCTCTTTCTCCGTGAAATCAATACCTGACAGGATTTTCACAGGTGTTTGGTAATGCCGACAGTCAGAGAGACTTGCATGTTAGGTTTCTGACCACACATCCCTCAAAAGGAAGAAGAGGCCTCTACACATGTGTTGAGGTTAGAGAGATTTATTCAGTGAGACAACACAAGTGAGGAGGGCGTTGATTGCTAGACCATGGCATTGCCGGAGAACCTATAATGAAATCTTACAGACGAGGCCTGGACTTCACCAGATGGGCCTCCAAATTATTGTTCTGGGTGAAGCAATTTGAGGAGGAAGAAGAGATAGTGGCAATATTGTCAAATATACCAAAAGACTGCGTTGGATGGGAGACATCGGTTCAGCTTTAGGGGATCTGGAGACCAGTGGAAAGTATCTTGAGTCCCTAAAGTTAGATTTCTACAAAGCAACCTTCTGGGTAGGGGAATAAAGAGGCTCCCACCTCTAGCCACAGAAGAGACCTCTTGTGTAAGAGACCAAATGTGTAAGAAGCATTGTCATATATAGTCTCCACTAATTAATTTTCATGTGTGTGGGATGGTGGCAAGGAACTATCATACATATGACCACCTGCCCTAAGTACTTAGCAGCCCTAGTGTATGTGGTGCAGATTCAGGTAAATGGAAGCACTGCCTGGATCCTGGGAGGCAGAAAATCCTACCCACTTGTTTCAGCTAAGGCAGGAGGTGGTATTTTGTTGCAGACTGCACCAGAAGCAAACTCTACCCTGGGAGTCCAGAAATTAAGATCAAGAAATGAAGGGAATCAGAGTGATGTGTAGTTTTAGATCTACAGCTGAAACACCTTGGTAGATAAAGTATTCTGCTCCCCTTGTAAAAAGGAGGGCATCCACCAAAAGATGCTCTCTTCCAGTGAGTAGATACCAGGCTGGTCCCTGACTCTGAACAGGCCGGATATGTGGCAGATCATCTCTAAACCTGAATGCTGTCAGATTTGATCAAACAACAGTTGCATATTTGCCGGTATGAACCCCCTAAAACATCCTAATGACGCAGTGGGACCCGTGCCTGGGTTAGATAGAGAAAGCCAGACTTGATGATCTCATGTACCCAAGGAAAGGGCCAGATCCATAAAGGATCATAAAGTTCCAAATCATTAAAAGCACCCACAGAAGGGTTCTTCCACAACCATTATAAAAAGTAAGGAGTGTGACATTACACAGGATGGAAGAGCTCAGTCTCACAAGTAAATGTTGTGATTTGTTTTCTCCTTCCCAACCTGTAGGAGAAAATTTGCAAGGACCTATGAATATTTTTTCTGAAAAAATGTAATGAGATGGAGAAAATTTTATTCACCAAAATTCCAGGGGTTGAGGAAGGCAGCATGAGGAAGACTTGAGACAAGCAATTGGAGTGAAGAGGCTGGAACCCCCTCTGAGGGAAGAGTCACTTGTCGGGAGAACCTGACTTTGAAAGGAGACAGACAGTGAGGGGAGTGCCAACAAGAGTGTAGTTCCCTGTATGACAACCTCCAGATGTTCAGTGAAGTTATTAGGCCAATAAGATGACTAGCTCAAGTGGATAGTTTCAGCGGAATGCAAATAGGGCAGATCTGAAACATCAGGAGGGATTTAGTAATGGAGAAGGCCCTGGGAGGAGGCTATGAGGATGTAGAGGTCAAATATTACTGAAGAGCAAGGAGGGCTTTTGATAGTTCAAGGGTATAAAAGTGAATCTCAGACCACGTTTAATCAAGTTGACATCTGAGTTATGTAAATGTTCATTCCAAGGGATGCTGGACCAGATGAACTCTGTATCATTGGGTAATTCAGTGACAAGGGTGTCATTAATCAGTGGTGCATGTGGGGTTTCTATGCTGGGTAGAAGATCAAAAGGAGATCAAAAGTGTCTCCCTATTCAGGCTGGATGGGTCTGTAACACCATGAGTCAACCAAGCCTTTGGTAGGGACTGAGCTGATGTTCTTCCTCTTCTCAGACATTGCCACTCCTCCCACCATGTGAGCAACTCCAGACAGAGACCCTCATTATGAGCCAAGTACGGGAATTGAATCAACAGCTTCCCAGAACATCCTAAACAACCACTTCTCTGTCTCTCTCCTCACCCAGACCTCATGACTCTGATTAGCCAACATCTCCCTTGGCCTTTTCTTCCTCGTTAGAATTTTACTGTGTCCAGAAAGAAAACTCAATTTCTCCTTCAGATGCCATGTCGCAGAACTTATCTGTACTGGCTCAATTAACTTTCTACACATCCCTAGTTCTGAACACTCTTTATAAGCCTAGTCTTGTTTTGGGTAGTTAGGAGGAGGGGGTGAAAGATGGCATGGATGGAAGAGTATTTTCTGTGGACAAACCCCTATTTGTAAAAGCCAATAAGTTGACTTGTAAAAAGGTGCTCAAATTCACCAGTTATCAGGGAAATAAAAAGTGAAACAAGATACCATTTTTCATATATCAAATTGACAATCAAGATAATAATAGCCAGTATTGGCAAGGCTATGGGAAAATGGGAACTCTCATACACTGTTTGTGGGAATGTAAACATGCACAGCCTTTTGGGGAAGAAATCTGGCAGTATATCAGTACTGTAAATGCACAATGCATTTTGATCTCGAAATTCTACTTCTAAGGAAAAATCTTAACAGGAGCAAAGCCATATAAGTGCTCAAAGAATCATGTTTAAGGGTGTTATGGATGAAACAGCTAGTTGCCTACCTATTCGCTATCCTTTCTAACTATATATTTGTTGGTAGTGATGTGCATAACTAAAAACTGACACTTCACAGACTCCTTTGTAAGACAAAGAAAGGCAATGAAATGTAAGCAGAAGTAATTGGATGGGACTTGAGGAAAAACCTTCTCAGCTTTCTCCTCTTTTCTTCTTTCTAGTGTCTGGAACTTGGACATGATGGTTAGGGTTCCAGCAGACATTCTGTGACCTTAAGGATGGAAGCCACACACCAAGGAATAGAAAAATATAAGAAGCCTGGGAATTTGATGCTTCATAGTATTACCATTGCTGCTCTGCACTGCTTCCTACAGATTTTTCCTGAACACAGGAGAAAAACAAGCCCACAATTTATTTACCATTATTTACCATTACTATTCACCATGATTAGATCTCTCTCGCTAGCAGTCAAATGTATTTCTAACAGACAGAAGTTTGCTGTAACACTGCTTTAAAATAGAGGGAATAATGTAAGCAGTAGAAATGCCCCTCACTTCCACTTTCCTGGTTTTCTAGATCGAATTCCAGTCTCAGTATATGAGAATACTGACATTGAACCTCTTTTATTCTTAAAGCAACTTGAGCTTGGCTGCACTTCAGCATGTTCCTCTCGAGCCACTAGAGAACCAAACTTGTAATGCAAATATTTTTAAATTTGTGGAAAAGAAGACATAAAGTAAACAAGATTCAACAGCTATATAAACTGTATATAAAACCCCAAATTATATCAAAAAAACTAAGAATTGGGAGAAAGAGAGGAAACATACTCAATTTTCATTGAACATGGGAAAGGAAATAGCATTCTATGCATATCATTGATGATAAGAGGAAAAATAGGTTCAAACTCATTTTTATTCATTTATAGAAAACCACTAGCAAAATTGAGAACAGGATGTTTATCATCAAAATCCTTAGAAAGTAGAGAAGGTAAAGAAATAGAGTCTAGGGACTTCCCTGGTGGTCCAGTGGTTAAGACTCTGCGCTTCCATGCAGGGAGCACAGTTCAATCCCTGGGCAGGGAAGTTCTGCATACCACACGGCGTAGCCAAAAAAAAGAAAAAAGAAATAGAGTCTATATCGTGGTCTACAAACTTTACGGCAGGGTTGTGAAAAATAAGTTAAAAGCTTTTAATCAGGCAATCCCACCGTATGTATATTTATTAATTGTGAATTGCATTTTTAAAACCAGACACGAAAAGTTAAAATCTATAAAAATATGAGATATCCATATCCATGAAATAAACAGTATTTTAATACTGGCTGTTCATGATGGTTCATACAACATTAGCTAATACCTCAAGGCTCAATATGCATTTAGAGTAAGGTTTATCATTAACAGTAGTGGAGGCAAATCCATATTTCATAGGGTATTCTTGATTTTTTGTGAGTTTGAATTTTTAATTCAAAAATTAAAGCTAGGGACATTTAGACTACTTACATTATTCTTCTATTTTAAAGCAATGTGACAACAAACATTTGTGTCTGTTAGGAATACACTAGGCAGCTAGTAAGAGAGATCTAATCATGGTGACCTAAACAACTTTGAATTTGGGGTGAGTTTCTTGTCCAGTTTAATTGGGTCATCAGTTTTACCTCATAAATGTGCTGACAAAGAACTTAATCAGGTGTAGGAGAGGGTCAGCTCTGTCTTCTTTTTCTTGTTCTTTGCCTTACATGTGTTCTCTCCAGTCCACAAATGTCAGGAGAAAGTTTTAAACAACTTGACCACTCTGTGCTGGTTAATTCAGTGATGCCCATGCCGCCTAGAGAGCGATCATCTGAAACTGACCCAACAAATGAGAGTGCCACTCTCAACCTTGGCCTTGGGACTTCACACTTTCTCTTGGGGTAACTTATTCACACGCGACTGACAAACAGACCAAGACAGGGTGCCAGGGAAATTTTATTACACGTTATGAGTGGGACTTTTTTTCTTATCTTAAATAGACATTCTTCTTATACTTCAGTGGATCATCTCATGTAGCACACTTTGAAGACCACTACTTTATCTAAAAAGTTAACCTTTTTTTCATTTTATTTTAAAATGCACAGAAAAACATACCCAGAGGAACTATACAAGAGTGCTGATGATCAATTAAAAAATGGGCAGAGGAACTGAATAGACATTTTCTGAAGAAGACATACAAATGGCCAACAGGTACATGAAAGATGCTCAACATCCTTAATCATCAGGGTAATGTAATCAAAATTACAATGAGATATCATCTCATACCTGTTAAAATGGCTGTGGTCAAAAAGACAAGAGACAAGTATTGGTGAGGCCATGGGGGAAAGGAAACCCTTGTCCGCTGCTAGTGAGGATGTAAACTGGTACAGCCGCTATGGAAAACAGTATAGCGGTTCCTCAGAATATTTAAAATAGAACTACTATATGATCCAGTAATTCTACTTCTGGGTATACATCTGAAGGAAGTGAAATCAGGATCTCAAAGACATATCTGACCCCGCACCCCACCCCACTCCATGTTCATTTCAGTCAAGACATGGAAACACCTAAGTGTCCATCAGTGGATGAATGGATAAAGAAAATATTCTGCCATAAAAAGAAGGAAGTTTTGTCTTTTGTGACAACATGGATGGACCGTGAGGGCCACACATTAGGGGAAATAAGTCAGGCAGAGAAAGGCAAGTACTGCATCATCTCACTTATACATAGGATCTGAAAAAGCTGAACTCATAGAAATAGAGAGTAGAATGGTCATTTCCAGGGCTGGGAGTTGGGGAGACGTTGGTCAAAAAGTACAAACTTTGGGTGATAGGATGAATAAATTCTGGGGATCTATTACACAGCAGGGTGACTATAATTAATAATACTGTATTACATACTTGAAACTTGTCAAGAGAATAGATCCTAAATGTTACTATCACACACACACAGAGTCACTGTGTGAGGGCAGGGAGATGTTAACTATCTTCATTGTGGTAATCATTTTGCAATACACACATGTATCAAATCATCATGTCGTGCACTTTAAACTTACATATGTTATGTGTCAGTAATATCTCAATAACCTGGAAAATGTTTATGACGGTTAGATTTGTGAGGTGTGATAAGTGATTTTTTATTCTTCTGTACAATTTTCTCTGTTTTCCAAATTTTATATGGATTATTATTACATTCTTACATAAATTATGACATGGATTATTCTCATCAGAAAAAAAACCTCTTGCTTTTAAAACTTTGTCCTTTGACTCATCAGGCAAGGAGAGGCTCTAGCTGTGCTGAGAGGATTTGAGAAGACAGTGGGCGCCGGGAGGGGCGGGGAGCGGGGCAGAGGAGGAGCCCAGGTCTAACGCAGTCACCAGGCAGTCATGGACTGCTTATGCAGCCGCTGGTTCCCCACCCAGACCCTGATGCTCCAAATCAGCCTCGTTCTCGGTGAGTAACAGGACGGCGGGGGCTGCTCCTGGAACGACGCAGCTGTGGTAGGAGGCTGAGGAGACAAGTGTGAGGGAGACAGCTGGGCAGCTGGGGCTTGCATGGTATCAACATCCTTTTCCTCCAGCTTCTTTGAGGGTTGAGGGTGGAGGAAAGAGGGACTAGGGCCTTTCCGAGATGACTGCAAGTTCCTCAGGATGGGAAAATCACCGTCAAACCTTTACCTCAGAAGACAGATATTTGCCCAGCTTTACTGGGCTGCCGCTGCTGAAATGGTTAGAGCAGTGTCTCATTTTCCAGCTTCCTGTTTGGCAGAGAAACCTCCACAATCTGAGGCCCTTCTCTCCAGCCCCTACCCATCCCACAGCCTGCTTCCTTCCTCTCCTCCCAGGCTGGGGAGGGCATGTGGGGTGAGGGGCCGGCACAGCTTGCCATTGCCCCAGCTTTCAGGGACAGCTGAGCTGTGGCACCGTTCGCAGAGGTGGGGAGGCAGGGGAAGTGGGACCCCAGCCTCTCATCTGCCGGTGACCTTTATGTGTGGTTACGGTTGTTTCCAACTCTTCCTGGGGGGGCGGGGGTAATGCTGCAGGTGCTGCCTTGTGTGTGACTTGTGAGCTGCCCCCCTGCCTTTGCAAAGAAGGGCTGAGCTCTGCAGTCAGTCCCACTGGGTCACAGATTCTGGTCCTGCCCCATATTGGCCGTAAAATCTTGGACAAACGTATATACCCTGGGACAAGTGGCTTTACCTTTCTGAGCTTCAACTTCCTCACGTGTAAAATGGATAGAATAACACCTAACTTGAGGTGTCATTTGGGAGATTAAGTGAAACAGAGCACATGCATCCCTATGTCAGAGCAACGTCTGACAGAGGGACGCAGAGTACTCATGTACGTAATGTGGTACTTTTCTATCTTGAGGAAAGATTTGCAAATAGACACTGTAGAAGACACAAAAAATTATTGTTTCCTTGTTTTATAATTGACAGTTTTATCATGATCCAACAGTTTATAAAAGAGAAAAGGTTTTCCTCCGGGAATCAAGGGGATTGCAGCAACACAGAGACTGCACACTCTACTAAACTCCCCATCCACCTCCACCTCCTACACATGGTGAACATTGTGAGAACATTTTTAAAAAGTCAGTTTTCCCTTACCAATCAATAAGAGAAATACTACCACCATTGTTGATGAGTGAGCAGAGAGTATGAATAGATGAAGCATAAAGAAAAAATAGATAAGATAAATAAGCATGAAAGAGAATGGTCTTCACAGGTAATCAAACAAATGCAAATTAAGAAGACTGGATATCATATTTTGCCTATCAAATTAACACAGGTGTTTTTCTTTAATGAGACTACTCTGATGACAACGGAACAGTGTGACAGGCGCTCTCATATATTATGGTCAGCTTTTTAAATAAGTATAAAGCTTCTCTGTAGTCCATCTTATGTGTCAGAAACATTTAAACATTTAAAATGTTCATACCTTTTCCTTGGTAATTTCACTTCTGGGATTTACCCCCAAAGAAAAAAACCTTCATGCAGAAGAATCTTATGCACAAAGACATTCTTTTTGGTTTACTTTTAATAATGAAGAAATTGGAACCAAACAAGAGGGTAAATTACAATGGGCAAGTTACAACACGAAGGTGGTGACAATGACCGCTATAGGTAGGCAGAGCTGTCTGGGTGAGTGAGAAGATGAAAAGGACTTGGTTAGAAGGAAAGACAAGAATAAATATGTGTTGAGCATCTACCATAGGATTTCTACCATACTAGGAATATTATGTACATTATCTCATTTTAGCCTCACACAATACATGCTTCCTGTGGGGTTTCCTAATGAGGCAGGAAGGGTCAACACAATGGAAGACCCCCTGCTAAACACCAGGCACTGTGACATATGTCGGAAATCTGGCTTTATACATGAGCCCCATTAAGTAGATGACACTACCTTCGTTTTGCATTTGAGGAAACTAAGGCTCACAGAGGCTAATTAACTTGCCTGAGGTCTCAGAACTAAGAAGCATCACTAGGCATCTAACAGCTCCAGGACCTTGTTGTGCCTCAGGCTGCAGAGAGGTGGACACAGGCTGCACTGCCCTCACTGTCCTAACCCTCCCCCCCCTCCCACACACAGAACTCTGACCTCTTAATTAAGGGATAGGGGAACCTCTGCTATTTAAAAGAAATCACTCTTCTCTCGCTACTTCTGACCCTCCCTTCGTACCCCAGCCTCTAGGAAAATTATCCCATTTACATTTCTCAGTAAGGAAACAGCTGCTCCCTTAGTGCCTTCCCCCATCTGAATTCCTTTTCCTTTTTCTACTCAACAGTGCTATCATTTCCTGGTTAGGATCATAGAGTCTACTGCGAGCAATTCAGGGAGATCTGCTGGGGGTTTTCTTGAGATGTAGTTACATCTAGGCTGGCTCCTCTGCGCTCCCAGAGCACTTCTACTGCTCTGCCATTACAGCACTTGTCAACATTCTCAGAGAGCTGTGTAGGTGACAGGGTGGCGAGGGGTACACAGGAAGCTATCTGCCCATCTGTTCTCTGTTTGTGCACTTGTAGTTGCCTAACAACCACTGAGGGCCGGAAGTCCCCCATAGAAGATATAGCTGTTCCTGCCTTGCCCAAGCAGGCATCAGCCATGCCGAATTATAAGCAGGTCGAGAGCAGTCATAACCAGGCTGCATGGAGTCCCACATGACAGGGGAGGGCAGGGAGCTGGATGGGTGCCAGTGGCTCTAGCCACAACGTCCTTTTCATTCCTTAAACAGTGACAAAACAAGAACTCTTTCCTCTAAGTGCATCTTGGATTAAAGCAGATTTAGGCAGTGCTGGGTTCACGATTAACTCATTTTTATTAAGAATTGAAGTTGATTGAACTAGTGAGGTTTTGTCCTTTATTTAAAATAATAATTTTAAGACGTTTAAAGGATATGGTATCATATCATCATATTTAATTTCAGTTCCTTAAAAATTTGCAAGGGAAAAATTTTATGGACGTATATTTGCATGTGTCCTCAAGGCAGGGCACACAGGATGTGTTGATATAGGAGAAATGGAAATGACCTTATTTACACTGCTCTTAACGCAGCCTTTCAGTCATATTTGGATTTGGTCCCTTTTCTCTATGTTCTAATGGGTTCCAGAAGTGCACTAGGAAGAGAATTGGAAATCAGGAACTGGGATCTTGTAAAAATTGTGGCACCAGTTTCTCTCTAGCGATTTTTCTCAGTTTTCTTGTAAATTGTTAACTTTATCTCCCTGTTCATAGTAAAGAATCTTTTCTGTAGCCCAAGAGAAATAGCTTAATAAATTTCTTTAAAAATGAAAGAGAGAGAGAACAAGCAAGAAAAAAAAAAAAAAAAAACCCAAAACCCAGGAGTCAGGAAGCTTGCAACAACACACAGATGTAAGCTTCACAGCTATATGAAGCTCCTGCAGCTCTCTTCATTAAATTGTCCGTCTTTGGAAATTCCCTCATTCCTACCTTTTCCTGAACTCTGACCGGTTGCTTTCTCTTTAATAGTTTAATTCCCTGTTCAAAAAACCAAACATTGCTTTGTGATCACAAACTGTCTCTTACTCTAGAGTGTTTTGTCTGAAAGAGAGTAAAATACTTGAATCACTGCCACCAGCACACAAGCATGATCTAGTGTCTCCAATCTTTCAAAACCGTCCCTTGAAAATCTAAATACCCAAAAGAAGAAATTAAAAGCAGGAAATAACCACACATACAAAGGAAGTTAAACAAAAAACTATTTTGCTTAACTTTATACAAATATATTGAAAACTGAGATGCAATGGATCATTTTCTAGAAAGATATAATTTACCAATACTGAGTCCAAAAGAGAAAGAAAATCTAAACAGATAAGTTACCCTGCTATGGAAACAGACTCTGGTGTTTCTCCCCTACTCTCCCACTACTACCACACTACTTCTGACACTAGATGTATGAGTTCTTTTCCCCACACCAAGCAATTTGGTCATTTTCCAGATACCAGCTGGGTGTCCTACAATTTAACACAATTATAACACTATCTACCTGCAGCTTGTGTCAGACCCCACAGGTTAAGGGTTCAGTCCCTTATTCTCCCCCAACTTCAGACACTAGTTAAAAGTCCAGGTTGTTAGCTGTGCTTCGTACAGACTGGCTATAAATCAGAGGTTCCCGTGACCTTCTTGTCAGGTTTGGTTAATTTGCTAGAGCAGTTCACAGAACAACGGGAGATCAGTTTATAGTAGATCACTGGTTTATTATTTAAAAAATGTAACCCGTGAACAGCCAGATGGGCAAGATGCATAGTGCCAGGTATGTAGGGAGGGGGCAGAGTTTGCACGCCTTCTCCAGGTGTGCCACCCTCCGAGCACCTACTTGTGTCCACCAACCCAGAAGCTCTCCTAACCCCAACCTTTTGGGTTTTTATGGAGACTTCATTACACAGGCAGAATTGATTAAATCATTGGCCACTGGTGATTAAACTCAGTTGCTAGCCCTTCTCCACTGTCAGGATGACAGAGTGTGGGATTGAAAGTTCCAACCTGCTAACAGGGTTGGTTCTCCTGACAACCAGCTCCCATCCTAAGGAGCTTTCCAAAGTCATCTTATGAACATAAATTTCAGCTGTGGCACAAAGGGGCTTGTTATGAATAACAAAAGATAAGCATTTCACATTTATTGCTCTGGAGCTATTTCAGGAACTGGGAAAAATATTAAATATTATAATGCTCCTGGAGAGCTTATGTAGGAAATTGCAAAGGCTTTAGGAGCTCTGTCCCAGGAGTAGTGGACAAAGACCAAATATGTATATAATAAATAATAATAACACATTACCTGATTTTAAAAATAGGTTTAACTAAGACCTATTCTTTAAAAAGAAACTGGCACAGGTAGTTTCATAGATTACTTATAACCAATGTTTATAGTACAGATGATTTTACCTTCACCACTACAATTTAACAGTGTTAGACATACTGGTTAATACAGTTAGACCTGTGTTAAATATGATTAACAAAGGAAACTTAGGTGACACAAACCAACTTTATTTAACACTTCATGAAGTGGGCAGTCTCCATTTCCAAGGGTCCAGAGGACTGTAAAATGGGGTGGGTGGCAGGAAGCTTTTATAGGATAAAGAATAAGGAATAAGGAAGAGGAAAATAGAAAATGAATAAGGAATAAGAAAATAAGTACAGAGCCCAGAATTGGCCTAGTGTTTGGGGATTGGCTGACTGGATGTTGCAGTTTCTGGTCAAGTGGAACATTTACAAGAACACAAAAGTCATCTTTTGTGAGATGACTCTGAGAAAGAAAATGAGGTATAAAAGAAAGAAATGAGGTATAAAATTTCAAAGAAGAGGGTTCTATTATCATTACTTATAGATGATTTAATTTTTTACTTGAAAAATCCAAAAGAATCCAGAGAAAAATTATTACAAATAATAGGAGAATTCAGGAAAAGAGTTGTATACAAAATTAATACAAAGAAATAAATGAACATTTATATAGTACTAATAACCAGAAAGACATGACATCAGAAAAATAAAATGCCTATGTATAAACATAACAAGAAATGTGTCAAAGATATGTGACAAAAATATAAAATGCTATTGAAGAACACAAAATAATTCCTGAACAAATAGAAAAATACAGCATATTACCCAATAGGAAAATTAAATTGTAAAGAAATCAGTTATCCTGAAATTAATCTATAAATTAAATGTGATCCTAGTGAAAAAATTACCAACAAAGTTTTTTTTTGAATCCAGATTGTTTATATGGAAAATTATGAAGCAAGAACATTCAGAAACATTCTAAAAAATAAGCATAATCGAGGGAATAGGTCTACCAGACATTAAAACACATCATAAAACAGCAGAATATCAGCACATGAATAGACGTGATAAGTCCAGAAAAGACACAATAAATTATTTTGAGACAACTGGCTAGCCATCAGAGAAAAAAAAGGTTGTATTCATACCACATACCTCATACCAAAATAAATTCCACAGGGATCAAAGATTTAAATGCATCTGGAAATTTCCTCTGGAAATAGACAAGTGATAGTTGCACAATATTGTGAATATACTTAAGCCACTGAACTGTACACTTAAAATGGTTAAAATAGTAAATTTTATGTTATGTATATTTTTACCACAATAAAAAATACATCACATAAAAGATTTAAATACAAAATGAAAAAAATCATGGAATGATTTATTTAATAACCAAGAGTAAGAAAGGCTTAAGCATGACAAAGACAAGGGCAAAATCAAAAACATCTGTAAGCAGAAAATGTTGATAGATTTAACCTTATGAAAATTAACATTTCCTCATGGCAAAAATGACTACCCATGGTTAGAAAAAATGTCACAAATTAGGAAAAATAGTATAACTCATATATTAAAAGCCAAAAAAAGAGGAAGGTACTTAAATGTTCATCAATTGAGAAAAAAAAAGAGGATCAATAATAATTCAGGAGAATTCTATGTGACTATGCAAAAGGCTAAGTCAGTTCTTTATGTGCTGTTATGAAATAATTACTAACCTACATCATCAAGGAGGAAAACAAGCACTGTTCAGAGAAGATTACATAGTATGTTATCATTTGTGTAAAAAAGAAGGGGAATTATGTATGTGTTTTCTATGCACATGGATGCATATGGGTAGAATATCTCTGAAAAGGTACAGGGAAAAGGAAGAAAGCATGAGAGTCTTTTCACAGTTTATCATTCTATACCTTTTAAATTTTGAGTCTTGTGACTTTACTGGCTATTCAAAAGCTTAATAAAGTTAAAAAAAATAAACTGCCCTGACTCACTGTAGACCTAAAGACACAAATATGTTGAAAGGGAAAGAATAGAAAAAGATCCACATAAGTCATAATGAAAAGAGAGCTGGGGTGACTATTCTGATATCATAAAAATAGATTTTAAGTAAAAAAAAAAATGTTATGAGACAAAGTGGGACATTTTATACTGATAAAGGGTCAATTCATCAAGAAGATATAATAAGTATGCAATACACATGTCAAACAACAGAGCCTGCAATTTTGAAACAAATACTGACAGAATTGAAGGGAAAAATACAGTTCTACAATAATAATTGAAGACTCCAATGCTTTATTTTCAATAACAGATAAAACATCTAAACCGAAAATCAGTAAGTCATAGAGAACTTGGGCAATACTATAAACCAACTAGATCTAAAATACATATACAGAACACTCTACCCAGCAACAGCAGAATGCACATTTTTCTCAATTACACATGGACATTCTCTAAGATAAACCATGTTAGGCCATAAAACAATTCTCCATAAATTTTAAAACTTCAGAATTATAGAAACTATCTTCTTGGACCACAATGGAATGAAGGTAGAAATCAGTAACCAAAAGAAAGCTGGAGAATTTGTAATTACATGGAAATTAAACAACATACTCTTATGCAATCAATGGACCAAAGAAGAAATCACAAAAGAAATTAGAAAATATTTTGTGATGAATGAAAATGAAACAAAACATACAAAAATGTATAAATGTATTAAAAGTACTGCTCAGAGATTACTTTATGGTTATAAATGCCTACATTAAAAAATAAAAAAGATCTCAAATCAACAACCTAAATTTATACCTTAAGGAACTATAAAAAGAAGAGCAAACTAAACCCAAAACCAGAAGAAGGCAGGAGATAATGAAGATTAGTGCAGAAGTAAATGAAATAGAAAGTAGAAAAGTAATAGAATCAGTGAAATCAGTGAAACCACAAGTTAGTTTTCCGAAAAGATCAACAAAATTGACAAACTTCTACCTAATCTGACTAAGAAAAAAAGTGAGAAGATTGTAGTATAACTAAGGTCAAATATTAAAGCTGAGGTATTACTGACCTTATAAAAATTACAAAGATTATAAGAGAATCTCATGAAGAATTTATGCTAACCAATTAAATAATCTATGTGAAAAGGACAAACTCCTAGAAATACATAAATTATCAAAATTGTCTAAAGAAGAAATAGAAAATCTCAACAGACACATAACAAGGAATTGAATTAGTAATCAAAAACTTCCCCAAAGAGACAAGTTCAGAACTGGATGGCTTCACTGCTGAATTTTACTAAACATTTAAAGAAAAATTAAACTAATCCGACTTAAACTCTTTCAAAAAATAAAAGAAGAGGGGGGAACACTTCTCAATACATTCTTTTTGTTTTTCTTTTTGGCCACGCCACATGGCTTGTGGGATCTTAGTTCCCCAACCAGGGTTTGAACCCAGGCCCTTGGCAGTGAAAGCCCGGAGTCCCACTGGACTGCCAGGAAATTCCCAATGCATTCTTTTTTTTTCAGTTTTATTGAGATATAATTGACATACAGCACTGTATAAGTTTAAGGTGTACAACACAGAGACTTGACTTACATATATTATGAAATGATTACCACAATAAGTTTAGGTAACATCTGTCATCTAATATAGATACAAAAAATGTTTTTTTTCCTTGTGATGAGAACTGTTAGGATCTACTCTCTTAACAACTTTTAAATATACCATAAAGTAGTGTTAACTATAGTTACCCTGTTGTACATTACATTCTATATGTTGTATTACATTCAATACATTCTATGAAGCCAGCACTACCATGATACCAAAGCCAGACAAAGATATCACAAAAAATATAGACCAATGAAGATGGATATACATGCAAAATCCACAACAAAATACTAGCAAATAGAATCCAATAGCACATTAAAAGGATTACATACACCATTACAAGTGGGATTAATCCCAGGAATGCAATGGTGGTTTAACATAAGAAAATCAGCCAGTGTAACACATCATACTGATGGATAAAGAAAAAAAAATACATGATCATCTTAATAGATGCAGAAATAGCATTTGATAAAATTTAACACTCTTTCATGACAAAAACTCTCAGCAAAATAGGAATAGAAGGGAACTTCCCTAACATGACAAAGGGCATTTATGAAAAACGCACAGTGAACATCATATCCAATGGTGAAAGACTGAAAGCTTTCTGTTGAAGATCATGAACAAGAAAAGGTTGCTTGCTTTCACCAGTGCTATTCAACATCGTACAGGAATTCCTAGCCAGAGCAATGGGGCAAGAAAAAGAAATGAAAGGCATTCAAATTGGAAAGGAAGAAGTAAAACTATATCTATTTGCAGATGACATGATTCTATACATAGAAAATCCTATAGAATCCACACACACACAAAATACTAGAGCTAATAACTTCAACACAGTTGTAGGGTAAAAAACCAACACACAAAAATCTATTTTGTTTCTATACACCAGCAATTAGAACTCTGAAATGGACATTAGGAAAACAGTTCCACTTATGATAGCACTGGAAAAAAATAGGTAGGAATAAATTTAGTCGAGAAGGTGAAAGACTTGCACACTGAAAACTACAAAATAGAGTTGACATAAATTAAAGAATACCTAAATGGATGAAAGACTTCCCATGTTCATGGAATATAAGACAATATTGTTAAGATGGCAATACTCCCCAAATAAATCTACAGATTCAATGTAATGCCTACCAAATTCCAATAACCTTTTTTTTTTTTTTATTGCTGCATTGGATCTTTGTTGCTGCATGAGGGCTTTCTCGGAGTTGCGGCGAGCGGGGGCTACTCTTCGTTGTGGTGCACGGGCTTCTCATTGCGGTGGCTTCTCTTGTTGAGCACGGGCTCTAGGCATGCGGGCTTCAGTAGTTGCAGCACATGGGCTCAGTAGTTGTGGCTCACGGGCTCTGGAGTGCAGGCTCAGTAGTTGTGGTGCACCGGCTTAGTTGCTCCGCAGCATGTGGGATCTTCCCAGACCAGGGCTCGAACCCATGTCCCCTGCATTGGCAGGCAGATTCTTAACCACTGCCCCACCAGGGAAGCCCCCAATAACTTTTTTTTTTTTCAGGAATGGAAAAGATGGTCTTCAAATTCATATGGAGAACACATGTTTCCCAATTTGAAAACTTGCTACAAAACTACAGTAATCAAAACAGTATGCTACTGACATAAGGATAGATCTATAGACCAGTGGAATAGAATTAAGAGTCCCTAAATAAACCCAAACATCTATTGCCAATTGATCTTCAGTGAGGATGTCAAGATCATTCAATGAGGGGAAAGAATAGCCTTTTCAACAAATGGTACTGGGATAACTGGATAACCCATGCAAAACAATAAAGTTGTACCCCTACTAATATCATATACAAAAATGAACTCAAAATGGGTCAACAACCCATTGAAACTATAAAACTATTAGGAGAAACATTAGGGTAAATCTTCATAACCTCAGATTTGGCAAAGGATTCTTAGATTTGACATCAAATGCATGAACAACAAAAGAAAAATAGATAAAGTGGACTTCATCAAAATTAAATACTTTGGTGCATCAAAATGTATTATTAAGAATATGAAAAGACATTCTGCAGAATAGGAGAAAATGTTTGCAAAATCATATGTCTGATAAGGATCTGGTATCCAGAATATATAAAGAACTCTTACAACTCAACAACAAAAAGACAAACAATACAATTTTTTAAAATGGGCGAAGGACTTTTTTTTACATACCAATGTATGTATGGATCATTTATTTAACTGGTCTAGCTGGGAAAAAATAAAAGTTTAGATCAGTCCCAAGGTTGTTTAAAAATGATTTTTTTTCCATTCCCAACAGAATGCATTAAAAAACAATGGGTACATTAAGATACTCATTTACTTGTAAGCAGACACTGCTTTACATAAGGTTTTGTTTGGTTTTGTTTAGTTTTTTACTTTTTTTTAACATCTTTATTGGAGTATAATTGCTTTACAATGGTGTGTTAGTTTCTGCTTTATAACAAAGTGAATCAGCTCTACGTATACATATATCTCCATATCCCTTCCCTCTTGCGTCTCCCTCCCACCCTCCCTAACCCACCCCTCTAGGTGGACACAAAACACTGAGCTGACCTCCCTGTGCTAAGTGGCTGCTTCCCACTAGCTATTTTACATTTGGTAGTGTATATATGTCAATGCCACTCTCTCACTTTGTCCCAGCTTACCCTTCCCCCTCCCCATGTCCTCAAGTCCATTCTCTACATCTGCATCTTTTTTCCTGTCCTGCCCCGAGGTTCTTCAGAACCTTTTTTTTTTTTTAGTTTCCATATGTATGTGTTAGCATATGGTATTTATTTTACTCTTTCTGACTTATTTCACTCTGTATGAAAGACTCTAGGTCCATCCACCTCACTACAGATAACTCAATTTCGTTTCTTCTTATGGCTGACTGATATTGCATTGTATATATGTGCCACATCTTCTTTATCCATTCATCTGTCAATGGACACTTAGGTTGCTTCCATGTCCTCGCTATTGTAAATAGAGCTGCAATGAACATTGTGGTACATGACTCTTTTTGAATTATGGTTTTCTCAGGGTATATGCCCAGTAGTGGGATTGCTGGGTCATATGGTAGTTCTATGTTTAGTTTTTTAAGGAACCTCCATACTGTTCTCCATAGTGGCTGTATCAATTTACATTCCCACCAACAGTGCAAGAGGGTTCCCTTTTCTCCACACCCTCTCCAGAATTTATTGTTTGTAGATTTTTTGATGATGGCCATTCTGATTGGTGTGAGGTGATACCTCATTGTAGTTTTGATTTGCATTGCTCTAATGATTAGTGATGTTGAGCATCCTTTCATATGTTTGTTGGCAATCTGTATATCTTCTCTGGAGAAATGTCTGTTTAGGTCTTCTGCCCATTTTTGGATTGGGTTGTTTGTTTTTTTGATATTGAGCTGCATGAGCTGCTTGTAAATTTTGGAGATTAATCCTTTGTCAGTTGCTTCATTTGCAAATATTTTCTCTGATTCTGAGGGTAGTCTTTTCGTCTTGTTTATGGTTTCCTTTGCTGTGCAAAAGCTTTGAAGTTTCATTAGGTCCCATTTGTTTACTTTTGTTTTTATTTCCATTTCTCTAGGAGGTGGGTCAAAAAGGATCTTGCTGTGATTTACGTCATAGAGTGTTCTGCCTATGTTTTCCTCTAAGACTTCTATAGTGTCTGGCCTTACATTTAGGTCTTTAATCCATTTTGAGTTTATTTTTGTGTATGGTGTTAGGGAGTGTTCTAATTTCATTTTTTTACATGTAGCTGTCCCGTTTTCCCAGCACCACTTATTGAAGAGGCTGTCTTTTCTCCATTGTATATTTTTGCCTCCTTTATCAAAGATAAGATGTCCATATGTGTGTGGGTTTATCTCTGGGCTTTCTACCTTTTTCCATTGACCTATATTTCTGTTTTTGTGCCAGTACCATAATGTCTTGATTACTGTAGCTTTGTAGTATAGTCTGAAGTCAGGGAGCCTGATTCCTCCAGCTCCATTTTTCCTTCTCAAGATTGCTTTGCCTATTCGGGGTCTTTTGTGTTTCCATACAAATTGTGAAATTTTTTGTTCTAGTTCTGTGAAAAATGCCATTGGTAGTTTGATAGGGATTGCACTGAATCTGTAGATTGCTTTGGGTAGTAAGGTCATTTTCACAATGTTGATTCTTCCAATCCAAGAACATGGTATATCTCTCCATCTGTTTGTATCATCTTTAATTTCTTTCATCAGTGTCTTATAGTTTTCTGCATACAGGTCTTTTGTCTCTTTAGGTAGGTTTATTCCTAGGTATTTTATTCTTTTTGTTGCAATGGTAAATGGGAGTGTTTCCTTAATTTCTCTTTCAGATTTTTCATCAATGAATTTGGTAAAGTAGCAGGATACAAAATTAATGCACAGAAATCTCTTGCATTCCTATACACTAATGATGGGCAAAGGATTTGAATAGATATTTCTCCGAAGAAGATATATAAATGACCAACAAGTGCAAGAAATGATGTTCAACATCATTGACCATTAAGGAAATGTAAATCAAAACCACAATGAGATACCACTTTACACCTACTAGGATGGCTTTAATAGGAAAATAAGAGGTACTAGTGAAGATGTGGATAAATAGGACCCCATGTGCATTGTTGGGACTGCAGAATGGTGTAGCAACTGTAGAAAACAGGCATTTCCTCAAAAAATTAAACTTAGAATTACTGTATGACCCAGAAATTCCATTCCTAGCTATATAGCAAGAGAAAATAAACCATATGTCCACACAGAAACTTGTACACAGATGTTTGTTACAGCATTATTCATAGTATCCAAAAGGTATAAACAACCCAAATGTCCATCAATGAATGCAGGGATAAACAAATTGTGGTATATATGTACAATGGAATATTCAACCATAAAAAGGGACAAAATACTGGTACATACTACAGCTTGGGTGACCCTTGAAAACATTATGTTAAGTACACGAAGCCAGACACAAAAGGTTACATACTGTATGATTCCTTTTATGTGATATATCCAGAACAGATAGAAAGTAGATTAGTGGTTACCAGGGGATGGGGGAGAATGATAACTTACTGGGTACCAGGTGTTTTTCTGGGATGATGAAAATGTTTTAAACCTAGAGAGAGGTAGCAGTTGCACATTGGGAATACACAAAATGCCACTGAATTGTATACTTTACAGTGTTAATCGTATGAGAATTTCACCTCAATGAAAAAAAAGACATGCACCTAAGAGTATGCTGGTACAATTTTTGAAATACAACAACAACAAAAAAAAAAAAAAAAAAAAACTTAGAAAGCTTCCAAAGGGAAAATACTTTGAAATGAAAAATAATCAGACTTCTTATCTGCAATACTGGAAGCTTGATGACGGTGAAAAGACATCTATGTGCTACTTAAAGGAAAGGATAATAATCCATGCTATTCAGCCTCAATGCCACTTACTAGCATGGTAAGAGAAGACATTAGCATTTAAGTAAGGATTCAGAGACTACATCACTCACAGAGCCTATTGAAGGAAAATCCTCAGAAAAGTTGTCCATCAAGCAGGCAGTTAATCGTTAACAGTAGGGAAAGATAAAGAATAAGCAGAGGTAAGCGAAAAACCATACAACAGTTGTAATTATACTGCAGTGGATTATGGTAATGTGACTGGGAATTTGTGATTTAAGTGGTAGGTGAAGATTCTTGAAATAAGAGTCATATTTTCAGAGAAAATCTAATAAATGTCTAGAAATAGAACACTTGACTATGTCAGTGAAACCTCCAAGTTGGAAGGATGTTGCAGGGAGAGGTGTGAGAATATTATAAGGCTGTGTAGTGAGCAGAGAATGTGGGCTAGTGAATGTTCTGCATTTTCATTCTACTTGGGGTGGTGGTGAGCATTGGGGAATAAAGAGCAGACAGGCATCATTTGAATCTTTTAATATAATAGTGAAGAAATACACATATTAAGAAGGTGAGTACTAATGGAATGAGAAGCACAAAAGAATTTTGGGAGTACTAAGGAGAAAAAGAAAAGAATGAAAGGAAGTCTCACCTCACCTCTCAGTAGCGCTGCCCTAGTCATCCACCCTTCCTTCTTGAACCACTTTCCTTCTTTAGTTTTTCTGACCCTGCACTCACCGGGTCTTCCCCCACTGACTGCTCCTTCTCCACCTCTCTCAATGGACCTGAATCCTCTGGTGGTCAGTGCTATGCCCTCTTTTCTTCCCTAGCTGTAATCACCTAATCCCTAGGTGATTTTAGCTAATCCCATGGTTGTTAAGTAGCATTACTGTGCTGAAGGCCACATTTCCAGACTTGACATCTCCCCCTGGACTTCAGACCCTTCCCTATGGCCCATTTAACATCCATTCTTGGAAGCCAAAGTTAACATGTCTAAAACTGAATTCTTGTGTTATGCTTATCTTCACCCCAAACCTTCTCCTCCCCAGGCTTTTATGGTATTTACAGCTCAATAAATGTCACCCCATCTACCCAGTTGCTTAAGCCAAAAACCTAGAAATCATCTTTGATTCTTCTTTTCCTTCTCTCTGACATCCAGTCCGTCAGCAACCTCTATCATTCTACCTCCAAATTTTTCCTGAATCTCCCCATTTCTCCCCATCCCCTACCACCATCCTTCTCTCACTTAACCTATTGTAAAAGCCTCTGAACTGGAATCCCTTTTCCTCCTCTTGCCCTCCTATAAACCATTCTGCACACAGTATCTATTCTAAAGTGATCAATAAAAATGTAAATTACATATTACTCTGCTAAAAACCAGCTGGCAGCTTCCTGTTGCATTCTGAATCCGTCCAACCCCCCTACCCACCCTACAAATCCTTTCCTGCCTCGGCTATCTGTTTTCAGTTCTCTTCTTCACTTACTCTGCTCCAGCCATAGCTCTCACTTCATCCCACATGGAGGCCAAGATCATTTCTGCACTGGAAACTTTGCACATGCTCTTTCTGCTGCCTGGAATAATTCATTCTGTCCTGTCATCATTCAGGACTCACTTTAGTTGTCACACCGTCTTTGAGGACTTTCTTGATGAGCCACCCACACCTCACACTTCCATCAGATCACCAGTATTCTATCACATTATCCTAAGTTCTTGGCTACAAGCAACAGAAATCAACTGACTAGTTAAATATGTATACTAAAGGAGAGTAGGTGGCCCACAAAACTTTGAAGGATCCAGGTGGCCAGGCTTTGAGATGACTCATCCAGGAACTGGTCCAGTAGAAGCTGGTCTGTCACTCCTGACACAGACACCACAGCTTACATCCCAACACCACTAACTCTGGACACTTGACTTGCCCCAGAACTGCTGCCTCCATTGCCTTAGGCAACCAGGTGGCTGCTGCCATAACTGCCATTGTCAATAGCACATATACTATTGTTCTCCTCTCATCATGACACTAGCTTCTGTTTGGAAGTCTGGGTAGGTGCATCTGATTGGAGGAGCCCAGGTTATGTGCTGTCTCAGCTGCAAAGGTGGCTGGGAAAGTATCAGGCATTTTCACCTTCTATAGCGGGATATGGGCTTGCCTCATAAGATAGAAAATGCCATAAATACGAGAAGGGAGTTCAGATGCCAGGCCACAGATATGAAATCTGTGTCACATCCTTTTTTTTTAATAACACTTATAATTATCTGAAGTCATTTGTTTTCCCCTGCTTTTTTCAGCAGTCTCTCTCACTAGAATGGAAGTTCCATGAAAGCAGAGACCTGGTCTGCTTGTTCACCACTGTATCTCTGGCAACTTCAGTGGTGCCTAGCTCATTAAGCATTTATTGAATGAAGGTGGGCTGAGGGCCGGAAGGAGTAAAAATTTGTATCAAATAAGTAGAGTTTCAAGAAAGAGAGAATAGTCATATGTCAAATGTGACAAGATGGTCCCATAAGACTAGGATTGATAATTGACCAGTGACATATGGATTTGTTAATTTTAGGGAGTTACTAGTAACTCAGTCAAGAGCAGTTTCAGAGGAGTGGGGACCAGAAACCGTAATGCAGTGGGTTGAGTGAAAAAATGGTGGCAGCAGGGAAAGCTGAAAGGATTTTCTTCTGGTATATACAAACAAATGGGGAAATTGTATTATGATTTATCATCTTCAATATTTTCAGTTTCTATTTCCTGGAATTAAACCAAAGGCCCTGTTGGGTACAAGCTGCAAGAAAAGGAAAGATCATGAGTCTAGGAGGGTGACAGACATGTGCTTGAATCAAAACTGCCAACTTCTAAGCAAGATCAACGCCTAAGCAAGTTACCTCTGCAGCTTTGTTTCCTTGTCTGTAAAAATGGAGATAATTCTCTTTTTTTTTTTTTTTTTTTAACAATATTGGAAAGCTAGTGACTGGTTTTTTGTTTGTTTGTTTGTTTTATTTATTTATTTATTTTTGGCTGTGTTGGGTCTTCGTTTCTGTGCGAGGGCTTTCTCTAGTTGCGGCAAGCGGGGGCCACTCTTCATCGCGGTGTGCGGGCCTCTCACTATCGTGGCCTCTCTTGTTGCGGAGCACAGGCTCCAGACTCGCAGGCTCAATAGTTGTGGCTCACGGGGCCTAGTTGCTCTGCGGCATGTGGGATCTTCCCAGACCAGGGCTCGAACCCGTGTCCCCTGCATTGGCAAGCAGACTCTCAACCACTGCGCCACCAGGGAAGCCCCCGATAATTCTCTTTTTATAAATATAAAATTAGTGTGATGTGAAAGCAGACAGTAGATACAGCATAATGTTTGCTCTGCTTCTTTCTTCCTCCAGTCTTAGCTCTTCCTTCACCAGATTCCCAGACAATCAAAGACCCCAGCTCTTCCTGCACATTGAAAAGGATTTTGGGGGGATCTGTCCAGCTGCGACTGAACTCCTCTTTGGGTCCTAACATCCGAGAAATTGAATGGAATTGGGATTCTGAGGATGATGAGAAACCACAGCTGCTGGTGTCCTGGAAGCCTAATACCCCTAATCCTGATTGGTATGACCTTGAAGAAAAACACAAGCACAGATTCAACGTAACAGAGACGGCTTTCCTGAGCATCAGGAACCTCACTCTGGAAATGAGTGGACTATATACAGCGAAAATCAAATTCCACTCAGGAAAATCCCAGGAGGAAGTCTTTAGACTCTGTTTATATGGTAAGGTATGGGACCGTGCCCCAAGCAGGCATTCCAACAACCACTTTATCTAAAGTAAGTTAGAAATCAGGTTTTCTTAAAAAAAAAAAAAAAAAAAAAAACCTCTTTTTTAGGAGTTTTTACATCTCTTCTGATGCCCTAAAAAATAAAACTAAATTTTAAAAATTACGTCTTAGGAAAAACTAGCTACAATTTCTTAATTCCTTACAATTTCTTTTTGTTTGTTTGTTTGTTTAAAAGTATTTATAACAGGAACAGAAAGGGGCTTAAGCTTCATCACCTTCCAGTTAATCCACCCCTAGCAGAACCATGGTAAGGCCTGACCACCACCGTCCTCCCCTCCTGGGCTGGGCCCTCATCCAAATCCCACTGCCCACTCTCGGGGCCCACACACAGCTGGCAGAGGGAAGGTAAAGGGTACAGGGTGGGTTCCAGGGCTACACATCTCATGAGAGGCAGCCCATAAAAGTTGTAAAGCAGAGGGATCACTTGAGAGCCCCCAGCAACCCCGGGGAGTATAAAAGTATAGAGGCCCACCCACAAATATCAAAACAACTCTCCTTTCAATTGTAAAATACTACAAAGTTGATTATTAGAAATACACAATTATATCAGAAATATCCTTAGCCGGTTGGTTCAAAAACTGATTTAAAAAATTCTTAAGTGACAAAACACTTGGCAAGACCAAAACAACAAAACTGGATGAAGAAAAAACACTAAGTAGGAGACTGAATGTTAGAACTAATCGTTAGGTAAAATGCTTTTAAACCAGTTGATCTGAAGTCCAGCTGGAGAGATTAGGACGAAACTCTGTCCTAGACACAAGTCAGAGATACAGAAAGAGACCCAGCCCCTGTCCCATTCCATCACCTCTGCTTGGGTTATCACAGCAGCCTCCTAACTGGCTTCCCTGCCTCTGGTCTCTTCTCCCTTCCAAATTATCCTGCATGAAGCTGATATCTTGATCTTCTTTAAATGTAGCGCTCTTCCTGTTATTTACCTGCTTGAAACCAAACAATGTTCCCGGTTCCCATCCCCCACAGGATAAATGGCACTCAGGAAAAGAAGTTTAACTCCGCACAGGATCAGGTCCTCAGCGGCTTCTTCAGCCTTGCTTCCTGACACTTTCCTCCATGAGCCATGTTCCAAATTTTCTACCCTTCACCTCGACACCTGGCCCCTTCCTTCTTGACACATGGTGGTGGCTCTCCAGGGAATATCCATATCCCACACATTCCCTGCATACTTCACCTAGTGGCAGCGGGGGAGGGGTGAGGGTCTCTAACACAGGAGATTGGAAAGCTTTTAAGAAGGGGCTGGGTTGACTATCCAAGCTGGGGTTTCCAGTTGGTAAAGGATGGAGAACGTATCAGCTGCCTCCCTGGCCTCCAGCTTCTAATTCCTGAACTTGTCTCTCTCTCCTCCTTGGCTGATAAATTCCTGGTATAACTTTCTGAGTAACATCCTACCAATACAGTCTCGTCCTATCTCTTTTGACAGCAAGAAATGAAAGCCTACTCAAATTAGATCAATAAGGAGTGTTTTCGTGATAAAGGTACATAGGTCTCTAGGAGGAAAAGAAATAAAGGAGTTCCTCTGGCCCTCTTGCTCACAGGAACTGGAAAGCTGAAGGGCACTCTCTTCTATCTGTCAGGGACCATCTACTCTCTCACCTTTTTTTCCAATGTTTCTCTCTCCCTTTCCTGTCAGCTTTATTCTCCTGGGCTTCTCCACGTGGTTAAGAGTATGGCCTTGTACAGCTATGGGTCCCACTCAGCCAGAGAGCAAAGGGAGTTTCCTGGCTCACTCCACATGGAAAATTCTAGGGAGGGCATTTTCTGTTTGGGCTTGGGTCACAAGATAACCCCTAGATGGGTCACTGGCCAGGGAAATAACATATTCTGATTGTCAACGCCTGGGACTTGTGCCCTCCCCTGTAACCAGGGTCAGGGTGATTTGACTAACAAATCATATCAAAACCACAAGGTTGGAGCAAAAGAAGAGTTGCTAGAAAAAGTACAAGTGCTACTAGCTGGTTTCCCTTTGTCTTGCTTTCCATTTTCTGATAATCCACCAGTGCCCATATTAAGTCTTCCAACAATACTTGCTCACACCCCATCGCCTGCAGCACTAAGTACTCATCCCAGCATTAGAGATCCTCCATCAACTGACACCAGTGTTCCAGCCTTGTTTCTAGCCAAATACACTGTTCCTCAAATACAGCCTCTCTCTCTCTGTTACCTCATGGCTTTCAGAACAGCCATGTCCTATAAAGGCTTTTCTGATCCCTGTTGAATGAGTATTTCCATTTTGAAGTCTGAAAGTTCTTTTTCCTAATTCTTTTATGGGTAATGTTTCTCTCTGCCTTGGACTACAGTTATTTGCGTGTGGTCTGCTGTCCACTTGAGAGCAGGGTCCACACCCTACTCTTCTTGGCATCTGCCAGTGTTTTACACAGCTCCCAGGAGGCATTCAGGAAGTATGCCTTTAACCAAATAGATTTAAGCAATTTTTAAAGGCTACCTACAGAAATGCACCTAATTTTTCTAGGATTTTTTAAAAATAAATTTATTTATTTTATTTCTTTATTTTTGGCTGTGTTGGGTCTTCATTGTTGCGTGTGGGCTTTCTTTAGTTGTGGTGAGCAGGGGCTACTCTTTGTTGCAGTGTGCAGGCTTCTCATTTTGGTGGCTTCTCTTGTTGCGGAACACGGGCTCTAGGTGCACGGGCTTCGGTAGTTGTCGTGTGCAGGCTCGATAGTTGTGGCTCACAGGCTCTAGAGTACAGGCTCAGTAGTTGTGGCACATGGGCCTAGTTGCTCCACGGCATGTAGGATCTTCCTGGACCAGGGATTGAACCTGCGTCCCCTGCACTGGCAGGCGGATTCTTAACCACTTTGCCACCAGGGAAGTCTGATTTCTAGGAATTTTTATTATTCAAGCCTGATTAATATTCCTTTACCTATTGAAAAGAGCTTAATAAAAATTCATAAAAACCACTTGCTGAGTGAATACTTTAAATGCCTAAGAGCATACACTTCCTAAACACCTGTCTGTGCTTCATGACACTTTGTAATAGACATTCCATTTGGTTTTATATTTAAATTGTTATCTGTTCATTAAATCAGATCTTTTAAAGAAGTGATGTAAAAATATCATTTTCCCCAGATGAATGTTCAATGAGTCTTGGGAAGGACCCACAAATTTGCATTTTCAACAACTGCCCCAGATCAAGGGTTGGCAAACTATAGCCACTGGTAAATCCAGCCCAATGTCTGATTTTATAAATAAAGTTTTATTGGAACACAGCCACGTCCATTCTTTCACATGTTGTATTGGGCTGCTTTCTCCCCATAATGGCAAAGTTGCGTAGTTGTGACAGAGACCACCTGTCATATTTACCATCTGATCTTTTACCCTTTGCTTACCCCTGCCCTAGATGACTCTACTGACACAGCTAGTCCATGTAACTTTATAGGGTTATTATGAGGATTAGATGAGTTAATGTAAAGCCTTAGGAGTTATGCCTGGAAATATATGCCTGTCAATAAATGCTAGGTATGGTTTTCTTTTCATCTGCTAGTGGTGTAAATTACATTAATAAATTTCCTAATTATACTATCCTTGCATCCCTATAATAAACCCAACTTGATCATGATGTATTGTGTGATTATATTTGCTAATATTTAATTTAGGAATTTTCAATTCTCTGTTTGTAACTGACATTAACCCATGGATTTGTGTGTTTTGTCTTGTTTTGGTTTCGGTATTCTTGCCTGACGTGAGTATTAAAGTTAAACTATGCTTTCAGAATGACCTCAGAAATATTTTGCCTTTTTAAACTCTGGAACAGTGTATATAACACAGGAATTTTCTTTCTTTGGCCATTTGGTAGCACTCACCCCTAAAACCATATGCACTTCATGACCTTTATAAGGACAGATCTTTGGCCACATTTCTAATTTCTTCTAAGACTGTGGGTGTATTCAGGTTTGCTGCCACTTCTTAATAGGACTTTGATCATTTACACTTTCCTAGAAAAACATTATTTCACTTATATTTTCAAATATATTGTTATGCAGTTGGACATAGTGTTTTCTTATAATTTTTAATATCTTCTCATCTATAGTTATGCCCAATTCTCATTCTTAGTGACATTTACTTATAGCTTTAATTTTTTAGTCAGACATCAATATTTTTTCTTTTGATTGGCCTTTTTTTTAATCAACTTTGATTTTGCTGATCAAGTCTTTTTTATTGTTATCTATGCACATAAGTCAGGGATATGTTTGACAGCAATTAGCATTAAACTTGATTTTTTTTTAATTAATTAATTTTTTTTTTTTTTTTTTTTGGCTGTGTTGGGTCTTCGCTTCTGTGTGAGGGCTTCCTCTAGTTGCGGCAAGCGGGGGCCACTCTTCATCGCGGTGCGCGGGCCTCTCACTATCGCAGCCTCTCTTGTTGCGGAGCACAGGCTCCAGACGCGCAGGCTCAGTAGTTGTGACTCACGGGCCCAGTCGCTCCGCGGCATGTGGGATCTTCCCAGACCAGGGCTCAAACCCGTGTCCCCTGCATTGGCAGGCAGATTCTCAACCACTGCGCCACCAGGGAAGCCCTAAACTTGATTTTTAAAGGCTTGAGCAAATGGGGATTTATTTTTCTCACATCACCAGAAGTCAAGAGATAGCTTTTGCTGGTAGCCATCTATCTGCTCCACATTGTCTCCTGGGAAGGAGGCTCACTCTATCTTCCTGCTCTGCCATCCTTGGCACATGGGCTTTTGTCCTCATGCTTGTTGCCTTTTGGTCCAAGATAGCTGTTGCTCCAGACATCATTCTAGCATAAATAGCAAAAGGGAGAAAGACAGGGGGAAAAAAATCTCTCTTGTGTTGAGGCTTTCTCTTTTCAGGAATGAAGACCTTTCGTCTCACACAGCAAATTTCCCCTAAGTCACTGGTCAGAACCAATGCAACTGTAAGAAAAACTGAAATTGAGAATTTAGCTTTCTAGGTTCTTCAAGAGATGAAGTCAAGGACAGTGAGGGAAGTGGGACTGAGCATATAGTGAGCGACCTACCAGATTGGCCACCTGGCCATTAACATCTGCATTTACCTATATTACATCCTGTCCTCTAGTCCTTTTAGGTCCATCTGCTGTGGTAAACTCATCTACTGTAGTAATAGTGAATTTGATTTATACATTTCCAAACCATGTTGTTAGGTACATAGCAATCGAAAATATCTCTGTTTGACCTGCTTAATGTTTTTTATCTCAAATTTTATTTGGTCTGTAGTGACTATTGCCACCCCTGCAATCATTTTGTTGACATTTTCCACATCTACTGTTTTTCATCTCTTTCTTTTTAATCTTTCTGTTTCATTAGGTAAAGTAAATTGCATACAGCTGGTTTTACCTAATCTGGGTCTTGGCTTTTTAATAGGGGGATATAACGCATTCAAATGCATTTTAATTTTTTACATGTATGGACCTACTCCAGACATCCTATTTAATGTTTTTTATCATTTTTTTCTTTTTTTTTTTTTTGCCTTTTGTTTAATTAATACAGTTTTTTTTGATCCAAACTTCTCTAGTAGTTACGAAATTATACAACATTGTACTTTTATCCCACTGATGACTAAACTTACATTTTTACTTCAGCATTTAAAGATAATCTGTATGTTTTTATTCCTTGAACAAAACAAGAACGTTATCATGTTTTTACACTGTATTCTCAATGCCTTGCATGTTTTATTTATTATATATACAATAATATATGGTGATCATATATATTATCATGTATACATATAATTATATAATTATCATATACATCATGATAATTTAGTTATCTAGACTTAACTGAGCATGGAAGGGACTCAACCATCTGTCTGTGGGCTGGGAATCAGAACCTCTTAGTCCAGGGAGAGTAGGTTCCTTCCCCAGGCCTATAGTTAGAAACCTACACAGATGCATCATATAGGTGAGAGAGGTGATATACTTGGATGAGCTTCTAACCCTGAAGCTCAGTTTCTCTTTTGTCCCCTCTCACCCCAGAGCCCATCCCCCACCCCCAGATCCAGATTTATTCATCATCTAACACATCAGGCTGGTGCAATGTCAGTCTAGAGTGTGGGACACCAGGAAACACAGGGAACCTGACAGTGACCTGGCTGAGCCAGGGCCTCCCCAGGGAGCTGGAGCAGAGAGGGACGCTGGGGCCAGCCCGCAGCTCCCGGAACCTGAGCCTGAGCCTGCCCCTCAGCCACTTCAACAGCCGCCTCACCTGTGTGGTCAGCAACCCCGCGGATGAGAAGAACGCAACCTTACACCTGGAGGACATCTGTCCACAGAGGGGTGAGTGCGATCTGCTAGGAAGGTGATGAAAATGGGCCAGCAGAGACCAGGGGAGAGCAAGACTGGGAGGACTTGGGGAAAATGGGGGGACTGAGGGACATTTTAAGGCAGTTTATGTGATGCAACCAAAAAGTCCCCACCTCAGTGAATGGCCATAGTCTCACTGTAGTCTTCAAACCTGCAAGTCCAGAAGTTGGACCAATATATGGAGACTAATGCATCACCCAGAACATAAATGTGGGACTGGCTTGTGTGCACCCCCTTTCCCAGCATCAAGGACCCTGGGAGGCTGAATTACACATAAGAATCCAAGCAGGGGAGGAGAAGGATTCGAGGAGTAAAGACTGAGGAACTCATGGTACCCTGCCCCCAGCCCTGGAATTCTCCCATGCCCCTGACTCTGGCCCCAACCCTGGATGGGCAGGACTTGCATAGCACGCCCAGGCTGATAGATGCCCGTTTTTTGCTGCATACCAGACTTGCCCATTCAAAGGATGGCTACCACCTCTGAGTACATAAACCACAGTTCAGCCCTCCTCTGAGCAGTGTGAGAACCTGCGGTCACTACACCCAGTTACCACCCTTCCCCCATCAGCCTAGAGCATCACCTCAGCTTCATAAAGGGACTGTACTGGGTAGGTTACAGGGGTGGGAACCCTTACGAAAGAACTCCAGGCCCTGGCGTCATAAAATACCAACTCCCCTACTAACCTGAGGGCTACAGAGCAGGAACAACTGACGTTAAAAAAGAGGTGTAATTACCAGTTCAGCTGCCCCGTCCCACCAATGCCTTCCTGATCTCTGCTTGCTCAGGTGGGGCTCTCGTCTAAACAGTCCCTTTCTTCTCATTTCCTCACTCACTCAGCATTCAACCCTCACACTGAGTGCCTACTAGGTGCTGGTGATGGGGGAAAGGCTCAGTGAAAAATAAGATAAGCCCCTGCCCTCAAGGAACTTACTGCAGTGGGGGCTTCACCACACACTGGCTGTGTGACCCTGGACAACTTACTTAATTTTTGTAGCTTTTCCATAATATGGATAATAATTGTATCTACTTCATAGGGCTGTTGTGATAATGAAAAGAAATAATCTATATAGAGCTATCAACACAGTACATGACACATAATATGTCAGTAATTATCAGAAAATAGCTCAAAGAAGGGGAGGAGTAAATTTCTAAACGTAAAAACAGATGTTAAATGCTAAAGTTGGAGCAAATACAAAATACATGGTTTGGGTATGAAAGAAAGAAGGAAGGGAGGGAGGGAGGGAGGGAGAAAGGATGGAAGGAAGAAAAAAGTTAAGTAACTGCTGCCCGAGTTGAGAAAGGCATCACAGATAAGGGAACACTTGAGATGGGCCTTAAAGGATGAATAGGAGTTTTCTTGTGGCATAGTGGAAAAGACATCCCAAACAGAGAAAAGGACATACCCTGAGGTCTGGTGACCCCAGAGTTTTTTATCCCTTCTTCCTCTTAGAATGTATTTTTCTTCTGGGAGTCTGAGAAGAGAAAAGGGGCAGGCTGAGGGGATGAGCAATGGCACACGCAGCTAATGGGAGCCTCTGAGGTTCCTGTGCAGAAATGGGACAGAAAGCCTGGTGAAGAAACATTAAAGTAACAGCGGCTAGTGTGTAGAGAGACTAGAAAGGAGGAAAACTGTCAGGGTTGCATCAAGGATGTACACTTGGGATACAGGCTCTGAGCCAGGGTGGCCCCACCTCCTCCCAATTGCCTACCCAACAGGCCTGACTGAGGCAGATCTGACACTAGCCTTTGACTCCAGGTTCTCTTCAGAGCAAATGGCTTTGGAGAGGCATCCTTCTTGTGGTTCTGACGGTGAGCCTAGTGGCTGGAGTGTGGATCTGGATGAGAAAGAAGATGCAGACTGGGAGAGGCAGGTGCTGGGTAGACCCTGAGGGGAGCCCTGGGATGGGGGTGGATCTGGGGGAAAGGAGTAGATGGAGACCCCAGGGAAGGTGGCAGGGCAATGGTAAGATAGAGGCTCACTGACCTCTCTTGTGAATCATTCCTGGTAGAAGCCTGGGGTAGAGCAATGCTGGGGGTGGGAGCTGTATGCATGCCCAGAAAAGAAGGGCGGAGGAAGGCAGGGACAGGACAGGGGTCTGGGACCTGATGCTATGAACCAGAGAGCAATGGCTGCTCTCACCTCACCCAAGGGCTGATGGGGGGTCACCTCGAGTTCCATCCATTCTCATTAGCATCTGCTATATACAGGTGGGTCCACTCTCCTGCCAGTGGTGCCAGGCTCAGCAGCTACTCCCCAGGTCCTTCTCACAGTGGAATCCGCTAACCTTCAGACTGCTGTGGCCAACAGCCATGACCCTGCCTATGAAGAGATCAGCTTCCTGAGACACCCTAAGGTGGGTCTAAGGGAGTCAAATTAGGGTCAACTGATATGTGCTCAGAGACAGTGAGTCGTGGGAAGTCCAGAGTATTCTGCTTCCCATCAAGTTCTGGGTCCAGTCCTTGCTTTGGACAATATGGTTGCTGTGCCTGGGTGCCCACAACATGCTGGGAGCTGAGGGCAAAGGGAGGAAACCACTGATGGGGAACATACCCCACTCATACGTCCACAGCCTCATCAGATCCTTGCTACCACCCAAGGAGGAGGGATGGCAAAGCGGAAGAAGCAAAAGTGTAAATGACCAGGTGTCTGGTAGACCCTGTCATCTATATAAGCCCCAAGGAAATAAAAGTAGGGCACACTAGCAGGGCCTGGATATAGGGCAAACCCAAGAATCTGAGAAGCATCAGGAAAGGCTCGTTTCCTCTTCCCTCCTTCCTGAAGTCTCTCTCCCTCCTACCTGCCTGAGATCCTGCCATTAATACCACCTCTTTGCTTAAAGGCTTTGATACGTCTGCTGATGAGATGTCCCTGGGAGAGCATCTCATACGGCTATTTGCCCTTAGTTGGAAATTGGTGCTATGGTCACAGCTGGAATGATTTCACCGGGGGGAAGAGCAGGAGACAGGACTAGCAGGAGGAGGAGAGGACACCTCAGGGACTTCCCAGAAGCAATGGTCCTCAAAAGGAGCTCGCATCGGGAACGCCTGAAGGGCTTGGTAAGATAAAGTTTGCTGGGCCCACTCCCGGAGTTTTTGATTCAATGGGTCTAAGGCAGACCTGAGAACTTGCATTTCTAACAAGTTCCCAAGTGATGCCGATACTCCTGGTCCCACCCGTTGAGAACTACTGGGCTAAAATGGTGAGCAGAGGAGAAGCAAGTAGAGCTGCTGTCAGGATGCCCAGGAGTAGCCAGTGGCCAGGTCCTCTCCTCTCTCATCCTTGACTTCCCTAAAGAGGGGACAATGCTAGATCATTGCTCCACAAAACATCAGGACCCAGTCCAGTCCCAGCAGGTCATAGTGGGGGAAAGTGAGACACAGAGGGAACACTTGGACTTATCAGAGAACCATGGCAAGCACAAGACAAGATAGGGGTGTCTTCATTCCCAGCCTAGTGTTCCGTGCAGTGTCCCCAACTGCCTCAGTGCCTGCCACACTGTGACTTCCCATGTCAGTCCCTCTCAGTTATGTCCCTACCTAACCTGGGCCTCAGGGGGACTCAGGATATAGTTCATTGTTACCCAAACCCTAATACCCCTACCAGAGAAGCACAGGAGGGGAGCAATACGTGGCTTTGGGATAGAGAAACAGATCAGGCAATGTCTGACCCAGACACACAACATCTGACCCAGATACACAACCTTGTCCTGAAGCCCCTGCCACATCAGTCCCTGTCCTTGGGGAGCTCTCAGTCTGATGGAGAACATAAATTCCCTACAAGGAGACAGGGAGTTAAGTGCAGAAATGGATGTGAGGCCCAGCTCTGACACAGATTTTTTTTTAATTGAAGTATAGTTGATTTACAATGTTGTGTTAGTTTCTGTTGTACAGCCAAGTGATTCAGATATAGATAGATATATAGATATAGACAGAGACAGTGATAGAGATAGAGATAGAGACAGAGATAGAGATAGATTCTTTTTCAGATTCTTTTCCATTATGGTTTATTACAAGATATTGAATATAATCCCCTGTGCTATACAGTAGGACCTTGTTGTTTATCCATTCTATATATAGTAGTTTGTATCTGTTAATCCCAAATGCCAAATTTATCCCTCCCCCACCCCCTTTCCCCTTTGGTAACCATAAATTTGTTTTCTATGTCTGTGAGTCTGTTTCTATTTCGTAAAATAAGTTTGTGACACAGACTTCTTGATCAACTCTAGAAAATCACTTTCCTCCCTGTGCCTCAGTTTCTTCTTTCATAAAATGAGGATTACAATAATAATAACTTACATTTATCTGATGCTTTTCAGTTTTTCAAAGCACTTTTGCAACGAGAGCAGTCAAGGTGATTTATAAATTTGTTCATCATATATTCGTTGAGTGTCTACTGTGTTCCCTGAATTGTTCTGATCTGGGCTACAGAAGTCTACAAAACAAGAAAAGTCCTTGGCCTCACAGAATATACATTCTAGATTGAGGGAGGGGAGAATGACGAAACAATAAGCAAACTATGACGTGCTAGACGATGATAAGTGTTATGAGAAAATAAAGCAGAAAAGAGAGATGCATGGCTAGGGTGTGATTTTAATTAAGGCTGTCAGGGGAAACCTCACGAAGAAGAGAGACCCTGAAAGAGATGAGGGAGTGAGCAAAATGGAAGTCTTAGAGTGGGGAGAGAGAGGTAGCACCCTGGGTAGAAGACAGAGCAGAGCAAAGATTCTGCAGTGTTCAAGGGAGAGGTCTGTGCTGAAGCTATATTTTGGGGCGTTATCAGTTTTGAGAGCCAGAATTACCTAGCTGAGTACAAGAAGCTCATGAAGAGATGTAGCTTGACTGACCCATCTGCCTAATGCTTAGAAATTGACCAGGACCACTCCTAAACTCTGCTTGAATTGTAGAAAGACAGGGAGAAGGGCAGCTGCCCTTCACATAACCCGGAGTGTACTTTGGCCATCCACACTGTCTACGAGAAGATCCGGACAAGTACAGAGCCCCAGGGGGACGCCTAGACCACGATGACACTGGAGCATGGGGGGACCTTGGCAAGATCTGCCCCACCCCACCCTTTTCCCCTGGGTCCCCACAGATCCCTCATTAAGGTGAAGCTGGGGCTAAAGCCTAGGTCTTCCTGACCAATTTTCAGCACGAGCTGCTCCCCTGGGTTCTCCATCAAAATTTTCTCACATCACAGATGGTGGGTGGTGACTCTGCTACTCAAATAACCAAATATGAGAAGCAAACCCTTCAGCCTTTGGCCACACTTCTGACCTGTGAGCCACTTGACCCCATCAGGGAACACTCATGGTCAGGCAGGGCCTGCACAGGGGTGGTTGGGGGAGAGAGATGATTCCTTGGAACAGGGTGCATCCTGGGGGCCCTGAGAAGGATGGGCCTTGGGTGGAGGACCTTCAGGATTTCACAGCCCGGCTCGCTACACGTGAATAGAGAGAAGGATGGCCCTTGACTGTGGAAAAAAGAGACCTGCAGATACAAGATTCAGGGCCAGCTGTATTGTAGAGGAGAAGGGTGGAAAGGGAAGGAAACAATTTTTTGAGCTCTGTCACCTACTAGGCTTAATTCTAAGCACAGGAAATGTACTATCTAGGTTCTCAAAATTCAGTTAATTCACAGGCTTTTTTATTTTTATTCAATAATACATGCCTGCAGTACAAAAGTCAAAAGGCATGTCCTGTTGAAATGATAATGCTTCATAATTTTGCTGCTATTAAAATAGGATCTTGTTCCCAGTGAGTATTCTAACTCATTGATTAAAATAATACATGCAAAATGTATATTAAGCCGTGTTACTAAATTTCTCTACTGTTTGTAACAGTTTTTCATTTGATCCCTTTGAATTTGGGGGTAAATAAAAATATTAACAAGTGATTATAATTTTTGCTTCCTTCTTTCCAGTTTTTATGCTTTATTCCTGTCTCTTATCCAATTGAATGGGCTAATACTTCCAAAACCATGTTAAATAATGATGATGAAGAATATCCTTGTATTGTTCCTAACTTTAATGTAAATGCTCCCAGTGTTTCTCCATTAAGCATGATGTTCTTTTTTTGGTTAAGGCATATTGTTGTATCATGTTAAGAAAGTATGTATTTATTCCTATTTTATCAAGAGTTTTACCAAGAGTAAAATGGTCAATTTTATTGTTTCCTTTTTAACATCTGTGAACGTAGCATATGGTTTTCTTTTTTATCTACTAATAATACATTAATAGATGTCTTAATATGGAACTATCCTTCCATTATTAGAATAAATCTCAGTTGGTGAGTTTGGTATTTGTGTCATGCTTATCAGAGATCCCTTTTATTTTCATTTCTTGTAATAATTCAATTAAAATTCACTTTATAGTAAAAAAAAAAAAAAGATTCCTTTTAAGAAAATAATTCTCCGGCTTCCCTGGTGGCGCAGTGGTTGAGAATCTGCCTGCCAATGCAGGGGACACGGGTTCGAGCCCTGGTCTGGGAAGATCCCACATGCCGCGGAGCAGCTGGGCCCGTGAGCCACAATTACTGAGCTTGCGCGTCTGGAGCCTGTGCTCCGCAACGAGAGAGGCCGCGATAATGAGAGGCCCGCGCACCGCGATGAAGAGTGGCCCCCACTTGCCACAACTAGAGAAAGCCCTCGCACAGAAACAAAGACCCAACACAGCCATAAATAAATAAATAAATAAATAAATAAATAAATAAATAAATAAATAAATAAATAAATAAATAAAATTTAAAAAAACAGAATAGAAGGGAACACTTCCTAACTCATTGGATAAGACCAATATTAAAAAAAAATGAAAATAATTCTCATTACTGAATGTTGATTTAATTTTTATTATGTTACTTAAAGATGTATAAACATGAAACTATTAATGTCTGGTGCTTATAGCTTTTATATTATAAACAAAAAATGTATATAAAGTAAATAAATACAAAGCAACAAAATAATGAAGCAATGATTATTTGAACATATTCAAACATGCAACTTTAATGTAATGTGATGAATGTTTTTGTTTTGCTGAAACTAGACCATTGGTGTTGGTATTAAGAGAAAAAACTGCAGGCTCACATCAGGCTCTGTATTTAATTTATTTTTTTTAACTTCAATACAAAGAATGCTAGTTCACATACATTTATTGCACCAATACTTGATTAAAGTCTTTGTTTACCAGAACCTCATCTTAACCAAAACTCTGCCAGGGTGACAATTGATAGATCTGTAGAATTGCTTTATTCACCTGAAAAAAAATTAACATGACAACATTATTATAGTCTTCATTCAACACATATCTATCTACTTGCCACTGGAATCATAGAACAAGAACGTTCTTCAGGGCTTCCCTGGTGGCTCAGTGGTTGAGAATCTGCCTGCCAATGCAGGGGACATGGGTTCGAGCCCTGGTCTGGGAAGATCCCACATGCCGCGGAACAACTAGGCCCGTGAGCCACAATTACTGAGCCTGCGCGTCTGGAGCCTGTGCTCCGCAACAAGAGAGGCCGCGACAGTGAGAGGCCCGCGCACCGCGATGAAGAGTGGCCCCCGCTCGCCGCAACTAGAGAAAGCCCTCGCACAGAAACGAAGACCCAACACAGCCAAAAATTAATTAATTAATTAATTAATTTTAAAAAAAGAACGTTCTTCATTGGGTATTTGCACCCGTAGTGGGTATTTACAACATTACTGCTAATGAACTTTTATAAGTTGGTGCCACAAGGATAGAATCGCATACCTCAGCTTACAAGTCAGATACGCCCCTGACAGCTATAGGGCAGGAATTTTTGAATGTGACAAGCCTGTTGAAGAGGTGCTGAGGGGCAGAAGGGGGCCAATTTGTTAGATGCCAATTTAGTGAATGTTCAAGTCATCAAAATTATCAAATCTATCCATTTACCAAAAACTTCTTTTTTTAAAACTATGTGTAAAACTTAAAGCAATTCATATTGGATAAAATGGTTTAACAGTTTTCGAAGATTTCTGTCATTTTGGTTGACAGGTTTCATTATTTCTTCCTAAGAGCACCTAAAGCAATGTTTCATGTCTCTCTACCCAGCTCCCTGCTGGAGACAGAAAGAGAAGTCAGTTCACAAGATGGCCTGAGAGGGGAGACTGGGGGGCAGAGAGATGAGGAGACTGACAGGCAGAGGGAGGGGGCCTGAGGCCAGGGAGGCAGTCTGAAGCCAGATCCCAGGGGCCTTTGCTCCCCAAAGTCCTCACAGGCTCTGCTAATCCATCTGACTCAAAGCACTGTAAATTTTATCAAGAATTTTACTTTATTTTAATTTTTAAATAAATTTATTTATTTATTTGTTTATTTATCTTTAGTTGTCTTGCTGCGCACAGGCTTTCTCTAGTTGCAGCGAGCGGGGGCTACTCTTCGTTGCGGGGCACGGGCTTCTCATTGTGGTGGCTTCTCTTTTTGAGGAGCACGGGCTCTAGGAGCACGGGCTTCAGTAGTTGTGGCATGCGAGCTCAGTAGTTGTGGCTCATGGGCTCTAGAGCACAGGCTCAGTAGTTGTGATGCTTAGTTGCTCTGTGGCATGTGGGATCTTCCTGGACCAGGGCTCGAACCCGTGTCCCCTGCATTGGCAGGCGGATTCTTAACCACTGCACCACCTGGGAAGTCCAAATTTTATCAATAATTGACAGAAATAAATATTTTATAAATTTATCAAATTCAGCAAATTGGTTGTTCAGTGGTTTACCCATTTAGAAAATGGGGGCTTCCCTGGTGGCGCAGTGGTTGAGAATCTGCCTGCTAATGCAGGGGACACGGGTTCGAGCCCTGGTCTGGGAAGATCCCACATGCCACGGAGCGGCTGGGCCCGTGAGCCACAACTACTGAGCCTGCGCGTCTGGAGCCTGTGCCCCGCAACGGGAGGGGCCGCGATAGTGAGAGGCCCGCGCACCGCGATGAAGAGTGGCCCCCACTTGCCGCAACTAGAGAAAGCCCTCGCACGAACCGAAGACCCAGCACAGCCAAAAATAAATAAATAAATAAAAATAAAAGTAGCTATAGAAAATGGGCTTCTGTGTAAACTGTCTTTCAGCAAAGTGGTTTTAGCTGAATTAACCTTTGGGCAAATGTATATGAGCCTTACAGCTTAATGGCTAAGAAATTAGGCTTTGGGGCCCAGCTGCCCTCGTCAAACCCTCAGTCCACTTACCGGCTGCAGACTCTTGAGCAGGGCCTTGACCTCCCAGTGCTTCCGTCTCCTCAGCTGTAAGAGGGCAGTAGTCAGGGTCTTCCCTCACAGAGCTGTCAGCAGAGTCACTGACTTAACACACTCACAGCACTCAGAGCGGTGCCGGCATCAAAAGCACAAGTTGTTATTGTCACTCTGCCCTGTCCTGCCTGAGGGCCGGTCCTCCCACCTGTCTCCTCCACATAAACCATGCACCAGGTGGTCCCCATCAGGACGATGCTCTGTGCCGTTCTCTGGTCCCCCTGTGAAGATGCTTTAACACAAAAGCAAACGCAGCCCTGAAAATGCCTTTGCTGTAAGGTGGGCACCTGCAGGATCCAAATATGCACAGAATGAATTACCAGATTATTAACTGTCAGATTATTATTGAAATGAAGGCATGAAATGTAAACATTCTAACAGAGCACCTGCAGGACCCCGAGACTACAAAGCACCCCAGTTTGAGAAACACCATCCCAGGAGCAATGGACCCAGATGGGAAAGGCAGCAAAGGGGCAGGAGCGGTGAGGGGACGGGAAGCTTATGAACTGCACGATGCCACACCACACGGCCGGCCCAATCAGAAGGGGTGGAGGGGAAGGGAATGGAATCCCGCAGGGCGCGCCTCGTGGAACAGGAAGACCCCACTCGGAGGAAACTGATTCTCTGTGGTTTTCACAGAACTGGAGCACGTGGAGCACACAGGGTTCTCCAGCTCCCACTGCCCAGAGCCCACGCTCTCTTCCCACCCTCCCCAGGCAGCTGAGAGACCAAGCAAAGAACACAAGGCATCACATCTAGTTCTCTAACTCATGTGCTCAGACTTCAGGGTCCTGACAGAAAGCAAAGTCAAAAGGAATCCAAATACACAGGTTTGCTGAGGCAAATAGCAGAACAAATAGAAAGACTCCAATCAAAGATGAAAAAGCAGGAAAAAAAAAAAACCCGAACATGAGACCTACACAAATATTTGGCCTTCCAAAATAAAGGAAAGAAACAGCAGTTTGCAAAAGACTGATGAAACCAGAGGTGAAAGAAAATATCAGAATATCATGGGGGTTGGGGGTGGGGCATCTAAGAAAATAATCGAGGAGAAAATTAATGATTTTGCAGAACTTAAAATACAAAGAACAGAATCCACCCTACAGAAAACTCCATCAGTGATGGGAAAGACAGGGTGAGGAAATAACGTAGAAAACAAGAGGGAAGCAATTAGAGCAAAATGGACTGACAATGGGGACCAAACATGTAGATAACTAGTTCCCCAAAGAGGACACAGAAGGAACAGAGAAATAAAATACTGTGATCAACACCATCCACTTCCTCCCCCAGAGCCTCCCCTCTTCTTACTAACAGAGCCCTGACTAGCTCTGCTGTCAAGACGAGATACCTGGATCAGGGATGTAGGTGGGGATATTCCCCTGCTCTCTGGTGGCGGGCATGTGGCCCTGTTCTGGCCAATGATAGGTAAGAACAGTTTCCTGGGAGCTTCTGAGAATGACTTCCACCTGACAAGAGGAAGGAGGGAGAGGAGAAACTCGTGCCCCTCACTGCCCACTGGCTCTTGCCTCTGATTGTGGCTGTGTGAGAATGAGGATCTTGAAACTGTTGGAGTCATTTCACGGCAGAGGGAAGATCAGGAGATGCAGAGGCTGATCCACAGCTCGTCTCTGGGCTCAGACGTTACCCGGGGAGCAGCATGAGTGACGTCACAGATGTGGGAAAGAGCAGCGTGAAGATGGGTGAAAGGGAATGATCTTGGAGTTTGTTTGTATTTGCTAAATTACAGAGTGCAAAGGAGAGGCTGGAGATGAAGTTGGACACGTAGACTGAAATTAGATTTTGCACTTCTTGTTCAAGATGTTCATGAACCAAGTAAATGCATGTGTCTCCTCTCCTTCCCTGGAACATTAAAACTATAGTAAATGTATTTTGTTTAAGTGTATCGATCACATCAAAGAGAGACAGGGAGGCAACTAATCAGCAGACCAGAGATGCCTGGAATCTCAGAGAGAAAAGGAAGAGGGCTGCCTAGTAAGGCAGAGCCAGACCCCAGACCAATTACCTCAGAATCTCTGGGGTCTTGCCCAGGGGACAGGACTTCGTTAATGACCCAGGTGAGCCCAACGTGCAGCCAAGTTTGAGAACCAATGACCTAGAACACACACCTAGGGGCACAGCGGAGGATGGAGCCACCTGCCCAGAGGAACCGCAGGGCCCCTGAACTCAGACGGCCAGGTAGGAAGGAGGGTGGGGTGAGAACAGGGCTGAAACAGGGAACCTGCTGGGCAGTCTGGGCACGAAATAGTCAACTCCCAACCCTCACCCAGCCCAGGCATGACCATCCAGGGGCCAGGCATTTCCTTCTCAGATGTCAACAAAGAAAGGCTCTTCTAAAACAAAAACAAAACCCCAAAACCCTGAATGCATGCTTGGTCTGGAGAGAACTCAGCAGCTTGTGTGGGTACTGGGGCCTCAGGTAATCCTCCTCATTCTGACATTTAGGGGTCCCCAGCATAAAAGCCAGCCCCTGCCCCCACCCTAAGATGGAGCCTGATTTCCCACAGAGCTGCCTGGATCCTTTTCAAACAAAAGGGGAAAACCAAGGATCCACCAGACCCGTGACAAAAGCCGGATCAATTCCAACCACTGGCAGGCAGAACAGGAGGCAGGTTGGAGGGAGGGGGAATCAGTGAGTTAAATCTCCTGTAGATTAACAAGAAGTCATTAGGTGATATTTCAGTTTGAAAACTCCAGAAATACCATCAGACACATTACCTAGAGACACAGAAGTAAACACAGAAAAACTAAAACCAGAAATAATAGAAGTGGTTGCCTCTGGGGCGAGGAATTGGGGCCAGCAGGGGACTGAGACTTTTCAGTACATTTTTTAAAACCATATGCATGTGTGACTTGATGACACATATACGTATGCTATAAGTATGTATATTATATATCTGATTGTATATATATTTAAAAGGAAGAAATCAGATCATAAAGCAGCATTGTCCAACTTAAATGGGCACACGATTCACTTGGCAATCTTGTTCAATAGCAGGTTCTGACTCAGTAGCTCTGGGGGGCCTGAGAGTCTGCATTTCATGCACGCTCCTGGGTGATGCCAAAGCCTCAGGTCTGAGGACCACACTCCGAGTAGCAGGGCCATAGATGATGCTAAAGGCCGGGCTGAGGCATCGGAAGTAAATTCTGTGGGTAACTGGAAATCGGTGAAGCTCTTTGAACAGGGGAGAGGCAGGATCACAGGATGCTTTAAGTGGATTAATCAGGGCAGCGTGGCCTATCGGGAGACACTGGAGGCACAGGGCCAGACAGGAGACATTGTAAAATCCAGGCAAGAGATGAGGGGCTAAGTCAGGGCAGTGATGGAGGGCAGAGATGACAGGATAGAGAGACACGGCTGCGGTAGAATCACTTGGCAAAGGACTGGGTGTGAGGGGTGAAGGCAAGAAGGAACACAGCTGTCCAGTGGAGAAGGTGCTGGGCCTTTAGAGACTCAGGGCAGGAAGGGGAGCCCAGCCTGGGGGCCTGAGTGTGAGGATCCTGTGGGACCAACTATTGTTGGTAATTTTGAGATAATAGAAAAAACGTATATCGGTCCCTGCCCTGAATTCCCGGCAAAGAGCTCCTAAAACACTTGCAATTTCCGAAGTGATAAGAGGACTAGGGCATCTTTTGTTCTAACATTGGGCCTTTGATTCTGGTTTCTGACACAGCATTCCTAAATTTCTGGGAATTTCCTGGCTGATAGCAGAGTCTTTTGTTCTAATGAGGTGACTCTTGGTGGGATCCTCAGCGGGGGCTGGTCACGAGAAAGACCAAGCTAGGATTAGAAGTCCCACTCCCATTTTTCCAGAGAGGGAAGAGAGGCTGGAAATGGAGTTATTAGTCTATCATGCCTACATGGGGAAGCCTTCATGAGAATCCCAATAGTACGGAGTTTGGAAATCTTCCATGTTGGTGAACACACGGATGTGCTGGGAGAGTGGGGCACCTGGAGAGGGCACGGAAGCTCCACGCCCCTTCCCACATACCTCGCCCTCTGCATATCTTCCCTTTTCATGTTTGCCTGTATCCTTTATCATATCCTTTCTAATAAACTGGTAAACAGTAAATAAACTGTTGTCTTGAATCCTGCAGGCTGCTCTAGCAAATTAATTGAAGCCAAGGAGGTTTTGGGAACCTCCGATTTATAACATCATCAGAAGCACAAGTGACAACCTGGACTTATGATTAACATGTTAATGGGGGGTGGGGCAGTCTTGTAGGGCTGAGCCCTTAACCTGTAGCATATCTCCAGGTGGACAGTGTCAGAACTGAATTGAATTGTAGGACAATCAGCTGGTGTCACAGACTTGCTTGGTGCTGGGGTAGCCCACACGTCTGGTGTCAGAAGTGCTGTGAGTGGTAGTAGTAGTAGCAGTGTAAGAGTTAAGGAGGGACAAGGGGTGGGGAAGGAATGAGTTCTTCCCACACGGTAATGCAGACCAAGAGTTCAGAAGAGGCGGAAATCAGTGAGGAAGTGACCGAAAGGTAGGAACCATCCATCACTCACAAATACCAAAAATTGTCCCTTGTCAGGAGCACGCCCAGGGCCTGCATGTGACGTGGGTTCCAGCTGTCAGGGTCACACTGAGGCCATTCAGGCAGCCTCTTTCCTGCACCCCTCACCGCGCTCTGGCTCCATCTCTGATGCTAAGGGCACATTTGCAAGTCCAGGGTCCGAGGCTGACCTGAAGAGCCAGGAGGACTCCGGCCTTTCCAGAGAAAGACCCCAGGACAGACCTCATTCTCAAGGAAACATGACTTGCCTCTATGACCTGGGCTCAGAGCTTCCCTTCACAGGCCCTCAAAAGGGTCAGGGTGGCACAGAGCAGCAGGGAAGATGGGGACACCCCTCAGGGTGACGTCTATCTCTTCACCTCAACACCACACACTTATAGAGCAGAGATAAAATGCTAAATACATGCATGGTCTCAGGAGAGTCACTGACGAATCCGTTTTATGGCACTTCAAATTGTTAAGTCTTTGGCTTGTAGGGGGCTTTTTTTTTTTTAATCTGTAATGTGATTTGCTGTACGTTAGAATAAAAAAGAAAATTAAAACAGCTTCATGGTTCTCTGTGAGACAGTTGGAAAATACCTCCATTTTGTGAAGCTGAGCAGCCTGAGAGAAACTATTCTGGTGGGTGAGGGGCCCCCAAAGGTGGGAGATGGGAGGTCCTTGCTCAGGTCACTGAGACGGGCCCCTGTGCTGATGAGGTGGGAGCCCAGCCCTGGGCTAAAGGGTTAAGGATGGGAGAAGTCTGACCCCTGGATAAACAGGGCATTGCTTCATCTGTTCCTGCTGAATCTGCACGACAGACATTTCTCCTGGTCTCCAGTCCGTCAGGGGCATCCAAGGAGCTAAACCATCATCAACGCACCCCACTTGTCTAGCACTTTCTGGTGCAAAAGCACTTTCACCTATGAGAGGTAGATAAGTACCATTGTGATTACCTTCCCATTTTACAGATGAGTAAACTAAGGCTCCAGAGAGGTTAACTGGTAAACCGCAAGATGTGGAAAGTCAGTACAAGGCAGATCCTGGCCTAAGACCAGGTCCCTGCCCTTTCAGACCAACGGTCTTTCCAGATCCAAGCCCCTCTCAGTGCAGTGAATCTCCCACACAAGCTGGTTTCAGACCTTGAGAAGCCGCACGAGGGGGCAGGAGGCCAGGACGGTCCCAGGGCAGCCTCTCGCCTCCCTTGCATCAGCCCAGAGAGGAACTAAGACCTATGGCTGCATCTCAGCAGCCTCTGAGATCAAGGTGACCTTTGGTCAACCACAGCCGCCTCCCCCTGCACTCAGCGAGTCACAAGCAGGCGTGCACCCCCAGCCGCAACCCAGACCTGCAAAGGCTGCTGGTCTGGGAAGCCTCAGCTGGTCTCCCAGCAGGGCCCGGGGACCCTCACTGTCTGTGAGCTGCCGGCTGGTGGACCTGCCCTTCTTCCTGGGGCAGTGAACTGTCCTCCTAGGGAGTCTCATGGTCCAGCTTTCACAGGGTCTTTTCACCTTAGTCTTAACCATCCCATCAGTCATGCCAGCTATGTTACCTTTTAAAGCTGGAGAAGCCCCCCTGGTGGAGGGACTGCCCCCACCCTGAGCTTGTGCCCAGCCCCCATGCATGGCTCCCGCCCAACCTCAGTTTGTGGGTGACTCTCTCCCCAGCCACATCAGTTGGCCTCTTTCTGCTGGGCTTCCTTTGTCACTGGTTTCCCTTGTGGTTCTTGGCCGGACAAGTTCTCAGCTTCTCTCTTGCAACCAACAGGGTTTAGACAGAGCAAAACATCCAGCACAACCTTCTACCCACCCCACGGGCTCAGGGTACACCAACCTCCCCACAGTGAAGAGATAGGTCCCCACTCATGACCCCTGACTAGGTGCCCACAGACCTTTAAGACCCTCCCATTGGGAGCACAGAAGGGAGGGAGAGCCCCAGCAGGAATGGATAACTGGGAAAACCTCCCCACTTTAGGGGTCACTCCCCATCCCTTATGGGCCTAAGAAAGAACCCCCATCAGCCTCCAGCCTTCACACCAGCTCCCACTCCCTGGAGTAAGACCCTTCCCTCCCGCCCAATGCCCGATGACGCTTCCAGATGCAGCTCAGATGGCCCCCTGGGAGCCTGCCCCAGATGACTTAGGTGCTCTCTGCGCTGGGCTCCCACAGCACTTCAGCAAGTTGTTGGTCATTTGTGATGTGACCAGGTCACAGGCTCTTGCCTCCCCCTCTTCTGATGCAGGCCCCAGGCCCTGTGAACAGGGGAGGCAAGGAGACCCCACTCTCAGGCTGGTGCAAGTGCTGGGTCAGCGCCTGAGAGTGGGTGTCCTGTTGACTCACCCTTGTCCCAGCCCTCCTAGGAGGGCACCGGGGTGTCACAGATGCTCTTGAACAAGACAGGCAGCTCTCAGCTAAGCTGCACATGGCAGCCATGACTGGTTTCCACCCAGCAAATATTGACTGAGCACACCTGTGTCTCGGCACAGCCAGGGCCCTCCTTTCCTGTCCAGTCACCATCTGCTGCGGTCACTGAGCCCCGAGGTGAGCAGCACGTGTGTGCCCTCCCTCCGCTGCTAACCCCACAGCCACTCTGCCCCATGTGGGCGCCCCACCTCTTTAGGACCTGGGCAGAGTCCATCACGGGTTGGGTCCAGAGACACAGTCTGTGTTCGCCATCTTGCTTCCAGTGCAGACACAGCTTATGCATGTTTTCTACTCAAAGTCTGTATTTGCTCTCAGTAGCAATAAAGAAGAGAGAGGAAAATAGCAACTTAAATTGTGCAGCGATTCCACTCTAGGAGAATCTACTCTCTTCACAAACTGAAGGCCTGGAGTGAGCTTGAGATGGAAGCTGTAAATCCATGGGTTCCCTTGGGTCCCTTGGTCCATCTCTCTGCTCCCACCCACCTTCCCCGGGGGCAGGGCTGTGTCAGGAACTGTTTGACAGCTGGCTCTTCAGGAGGACAAGGCCCTGGTCTCCAGCATTTGCCAATCCCTGTGGTGTGGATACGCCCTCCATGGCTCATTTCAAACCACCACCGTGATGACCCCGAGCACAGACTTGGGAAAAGACACGTAAAACCAGCTCTCACAAGCCAGCTCCAGGTGTTTCCAGCACATCCCTGTCTGGGGGGGAATCTAACATTTCAATCTGCAGACACATATTCATGTAGCCTTGCTCGGAAACACAGCCAACTGTCTACCGGGAGGAAAAGGCAGCCTCTTCCACAGCAGGAGGACAAGTTGCTGAGGGTGGTACGTCGGTCTACAACACAGCAGCATATCCTAAGGGATTCACAGGAGTGGTTTTAACTGTACTTTATTCCCACCTTAAAACCTAACTCTCCCTTTCGTTAACCAAAGCGAAGGCCTGGATACCCGTCACCCACCCTCCTCCTTCACTACACACCCCCGGCCCAGGCTCAAGTGGGGTCCCCCGCCCACCCCGTCTACCTCCCCACCAGACTGTGTATCCTGAGGGCACAAACGACTTTTTCTCTGGGAGCCCAGCATGCTGGGAGGCAGGACCTTGCAGGGAGACAGACAGACAGACTTTGATTCCACTCCTGCTTCTACTACAGACCGGGTAAATGTGGGCAGATCCTCAATGGCCTCATCTGTAAAACGGGATAATAGCTACTTCCCAGGGTTGTCGGGAGAACTGAGTAAATGTGGTGCTAAAAGCACCCAGCGCAGGGCAACCCCAACAGACATAGGCCACTGCTTCCCTCCTCCCATCCTCCCAGGGGGAGGTGGCCTGAGCCATAGTCGGACAATTTCGCCACCCTGTGGCTGAGCTCAGAATTGCACAGCTGTTCCTGGATTTGAGGGAAACTGCTTAGAGAAGTGAAGGGCTGGGGGGCGCTGGTGAGAATCAAGACCAGGGTTTCTGAGAGGCCGCCTGGTATCATGGAAAGACACTGGGTACTGGCATGAGGTTCCGGTAACAGTTTTGGAGATATTAGCTGCTTGAACTTCAGCAAGTTATTTAACTTCTTAAGCCTCAGTTTCTTCATCTGTAAAATGGACATAATGATTTCTGGGTCATTAGATAAGCACTCAGTAAGTGTTCGTTGCTCTTGACCCTCTTCCTGCCCCCCTTTTCCAGATCCTAATAAATATCACCTTCCTGCCTCTGCAGGTCCCCTTAGTAGTTCCTCCTTGGCCTCATCTTCCCCTAGTGGAAGTATCTCAAAGTCCACAGTCATCCACATGTGGACTTAGAGATGTCCCAAAGCTCTAAATTTTTACAATAATTCAATAACAGGGAGACACTTGGTGATATACTCATGTCAACAAAATTATGTCAAGGATGATCTATAGAGTAAAATGTCAAGATATTTATTTGTAATAAAGACTCCCAGTTTGGGGACGGGTGTCAAACCAGGGACCCTAAACACCCCCTTCCCGTTAACAAGTTCTCTCCCCAACAACAAGGGGGCTTGCTGGACAAAGACCCCGTGACGGTCAGGGTGGGGGGTATTTCTCCCATATTCGGGAACTTCCTGAAACTTCCTTACCCAACTGGAAGCACCTGTCCGGTGGGCAGATTGCTGTGACCTTGATTCCGAGGACACACAGCGACCAGCACTGTTTCAGTGGTGACCAGTGTCCTTGAGGTTATAAACCCTCCCTGATGGGCCAGTGCCACAGTCTTCAGTGCTGGGAAAGCCCAAGATTTAGGACTCAACAAAATTAGGTCTGTATTTTATCTTATTTACTTGTTACCTGAGTGGCTCTGGACAAATATCTGAGCTCTTCTGAACCCGTGAGCTGTCACAGCATTGGGGATGTGTTCCTACTTCAGGAGTCTCTGGGTTTAGTAAGTGCGGTCCTGTGCATGCACCCAGTGAGGCCACAAATGCTCAATAAACACGCTTATTCTCCAGAATCCATTCTCCCGGAGATACCTCCTCTTATGAAAGGTTGGCTTTATCACTAGACCAGGTTTCCAGGAGCAACCCCTCATGGGACCACAGTTTCCTAGTTTTCTTTTCTTTTATTTATTTATTTATTTATTTTTGGCTGTGTTGGGTCTTCATTTCTGTGCGAGGGCTTTCTCTAGTTGCGGCGAGCGGGGGCCACCCTTCATCGCGGTGCGCGGGCCTCTCACTGTCGCGGCCTCTCTTGTTGCGGAGCACAGGCTCCAGACGCGCAGGATCAGTAGTTGTGGCTCACGGGCCTAGTTGCTCCGCGGCATATGGGATCTTCCCAGACCAGGGCTCGAACCCGTGTCCCCTGCATTGGCAGGCAGATTCTCAACCACTGCGCCACCAGGGAAGCCCCTTAATTTTCTTTTAAAAAGTTAAGACTATCCTTGGGGATAGAAAATAACTGAGGATAGATACTCACTAATTCCTTCACCAACTCATTTCTGGATTTTAAATTCTTCACTCACCAGAAAGAAATGCCATTAAACCTAAGCAAATGGATAAACAGAGTAACTTTTATTATGCGGCCAAAGGACAGGAACAAACAGGTCACAAAACAAGAAATGCAGCTGTCTCACACATGCAGTGGAAAAAATATGGGGCATATTAGACAGCTCAGGCTGCCATTACAAATTACCACAAACTGGTTGACTTAAACAACAGACATTTTTCTTCTCACTCTTGGAGGCTAGAAGTTCAAGATAAAAATGCCATCAGGGTTGGCTTTGGGTAAGGCTTCTCTTCCTACCTTGTAGATGGCCACCTTCTCACTGTGTCCTCACATGACCTTTTCTCTGTACAGACAGAGAGAGAGAGCTCTGGTGTCTCCTCCTCTTCCTAAAAGGACCAGAGTCCTATCAGTTTAGGCTCCGAATCTTTTGAGCTCAGATAACCTTCATTACCTCCCTAAAGGTCCTCTCTCCAAATACAGTCATATAACGGATTAGGGCTTCAACATCTAAACTAGGGGGGAAGACAATTCAGTCCATAACATGGGGTAATCAAGTAAATGTTTGCCCTTAGGGTTGCTGTCTCTGGGGTGGAATTTTGAGCGCATGGCATCTTCACAAGTGACTCACCAACCAAAATAGCAATCAGAGATAAGACCAGTGTAGTAATGAGACAGGCCCTCTCCATCCCATTTGGGGATCCGTTTAGAGAGAGCAGTCCTGTCCTTGCCACAATCATCATCTGAGATATCGGCTCCATCAAGAAGTGAATGCCGCCTCCCGTACTCACCTTCAGAGGTCATGGACCCCACAATGATATTGGTATCTGTTGCCAAACTCCTCAAAAATTCCCCACATGGGTGATGGATAACCTCTCCCTTCTAGCAATGACACTCTTGGGGGCCAAACCCGTCCATCTACTTAGATCTGCCTCTGACTCTCATCAAGACCTGGGGTGAGACCTGGCCTCTATTCCAGTGCTATGTCCACCTTTTCTTTCCCCTGGGCCATCTGCCAGGGGAATGTGGCAGTGGGTGGGCGGGCAGGTCCACTCTACATTCTCTGTAGGGTTGGCAGATCTAGGGGGACTCATTTATCAGAATCTGAGCAACAGGGGAGAGCCCGCCACCCCACCTGGGAAAAATATCTACCATTAATTGCTCTGCCTGGATGTTACTATATTTTGGGCCTTGAAATCGTTTTTTTTAATTATTATTGAAGGACAGTTGATTTACAATTTTGTGTTAGTTTCAGGTATACAGAGTGACTCAGTTTTTCTGGGGTTTTTTCTTGTTCCTTCATCTGGTATATAGCCCTCTGCCTTTTCATCTTGTCTATCTTTCTGTAAATGTGGTTTTTGGTCCACAGACTGCAGGATTGTAGTTTTTCTTACTTCTGCTGTCTGCCCTCTGGTGGTTGAGGCTATCTAAGAGGCTTGATGGGAGGCTCTGGTGGTGGGTAGAGCTGACTGTTGCTGTTGCAGTCAGAGCTCCATAAAACTTTAATCCACTTGACTGTTGATGGGTGGGGCTGGGTTCCCTCCCTGTTGGTTGTTTTGCCTGAGGCAATCCAACACTGGAGCCTACCTGGGCTCTTTGGTGGAGCTAATGGCAGACTCTGGGAGGGCTCACGCCAAGGAGTACTTCCCAGAACCTCTGCTGCCAGCGTCCTTGTCCCCACGGTGAAACAGAGCTAGCCCCCGCCTCTGCAGGAGACCCTCCAACACTAGCAGGTAGGTCTGGTTCAGTCTCCCCCAGGGTCACTGCTCCTTCCCCCGGGTCCCGATGCGCACACTATTCCGTGTGCGCCCTCCAAGAGTGGAGTCTCTGTTTCCCCCAGTCCAGTCGAAGTCCTGCAATCAATTCCCACTAGGCTTCAAAGTCTGATTCTCTATGAATTCCTCCTCCTGTTGCCGGACCCCCAGGTTGGGAAGCCTGACGTGGGGCTCAGAACCTTCACTCCAGTGGGTGGACTCCTGTGGTATAAGTGTTCGCCAGTCTGTGAGTCACCCACCCAGCAGTTATGGGATTTGATTTTACTCTGATTGCGCCCCTCCTACCGTCTCACTGTGGCTTCTCCTCTGTCCTTGGACGTGGGGTATCCTCCTTGGTGAAGTCCAGTGTCTTCCTGTCGATGATTGTCCAGCAGCCAGTTGTGATTCTGGTGCTCTCGCAAGAGGGAGTGAGAGCACGTCCTTCTACTCCGCCATCTTGGTTAATCTCCCCAGAGTGACTCAGTTTTATATATATCAGTATGTATATATATAGAATATATACTATATATACTATATATATATATATATATATATATATATATATATATAATTCTTTTTCAGATTCTTTTCCCTTATAGGTTATTACAAAATATTGAGTATAGGGCTTCCCTGGTGGTGCAGTGGTTAAGAATCCGCCTGCCAATTCAGGGGACACGGGTTCGAGCCCTGGTCCGGGAAGATTCCCACGTGTTGCGGAGCAACGAAGCCTGTGCACCACAACTACTGAGCCTGCGCTCTAGAGCCCACAAGCCACAACTACTGAGTCTGCGTGCCACAACTACTGAAGCCCGGGTGCCTAGAGCCCGTGCTCCACAACAAGAGAAGCCATCGCAATGAGAAGCCCGGGCACTGCAACAAAGAGCAGCCCCCACTCGCCGCAACTAGAGAAAGCCCACGCACAGCAACGAAGACCCAACGCAGCCAAAAATAAAATAAATTTTAAAAAAATTAAAAATATTGAGTATATTTCCCTGTGCTATACAGTAGGTCCCTGTTGGTTATCTACTGCATATATAGTAGCGTGTATATGTTAATCCCAAACTGCTAATTTATCCCTTTCCCCACCCTTTTCCTTTTCGGTAACCACAAGTTTGTTTTCTATGTCTGTGGGTCTATTTCTGTTTTGTATATAAGTTCACTTGTATCTTTTTTTTTAGATTCCACACATAAGCGATATCATATGATATTTGTCTTTCTCTGTCTGGCTTACTTCACTTAGTATGATAATCTCCAGGTCCATTTATGTTGCTGCAAATGGTTTTATTTCATTCTCTTTTATGAATGAGTAATATTCCACTCAGTCATATATATACATATATATATATATATATATATATATATATATATATCTATATCTATATACACACACATATATATACACACCCCACATCTTCTTTATCTGTTTTTCTGTCAATGGACATTTAGGTTGCTTCCATGTCTTGGCTATTGTAAATAGTGCTGCAGTGAATATTGGGGTGCCAGCATCTCTTCGGATTATGGTTTTCTCTGGATGTATGCCCACGAGTGGGATTGCTGGATCATATGGTAGCTTTATTTTTAGTTTTTTAAGGAACCTCCATACTGTTCTCCATAGTGGCTGTATCAATTTACATTCCTACCACAGTGTTGGAGGGTTCCCTTTTCTCCACACCTTCTCCAACATTTGTTTGTAGACTTTTTGATGATGGCCATTCTGACCAGTGTGAAGTGATACCTCATTGTAGTTTTGATTTTAATTTCTCTAATAATTAGTAATGTTGAGCATCTTTTCATGTGCCTTTTGGCCATCTGTATGTCTTATTTGGAGACATGTCTATTTAAATCTTCTGCCCATTTTTTGATTAGGTCATACACACACACACACACACACACACACACACACACACATATATTGAGCCGTAGGAGTTATTTGTATATTTTGGAGATTAATCGCTTGTCTGTCACATCGTATGCAAATATTTTCTCCCCTTCTGTAGGCTGTCTTTTTGTTTTGTTTACGGTTTCCTTTGCTGTACAAAAGCTTTTAAGTTTAATTAGGTCCCATTTGTTTGTTTTTATTAGGCCTTAAAATAGTTTTGACCCATATCCTAAAGCTGTCCACATCAAAGGCCAAAATCTGCTGTCCTAATAAAATTTATTTTCAGGTGTCTGAATAGGACTTGTATACCTCGACATCTGCTCTACGTGTTTTCCCCTGACCAGGTGCTCCCTGGCGTCTTTCAGGCAGTTGACACTTATTGAGTGATTACCATTTGTCAAGCACTGAGGCTAAGCACCTGATATGCAATATCTCATTAATCCTCAAACAACTCTATGAGGTAGATATGATCATTATATCCTCTTTACAGATGAGAAAAATGAGGCCAAGAGGAGTAGAATGACTTGTCCAAAATCCAAGGCTGATATATAATGGGCAAAGGATTCAAATCCACATCAGTCTGGCCCCAAAGCAACATTCTTGTCCAATACTTTCAGTACAATCTTGATTGCTTTTATCAACAGACCTTTACAATAACATCTGTGATATGATAACTATTACCAGCTATCCAATAACAAAACAACAGACTCTTTTATGTTTCCTTTGCCTGATATATCAGTTGTTTCATATTTGAGGGATGGCCAAGTGACATTCCTTTAGTGACTATTATTTTAGCCAGTCTCATTCCCGTCTAAAGACATTTGTGATGAATTTCTGACACATCTATTTACTCAGAGTCTACTCATGTCCAACAAAGCAGGAAAATAATAAGACTATATGGACTTAGGACTTAAAATCTGTACCTGTAGAGAAGAAATGCCCCTCTCAATCTGCAATAGTTGAAAAAGTTCTACCACCCCCAGTAGCAACAAGCACACCACATCTAATACTATTCTCCAATAAATGGAACTAGAGATCCTTAGAGAAATGGCTGATTCTAGGACTGAAGCAGGAAATATACAAGATGAGCCTAGAGTTCTCATAGTGCCATAATGTAAGGAAATTCTTAAAAAAAGAAATGATGGGGGCACGTCAAATGGTCACAGGAGCCAGCTAAAGAGCATCCAATGGCCAAAATAGGAATAAGTTGAGCAAAAAAAATTTAAACAGTGATTTTGGATTATAACCCAAAGTATAAAATAAATGTCAATGAGTGCTGATATAAATAAATGATTGTGTAAATAAATAAATGGAGATGAGACAATCTCCCCTGCAGAAGAATTCCAATAATGTGTGTAGATGCTCCACCTTCAAGGAGTGAAGTATAACCCCCCCCCTCCTTAAGTGTGGGCTGCACATAATAACCTCCTTCCAGTGAGGACAGTATGGGGGGCAGGGGAGAGTAACTTCACAGTGGATGAACCTGACAAACACTCCTTTTGTCCAGGTGATGGAGGTCAAGGTCAACAGTGCTAAGTCATGTGGGTAGTATGTACCCTTGGTATGTGATAAAAATGGCACTTTAGCTCTGTGGGCTTCTTCCCAAAAACCCAAACACCAGTCTAATCATGAGAGAAACATTAGACAAATCTCAATTGAGGGACATTTTACAAAATGCCTGGCCAGTATTCAAAATGGTCATCAACACTTTGCTGTACAGCAGAAACTAACACAACATTATAAAGCAACTATACTCCAATAAAAATTAATTTTAAAAAAAATGGTCATCGAAAAAATAGAAGTCTGAGAAACTGTCCCAGCCTAGAACAGCCTAAAGAGACATGACAACTACAAGTAAGGTGGTGTCCTGGGTGGGATCCTGGAACAGAAAGGGCACATCAAGGCAAACTAAGGACATCTGAATAAGTATGGACTATAAATGTGTCAGTATCAGCTCATTAATTGTAACAAATATTAATACTGTAAAATAATAATAAGGGAAGGTATGTGAGGAGTGTAGGGAAACTCACTCTACTATCTTCCCAATTTTCTGTAAATCTAAAATTGTTCTAAAAAATAAAGTTTATTTTTTAAAAAGCGCTACCCCTCCTTGAGCTCATATCCCTTCTGGTTATAACAGCTCATGAAAGATATTCAGGCATGTCCATCACCGTTTCCACAAAGGCCAACAAGACCTATGTGTGAATCTCTTCCCCCACATACACAGGAGCATTTGCTCCCAAATAAACCCTGTTCCCACTGCCGACCCCATGAAAGCGGAATTGAAAACTGGAATCTGTCCCCAGGGTTGTTTCACAGGTGTTTATTCCATACTCATTCAGTAGATGCTTACTGAGCCCCTTCTGGGTGCTAGGTACATGCTAGATGCTCATAACTCAAGGTAAACACAACTTCCCTGCTCTCTATCCACATGGAGTCCACACCACAGTGGGGAACAGACACTAAACAAGGAAATGCCATAAGTCACCTCTCAGATATCATGACAGTTACAGAGAAGGGAAAGTCAGGCTGCTGGGAGGGGAGGGGGGCCGTGAAAGGGCAGGGAGGCTTCTATGAGGAAGAAAAATTAAACTGAAGCCTACAGATTCTGCTTTAAACTAGTTTGCTCTAATTAGTTCTTGGCAACTTGAATGGCACATATGGTGTTTGTGTAGGGTACAAGAGAATCTGGTCTTGATGTTCTTGTAAGCAGAGAAAGATGGGGCTCACCTGTGTAGGTAAATGATAATTGCCTAAGTGATATTCCTCTACAAAATTAATCTTCTTTATTGTTTTCTTTAACCCCAAAAGTAAGCACCAACATCCATTTATGAAAAACTCTATGGAGACAATAAAATGATCAGTGTTTGCCAGGGGTTAGCAGGGACTGAGGTATGAATAGGTGGAGCACAGAGGATTTTTAGGGCAGTGAAAATATTTGGTATGATACTGTAATGGTAGACAAATCATTATACACTCGTCTGAACCCATAGAATGGACAACACCAAGAGTGAACCCAATGTAAACTATGGAATTTGGGTGATTGTGATGTGTCCATGTAGGTTCATTAGTTGTAACAAATGTCCACGCTGGTGTGGGATGTTGTAATGGGGGAGGCTATGCATGTGGTGGGGGCAGAGGGTATAAGGGAAACCGCTGTACCTTCCACTTGATTTTGCCATGAACCTAAACTGCTCTTTAAAAAAAAAAAGTAGGGACTTCCCTGGTGGTGCAGTGTTTAAGAACCCACCTGCCAATGCAGGGGACACGGGTTCGATCCCTGGCCCTGGAAGATCCCACATGCCACGGAACTAAGCCCGTGTGCCACAACTACTGAACCTGCACTCTAGAGCCCGCAAGCCACAACTACTGAAGCCCGTGCACCTAGAGCCCGTGCTCCGCGACAGGAGAAGCCACCGCAATGAGAAGCCCGCGCACCGCAATGAAGAGTAGGCCCCGCTCGCAGCAACTAGAGAAAGACTGCATGCAGCAACAAAGACCCAAAGCAACCAAAATTAAATAAATAAAATAAGTAATTTTTTTTAAGTATTTTTTTTACAAAAAGTGACTGAGCACTATAAAAGATTCAAATAACATAGAAATGTACACTGCATAAAATGAAAAAAGCAAACCCTGATCAATTCCTTATCTTTGAATGAGCCATTACAATTAATTTTTATCTTTGAATGAGCCACTACAATTATAGTCTAGATTGTTCCTGTGCATGTATCTATCTACATGTGTGTATCTACCTATATGTTTTTGCAGAAATGAGATCATAGAATGCATAGTTTTGTAAATTTTTCCATTGACAAGCCTATCTTGGACATCTTCACTTGGTGGTACAACTAGGTTTACTCATTTGTCCTAGCAATGACATTCTTTCCTTCTTTAAACAATTCCCTATTGATGGTCATTTGGATTGTTTCTTATTACCAAAAAACAAAAAAAATGTTACACTGAACTTATTTGTATATTTATTACTGTGATCTTTCTTGAATTTTTCTAAAGGGTAAATTGCTGGAGCAAAAAGTATACACATTATATATATTTTAATAAATATTGTCAAGTTTTTCTCAATTTTGCATCAAATTAACACTCAACAGCATATGAGAGTGCCAGTTTCCCTAAACCCTAATCAACCTTCAGTAATCAGTAATCAACCTTGTTAATTTTTTAATTCTACCAATCTCTGTGAAAGTAGCGCATTGTTTTGATTTTCATGCCTTAAATATTAGAAAGTTTAAAAATTCTAGTATCTGTTAAATGGCCAGTTGTATTTATTCTTCTGACTCTCCATATTCTCTCCATACTTTACTATTGGATTGTTAGTCTATTTCTTATTTATTTATAAGAGTTCCTTGTATACTGTGGAAAATAGCTATCTGTCTACTCTATGTGTAGGGAATACATTTCTCCAATGAGTCCTTTTTCTTTGTTTATTCCCTCTCCCACTCTCCCGTCAGGGACTCTGAATGGCTAGAAGCCGTCTTTGATTTAAGGCAGGGATAAGGTTTTGTGGGAAAGACAACCATCAAGTAGGAGAGTGTCTCAGTCTTAAACACCCGCATCTCCTCAGGTCACTGGCGGAAACTGTAGTGTCTGTGGTGCTCGGCTGTGTGGGGAAAATATTGGGAGGGAAACCATGATTGTGATGAAATGTGACATTCTGCAGTGAGCGGAGTGAGGGAGTCTATGCTGGTGAGTCAGTGGGTTTGTTGGCCGATAGGGAGAGTGACATGTCACAGCTTTAGGAAGAAGTGTTCCAGGTAGCCCGGCCTGGAAAATGCAGTGCTGACCACCAGCTGCTGGGAGCCTCGGATTACTGTGCAGCTCAGGGCCACGTCAGGCCTTTCCCAAATGCAGGTCCTCCCTGAATGCAGACCACCCACCCACGGCAGTCCCAGACCTACCAGACTACAGCCCTAAGGGCTGGGGATGGTCTGTACAGGAGGAAGCTCTAGCAAAGAGAAGCCAGGTCTTTATAAAGAAGGGGGAGCTTGTCCCAAAGGCTGGGACAGGTTCACTGAGAGGCTGAGAGGCATGGAGGAGACCATGGTCCCAACTGACCCCAGAATCAGAAGAAACTGTGGCAAGTCCTCCTGGGGCCCCAAGGTCGTCATGGAGGACAGGTACCACACCGAGGTGGCAAGAGTCCTGTTTGGCATTTTTTGCTTCAAACAAAAAATGAAAATTAGGCCTATTGCATCTGTTCTCCAAGGAACACCCCACCTTCAGTTCAGCTCCTGCAATGACAGACCCACCTTTACATTCTGAAGATCTCCGGGGGGTCCAGCTCCAATTGTGGCTCTGGGCTTTTTAATTTCTGGAAGGCAGTTCTTCCAGGGTATCTTTAAGAAATTTGAAAAAAGTGTTGCCACTGGAGTTTCAATGATGCTAATCAATTTTCTGGCTATCTCCTTCAGGCCACTGTCTGGTGGCATCATGCCTAAGAAAGGGGCCTCAGCTCTAATGACTTGGAAAATATCAGCAGCCTGTGGGAACTGGTGGTTAACGTGAAATCTGTGTGACGTTGAAGGCCTCCATCTAGCAGACTACAGAGTCCCCTATCCAAACCAGTCAGCTGGGTATGTTCCAGAAGGTTAGATGTGTTCCATGGCCATGTGTGCGGTATATAATTATGCCTTCCAGGAGATTTCTTTCAAATGTAACTTCCCAAATACATAGAGATGGTGTTGATAGGTACCCACACATATGCACACCTGTAATATTTCAACATTCAGAAGGACAAGATCAAGAAACTTTTAAATGAAAACAGTCTATGAAGACCATTTTTAGGAGCCACTTTAAAGATCCTTACAACAGTTTCATGAGGTCTGTCCTTATTAACATCGTCATTGGGATCATGAGAAATCGGAGGTACTGAGAGGTTGGGTAACTTACCCAGCTTCACACAGTGGGGGAGGGGAAAGCCAGGATTTCAACCCCAGCAGGTGCCCAGCTGTGAGTGCTCAAGATGAGAACCAGGTGGGAAGTGCCCTACAGGTTCCAAAGCACTGCCCATTGTTCACCTCAGGCGGTCTCCAAACTGACCTGAGAGGCGAGGATTCCCCACTCTACAGAGAAGAAAACCAGCTCAGAGAGGTGAAGAAGTGAGGATGGAAAGGGTGCTTGATACAAAATTGTGACAGCTGGGTTTGATATTGGCATGCGGTCTTCTCTCCGTCCTTCAAAGCAGTCTTACTTCCAGGGAAATGCTCCAGAGCTGGGCATTTCCCCCTGAATGAACCCCAGCCCCAGGAAAGCCCCTGTGTCCCATCCCCAGGCAATCTGCCTTCACCTCTCAGAGTCTGTCTCAAGGGGTGAGGCAGAAGTTCCCCCACTCTCCTCTTTGAAGCTGTTTCACCTCAGAAGTTTCTCATTTGGATCAAGAACTCAGATCTGAAACATAGGCTCCTCAAGGCTCCCCCTTCTCAATGGTAACCCGCCCCACTCTTAGCCCAAAATAATTCTCACCCAGCCCAATCTGAGACGTGGACCTCCAGGTCCCCCCACCCTGATTCCTAGCCTAGGCCTCTCCCACATCGGCACCTTGCCCCTGATTTCTCACCCAGATCACGGATCTCTCACTCAAAATGAGCTCATTTTGCCCAGGATTTAGTTCCTAATAGCTGAATCCTGGTTTACATTTGTGCTGCCGCCCCAGCTATCAACCTGCCACCCCTTCCCCGTTTCTCTGGTTCGACCCGTGTGCTCAATCTCAGAGTGAAAGGAAAAGACTCACGGATCTCGCAGCACCACCTGCAACCAGCACCGAAGCCTCCCTCAAAGCATCCTTCCGCCCTCCCGACTGGCCGCGCAGCGCCTGGGCACTAGTGCCACCTGGCGGCTGAAGATCAAACTGCCGCTAGTGATTTCCCGAAAGGAGGCCTTCCAACAGCACGTCAACATTCTACAAACAAAACAAAAAAAAAAAAACGTGATGAGCGCCTATTGTGTGCAGTACCCTGAATACAAAGACAGGAAGCAAAGTCATTGTCCTAGAGGAGCCCGTAGTCTAGCAGGGAGGTATAAGCAGAAATCATTTCAGCACAGGTTGTATGTGCTACAGTACATTTTCTTTCATCTAGGAGACGATAGCAAGCAACACGTGAAAACTGAAATGAAGCAGGAAGGCCTCTTGGAGGAGGCGTGCAGGATGACCCGCAAGGGGCAGGTGGAGCACACACAGACACCGGGAGAGGAAGGGGCTGCAGGAATGGGAAGAGATATAGCTTGGGGGGGCCTGTGGCCCAGGTCTCTGTTCCTGATGGAAGCCAAGGCAGATGTAAACTGGAGGAGACTGGTCCAACGTGCTGTGTGTGGGATGCAGGCTCCTAAGTCTGCATGTGAGTGCTTTAAGGATGTGAGAAATGGCGAAAGCAATGGCCTTACAGTTAATTTAAAAAGGAAAAAAAAAAAAAAAAAGGAAAAAATGAGCTTTTCAAGCATCAGAATTTACCAGAAGCATGACAGTCTGAGGGGGAAAGGACAAAAGGGGAGTAAGTGAGCTTATTGCCTGCCTAGGTTTTCCCCAGATCCCTCCTCACACATCTCCAGGGGTTCAAGTAAGGTTGGGGGTCTCAGTGTAGGGGAGGGAAGCAAACGGGACTGGGTGGGGGAGAAATGACTCCCTCCACAGCCCCTCCAGCCGAACAACTCAGTGTGCAGAGGGCTGATGTGAATGCGGGGGATGGTGGGTCACGTGGCCAGGCGCTAACAGGATGGACTTTCACAGCAGGAGTCGAGGCAAGGGTAACCGGCTGAATCAGCCACAGTGAGTTCCCAGTGAACCGACCACTCAGATCAAGACTCCGCCAGCCAAGAGGAGGGGTGTGGAGAAGCCCCACATGCAGGGCAGCAGAGCCGGGCCAAGCAGACCGGGGCTGAGGCCAGGAGAGCAGGGCCAGCGGGACCCAGGGAATGTGGACAGAGCCCAGTGTCGCAGCCACATCCACGTGATGAAAACGCAGGAGAGCAGCAAGACCAATACCTTCCACCAAGAAGACTGTGGTCCCGGTCAGGCCGCAGGTGGGGTCTGTGGCCTCCATGGGAAAGGGAGCCCTGAGGCCAGGACAGCCTTTTCCACTTTTGTCCTCAGGCCTCCCACAGGCCCTTCAGGTCGCGGGTGCCGAGTAAATGTTTCCTGGATGTGAGGATGATGCAGCTTCCGCCTGAAACCACCAAAGAATTCCTGTAACAGGCATCACTGAAGATAAAGGCCCCTTGGCCTCCGAGCTCCCCTTTCCCCCGAAGGAATTCCTGACTCGTCAGTGCTCAGAGGCGCCTGCCTGCTTTGAACTCTGCTCCTCGGCCTGCCAACCACCCAGCTCCCAGAGGTCCTAACAGCCAAGGCTGCCTCGTCCCATTTCTCCTGACCTAACCCCTTGAGCACCAGCTTCACCCCTGCCCCAGCGCGGCCCAGACCCAGGACCAGTGCAGGCTCAGGACTGGGGACAGCGATTGCGGGCTAAGTGCCTGGTGTTTCTCTCAAACCTGAGCACAGGACTTCATCCACGGATTCAGTGAGCGCTGGTTGCCTGTCACCCAGGCCTCTCAGCCAGAAACAAAACTGCACATTCCGGAGCTCATTCTGGTTTTCCTAGACACCACCCCAACTGGTGTTGGGGGTTCCTCCTCCTGGGAGAGTCTGCACCCACACTCAACATCCCATGAGGTCCTTAGCTCTATCCCTGGGGCAGAGGGCTTACAAAAGTCCCATGTCCCCCAAGTCACTGGTGCTGGGCTGCCTGCACTCCCAGAAAACTCTAATAAATCGCTGGCACCTAACTCTTACTGCCTGTCCCCTCACTGTCAAGGCTGCTCTCACCCCTTGCCCTGTAAGAAGGGAGCAGAGTCCTTCTTCTGTAGCACAGCCCCAATCTGTGTGTCCAGCAAATCACTGAGGCCCAGCCACTGATTTCCATGTGATGATGAGAGAGCCGGGGTCACTTCCTCTTCTCTTCTTGCCAACTTCTCTTGGTAAGTTTCCCTGATAAAACCTGTCCCCTAACCCATACAAATTTTCAGGAATTCTTCCTGAGATCTAGGGTATAATGGTGGTAATCACAAAAGACTCACCTTGCAAAATGTCACAAGACACTGGAAACTGTGCAGTGGGGACACAAAGGTGATTTTTAAAGGGGGGACGAAATGAAAGAGAGGGGGGATTAAAAGCTGTTCCTGCAGATGCCTGCTCTGCCCACCACTGCCCTTCTCCAAGCCAGGAAGCTTCCCTGCTTCCCCACCTCCCTGCCTCCTACCCCACACGTTCATCTGGACTCTCCTTTCCAGATTTCATTCTCTTGCCTCAACTTCTTTGAGAAACTGTCAGAAAGTCTGGGTAGTCAACCTCCTCCGAAATACTGATGAAATCTTCCCATATCCTTGTGTAAAGATCCACCTACTGAAATGTGAAGCAGCACTGCCTTGTCAGTGAAGGGTCTTAGTGAAGAATGATGGGTGGGAGATAGAGGGGTGGGCTCTGCCTGTCTTATTCTTGAAGAAAATCCTAAGAACCCTCACAGGAGTGGGGAGCTGTGTGAACAGCAGACGATAATATGCTGAGACTGCTCTGTCCCTGGTGGCCAGGGGGACAGAATCTGGATTCCAGGTGGTGGTAAAAAGTGGTGGTAGCAGGACAGGAAGCAGATCAACACTGGGGCTGGAAGTGTGGAGAATCCTGCTTAGAAATGGAGCTGGGCCTGTGTCATAGAGGGAGGGTAAGAATGAAACAGTATTAAATGCCTACTATGTGCAGGGCACTGTGACAGGAGCTTATATACGTTCTCCCTCATAATTCCTATAACTTAACTACCTGGTCTACAGAAATGTATGCACCTGGCTCCAGGTGACACAAGAAAAAGGCTCCTGGACCCTAGAGAATATCATACTAAGTGAAGTAAGACAGAGAATGACAAACATTATATAATACCACTTCTATCTAGAATCTTAAAAAACAATACAAACAATAAATAAACAAAAAATAAATAAAAAAACAACAATACCTGTAAAAATGGTACAGATGAACCGGTTTGCAGGGCAGAAGTTGAGACACAGATGTAGAGAACAAACATATGGACACCAAGGGGGGAAAGCCGCAGGGGGTTGGGGATGGTGGTGTGCTGAATTGGGCGATTGGGATTGACATGTATACACTGATGTGTATAAAATTGATGACTAATAAGAACCTGCTGTATAAAAAAACAAACAGGGCTTCCCTGGTGGCGCAGTGGTTGAGAATCTGCCTGCCAATGCAGGGGACATGGGTTCGAGCCCTGGTCTGGGAAGATGCCACATGCCACGGAGCAACTAGGCCCGTGAGCCACAATTACTGAGCCTGCGCGTCTGGAGCCCGTGCTCCGCGACAAGAGAGGCCGCGATAGTGAGAGGCCCGCGCACCGCGATGAAGAGTGGCCCCCGCTCGCCGCAACTAGAGAAAACTCTCGCACAGAAACGAAGACCCAACACAGCCATAAATAAATAAATAAATAAATAAATAAATAAACAAACAAACAGAACAACTAATACTAAACTTTCATTGGGTTATTTGTATGGAAATATGTTAATATAAATGTTTCAGACATTACATGAAATTTCTAAAAATCGTATATGTTCTGGTATAATGTTGTAAGTCATAATCCTAGTTATTACTTTAAAATGTATATCTCAGAAATAACTAATTTTCTTGTCAACTGCATTATTACGAACTTTCATCAAATCTTTAACCGTGGTCATTTTTAAGTCTTTTGTCATTTACAGACAGTTCTGGGTGTACTCTGATGATTTTGCAAATATGTTCCTATAAAAGGGTTTCATCCTCAAGAAATTCATGGAAAAGACTCTGACAAGTACAGGTTTCTGGTAACTGACTGTACTGCTGAACTGAATGAATAAGCATTTTCAGAACTCTAATGAAAAACTGATGAACTTATAAAAGTGCTAACAAAAGATCAAAATGAAAAAAAAAATTAATTACATGGGACTGAGTGAACTGATGAGGATGAGTATAATTTTTGTGACTTTCTGTTAAATTTAAAAAAAAAAAATCCCCCCAAAAAAAAAAAAAACAATACAAATGAATCTCTACACAAAACAGAAACAGACATGCAGACATAGAAAACAAACTTATGATTACCAAAAGAGAAAGGGATACAAACTACTACACATAAAATAGACAAGCAGCAAGGATTTACTGTACAACACAGGGAACTATATTCAATATCTTGTAATAATCTATAATGGAATATAATCTTTAAAAAAATAATGGAATCACTTTGCTGTACACCTGAAACAAATACAACATTGTAAAGCAAGTATACTTCAATTTTCAAAAAATGAACAACAACAAAATAAAAGAAGACAGGAAGAGGGTAAAGTAGAAAGAAAAAAAGAAAAGGATCCCGTAACACTGGGTGAAAGAAAGCAGAGAGGAGAGAACACAAACTCTGTGCCTTCACTTGTGTGAATCCCCAAAACAGGCAGCATAAACCACCATGTTCATGGATGTCTACTGAGGTGGTCAAACTATAGAGAAAAGCAAGTGCTTATCTCTGGGGAGGGGGACCTCGTGATTTTTAAGGGACACACAGAGACTCCTGGGGCACTGGGGTGTTCCATCTTGTGAACTTAGGTGCTTACATTGAGTAATTTTTATAATAATTCATTAAGCTATACATTTATTGCTATATACTTTCTGTGTGTTATTTTTCACAATCAAAAAGTCTTTAACAAAAGAATCTTGTGGATAACTGTTGGGCATTAAGTGTTTCCAGTATTTGGGGGATTTTGTTAGGATTCATCACAGATGTGGGTAATGAGACAGATGGTATGAACACTTTACAGCTCTTGATGCATATTGCAGACCCTATGTGGTCTCACAGTTTAATTTGCATTTCTATGACTACTGGTAAGTTACAACATGTTCTCAAATGTTTCTTAGTTGGTTGTATTTTTTATTTTGTGAATGACCTATACATATCTTTGAATATTACCCTTTGGGGAAATCCAGTCATGTTTGGGATGCTGAATCCTCGGCATTTTGAGGGCAGAGAGGTGTCCATGGAGAGGAAGATACTAAAGATACCAAAGGGGCGGGGGTCACCGGAGGGAGCAGCTGGTGGCCCTTCCCCAGGCTGCAGATGCAGAGCTGTGAGAATCCTTTCTGTTTGGCTCCACCCATCCTGTGTCCCCTGAAGCAGCTCATGGGACAGGTCCTGGGGATGCAGTGAGCAGACTTCACATCTGCCTGAGAGGAGCAGGTCCAGAGGGGCAGCAGACAAAACAAAACAAGGCAACTGAGACACAGGGCTGGATGGGACACACACGGTGATGGAGGGTAGACAATACACACAGGCAGGGTTGGGGAAACGAGCACTTGAGCTGGGCCAGGAAGGAGTGTGGAGAGGGGGGGATGGGGGCGGGGGAAGCTGAAAGAACTGTGAGCAAATAGAGAACTGCGTGGAATGGGTGAAACGTCGGGCACGTTTGAGACTAGTCTGGAGACACTGGAAGAGACCACAAAGTCCCTGGATGCCACACGCAGAGTTAAGATTTATCTTGTAAGTCAGCATTTCTAAAGTGTGTGATGTCAGAATGCTAATTTAGCAGAACAGTTAGGGCTTTTGCTTGATAAAAGACAGAAGGAATGTGAATCCCATGGTCATACATGTTGTGAAATACCAGACTGAAGAATTTAAATTAATGTTCCCACTGGAGTAGGGGCTATGAATATCTCAGAAGGGATCAGTCTGTACATTTCCTAAACTTCTCTGATCTCTGCCTACCTTTCTGGAGGAGCATTTCTCAGAACTGATGCTCCATGGAGCACACTGAGAATTTCTGACATGGATAAATTGGGTGTCAGTTTGTGAACACAGTGAGTGCAGGAGCCAAGCTATGTTGTATTCTCTCCACAATCCTCGCCTTCTTCTCGCCCTCCTCACCTGTGAAAGCTCATCAGCAATGTGATCCTTTCGATGAATCCCTATTTTAGTAGCACAACCACTTCTACTCACTAAATATGAGCTATTAGGGCAAAACTTTTTCTTGGTCTACTTAGGCTGCCGTAACAAAATGCCAGAGGGAATTCCCTGGCAGTCCAGTGGTTAGGACTCCATGCTCACTCTGCTGTGGGCCCGGGTTCAATTCCTGTTTGGGGAACTAAAATCCCACAAGCCACATGGCCAAAAAAAAAAAAAAGAGAGAGACTGGGTGGCTTAAACAACAGAATTCTCATAGATCTGGAGGCTGGAATGTCCAAGACCAAGGTGCCAGCTGATTCACTTCCTGGTGAGAGCTCTCTTCCTGGCTTTCGAAGGCCACCTTTGTGCTCTGTCCTCACATGGCAGAGTCAGAGACAACTCTCTGGTTTCTCCTCATAGGAGGGCAACTAATCCCATCATGAGAACCCCACCCATATGACCTCCTCTAAACCTGATTACCTCCCAAATGCCCCATCTCCAAAACCATCAAATAGGGGGTTAAGGCTTCAACATATGAATTTGGGGGACACAACTCAATCCATAACAACCTGTCTGCCCCCAGTCCAGACCCTCCTCAATGGTACATTCATTCCTTCAACAAACTGGTAACAAACTTCTACTATGTGCCAGTCACTGCTCCAGGTGCTTAGGATACACCCATGAATGAATCCAACAAAACCCTCTACCCTCATCATTCCATTAGAAGGAGGAAGACACTACACAACAGTCATGATAAATAAGGAAATGGTATAGTGTGTTAGAAGGTGATAAGGGCTCTGGGACAAGCAGGGTAGGGAGGATCCAGACCTGGGAGAGTGGTTTTAATTTTACATCAGAAGGTCAGAACAGGCTTCATCAAAGGAAAGACTTTTGAGAAAAGACTGGGAGGAGGTGACAGAGTGGCCATCCTAAGGAATAACTTCCTTGGTGGAGGTGACAACCCTTGTAGTGGCCCTCAGGGGGGACCATGCCTGGTGTGTTCCAGGAACAGGAGGCCAGAGTGGCTGGAGCAGATGTGAGTGCAGGCAAGAGGGGAAGGAGATTCTGAGATCAGAGAGGTAACGAGGAGCCAGATCAGATCCATCTTGACCTGGAATCTCAGGATGCCCATGCCAGAAGGGGCCTCAAAGACTGCATGATAACCCACCACTTGCTGGTCAGGTGAGAAAACGAGGTGGACAGAGTCGATGGGCACTGGAATAGAACTTGGTTCCTGTACAGTTTCCCAAAGCCAGGTCTTGCTAGTGAGGACCTTGCCTGGGTCCTGTGCAGGGCTGTGCTCTCCACTCGGTCCAGGACAGACCACCCCGGTGGCCACAGCAGCAGGGCAGGGAGACTGGGTGGCTGCCGCTGCAGCACTGTCCACCAGGGGGCGCTGGCCCACCGCGCAGCTTCTCCCTTCATCCCCGGAAACTCCCTGATCTTGGCTCCGCAGGGCTGTCGCCACCTGGCTCTGTCCCCACCTCCAGCCCACGCAGCGGCTCCTTCCCACCCAGGCTTGCCCCCTTTGTCTCAACCAACCTCCCTGCCTCTCCTTCTCCCCCTCCCCCTCGCCCTCCCCCCTCTTCCCAAGCTACCGGGTGGGACAGCCCAGCCCCAAGAAGAGCTCTGAGAAGGGGACCCCGCCTGGCTTTTGAGGGGCGGAGGAGTGGGAGGTGAGGAGGGGGTGGCGGAGGGCGGGGCGGGGCGGGGGGGAATGTGCACAGTCACCAGTGTTTTCTGCCCTGCTCCCCGGGGGCTGGCTCTTGCTCTCTCCCGGTTGTGTTTGCTGCTGGGGGGTCCCCAGGGGCTCATTTGGAGCCCGGGAACAGGGCAACCGGGGAGTAAGGGCAGAGGCGAGATTCGGAGAGGAGAGCGGGGCCTCTGCCCGCCAGAGCCCCTGGGAAAGGAGGCCGCTCCCCCCCAGCCCCACTCGCAGGGCTTATCGCCTTCCACAGCCTCGGAGAGGCGGAGACCGAGGCACCGGAGAAAGACTTCCAGGCACCCTCCTTCCCTGCCCCCGGTGCCCGATGTGTCAGGACGAGGCCGGGGTGGACTGTGCCCGCACGCCGCTCTGCTCCAGGCCACCCTGGGTCCTGCAGGGCTGCGGCGGGCGGTGCTGCCGCGGCCCCTTATCGACGCCCTGTGCCCAGGCCACACCCGCCTGGCACACACACCCAGCGGGGAGAGGAGAAACGTCCAGAGAGCCCCTACCCCACCGCTGCACAGGCCGGGGACGGGAGGGAAAGCCAGGACGGCTGATGCGGGGTGGAGGAGGGGGGGTCGGCGCCGAGTCTCTCTGCCCCACTGTCCCCAGCGTCTCCTGCGTCCTCTTCCCCCACCCTGACCGCGCTCTCTGGGCCTCTGAGGCCTAAACCCCCAGACCTGAAGAGCAGAAGTCAGCGGGAGTCCCCAGCTGACCAGGGAAACAGGCTTCTCCCCTGAACCTTGGTCTTGCTCAGCAGCTGGCCCGAGGCCAAGGGCAAGGTTTCCCCTCTCCAGAGGAAGACTTCCTGCTGGCCAGAGGCCGGGGAAGTCCCAGAAGCCGAGCTTCCCCTGCCCTCCAGGGACTCACACCCGGCCCGGCCAGGCCGGGGAGCTGCTGGGCCCTCCCACAGCAGAGCGGGCCGGGGGCGGGGGGAGGGGCTGAGGGCCCGGGGGGAGGGGCTGGGGCGGGACCGGGTGAGAGAGGGGCTGGGGGGACGTCAGGGAACAGGGTCAGAAGCCCAAGAGGGAGGGAGAGGGGCCCTCGTTCACCCCTTCACTTCTGGGTATGGGGTTGCATCACTGGTATCCCGCTCAGGGGAGGGGCTGAGGGCTGGCCGGACAGTGGAGGGAGAGGAAGGGAGGGGGCTTGGAGACAGGGAGGGGCGGGTGCCCGATTTGTCTGTCAGAACCAGGAGGAAGGGATCGTGATGGGCTAAGGGGAGGGAGGAGACAGCTGGCAAGGCCCACTCTTCCCCAGGCGCTGGGACTGGTGGTCCCGCCCTCCCCCCTTCACAGTCGGCTGGGGTGGGAAGATGGGGAAGGGAGGAAGGAGAGAGTGAGAGAGAGGGCTGTCCACGTGGCAGAAAGCGAAGCCCCCGCAGGAGAGAAGGCAGCGTGCATGGGGTGGTGCTGGGCATTAGAATGGTTATTCTTGTCCTGTTTCCCTAGAGATCTCCTTCGGGCCCCCTCACAACAGCTGTGATGTATTCCTCCTCCAGCTCCCCTGCTGATGGCTTAGGGGACCAGGCCCAGAATCCCAGCCAAGGGCAGGAAGCCTAGTCTTCCCTGCAGTGAGCACCCCCACCCCATATTCTGTCTCCCTCCTTTGCAGCTAACTGCCCTCCTGACCAAGCTGAGCCTCCTCCTCCAGGAAGCTCTCCTAGACTGACCTCCCCACACCCCCTCATTCCAGGCTCTTCTTCAATCCGGCCACAATGGCCAGACAACCTTTCCTCTCCTGGGTGCTGATAGGTGGCTGTGTTAAGTGTTCTAAGCCCTGTGGTTTCCTGGGTGTGTCTTGGGTCTCCCATTAGTAACAAGTCCAGGGCAGGGACCTTGACGTCTGGTCACAAGCCAGTCCATGTGGGGAGGGGGTGGGGGAGCCGCCAGTGGATTTTCACAGCCCCGAATCCTAATTAAAGGGTCCCCATCTCTCCATCACAACCTGCCTAAGCCTGACCTTTGCATCTCCCCTTCCCCACTTTCTTCTCAAACCCAAGCCATCAGCCTCTCCCAACTTCCGGTTTTCAGTTAACAGGTCCACACTTCTCCCACCCACCCAGGCTGGAAACCTGGAGTCATCTTGACTCCTTCCTCCGACAGCCCAGATACAGGCTCACATCCAGCCCTGCCTTTTCCAGCGCTCCAACTCCAGTCACCTCACTTCATCTCAAGTCAGCAAGCATTCTTGATCACCTGCCAGGGCCTGACTGGTGTCAGGTGCTGGTACACAAAAGATGAGTAAGGCCCAGGCCTTGCCCTCGAGGGCGTCACCGCAGTGTTAGTCGCACTATAATAAGTCCTATACTGGAAGCACAGAGAGCTTTGGAGTTGGAGAGATGCATTTCCACTGGGGACATGAGGAAGACAGTCTGGACTCACCAGTGACTGGCTGGGTGGCCTTGGACAAGTTACTTAACCTCTGAGCCTTTGTTTCCTCAACAACAATAGAGGAATGATAAAAACCCTTGCAGGACTTGGGAGGATTAACTGTAGTAATAGCTAACATTTGTTAGCTCTCATTAGGTACCAAGCCCTCTCCTAAGTGTTTTATAGGTAACAGGTCATCTTGTCCTTGCAGCCCCCTGTGAGGTAGGGGACACCATCATCCCTATTTTCAGATGAAGAAGCTGAGGCTCGAGGAGGTTAAGCACATTGCCGGAGTGAGCCCAACTATAAAGGACTGATGCCAGGATTTGATGCAAGACATTGTTTCATAACGATCATACTCACCTATGCAAGTTTATTTTCAAAATAATTATAATAATAACTAACTTTTTTTTTTTTTTTGAGCTCTACTCTGTGCCAGGCTCTATGTTGATAACTTTACTTGCATTTAATCCTTAGAACAACCTTAAATGGCAGATATTATCGTATTGTAAGAAAAAAGAGGCTCAGAAAGGTTAAGTAATGCCCCAGGTCATGCAGCTAGGTCCCTGGAGAGTTAAACTTGACCCCAAGTCTGTCCAACACCAGAGTTTTCTCTTCTGCCCTGCACCCTCCCGTGGCTCAGCCTGTCTGCTCACCTCCCGAGCTCACACAGTCACCATGCTTGTTAATGTCCACCCCCCACCAACTCTCCACATCACCTCTGATTCTGAACACCTCCACAGCTCAGATTCCCACCCACCATTCAAGGCCCAGCGTTTCTGGAAGCCCTCCACACTGATTCATTCAAGCCCACCCTGGCGTCTCTTCCAGACAGCACATAGCACATTTGTGGCATGTATTTTGACACTTGATCATATTTAAATGACAGTGTAATTATATATTATTTGGCTTTGTCTTCTAATTATTTAATATTTAGAAACCGTATATCCCCAATCAGTGCAAAACTTCCTTGAGTGCAAGAACCTTAACTTTCCCTTCACTTATTCTGTCTCCTCCCCCTCCCACCCCATCCCTTCGCAGACTGCTAGGCACACAGCAAGTGCTCCTTAAATAAACAGAGATGTAAAAGGCATTGAAGAGGCAGGAATTCCTAGATGATTAATCACCTTCGTATCTTATTGTACGGGTGCATATCTATACAATATGTAACCCCGGGGCAGACAAGCATAAACCTCACCTGAAGGCAGCTTCTCCCTAGGATTCTGGGAGCTAGGGTCCTTTGAGGATAGATCAACCAAAGGACAGCTTTACTGTCCCCTCCCCACTGGCAGTGCCAATTCCTTGTCCTTCCCTCCCTATCCTCCCTGGATGAGGGTGCTAAGAGATTTATCTGAGGGGAGGAGAGGGGTAATGGTGGGACAGAGAGGGCGCACAGGGGCCGCTGACAGCACTTAAGCCCAATGTGTCTGACCCTCCTGTGTCTCTGCAGTGACCCACACAATCAGGCCGGGTTTCGGGAGTTGGTAACCCACACAGAGGCACAGCGTCCAGCCCTCAGAAGGTCCCCGCAAATGAAGGTGAAAACATAGCCTGGGCTCCTTCCTGGCTCTGCCACTTATGAGTGACAAGGGAGTTATGGGGCAATTTGCTGACCTCCCTCAACAGGCTCTTAGCTTTGTCTTACAGTTCCATCGTTTCCTCATCTATAATGAGCAGATTCCCCTTAGTGTTTCCACGAGGGCCACGTGAGAAGATGCATGTAAAGAGCTTCATGCAGTGCCTGTCGCATTGTAAGCACTCAACACAGGGCAGCCATCGTGGGTGCTGTTGTGATTATTGCTGAGATGGGAGACACAGATGGGAGTTGCGAATGTACATGGAGCTGGAAAGAGCTGGAGGTTTGGCCTTGGGACCAGACAACTCATACTTGGGGTCCAGAGATCAGGGAAAGAGCTCCTAAGGGTCCAGGCCTCCCGCCATTATTAACTACCCTTTCCCTCCCTCCACTTTTCTAATCATACCTCTCCTGCCTCCTCAGCAAGGGTTGTGCTCTACCTCCAGTAGTTTTCTTATCATGTCTTCAACATAAGCATTGCTTGTCTCTGCTTCCGAAACTTTGCACAAAACATTCTTTCCTAGATAATTCTCCCTCACTCCTTCCCAATACATGCCTATCACCTCCTCCAGGAGGCCTTCTTGACTCGGCCTCTCTACTCCTCTCCTTGATTTCAGGGGCAGCCTCACCTTGCAGTCGCTCAGACCTTGCTTAGTCATGGCCTCCCGCCTCCCCACCCACTGGAGGAAGCAGATGCCATATCCCCCATATTGAATGTAAATGCCGGAGGGCAGACACCTGGCCCCTTTGAAATTCTCCCCACTGCATCAGAACGCCTCTTTCTGAGCTATGAGCTCCGTGTAAGCCCACCTCTCCGTGCTCCGTTTTCAAAGACAGTGAAACACACCTGCCCCTTCTCACCTTCTCAGAGTGATAGAAGGTAACTCAGAAAAGAAGGCTGAACATCTGGGAATCAGGGTTCCAGAGAACAGCAAGATAATCATGATTTAAATGTGCTTCTGTCCTCAGCAACAGGGGTGAAGGAACATCATGGTGCAGTAGAAAAATCCTTCTGGAAAAGAGCCCAGGAGAGCCAGGATCTGATTCCAGCTCCACTCCTGACATGTTGGGTTACCTGAGCAAAGAACTTCTCCATGACTCAGTTTTCCTGAGTGCTGAGGCTGGTGCCTATACGTCCCAGACTGCATATGGCTGGCCCTTCCAAGATCCCTTGGGCTTGGGCGAAACTTTTATTTGTCCACTTATGATTGTAGGAAAATAGAGCTGGCCCTAAATGAAACTGTCAAGATCTGAAAACTATGTTTTACAGACCTTTCTGTTCTTTCATCCCAGATCCCTTCCTCCCGCTTCCAATAGTCAGTGGGAGAAGAGGGGAAGACCCCCTCTCCCAAATATTTCCCTCATTTTTTCCATCTAAACATGAAATAATTTGAGTAGTAGAGTCTTGCAGGAGCGAGGTGAGTTTCAGTCAGTTGCCTTTCCCAGGTCAATTGAACTTTAGGCCTTTAATCAGTAATAGTGATATGACTGACTGTATTCCCTATTCCAATAATGATCTCTAAGAATATTTTGATGGAGAGATCCTAGGGAGCCCTTTATCCCTGAAATTCTTTGTGCCTATTCAAAATATTGCAAATAAACCTTATTTTGTGCTTATTTGGTTCTGTTATCTACTGCTGTATAATAAACCACCCCCAAATTTAGCTGTCTAAAACAAGAGCCATTTTATTATATCTCACAATTTTGTGGGTCAGGAACTTGGACAGGATTCACCTGGGTGATTCTTCTGCGCCACGTGGCACTGAATGGAGTTACCCAGTGGTATTCAGCTGGGGGCTCAGCTCAGCTGGATGGTCCAAGATGACTTTTCTCATATGTGTGGTATCTTGCCTGAGATGCTGGAAAGACTGATCTTAGTTGGGTGCCTTTCCCTTTCCATGTGGTTTCAGGGTCTTTGCACATGCTTTCTCTAGCAGGGGGACCAGACTTCTTAAACGGTAGCTCAGGGTTCCAAGAGAAAAAGGTAGAAGCTGCAAATCCTCTCAAAGCCTAGGCCCAGAACTCTCACGGCGTCACTTCTGCTACACTCTGTTGGTCAAAGCAGTCAGAGGCCAGCCAACATTCAGGAGAAGGGGAAATAGATCCCATCTCTCCAGGAAGGAGTATCCAAGAATTTGTGGCCATCTTTAATCCACCACCCAGAGTAACCTGATGGGGACTCAGAAGGAAGGATGTGTGGGAGAGGAAGTGAGGGACCTGGGATGAAAAAGGCTACGGAGAGTTTCTTGATGTAAAAGTTGAAGTTTCAGACTTGGCTGCGGTCCCTGAAGAAGGTAATAAATACCTCAACCTCCTGGATATCTCTTCTCTCTATACCCCAAACCTAGCCTAGCCTGGTAAGATCCCAGGAGTTTGGCTAATTCAAAATCCAGCCTATGGTCTAGAACCCACTCTACCCAAACGCCTAATCGTTTTCTAGGATCCTCTATTCCCCACCTCCTATCACCTCCTGTCTTCTCCTTTTCTCCTAAGGAATTCAGACCCTGCACATCTTATCCTTACTATCTCCCAGGACTAGTTTCTCTAACCAGTAATCACCACCTTGCATTTAATGAGCACTTCCTTTGTACCAGAGTCTGTGCTAAGTGCTTCAAATTCATTATTACGTTGACTCCTCGCAACAAGGCATTACTCTCATTTTACAGATAAGGAAATTGAGATCCAGAGAGATTATGCAACACACCTGAGCTTGTATGCTCCAACTCAAAAGTGCAGGCTTTAATTACCAGGTTATACATCTACTCTTCCAATTGTCTACCGTTTAAATGACCCATCCGTGTCTTTATGGGATGTGAGGGTTGGAAGGCCCTCAACATGCTAAAACGAGGACCCCGTTAGAAGGCAAGAGAGGGGAGGAGGAAACTTAGGGACCCCAAATCCTTAAAGATGGGAATGCAAGGAATATTCTCTGTTGAAAAGTTATGGTCAAGGTTTCTGTCTGAATTTATGCCATGGCGTGTGAGTCAGTGGTGAGGAGAAATCTGTACGTGATACCACAGAAAACTGGTTACAGAGAGATAAAACAGAACTAACTAAGCAGGAAGAGGGAAACTGAGCAGTTCAGCTGGCAGTATAAAAGCACCAGAGTTACACCTCGCTTAACTGGAAGTCAGTCTCTGACAACCCCAATTCTGTGGAATGAGGCACCAAATCCAGAAGTGAAAAAGGCCTTTAAGCACCCAAAATAGCTAACACAAAGCTCTTGAACCAAAACCAGATCCTTAGCGCTCCACACAGAGCCTTACTGAGTTACACTGTACAAAGTTTCTAAGAGGCTGACCTCTGGCTTCCCAACCCATGGCCCTGGGAGGACAAGGTGGGTGTGGGTGAAAGGCCTTCTGAGAGGGAAGTGTTTTGAGAGCAAAGAGACAGCAAACAACTTAACAGCAAAGGACAACAGGACTCGAAAGTAGACACAGCATTGTGCTATATGTCACTTCACTTTAGAAAAAGGATTATAATGCCTCATTGTCTGGTGTCTGATGGTTTATCAAGCCCTTTCACACACATTATCTCATTTCAACTCCACAGCAAGCCTATGAAGTAGGCGCCAAGGAGAAAAAATTACACAGAGAGGCTTAGTGACTTTTCCACGGTCACACAGATTAGCGAGCAGTGGAGCTAGGAATAAAACCAGGTTTTATGATGTCTAACACAGGCCTTTCCCTCTACACCATGACCCAGCCTTTTCCTCTACACCAGGATGCCTCCTTTTTCATAATGAGGGCTGTGAGTCATTAAGAAAAGGTTAGTTTACACCTAGTAGATTCTGTTGAACAAGACAGGGAAGTAAGTAATACATTTTTTAAATTTTTTTATTAAAAATGATACAAATAGACAAAGGTTGGCATTTAGGATAAAGTTCAGCTTTCTCTTCTCGCTATTGGGTGGGCCAAAAAGTGCCTTCGGTTTTTTAAGTAAAAATAAAAGACACATTTTTCATTTTCACCAAGAACTTTATTGAACAACATATTCACCCTTTTGTTTCACTACCTTCTGCCATTTTTCAGGCAACTTCATAATTCCATCTTCCCAAAACTTCTTATCTTTTTGAGCAAAGAACTGTTCCAGGTGCCTTTTACAGTCTTCCAGGGAACTGAAATTTTTTCCATTAAGAGAATTTTGTAAAGACCGAAATAAATGGAATCCGAAGGTGCAATGTCTGGTGAATACAATGGATGAATCAGAACCTCTCAGACAAGCTGTAACGGTTTTGCCTGGTCATCAAAGAAACATGAGGTCTTGCGTTATCCTGATGGAAGATCCTGATGCATTTTCTGTTGACTAATTCTGGACTCTTTTCATGTGCCAATTTCAGTTGCTCTAATTGGGAGCAGTACTTGTTGGAACTAACTGTTTGGTTTTCCGGAAGGAGACTCCTTAATAGAGGCCTCCCTTCCAATCCCACCATATACACAACATCACCTTCTTTGGATGAAGACCTGCCTTTGGTGTGATTGGTGGTGGTTCATTTCGCTTGCCCCATGATCTCTTCTGTTCCACGTTATTGTACAGTATCCACTTTTCATCGCCCATCACAATTTGTTTTAAAAACAGAACATTTTCATTATGTTTCAGTAGAGAATCGCATGAAGAAATATGGTCAAGAAGGTTCATATCGCTTAAATTATGTGGAAAGCAAACATCAAAGCAATTCACATAACCAAGCTGGTGCAAATGATTTTCAATGCTTGATTTGGATATTTTGAGTATGTCGGCTATCTCCCACATGGTATAACGTTGATTGTTCTCAATTAATGTCTGGATTTGGTCGCTATCAACTTCAACTGGTCTACCCGACCGTGGAGCATCGTCCAGCGAGAAACCTCCAGCACAAAACTTCACAGACCACTTGTGACGCGTTCAGTCAGTCACAGCACCTTCTCCATACACTGCACAACTTTTTTGTGCGTTTCAGTTGTGTTTTTACCTTTCTTGAAATAATAAAGCATAATATGCCAAAAATGTTACTTTTTTTCTTCCATCTTCAATATTAAAATAGCTACACAAAAATTCACCAATTTTGATAAGTCTTTCTTTAAAGGCACACTGATATGACAGCTGTCACATACAATCTAACAAAATTGTTTCGAATGAAGTTAAAGACAACTAAGTGCTACTAGAGCCATCTTACAGAAAAAAAACGAACAAAACTTTTGGCCCACCCATTACATTATAATTCTACTCATTTACCATCTATGCCTAGTTGCCATACAGCACAGTGATGGGCAAATCACTCCGTGTCTCCTCAACTTTCAGGCATCAGTTTCTCCTCTTCATCTTTTTTTTTTTTTAATTTTATTTATTTATTTATTTTTGGCTGTGTTGGGTCTTCGTTTCTGTGCGAGGGCTTTCTCTAGTTGTGGCAAGCGGGGGCCACTCTTCATCGCGGTGCGCGGGCCTCTCACTATCGTGGCCTCTCTTGTTGCGGAGCACAGGCTCCAGACACGCAGGCTCAGTAGTTGTGGCTCACGGGCCCAGCTGCTCCGCGACATGTGGGATCTTCCCAGACCAGGGCTCGAACACGTGTCCCCTGCATTGGCAGGCGGATTCTCAACCACTGCACCACCAGGGAGGCCCCCTCCTCTTCATCTTGATTCTACCACCTTAGTTCTGTTTTCTCCTCTCTCTCTTGAACTTTCAGAAAACTCTCCATTGGGATCCCCACTTCCAGCTATGATCCCTCAAATTTATCCTTCACTTACATCATTCTAACAAAGCCGACAGGAAGAAAGTCACAGCTCTTAGCAGCAATCAAGACTCACTCCGCGATCCAACCCCTGCCAACTTCCACAGGTTAAGTATTTCCCCTCCTGGCTCCACATTTGGATTCCTACAACACCAAAGGTTTCTTGCTACTAAGTTTCTCCCTCATAGCTGGTGGCTTCTGCTCTTTTTATGATCCTCTCTTTCTGAAGTACCCTTTGTCCGGCCATTTATTTGATTAATTTCTGCACATCTTTAAAGACCCAAGCTTAGTTGTCACCTAGACAACTCTCCTTGTTTTCCCTGCAGTACCCTATCTCCACACCACACTGCCTCTATCCTTGCATGTATCAATCACAATGCCTGTGGTTTTAGGTAACAGAACTCCTACACCTATAGCAGCTTAAACAATAGGGGCTTATTGTCTCTTTACAAGAAGTCCAGAAGAAGATGGTTCCTGAATTGGCTCAGTGATATCAGGGACTAAGTCAGCATCACTGCAATTCTTTTGGACCTTCTGCAAGATTTCTGCAGTGGATCCAAACTCATGACAATATCCAAATTCAGGGAAGATCTATTCGTTTTCTAGGGCTACCATAACAGTATCACTGATGGGAGTGCTGAAACAACAGGACTTTATTTTCTCACAGCTCTGAAGGCTGCAATTCCAAGGTCACGGTGTTGGCCACGTTGGTTTCTTCTGAGGTCTCTCTTCTATCTTTTTTTTTCTTTTTTTTTTTTTTAGAATTATTCTTTTTTATAACATTGGCGATGTTTTTATTTATTTATTTATTTATGGCTGTGTTGGGTCTTCGTTTTTGTGCGAGGGCTTTCTCTAGTTGCGGCAAGTGGGGGCCACTCTTCATCGCCGTGCGCAGGTCTCTCACCATCGCGGCCTCTCTTGTTGCAGAGCACAGGCTCCAGACGCGCAGGCTCAGTAATTGTGGCTCACGGGCCCAGTTGCTCCGCGGCATGTGGGATCTTCCCAGACCAGGGCTCGAACCCGTGTCCCCTGCATTGGCAGGCAGATTCTCAACCACTGCGCCACCAGGGAAGCCCCTCTCTTCTATCTTAAATGGCCATCTTCTCCCTGTGTCCTCACATGGTCTTTCCTGTGTGTGTGTGTGTGTGTGTGTGTGTGTGTGTGTGTGTACGTGTGTTCAAATTTCTTCTTCTTTATGAGAATACCAGTCGTATTAGAATAGGGTCCACCCAAATGGGCTCATTTTAATGTAATTATCTCTTTAAAGACCCTATCTCCAAATACAGTCACATTCTGAGATACTGGGAGTTAGGACTTCCACACATGAATCTGGGGAGGCGGGGGGGGGGGGGAGGGACACAATTCAGTCCATAACAGAAGGAGATGCAGGTATAGGAGTTCCCCTCTGGGAATATCGCTTTTCAGGTGAAGAATCCTTCCCAGTATCCCTCCAGTAGATTTACAGAGTAGGATTTGGTAGCATGCCCTTTTCCTAGTTACAAGGGGAGGCTAGGAAAGCAGTTTCACTTTTATAATGGGAAGAGGGCTCTGCCAGCCAGAAAGAAAGGGTTGGGAATTACTGGGTAGGTTACCAAAGTGTCTGTTGCACTGTTCCCCCACGTGTGTCACGGCTGTCTGCTCATGTGTCCGTCTCTCCCATTAGGTTCTCAGCTCTTTGAAGCAGAGACCAGTGTTTCAATCATCTGTGTACCCCTAATGACTAGCACAGTGCCTGGCTCATAGCAGGTGTTCAGCCAATATCTACTGAAGGAATGAACAAATAGAATTTAATGAACTAGATGAACCTGTTTATGTTATATTTGATTACAACATTAAACTCTGTCCATATATTTGACTTGCTTTGTCTGTGGTTCACACCTTTAAATATCTGTAGGGAGTATGGCTAATGGAACTGTTATTTCAATCAGAAGAGACCAAGCTCCATGAGCTTTGTTTCCCCAAAGTCTGGCGTAGTGCATGGTATATAGCAACTGATGCATGAATTGTTGTAGAATGAATGGTGGATGGATAAAAAATTAAAATATTTAAAAATTAAAATATATTTAATGCTTTGAAAAAATATCGTTATGTACTTAAGAAGTTATTATGTTTTCTAGAAAAATGTCTTCCAGAACTGGGCATCCCTTCTGCTCTGTTGGTATTTCTAAAGGTTCTTTATCACCAGGTAGTTATATCACCTATTTCTATCCTATTCTATTCTAACAAAGAATGATCCTGATGAGGTTGGCCAATGAGCCCATAATGCTTAGACCAATTTCATCTGAGAAGTAAAGATAGACTAACAAATATAAGACTGAGCTATTTATGTGATGTTTGATTTTGGTTCTGTGGAGTTGCAGGAATCATGTCACAAATCCACACAAAGCACTGATCCCCAAGTATCTGATCTTCCATGTTCTACAGAATAGGGAAGAGCCAGGCACCTAGCTAATGAATGGCATTAGTTGTGGGGATAAGTGACTGATCTGGTGGCAGTTCCCCAATGTTAGAAAGGCTCTGAGGATTTCCATCTAATTCCAACTTCCCTCTCTGCAGCAAGGAGAAGGGACCCAGGCAGCTAAGGTGTAAGGAGCAACGGAGGCGAAAGCTCAAAGTCGCTACAAGTAACCAGGTTCCCAGAGGCAGTGTATTTTGGCACCATGAGACTGTGTAACCGTGAGTTCAGTCTCCTTTTGCCCTATTTCAGACCCAAGGGACCCACATCTCCTTCACGCAGTTCAAGTAATGAGGTTCAATTAAAACGTTCAGGTTCAATTAGTGTTTCAGGGGCAGTCTTAGGGCAAAATATTTTCCACAAGGGATGTAAGAGAAACTAGCACTGTTCTGGGCCACATTGACATGTAGGGGCAGGAGAGGACTTGGTCTGCAAACAGCATCTGCATAATGTAGAAGCTGGACAAGATGGCACTTGTGTGTGTATTTGTGCTTCTGCGGTGCCTGTTCTCTGTGCCCCAGGTGCTTTCCTAACATCCAGGAGAAGAACGTGCGTGCTAGGTTGTTTTCCTTCCAAGTTTTGACTTTTTCTTCTTTCCTTAAAGTGTTAGCAGCCCAGATTTTTGCTGCAAAATCAAGACCTGTTATTATAATGATGGTGATTTTTTTTAATTGTGCCAATGAACCTGGTCTTAATGCATTATTGCAAGCACATTAGCCAAGCCCATTACAATAATCTATTGTTGAGAGAAAACTATCCTGGCAGTACATGTATCTAGAAGTTCCGCCTTCTGAACTGATGCCAAAATATGATAGATTCCCAGTTCCTTATGATGTCCAACTACTGTACATGAACTCCCACTCCCCTCACCCTCCTGCCAACATAATGACTAGCTTTACTTTGATGTTCTCTGCTTTCCACAGTGGCTTTAACTCTCTGCCAGAGTCTCATACACTAAGCACTCTGCTATTTGAAATCCCATTACCTGCAACTCTGCTAACTGGCATCTCGCAGATCAAAGGTATAATAATTGAGGAGACACTGCAATGACTTCTGAACCATTTAGAAAATATTTGACTGTGTTTAGAATAGTTTAACGTTGGCGTTTCAGTGTATTCTGCATTTTTTTCACACTTGCTCCAAATTCAATCTATCAATAAATTACACTATAATACATTCTAATAAATCAAGATGATATAGACAGGCTGGAATGAATAAGAGACCAAAACCAACCAAGTAAAATTGACAAGAATTAATGTAACGTAAAGTCTGGCATTTAGATTTTAAAACTACTTAACAGAAGACTCCTGGGTTAACAGTTCCCAAAAGAAAGCCATGAGAATTTTGACTATCTACTCAGCAGTGTACTACGGCCTCTGAAAAAGTCAATCCTATCCAAAGCCACCTTTTAAAAAAAGAAGAGGCAGGGAGAGCATCCAAATCAAGGAGGGAGAATAGTTTTACTCTCTACTTTGCTCAGACCAGGTCTGTGGAGGACTGTGTTTAGTTATTGAAGCCACATTTGGAGAGAAAAGCAACTAAGGTTGTTCTTTTCCAGCAACTACTTAGGGAGGCATAATACCTGTCTTCAAATAGCTGATGGGCTGTCATATGGAAGAAACATTAAATTTAATCTGCGTAGCCCCAGTGGCCAGAACTAGGAGTCATGGGTAGTTATGTCAGTGGAACACATTTCAGCTCCATATAAGGAAGAACTTTCTGTAATTAGGGTGATCTAAACGTTGAACTTGGATGAATCAGGAGGAACAAAAGAAGACTTCTAGGGTATGGTAATTTCTCTTCTCTGCCTGGGTGGTAGGTTCTTAAGTACTTTGTTTTATTATTGTCTTCAACTGATACACGTATATTTTCATATACTCTTTTGTGGATATGATGTATTTTACAATATATTAAAAAAAATCTAGGTTGACGAGGTGTTGGGCAAAGCAGTGACCTCTGATCATCTCTGATCATCATGAGGGTTCAAGGAGAGGCTGGTAGCACTTAGAGAGAGGATGGGATAGATGACCTCTGACATTCATTTCATCTCTAAGATTCTACGCATTCAAAAAATGTGTGCACAATTATTAAAGGAAAGCTTTTAAAAATATTCTTAAGGTGACTGCCTGTTAATTAACAGGATCTGAGGCCTTGCTCCATTTTTCACTACAACCATTACTGGTGTTTGTTAGACTATGAACCCCAAGTCTATTACAGTGATTATCATTTTTATTGGCCATTATATAATGAACATTAGATAGACACAGTCTCTGCCCTCTCCAGATGACAAATGATGTGGACAGTCATAAAGGGAATACAGTGAGAGCCAGATATGAACAGTGAATAAATACAAAAGACAGCAAAAAGGTTTATGTGGCAAACAGGTCAAGGATCAGGGCTTATGAGTGGGGAACAAATACACAAGGGTCTTGGAAAAAAAACATCCTAGATAAGTTAAGACCAGGAAATCTAGTCCTCTGCTCCAATTAACTTCAGCAGGCTTTCTGAAAGAAGTGAATAGATTCTAGGAAATAGACAGATTCTAGGAATTCCCTGGTGGTCCAGTGGTTAGACTCTGCACTTTCACTGTCTTGGGGACGGGTTCAATCCCTGGTCCGGGAACTAGGACCCCACAAGCCAGGCAATGCAGTGTGGCCCAGAAAAACAAAAAGAAAGAAAGAAAAAGATTCTGGCAATCAAACATTTGGTTAGGGGAAACTTTCTCCTAGGCTGCCAGGAAAAAAAAGAAAAGCCAAAATAGCTTAAGTGGTCATTTCCTCACATTAATCCTATTCTCCTGTTCTGTTCCTTCGTGATCTCTCACTACCCTCTCCACAGTGCTGATGTGAGATGAGGGAACCAAGACCTAAAAAAGGGAAATGAGAGAAAGGGGTATTTGTGGGCTGTGATGGACGTGGAATCGGGGAGAGTCCTTGAGTCCCTAAGTCACTGCTGAATAACAGTCAGGCTCTCTGCTCCTCCTGGCTAAGCTGTGACTTTGGGCAAAGTTACTTCTGCTTTGGACTCACTTAACCTTTAATCTGGGGATCCCCACTCATGTTACTGACATTAACTCCTCTGGCCTCACAACAACTTTGAGTTGATGGGAAAAATAAACCAAAACACAACATCTTATGAGCTACTTGAGTCCAATGTGGTAAATGCAAATAATATGTAGTCAAAGTTTATTCTCTTATAATCATTTATCTTCACTTTACTGAAGGGGAAACTGAGTCACAAAGAGTGGAAATAAGTTGATTTCATATATACCCTTCAGTCTTTGACCTCATCGATGTAAATAGCCTTAATGTTACAGTATTTTTCTTTCTGGAAGTTCTTATCATGATAATTTTTATAAATGGGGAAACCAAGGCACAGAGTGATTGAAATGTATTGTCTCAGTGTAGCCTTCATAAAATAGTGTCTAGATGAGAAACTCAAGAAGCCTAATTCTCAAGGCAAAATTCTTTTTCCATTAGATTCTTACCCAAGATTGAAACATTAAATCCACTTGAAGTTTGTGAAATTAGGTGATAAGTAAAGTTTGAGTTCTTGATACCAAGAACAGAGTAGGGTCTGGGGTGGTAGCAAGAGTAATCGGGATCCTTGACCTTTATAAAGGGTTTCATAGTGGACAAGCGCTCCACAGACGCTGTTACACTCTGTCCTCAGCAAGGACATCCTTACAGATGAGGAGGCCAAAACTCAGAGGCTAGTCAGAAAACAGTTTGTTAGCAAAGGGCAGAACTGAGATGGAAACTCAATTCTTCTGAATCCAAGTTTAGTGAGGACACACTTTGGGGAAAAGAGGCTACCTGATTTTTACTGGGAGACTTGAGTATGAGGGAGGTGGGAAGAAGCCAGTCTCAGAAGCACATTCCCAGAAAAGGAAATAATCATCATTAGGCATTTCAAGTGATGACACAGAACTGCTCTGGGCACTGCAGCGACCTACTGACTGCAGCTCTAACCTCTGAGGGCCTGCAATCTAAGACAAACACACTAAGAAGAACAAATATGTACGTGACATACAGATGGTATCTATTACAGTAGATCTACCATAGTGATCTATGACAAGAATAGAGAGGAAAGCATTTATATCACATACATGGCTAGCTAAGTTTGGGATGTGGAGAATGTAAGTGCATAAATGAAAATGGGAGCAATAAAGAAAAGCGAGCCAGGGAAGTAACACACACACACACACACACCAATTCAGAAAGGGTTTTTTGGAAGAAAAAAATGTGTAAGAGTTCTTTTTTTTCTCTTTTTTAAGAAGCAGTGGATTAGCTGTGTTGTGGCAGGAGCAGAGCTGAGAGTGTGAGATTTAAAACAGAAATTTATCCTTAGGCATATGGAACAATTATAAAGATGGGTAGGAAGGGGGCAGAAGGACAAAGAGGGCTTTGAGCAAGTGGAAATTCAAGAGAGATTACCTGTCTTGACTCCCAGACTGTATCTAAGTGTTTCCACCCCTGTGCTTTCAGAAAGCTCATACTCTCTACATTTCAGGAACAAGAATTTCCAAGTTGTGAAGCCTGTCTGCAGCGGATGAAGAAGGCAGCAGTGCCATGGTGAAGGAGATAGGGACCTTGCAAACGTGAGGCAAGAAGTCCCTAGCCATCTCAATCTCCCCAGATTCTAACACCACAGGAGAGGTTCCCAGGGCAAAACTCATTTATCCAGATCCACAGATTGTTAGAGAATTTCCAGTTTGCTTTAATAAACCCAAATTCACCTGTTGAGTTTTAGGCCAGTGATTAGATTCTTAATATAAAAACTCTGTTGAGCTCTGCTGGCAAATAAACATTTCTCTACATATCAAATCAGACTCCAGCCAGGGAGAGATACCTGTTTATCTCTGTTAATTTTGTTTACTCAAGTCATCCTTTGTGGCTCTAATTAGCAAGAGAAGCAGCAGCAGAGGACCACTAGGAGACTGGGCTGAATAAGAATAAGCAAAGAGTCCTACACTCTGGTTCTGGCTCTTTGTAGAACACAGGGTCTTTGGAGGTGAAGTGCTGGCTTTAACCATGACAATCTGAGACATGAGCCAACAGTTAGCAATTTCAGACTTTCAGAGGCAGCTTTCATTCCTGATCACCCTGGTTTCTGAGTCGACACAATTACTAAGATTTGTATGGATGGTATGAGAACTTGAGGATTTTTATGATGGTTCTTATGATTATTTGTGCCAACATTTGTTCCTCTGCCATATTTATAATGGGCCATTCTGTTCTAACTACTCTACGTGTATTGACACATTTAATACAACCACTTGAGTAGACACTATAGGTATTATGTTCATACAGAGAGGTTAAGTAAATTAACCAAGGTCACACAGCTAGTAAATGAAGGCACTAGAACCTGCATACAATTTACATCATTTAGCTAAATCCCAATTTTTTTTTTTTTTTTTTTTTTTTTTGGCTGCACTGCGCAGCTTGCAGGATCTCAGTTCCCTGGGCAGGGACTGAACCCAGGCCCTGGCAGTGAAAGCCTGGAATCCTAACCACTAGGCCACCAGAGAACTCCCCAAACTCCAACATTTTAAAAAGAATGTTTAACCAAGCACCTGACATTTACATATAAGGCATTGTTCTAGGTACTATGCAGAAGGTGCAAAGGAGGGCTTTGAGCAAGTGGAAATTCAAGAGAGATTACCTGTCTTGACTCCCAGACTGTATCTGAGCATTTCCACCCCTGTGCTTTCAGAAAGCTCATGCTCTCCACATTTCAGGAACAAGAATTTCCAAGTTGTGAGGCCTGTCTGCCGTGGATGAAGAAGGCAGCAGTGCCATGGTGAAGGAGAACTTTGCAGAAGTGCAAAGTTCCTGCACTCAAAGAGCTCATGGTATAGTTAAAAATATTGGTAGTGTTACCGAGTCCAAGTTCGTACTGCTCTCAGCACAACAGGGCAATAAATCGAGAGATGAGGTGTCGGGGCAAGGAAGAACAACTTTATTTGGAAAAGCAGCAGATTGAGAAGATGGTGGACTAGTGTCCCAAAGAACCATCTTCCCTGAGTTAGAATTCATGCTTCTTTTATACTAAAAGGGGAGGGGGTAAAGTCCTGGCTCCAGGATGTATTAATTTCTTCCTTCCTGCAGCCGTTTCCAGGTGGGCCTGTTCGGGAGGTTTCCTGTGAGCTAAAGAAAGGTATTTTAGCTTAACGCTCATTACATGGGAGGCAGAGTTCCCAGAGATGGTCAATTATGTATAATTTAAGGTTATAGGCAACATCCCTTTAGTGATTAACTTGTAGCAAACGCAATAGAATACAAAGGTTAAAGTAATTTATTCTTCCCTATTACAGTGGTCCTCTCTACGAGAGCGCTTAAATTTTGCTCATTTTATTCAGCTACATAGGATTTTCTCACTAGAAAAGACCTTGTATCACCAATGCTATTATCCTTTCTTTTTAAACAGGAAAGGCAACTTTAGGCCCAGAGGGGACCAACTTACTAGTTAATTTACTGTAACTGGAGAATGGCTAGTAGCAAACCCAAAATTGGAAGCCAACTTTTCTAACAACTAATGGTGATGTTTTATGTTCTTCCTGGCATTCAGGATATAAAGGTATTGTTACAACAGCGGTACAAAAAGAAGTTTACTCCTTTATCCCAAATCGTCCTTTAACTCCATTTCACTTCTGGCACACTCTTTTTTTTTTTTTTTTAGAGAGGGGTTGTTTCTTCCTTTATTTATTTATTTATGGCTGTGTTGGTTCTTCGTTTCTGTGCGAGGGCTTATCTCTAGTTGTGGCAAGCGGGGGCCACTCTTCATCGCGGTGCGCGGGCCTCTCTTGTTGCGGAGCACAGGCTCCAGACGCGCAGGCTCAGTAATTGTGGCTCACGGGCCCAGCTGCTCCGCGGCATGTGGGATCTTCCCAGACCAGGGCTTGAACCCGTGTCCCCTGCATTGGCAGGCGGATTCTCAACCACTGCGCCACCAGGGAAGCCCTGGCACACTCTTATTGTTCATTTTAATTTACTTCACCTTTACTGATCCCCACTCCTCCCTTTTTTCTCCTTTTGGAGTGAAACCAGGCCTGGACATCACTCAGACATATGGGGCTGGGGATGGAGATAACGTAGGTGTTTGAGATCCTTTACCATTAGTGAACCTTAAAGGAAGAACAAAAAATGCTTTGGATAAGATGCTTATAACTGCTTGAGCAGAAACAAAAGACGGAAGACAAAGAGAGGAGAGATGTAGTTGAATGACTTAGGGAGAAAACTTGCAAGCTGCTTAGAAGTGGACAAATGAAGACTAAATGCAGGGGGTTGGGGGTCAGCGAGGAAACGTCACACTCCCCTAACGGGGCGGGGTGGAGGGTGTAATGCCTAAGCAAGGCGCTTCACAGAAAGTCTCGCGGATTCTTTTGTAAGTATCTGAAAAGACTCTTTTCTTAGATGGCAGCGAACGACCTCTGAGGTCTGCGGGAATCTCTTCCCATTGTGAAGGCGCTCCTCTCTGGGAGGTCGCAGGGCCCTTTTAAGGAGAAACGGGGGACCCCCTCTCAGCGGTCTGGGGGAAGCTTTATGCCGGCGCCGGGCCCGTTCCCATGGGGTCTGCGACGTCCCCTCCCGCGACAGGCGTGACCCCGGGGGCAGCGCCTGGCCCACACCAGCCCGGCGGGAAAGCCCCCGGCGCCTCCGCCGGCCTCTAGCGCCGCTTCCCCCTGCGAGTCCCGCTGAATCCCGCCCCGCCGCCCGCTGCGAGCGTGCCTAACGTGCCCCCGCAACGTGACGCACGCGCCGCGCCGGGGTGGCTGCGCGGGCAGCGCGGCGGGAGGAGCGCGCGCTGAGGGCTGGGTGCGGGCGGAAGTCGGCGTCTGCGGAAAGGAGAAAGGAAAGGGAGACGCGGCTGGGTGCGGCGCGGCGCGGCTGCGAGACCGGCAGGAGGGCGCCGCCTCCTCCCCCGCCCTCTCCGCTGAGGATGGAAGTGACGAAAGCAGCCGAGGAGGTCACTTCCTGCTGGGGTGGATGAGGAGGAGCCGGAGACGCCGCGGAGGAGACCGGACCGAAGACGGACCGTGCGGGGGAGAGGTGAGTCCCGGCCTCGCCGCCAGGTTCCTCCGGGCAGAACCCCCGGCTTCGGCGTGGACGGCGTCCCTGCGGTCGGGGCCGCCCGGCGAGCCACGTACCAACCCGACCGGGCCTCCCCCAGTGCGGGGGGGCGGGGGAGGCAGGGGGCCCCGCGGCTGAGGGGCGACGGGGATCCAGGCAGTGTTCGTGCAGTGGCTCCGCGGAGCTTCGAGGCCACGGGGTGAGGGAGGCCCGGCCGGGAGGCAGGTAGAAAGGAGGCTCCCGGGGCTGTGGAAGCCGGGACCGGGAGCTGCAGCGGGGGATCCGCGGCACGAGACTCTGCAAGCCTCACTCTTTGGGGAATGGTCGCGGTCCGAGGGAGGGCGAGGGCCCTGCCGGGCTTTGCAGAGTTGAGATGAGTGATCCTACTTGGACAGAGTGTCCTCGGAATGAATTTGCCTAAGGCATGGAGAGGCGCCTCCGGGCCCATGGGAGGGAGGCCTTTATGGGTGAAATTGAGGAGTTGGGATGTCAGGAGAGAGCTTCCTGGGCAAGTCATTGTTGCAGCGGGGTTTGGATCGCAGAGTCGCGGTGGCTGAAGGCATTCCGGTGGCGGAATAAAGACCCGGCGATCCGACAGAGCGGTCTAGTTGTTAGCGTCCGGGGCAGCTTCCTGGAGCCGTGGGGAAATTAGTGTTTTTCCTCTCTCATTGTCACGGAGATGGAAGCAGCCGGGAGAGGAAACTCCTGCCTCAGCTCTGGGGCCTTGTTATTGTGTATCTTGTGTGTGTAACTCTGTGTCTGTGTTTATGTTTGTTTTTTCCTTCCTTTGGGGTATGTATCTCATCCTCATTCCCTGGTAGTTTCATAGCCCGAAACTTGCCGGTCTTCTTAATGTGTATGGTGAGGACAAAAATTCAAAGGATCTAGAGGAATCCTAGGCTAGATGAAATTTCAAGATTAGGAATTTGCACCCACCCCACCCTAGGGTCACTAAGGCACCTACATTCCCTCCAGACTCCTGCTAATGTTGGTACTGAGGGCCTGTCATTCACCCTGGGGAACTGCCTGGGTGAGGGTAGATCTGCCTTCTGCCCGCATATCCCTCTGGCAGTTTTACCCTTCCCTCCTTTTTGTTAAAGGATTGACTGATACAGGCTGCTTGCTGCTAGGAACAGGAAATTTATTAAGGAACTGTAAATCTGGGTGGAATGAATTCAAATCACAGCCAGACTCCCTCCACTTGTTGAGCAGAAGCTTCTCAGAAATGCTTGCTTTTTTTTCCTTCCTGTTAAAGGAAGAAAATGTAAAATTTTTTCTCAAAGAAAAATTGGGGGAGTGTGTGTGTGTGTGTGTGTTTGTATAGAGTAAGTGTACATATGGTGTGTTTACTTAATGTATCCCAGGGTGCTGTTTCAAGGAGGAAGGGGCAGTTTCTGACTGGGAGAAGTTTTCCTTCTCCCATCTCACATAATTCAGGAAAGTAAATCAAAATCAGATGTTCATTCTTGAGTGGCAATCAGATGGCTTTGGATTTTTTTTTTTTTAATTCTTCTTTAAACTGGTACATCTGGGTGAACTCAGGCTTGTGTATCTTGGCATCTGGGCCTGTCTAGTAATAGAAGACAAACTGTTTGACTTGTTTTGGCTGCTTTTTTGGACTCATTTCACCATACCCTTTCTTTTTTACATTTGAAGGACTGGTCAGGAGGAAGAAAGCAAATATTAAAAACAGTGTTTACAATTTGTGGCTTAAAGCCAGGTGAGAGATAATTATGGCCTTTGAAGCTGATGACTTGAGGACCATCATTTGATGACTTGGGGATTAGCAGTTTGGAGGTGACATGTTTGGAAGAAAGAGGGTTACATAAGGAGGGAAAGACAGGGAAAAAGAAGTTTGGGGAAAAGCTGTGCCAGAAAACATTGGGAGGATAAGAAATAAATAGCACCTTAAAGTAATTGATGTGGCTTGTGTCTCTCAGCAGGAGGGTGAAAATGAAAGCAGGCTGTAGCATCGTGGAAAAGCCAGAAGGAGGTGGAGGTGAGCAGAAGTTAATCATCTTCTGACATACCTGGAATGTCCCTCAGTGGTTCCTTTTCTCTCCACTTGGGCTTGGTTCACAAATGCCAGACCATGGCTGACAGCCTCTTGACAGGGTAGATACTGCTAGGACAGTTGTAGGCTTGTTTCCTATGGATGAATGTTAACATGTCTGGTCACCACACCCTTATCCCAAGCTTTAGAGTCTCTTTCCTGTTAGAGACACATTTCCAACCTTGAGAGTAAGGTTGTATTTTCCTAAAACATTATCTTTCCTGTTCGTTCCCTTTGGAACTTTCATGTCCTCACAGAAAGTAGGCATGAGATTTAGTAAGATCTGAAAGGGTAAGAGATTAGACACCTGGGTGCTGCTGCCCAACTCTTACCAGATTTAATGATTGCCACAAGGAAAGGTAACTTCTCTCTGCTTTCCTCTCGGCTGTTGTGGTTAGCCCCAGCTGACCGAAAGGGTGTTTGTGGCATGTTTGCACAGCACTCTAGAGATTCTGAGCATTGGAATGTGAGGTTGGGGAAACAGGTATGTATGTTCCTAGCTCCTGACTACCTTGATCTTGCCCTTTTCATATTAAAGGGTATCAGTTTCCCGATTGGGCCTATAAAACAGAGTCGTCCCCGGGTTCCCGGCAGATCCAGCTATGGCACTTCATCCTGGAGCTGCTGCAGAAGGAGGAGTTCCGCCATGTCATCGCCTGGCAGCAGGGAGAGTACGGGGAGTTTGTCATCAAGGATCCAGACGAGGTGGCCCGCCTCTGGGGCCGCAGGAAGTGCAAACCACAGATGAATTATGACAAGCTGAGCCGGGCCCTGAGGTAAAGGAAAGGATTCCCAAATCCACTGTGTTAACAGATTGGAAGGAGACTTAAGTAGTTTGGTGAATGTTAGATTAAAAAGGTATCAGGTGATAAGAGACTACACTAGTGAATAAGGTGTAGCTTTAAAGTGGGAGTGGGAGCTGTTGAATCTGTGTAGCACAGGCACAGGAGGAGAAAAGGCATATCTTTGGTTGTATGTAGGAGGGAATTCCAACGTGGCTGGCACTGGATCCTGACAGCCAATTCTGCTCTGTAGTGGGCGAGAATGTGTGGTGAAACCTGGATTGGAGCTCATTTGTAATCCAAAAGATTAGTTTACACTTCCCTGTTAGAATTCTCTTAGAAGTTCTCTTTTTTAGGCTCTCCTGGAAGAAACTAGAAAAAGAGTGAAGCAAGCACACAAGAGAGCACTCACTGCATGGTAGTGCCCTAGCTATTCAGGAACCAGTCAGTGAGCTCAGTGAGTTGTCAGTTCATAGGTTGCTCCAGCATGTCTAAAGATTGGTCACTATAAGTTTTCGCAGGTTTTCTTTTCCCCTTGTCAGTCTTTACATTTCATAACCCTTTAGCCCTCCAGGGGCCAGTTTATAACCTGTGCCACTGAATAGATTCAAGCCTCAGGGTTCTAGGTACATTGAAATCCCCTTGCCGTCCTTCACTGTTAGTGACCCTGAATGTAAAATCTGGGCAGCAGCGTTGCTGGAGCCTCTCACTTCCTTTTGAAAGTGAAGTAGGCCAAGCTGACGGCTGTTTTCCAGATCAGGGTGTACCATTGTTTGACCTGCCACCATAAAACAGTTCTACATTCCTTTGTCTATGCCTTGAGCTTAGGCCTCCACAGACTAACCACATCAGGTCTCCCAAGAGATTTGTCTGCCCCCACCTGGGCAAGGCAGAAAGGAGAAACAAGGCAGTGACATACAGTGGGACAGGAAGGAAATGGACTAAAGAATTGAAACCATAGAGAGAGAGAGAAGAAAGGTGGTTGGGGCTAGGATAGGTGTTCAGGATCTCAAAGTGAGATTGTCTTTGTAAAGGACTAGAATTTAGTTGAAAATTGAATGGGAAAAGTACGCTCTTAGGTCTCCCAGCTCTAACCTAAGGGCAAGGCTGCAAAAGAATGATAGTGATGTTTGCAAGTAATACTCAGCAAGAATTGTTGATCTTAGTGGTTACCTAAGTATATCAAAAACTGTCAGTAGCTAGAAGATAAATTGACGTGCATTCCTGTTTTTACAGATACTATTACAACAAGAGGATCCTTCATAAAACAAAAGGGAAAAGGTTTACTTATAAATTTAACTTCAACAAGCTGGTGATGCCCAACTACCCATTCATCAACATACGGTCAAGTGGTAAGACGCCAACTCTCTTGGTGGGGAATAAATTTTGAGTTGAAAAAGAATTCTAAAAACCCAGGTCTAATATGTGACCACGTAAGTCCCAGTATATAATGCTGTAATACCCTGCCTAGTTGGTTGCTTCTCTCAAAAGCTTTCTTCTGGACCCTCGGAAACCGAAATCTAGGACATAGGTACATCATGAAGGGAAAACACACCCGTGGTTTCTGTTATCTGCTCAGTGTGACTGGGAAAAGGAAAGGTGATCCCAGCAGGGGTGCAGGATTCCAGAAGGATATGTTGATTTAGGGAGTTGATGGGACTTTTAGAGACATGTGTTTATAGAGTCAAATATGAACCTAAATTTCTGGAGGAGGATTCAGTTTGAGACACACATGTTTGACTTATCATTGAATGGACAGTTGTAGAAATGATCAGAAATAGACCTTCAGTGTAAAAAAAAAAAAAAAAACCCAGGTCTAGGATTTGTCATGTTTAAGGGGTATTTAGAAACACCAAAGTAATATGATCCCCTGGATTTCCTCTGCGTTCTTGCTCAAGTTTTCCCATTCATCTCACAGGAAGTGATAGACTCTGCAGCATCAAGATAGATTTGGTTTATTTGGTTCCTTTTTCTGCATATTATTTGTCATCTCCTAGATATTATTGCATTGTCTTCTTTAGGAATGGTGTTCCATAGGTTTGTGTTGATCTTTAAGTTCAGGACTCAGAGTTTTAACACCCTGCCCAGTGACTCTTTCATAGACAAGAACTAGTTTCTACAAACACTTCCGATTTTCTATGAAACAACCAAGCTCACCCTTATCAAGTGAATATCATCAAAACCACAGCATCCTTGATCACAGAAAGGAGGTTCATATGTTTGCAGTGAAAAGCAGTGTCTTTGATCTGCACCAACAGCGCCTCAGAGAACAGGACTCTGGGGTTACTTGACCTTCTCTCCTCTGAAGTGCTGCAAGGCTTCCCCTCTAGGCTCTCCACGGGACAGGTTTCCATGACAGCTTCTCACAGAGGTTTTGGGTCTGCCTCTCAGGGATGCAGAAGGCAGTCTCTGATAAGGATGTTTGTTTGTTTGTTTTAAGATGCAAATCAGACCCCTGCCTAAGACAACAGATTGTATTTAACTAGTTTCTGAGCAGTCCATTAATGCTCTTCTTTGTGGCATTGTACAAGGCAAAGAAATCTGATTGTGATTCTGTAGTATTACAACTTCTCAGAGAAACGTTGGAAGAAACCTGAAAAATTAGAGCAGGGGTGTGGCTGAGAGAATATAATGCTGAGATCCATGGCAGATATGTAATTACTACACACAACAAGTTAGGGCAGTTTTAGCTTGATGCTGCTATCATTACAGTTCCATCTCTCCTGTAACCACTCCCTTCTGTCCCTGGGGCATGCATTTTTTAAAAAAAGTGGTATTGGAATGCATCTCTCTAATTACAACCTGTTTTCTTTCCTTGTGCCTGAGGGAGAGGCGTTAGGAAATCAAACCTGTTCTAACCACTGGAATCTTGTTTCCTCTATTTTTCACCCTTACCCCCCCTCCTGTGTACCTAGAGGAATTTTGACTCTAGCTGGGTATACTAGAGTGTGTGAGTCTTGTTCTTCTGTCTTTGACCCATTTTTTTTTTATTGAAAATCCACAAGTCCAGCCACTTGGACAACCTGGAATGGGGCATTCATCAGCCCTTGGGAGTAATATGCTTTTCCATGGAAAGGAAATCTGGACCCTCACTATATGAAGACTCTGGTCTAGAAACCTAACAGTAGTGGCCTAGCACCACCTATTGTGCCTGAAGGTGGTTGAACCAACATTGATCCTTAACTAAGCTCAAGATCCTAATCAAAAAGTCATGGGGAAAGCAAAACTTTTAGGGATACTACTTGGTTTTTACATCCTGGTTGCAGATAACCCCAAAGAATTAGAGTCATTAGTTCATAGAGAACTTTTACCCAGATAGACCAGATGTTTCAGGTTAACTTTTATGATGACAAAGGAATGTGACATTTATTGAACATCTACTTAATGGAGGTACTTTTGCCTAGTGTTTTGTGAATTGACTCATGCAACTCTCCTAGCCAAATAAAGTATACGTCCCAGTACCCTCATTTTACAAATGATAAAATTAAGGATGACAGCAAAGTCAAAGATTGATCAGAGTGGCTTGAATACAGTTATCTGTTGGACACTTTCTCAGGAAACAATTCTTGAGAGATTGAGCTATTGAAATAGATCATACATTCCTTCTCTGGATTGGGATTCATTCATTTGTTCAACAGATAATGTGTTAAGCCCTAAAGACAAAGAAAAAGATTATGGGGGAGTTCTTTCCCTCAAGGAACTTAAAATTTAGCAGGAGAGATAAGATACATGAGGTTTAATACAATTCGGAATACTATGTGGAGTGTGACAGATGCTCTAAGAAGCAGAGCTATGTGGATTTAGATCCTGGAGGCTAGAGAGATATTGTCTAGATGGTGGGTTGGTACAGTTGGGCTATTTTGAACTGTGTGTTTTTAAAAATAGAAGCAATACATTTAAATTTTAAAAAAATTTTTTAATACTTAATGTTTAAATGCATTTTTAATATTTACATTAAAATGTATTTTTTTAATGTACATAAGAAACCTTGGACAGATACAGAAGATACTAGTAAAAATGCTACCTGTCAGAGTGTGGGGGGAGGGCAGACCAGTTCAAGGATGGACTTGAGACCTCACTTCACCCCACCCCAGTTTTTTTATCTTTATTTTAGAAAACTTTAAAGCTACAGAAAAATTGAGGAAAAAATTGAACATCGAACACCCATATATCCTCTGTCTAGATTCACTAATCAATAGATAAACATTTGCTTTATATTTCGATATACTTTTTAAATCTTCTGAGATTAAGTTGCAGATGTGACACTTCATCCCCGTGTACTTCAGTATGTATCTCCCAAGTACAAGGACATTCTCCTTCTACTCACAATAACATTACCATACCCAGGAAGTTTTAACATGCTCTAATACTATTATCTAATATATGGTCCATATTTAAATGATATATGCCTTTTAAAGTTTTGCTTTTTTAATCATGATTATTGTCTAATAAAAAATTATTTATTTTAACAAACACATGCAGTTTGCTATGCGCTGGTACCAGTTTAAGGACTTTACAAATATTAACTCTTGTAGTTTTCATAGCATGAGGATTAGTCCTGTTATTATCCATTTTACAGGTAATGAAACTGAGGCACGGAAAAGTAAGTAAGTTACCTAGAGTAACACAGCTATTAAGTGGTAGGGCCGGGGTTTGAACTTAGACAAGGGCCTTATTATTCCCATTTTGCTAAAGGGGTTCAAAAACCAGTTGGTTACTTGTACCAGGCTACAAGGTAGAAGGTGCTGGAGCTAAGATTCAAACCCACGTTTTCCAGCCCTACTACTCCGATTTCATAGTGGCTCCACGAAGGTTGTCTTCTTCAAAGCAGTGTTTTCATACTTCTTGAAGCAGCAAACTTAGTTTTCAGACAAAATCTTAGATTTGTTATCTCAACGTACTGATACAACATATAAAAATAGGGCTGCTGCAGTTAATCAGAGGTGAGGGATCCAGAATGCCACCTCCAAATTGCCTTCCTTCACTCCCTCTAAATGCATTTGGAAAATGCTATGTATTCTGTCTCCTTTTTGCAGATTTACAGTGTACCTTAGCCTGTGTAGGGACTGAGATATCCTCCAGTTTAGAAAAAACAAGGCGAATAACTAAATTGTTTAGGAGACAAGACCTTCTCTACCACCTCCCTTCCCCCCCCCCCACATTATACTTATTCAGTCCTTCAGAACACATAGAAGTGTTTTTTTGCTTTTGAATAGATGTGCTCTTAATACAAAATAAAGATCCAGGAGAATCAAAAAAAAATAGAATTTTAGCCATTGTAATAAGCTAGTAGAAGTGATACTTTGGAGACCCTCTTGACTCTACTCAAATTATATTCAAGGTCATCCATCTGTTTTTCCGAATTGTGCAGTTAAATCAGTGGTTTCAGAAAAAAGACCTGCAGACCAGTTTTCTGTGGAACATCATTTTGAAATGCTGCCCTGGCACAGTGTTACTCAGGCACATGTGCCAAGAAAGCTACAGTCTTGCACATACCTACCGACTCCAGAGTCCTATCTGAGGATGACTCAGTTATAACAAGAATAGAAGACTGCAAGCAATTCCTACCCACGTCGTATCTCGTGCACCTTTTTTGTTTCTTCTCCTGGATCACCACACTTTCACTTATTTGGGTTTTTCTTATTTTTTCTTCTCCTTTATCCTTCCCTCAGAGTAAAAATAGCCCTCCTGACATCATCAGTGATAGAAGCCACTGATGCCTCCCAGGCGCCCAAAGGGTCCCTGAGGCCTCATACCTCTCTTATGCTCTGATTGTCAGAAGGACCTTTTGGGGGAGTTGAGAACTTGTGAGGCTTTGAAGTTGACATGTGTAGCACAGTGTTGGTTTCTGCCTAGAGCTTCAGTTTTTAGTCTGTGAATCTGGGAGAAGTGGTAGGTACTCGACTTTCTCCCAGCGTCCTCAGTGCTTGAAAGCAGGATGGGAGTGGAGATCATTATACAGATTATGTATAATAGAAAATAGATTGGAGAGATTTAAAAATTTTTGAATCTCTACAAAGTAGTGATTGTATATCAGAAATGATGAAAGGTACACCATGAGAACCTACCTTAACAAACATAGCCTCTTTTTGTGATCTGTTTTTGTTCTTAAAATGTGGTCTTGTTCGTGTTCATATATGTGAAGTGCAGGGTCTTCAGGCTTTTAATGCATTGTTTACATGCATATCGTTCCCAGTTTTGTTCATTGGTTTTGGTTTGTTTGCTTACTTTATAGATATGGCCAAAATTATGAAAAGATGATTTGCAAAGCTGAGAGTTAAAGCAGGTGATATATATACAGTATTTAGAGTTGCAGAGGAGAAGGCTGTAATACCCATTCATTCATTCAACTGGTAGTTATTAAGCACCTACTAATTATAAAGCCCTGAACTGCTGGAAATCTACTTGCAAATGATAGGAAGTCCCTGCCTTCATGGGATTTATGTTTTAGAATACAGATAAACAAGTAAATCATATTTTAGATAGTAGTGAGTACCGTGAAGACAGTGAGTAAGACTCTAGAGAAAGGTGGCAACTAAATTGAGTATAGGAAGCTGAGGAGACAGGCAGCTGAGGGATTCAGTCCAGCTGGAATGTTTATTTTCTGTTGCTCTTCAACATCTTGTACTTGTTTAGCATAAGTAAAATTGCTGATAATGAATGACCAGAACTCCAAAGTGGCCTTTTGTCTTTTCCTCCCTCACAGGTGTGGTTCCCCAGAGTGCGCCACCAGTGCCAACAGCCTCTTCCCGCTTCCATTTCCCACCTCTGGACACCCATTCTCCAACTAGCGATGTGCAGCCAGGGCGGTTCTCTGCTAGCTCCCTAACTGCTTCTGGCCAGGAGTCAAGCACTGGCACTGATAGAAAGGTGGAGCTTTCGGAGCTGGAGGATGGCTCAGCCGCTGACTGGCGCCGGGGTGTGGATCTCATGTCCTCCCGGAATGCTGTCGGCGGAGGGATTGGCCATCAGAAGCGCAAGCCTGACATCATGCTTCCCCTGTTCTCTAGGCCAGGGATGTACCCTGACCCCCATAGTCCCTTCGCCATCTCTCCCATCCCCGGCCGTGGAGGCGTCCTGAATGTCCCCATTTCACCAGCCCTCTCCCTGACTCCCACCATCTTCTCCTATAGCCCGTCGCCAGGCCTGAGCCCCTTCACCAGCAGCAGTTGCTTCTCCTTCAACCCTGAGGAAATGAAACACTACCTTCATTCTCAAGCCTGTTCTGTGTTCAACTACCATCTGAGTCCGCGGACATTTCCTCGTTACCCGGGGCTCATGGTTCCACCGCTGCAGTGCCAGATGCATCCTGAGGAGTCAACCCAGTTTTCCATCAAGCTGCAGCCCCCACCTGTCGGGCGGAAGAACCGGGAGAGGGTGGAGAGCAGCGAGGAGGCAGCGCCTGTCACTGTTCCCACGCTGGCTCCTGTTCCCCCGAGAATTAAGGTGGAACCAGCCTCTGAGAAGGATCCTGAGAGTCTCAGGCAGTCGGCACGAGAAAAGGAGGAGCGCTCTCAAGAAGAGGGCAGTGTGCCAAGCAGGACCACAGAAGAGGAAAAAGGCACCATCTTTGCCCGCCCGGCTGCACCGCCTGTCTGGCCCTCTGTACCCATTAGCACCCCAAGTGAAGAACCCCTAGAGGTGACTGAAGACAGTGAGGACAGGCCTGGCAAAGAGCCCGGTGCACCTGAGAAGAAAGAAGATGCCCTGATGCCCCCCAAGCTTCGGTTGAAGAGGCGCTGGAATGATGACCCTGAAGCCCGGGAGCTGAGTAAGAATGGCAAGTTCCTCTGGAATGGGTCAGGACCCCGGGGCTTGGCAACAGCTGCTGCTGACGCTTAGAACTGGAAGTTGATTGGGAGCTGTTTATACTATAATCAAACACATACATGTATTTATGTAGCAGGATTTCAGGGTGGGGGGCGGGGAGGGAATTAGGCTGGTTTGATCCTTCTAGGGGCATAGACTTGTATTTTTATGTTTGGGGGATAGGATGGGGTATCTTCTGTTGTAAATTAGATGGGATGTGAACACACTTTTTTTCCTGGTGAGTAGGACATGGGAAGGGTATTGAACTGAAAGAAGAAAGAGCCTCTGTTTCCTGTTGAGGCTTACACTTTCTGACAAACTCCCAGAGGGCCAAGATACTGTTTGGCCCCATGATAGTTCAGGTTCCAGACTTGTTTCTTTTCTATTGTATTTATATATGGAAAGCCATTAATGAATTTATTTTGCTCTGAGACATACACATAAAAGGGAAAGGGGTGTGGTTGGGAGGTTGAGCAGTGAGAGACCATTAATACTTAAGTATTTTGCCTGAAATGTTTCTTTATAATTATTTCAGGGGAGGAATAAGATAATCTCAGTCTTACGGGGGCAGGAGGATGTTCAGGTGTTGCTCTTTTTCTTTTTCCCTTTGTTGTTGTTGTTGTTTGGCTTCTTTTTTTTTTTTTTTCCTTTTTATAAAATGTTTTCAGGAAACATGAAATGTACTGCCAGTTAGAGCGGGGCTGGCAAGGCACAGGCGCTGAGCCTTCAGCTACGTTGTTGAGACAGGAAGCCCTGCTGTGAATTTCTTGGACATTTCACCTACTTCACCTATTAAGAAGCCATGAGGAGTTATAAACTCTTGTTCAGGGAAGAAAGAAGAGGGCAGGAGGAAGTAACCCAATGCCTTTAAAAACAAAAACACAAAAATGCTCTTTTTTTTTTTTTTCTATCGTGGGTTTGGGGAGCCAAACCAACGTGTGACTGAGCGAGTTGACTGAGAGACGTGACAGAGTTAAAGATGTCTTTCTGCGGTGTCTGGTTCTCTTATCGTTTTCTTAAGTCAAAGCCTTAACAATGAACATACTTCAACATGATACGGGTCTGTCAACGTAAACCTGTAAAAGGGCATAGACAACTTTTCAGATAATCCAGGAGTGTTGGAAGATGGTTAAATTTTAAGCTGGTATTTAATCATCCCCACTTGATGTATTGGGATAGGTAGCAAAAAGGCAGGATTGTGGGAGTTAAGGGCAGATGATACCTGGAAACACAGAAGGTAGCTGGGGGTACAAGTGGATGTTTAGGAAGCTGAAAGAAGCGTTAGACAGACACAGAAGGCAGACAGATGCCAAGAGGCCTGGTGTAAGTGAAACAGTGGGTGTCTGTCCTGTTGTGGTGGTGCCGTTCTTGCCATACCCATTCCCCTAGATTGTACTAATTCTCATGATCAATTGACTCTCCTACATGAGACCCCAGGAATTGTTTCTTCATGGGAAATTCCCTTCCAGCAACTTCAAAGGAATGGGAAAGTATTGATCTTACATGAAGCAAAAGGAGCCTGGATTAGGGGCAGAGAGAAGGAAGCCACAGCCAACTGTGTGTGTGTGTGTGTGTGTGTGTGTGTGTGTGCACATGTAAGTACATAGTAGTATACAGAAATACCTAACATGGCTCAGATCCACGAGCAGCGGAAAGAAGAAATAACTGCATCTCTGATAGGGGCAAGGAGTGGGCACAGGGATGTTGTCTAGAAATTGGAGAGATTCCTGGCTCCATCTCAGCCTAGGTGAACTCAGTGTACTAAGAAGCACTTGAGGGTTGTCTTTTCATGGTTGGGGGGGGGGGGTCTATTTTAAACTGGAGTGCGTGCGTGAGAGAGGGGCCCAGGAGAGGTTCGAGCCGGTGAGTGAGTTGTTAGGTGGCTTAAGAGGACTTGAGTCCATCATGCTGTTTTTCGGCAATTGTCCTCCCCCTTGTTTGATTCAAATTCCGTGAGTGGCTTGTCTTTTCCTGGGAAAAGGATTAGGAGAATGGTCCCTCACAACTCAGGCTTTGGTCAGGCTGCCTTTGGTTGGTTGTGTTTTTGTCGGTTTCTTTCTCTGTACCTCGACTTACCTCGAATCAGAAAGCAAGCCCAGGCAGGTGGAAGAGGCATCTCTGCTTGGCATTGCCCAATCTAACCAGGGAGGCTGGCTGCCCACCGTCTCTGTCCACTAGAGGGGAGGGCCGGCAGGTGTCAGTATGAACTCAGGAATAGAAACATGAGGCCTTTAAAATAAGAGGGAGAGAAATCCGTGATGCATACCTGTAACCCCCTAGAACCCAAGTGCCAGAATTAATTCCTAGATGCTGCTTCTGTTTGAATAAAAAGTCACAGCTTTTACACTTGAAAAAAACACACTCAAAAAATGTTCAACTCCATGAAAACTGTTTTTGGCTTTAAGAAATTGTTTGGTGTTTAACTGTTTCCTTTGATTGCCATTCCACCAGTAAATTGTTGGTTGATTTGCACTGCACACTGGGGTTGGGGGGAGGGTCCTACACAGAGCCAGACTTGGGCTTGCCCGGGAAGTGGACCAGGGGATGTGGAGGTCACTGATATTTCCTGGAGCAAAGGGATGGGAGATAGTTTTTCTTCCCCGAGCCCACTCTGGGCAGCACCTGTCACCAGCCTGGCACAAAGCCAGGCCTTTCTCTTCCGCGAGCATCTCATCACTGTCCAACAGCAGGTGGAAAGGGGGGGACAACACCAGACGTATTTTGCCTCCCCATTTTTTTCCACCTTTTGCTGTGCCAGATGTTTTAACATTTTGCAGATACAGATCTTGAACATGTATTAAGAACCTGTTCATGCTGTTTGCTTTTTTGACTCTAGAGAAGAAAATAGCAGAGATCTCTTCAGGGCATCCAGCCTTGCTGAGCTTTTTTTCTTTTTTTTTTAAGAACGGCTAGGAGTGAAATATAAACAATTCACTAAGTCCCTTCAACCCCCAGTTTTCAAGCTGCACTGCATTAAACCCAGCTCGCTAACTAACACAGGGAATTACTGCACCCTAGTCCTCAATGGGCCAAGAAACTTTCAGAAGCATTAAAAAAAAAAAAAAAAAAATAGTTGAAGTATACCACTTCTCACCAAGCAGGTAGAGTCAGTTGGCTGTTTGTCCCTTGTTTTTTATTTATTCCATAATTATGTTTGTGTTTTTTGTTTTGTAGACAGTAATGGAACATACTTTTAAATTTTGTTTAAGAGAAAAAGAACTTTGATCCAGTCTTTCAAGAACTGTTCCATTTTTTTGTTTCTTCTTGGGGGAAAAAAAGTTACCAGTTAATTTGTTTTGAAATATTTAGGCATTCTTTGAGTTATAAAATTGTGATGCAGGGATTTTTGGGAATTCACATGTGAAAGATGACTTCACTAGTTATCCGCTTAAGCAGAATAAAGTGTGTATATGTACATAAAATGTAAGTAATCTTAACTCCATTGTGCAGTGCCTTTTAGATGTTCCGCTTTCTATAAAGTCTTCAAATTTTTGCATATATATATTATATATATATGATGTAATGTTATAGAAATATATGTATAATATACATATTTTTTCCAGGGGTATCTGATAGCTCTGTATTTTGTTATGGAAGTTGAAAGAAAAAAAAGTATTTTACCTCAGAAATTAAAGTTAAATAAAATTTTAAAAAAATACTTTTAAGTGATGTTTGCGGAACGTTGGTTTTGTTGTTGATACACTAAGCCAGGGTGGTCATGCCAGAGAATGTGCCGCGTGCATGCTAGCTCACCCACCTCCATGCTTTTTATTCCTGTTGTGCAGGGGCCAACACGGCGAGGGTAGGTCCCTTAAGAGCTTTGGAGATTGTCAATTTCCTTGAGTCAATAGATGCTGCTAGATAAAGGACAACTGAAGCCAGGGACACGAGTTAGTGGGGAAATTTCTACCTCACGATTGACTTGAGGATTCATTAAGAGTACATGGCAAAGCCCGACACAGTAGGCCACACTTTGTATGAATCTATATGAAATGTTCAGAATAGGCAAATCCACAGACACAACATAGATTAGTGGGTGCTGTGGAGAGTGACTGCTAATGGGTCACATCTTTTTGGGGTGATGAAAATGTTCTGGAGTTAGTGGTGATAGTTGTACAACAATTTGAATAGAAAGGCCACTGAATTACAGTCACTCTAAAAGGGTGACTTTTCAGCTATGTGAGTAATAATCCCAATAAAGGTGATTTTGGGATTATTGATTTTGTTTTGTTTTTTTAGTACATACATGACAAGCCAGTGCTAGGGAAACCTAGTATTTCCCAGTAGAGGACAAGAATCCAGAGGAGTAGGAGGAGATCTTACTGGGATATTGAGTATCATATGACACACCCTAAGAAAAATGGTGCCAGACAAAGTATTCTCATTTTACTCTTGAGATAGGCAAAGTGATCTTCTAAAGATCCCAACATTGGTAGAATCACAGACAGGTGTAAAATTTGACTTCTATGGAAGGGTCCTGCGAGTTCAGAAAGGCTGAAATTGATGAGGGGTGAGGCTAAAGAGGCAAACTAGGATGGATTATGAAGGGTCTTAGGAGACACCTAGAGTTTACATTTTACTCTGCTAGCAATGGCCACTCCCAATATTACGCAAAAGAGTTTGGGCTAGACCAAAGAGGAGCATGAAGGCCAGCTTGTCAAATTAACATTTCTGCTTAAGAAGACTATTAACTCATGTTGGCAGGAAAAGGTGAAATGGCAGAGGCTAACTGGTTGACTCCCTGAAGCAACCCAAATCAAGCTGGGAATGAATGGGCTTGGATGCAGACCTTCCTGCTAGGAGAGCCTCCTGATTGTTTTCCTTCCTCAGGCTGCTGAAAGCAAAGTGCGACTTGTTAGGAATGAAACTGGGTATAGTTTTGAGATCAGGATCCCAGGCCACCAGTTCTGCCACCCAATGTTGACCATTCAATGCATAGAATTGGATGGCAATTATTCAAATTCTGAGCAAAGAGGAGTGAGTGGTGGTGAGCAGGGAGGAAGAAGTGAGAGAGATGGAGCTTCAGGGTGAGAACACTTGGTGGGCGGGGGGGGGGGGGGGGGAAGGATGAGGGGAAAGTTAAGTCTCAGAGCCTGTGAAATGAGCGAGTAGGGAATAACCCCTTCAGAGTCTCCCCATTATCTCCCTGTTCACAGTCCTTAGTTTAGTTTAGAAGGCCCTTCATAATCTGGCTCCCGTTTACCCTTCCAGCCTCATCCTTAACCACACAAACATGCATACACACACTCTGTCAGCCCACACAAAGCCTAAGCTCCAACCATAACAGCCAGTGCAGAGACAGCAGTTACCATGTGCCAGGCGTGTTAAGCGCTTACTTGTATTAATCCCCATTTTATCAAGGGGAACACTAAATCACAGAGACATTAACTGGTATGACCAGGGTTCAAGCCCCAATACCTGTGTTCTTAACCACTCATGCCATAAGGCCTCTTGGCCCTGCTGAACTCTCTGCCTGGAGACAGACGTCCTTCCTCCACTTCACCTGACCAATTACATCTTTTCCAGAACTCAGCTCAGATGTCATTGCCTTCAGGGGCCTTTCCTGGGCACTCTTCTGTGTGCTATTGCAGCCCATGTTTATCTCTGTGCCACCACCCTAACACAATTTTGTCAGTGCTCTGCCGGTCCGGTTTCTCACAGGATGGTCCAGAAGCCTAGGGCTGGTGCAGGGGTCGGTTCGTTTTCTCCAGTGCCCAGCACACTGCCTGGAACCTGAGGATGCTTGATGAGTATTTGCTGGATAAATGAATAACAAGAAATATATGAAGGAGGTTTGATTGTCCAGATAGAGAATGCCAGTTTGGAATACTGAGGACAGAAGGAAGACTGCTGTCTCAGACATCCCCCCACTCCACCACCCCTAACCCCTGTTGTCACAGCTTCTGCTTCCCTCCTCTCTCAGGAGCTGGGTGTGTTGACTCCCTGAGGAAGGGAGATAAAGTGGAATTGGCTTTAATCCCATAGTCCCACCCCTGCCATTTTACTGGCTGTGAGTCCTTGGGCAGATTATGGAACGTCTCCGTGCCTCTATTTCTCTATTTTAGAAGATTGTTCTGAAGATTAAATGATGCACATAAAGCATTTAGTACTCAAAGTCCTTTTTTAAATGACATGACAAAGATATTTATGCCTGTACTCTGTACAGGGCTTTTGCCTTCACATCACTTCCGTCAGCCCCTCTCAAGAGGAGGTAATATACTATTGTTGCAGGAAGGGGGACTCCTTCCAGGGCCCTAGAGTGGGCTCTTGTCTAACACTTAGAGATGAATTGTCCGAGGAGACACACTTACTGACAAAGCAAGAGACTTTATTGGGAAGGGGCGCTGGGGCAGAGAGCCACAGGGTAAGGGAACCCAGGAGAACTGCTCTGCCACGTGGCTCGCAGTCTCGGGTTTTATGGTGATGGGGTTAGTTTCCGGGTTGTCTCTGGACAGTCATTCTGACTCAGGGTCCTTCCTGGTGGCGCGCACATCGCTCAGCCAAGATAGATTCTAGCGAGAAGGATTCTCGGAGGTTGATAGGACATATGGACTGGTGTCTCCTCTCTCCTTTTGACCTTTCCCAAATTCTTCTGGTTGGTGGTAGCTTGTTAGTTCCACGTTCCTTACCAGGACCTCCTGTTGTAAGATAACTCATGCAAGTGGTTACTATCAGGCCTGGCCAGGGCGGGCAGTTTTCAGTCAGTGGTTCCCCTAACACTATGATCCCTGTTTTACAAATGAGAAAGTAGGGGTCCACAGTGGGTGACCTGTCCTACTGATTCAAACCTGTCCCATGAGTCTGAATCCCATACTTTGCCCATTCATGGCCTTGGATCTCTGAGACAAGGGTGAAGACGCTTTATTCTAATTAGACACGCAGAATTAGGGGTGGTGCGGGGGACCCCAACCTTAGCATTTCTCCAGGAGTCAGGCCTTGTGTCCCAATCGGGAGTGCAGAAGGAAAGCCAGCACCTGCAGCAGGCCCAGGAGAGGGGGCCTCTATCTCTGGACAAACAGGCTCCTGGGGCTGGGTTTCGAGGACTGATCACGGAGGGATAAAGATCAAAGATTAAAGCCTTCCCAGAATGCAGACGAGCCCCACCCGGACTCCCAGGGCCCAGGTTGAGGGGAGAAGCCCCACATCTCCAAACTCCGGGCTCTAGGATCTGGGAATCTGGTCTAGGGAGACAATGGGGAGGGTGCCGCCCAACAATGGGCTAAGACTGAGAAGTGAAGGTCCAGAGCCAAGAGGCAGCAGGTGTCTGCCCCAGTATCACTGCCCCTTGCCTCAGTTGTCAGGTGCTGGCTCCATCCCAGCTTCAGCCCGAAGACTGGTTTAAGGAGAACAGTCAGAAGCTTACAACCTTGGTCCCAGAGAGCTAAGGGCCCGTGAGGGAGGCCGTCTCTGACCTCTCACCCCACCTTCTGCAGGAACCTGACCAGGGAGGAGAGGGAAGGAGGGAGGAGGATGGAGGGACCCCTCTCTCCAGGAGACAGAGGTCAGCCTTGAAAACATGATTCTGGCTTCAGGGCCCTTTGTTCCAGTGTGTCCTTTTTGTCCTTCTGGTTTTTTCTTTCCCCCCAATTCCTCAAAGAGTAATTTAAACAGGCAGAGGGTGGGGTAGAGATTTCTTTGTATGATTTTGACCTCCAGGCAACTAACTGGAAGGAAAAGGGAGGGGAAACTGAGGTATGCGGTGTAGGCCTGTCTTCAGAATATCACAGTAAAGGAAGCTTGCTTTGGTTCTCCCACTCCTGGCCTAGCTGGGAAAAATCTTTATCTGCCCATGTTGAAATTTTGGACTTCTGGTGACCAACTCCTCCTACCCCCATGTTGACAATAACAAGTAACATTTGTACGTTCTTGTCACTTGCTTTAACTTACTTGATCCACGAGTTGATCCACAACATTGCCCTCTGTGGATTATTACTATTATTATCCCCATTTTGGGGATGAAGAAAACTAAGGTCAACGAAGTTGAGTGAATCACCCAAGGTCAACACAGCTAGTGAGGAACCAAACCAGGACTCACCCAGAGTTCCTGACTCCAAGCTCCATGCTTTTTCTCAAACACCTCCCTCCCCCTCAGTGATGACACACAGAGGCTAGAAGAAAGGGACGGGGGATTGAGTTGCTTTAAAGAGGCCCCTGATTTCTCTAAGGGAATCTTATGGAATCATCACTGGTGTGAGCTCCCCTGAAATGACCTCCAGGCCAGAGAGAGAGAGGCACACATGCTTTCAGTCAGTCATTCATTCCTGAAACTGACATGGCCACATGCCAGGAGACACAGCGAGTCCCTGCTCTCTGGAGACTCACAGAGACTCAGTTTACTGCGGGAACAAGCCAATATAATGAACTGAAATACAAGGCAGATTGTGGCGAGGTGACAATAGTCACTCATTTATTCATCTAACATTTCCTGAGTGCCTGCTGGATGCCAGACTCTGTCTTGGGATTTCGCAGTCAAATATAAACACTCCTAGCCCATCAGGAGCCTCCAGTTCAAAGACGGGTAATTAGGAAGCTCGGGCTCCGGCTCCAGTGCTCTCCCCACAATGCCACAGGCTTTCCCTTCATCTCCCAGCGAGCTGTAACTTTTCTGGTTACCGGAGAATTTTCAGTACTGACTTGGGCAGGCAGGAACTCAGATGCCCCCACAACACTGGGGGAGTTCTCACTCTCCTCCACAGCCCTTCTGGGAAAAAAAAAAAAAACAGAGCCCCAAGATCCCTTCTAAACACAGGCAGTCCTCAGATGGACTGGTGCCCTTCCCTGGCAGCACCCACACCACCACTTTTGGATCAGCAGGAACCAGGGTCCTCCTCCTAGCCTCCTGCCCCCAGAGTCCAGCTCAGCCAGAGCCTAGCACATAAGGAGTGCTCTATAGATGGAGTAGGTAGGTTGTATTGCCAGTAACAGTGAAGCAGGAGGCACCACTCCCTCTCCAGCAGTCAGGTCAAGGCTGATGGGGAAGGCTTGGTCCTTGCAAACCTAGTTCTGGTCCTTAGATAGCTCCTACCTGATTTGGGGGTGGGGGGGGACCACTTAACCACACTTGGCCTCAGGATAGAGATGTGGGAGGCTGGCTATCCAACTGGCTTGGTCTGTGGCCCCACCAAGGGGGAACGAGGGTGGGGATGGGGAAGATGGAGAAAGAGGGTGAGGCATCAACCTAGAAGGACTGTTGAGAGTGGAGCAGTTTGGGAAGGGAGGAGAGGGGATGGGTGAGGGGAGATGAGATGGAGACCGAGTCCTGGGCCGGGAGCCTGAGCACTAGCTGGGAGCTGGGAGGGGCAGGGGGTGATACTCTGGGGGACTGAGTGCAGAGGCATCGGTGGAAGGAAGACCTAGAGGTGAATTCCCAATAAGGTGGGGTGGGGGGAACTGAAGCGAGTGGGCGGGGGCTGCAGAAGGGGTGGGCAGGGGAGCGGGGCAGACAGCAGGGAGCGCCCCCCGCCCAACCGCCCAACCTCCTGCCCATGGTATTGATCCACTAGATTACTCAATTTCACCCGTATTGATCAGGTAATTGCTTTATCTCGGGTCTCATTTGAGCTCTGCATTCTCCTGACTTTCCCGTCTCTCTCCCTCGTGTTTTTTCCTATCAGCCTGACACAAGGCTCCTTAACACAGAATAGATATATATATAGATATATATAGATATATATATGTATATATAGGAACATAAAGGTTTGGTTAGCCTGCCCCGGGTTGGTGTTTGGGAAGGGGGACAGGGGTGGATAGAGGAAGGTAAGACCAGCCTCCCCTTGGAGCCCCTAAATTCTCTTTTAAGAAACCCTTCCTGGCTCCAGATAGTGGAAATGTCTGCCCACCCCAGGTTCTCTGGGGTCCAGATAAGAGCTGGGGGAAATAGGCTACACAGGCCTTGGTCTCAATCTGTCTCTTCTCACCACCCCACCCATCCTCCTCCCCTGCAAGACCTGGAAACCCCAACTCCTCAGCCAGGCTCTTGGACGTCCCTTTACTAAGTCTGCAGAGTCTTGCCTCTGTCCTTCTGGCTGCTCTTAACTATGTGTCCTGCCAGTCTGTCCCCTGTGGCCCAATGTGTGTCCTTCCTGCCCACCTTCCTCACCCTCTCCCACTCTCCCCATCCTTGGCCTTGGCCCAATCCCCTAACCCCAGGGTTCAGGCAGCCTGTCCTTCAGCTGGAGGAAGGAACACTAGGGAAGGAGACTCAGCCACTTCCCAGGGAGTCCACAGTCTGTTCCTCCTAGGAGCCCTCAATCTGAGAAGCAACGGCTCTTGTCTTCCTGAAGCCTCCAGTCTGAGAGAAGGGACAAGACCCATCTGAGGACAGGACAAGAAGACCCACACAAAAATTATAGACAAGGTCCCGGGAGGGGAGTGAATGCTGGAAGATCCTGGGCAAAATTCAGCTCTCTCACCATCTTCCAAAGCTCAGCCCCAGATTAGCTCACAGACCAGCCAGGCAGAGTGGCAGCAGATACTGAAACTGTAATTTGCCAACAGTAGCTCCCCGAGCCTGGGTGTGAAGTCTATGGGGCCAAAGGGGTCCATCCACCTGCAACCAGGTCCCTCCTTCCCGCACACACTCTGGATTCCTGGCGCCCTGGAATTCCCTGTGCAATGGCCAGAGCTGTGTCCAGGCCTGCGTGCGCCTCCACCCTGGACGCACCCTCCTGAGTACGAGCCCAGGGAGCAGCTGTCCATCTGTTCTCTTGCACAGGCGCCTGCAATGTCAAGAGTGGCCCCAGGGTGTGAAGAGTCTTAGCATTGGAGCTCTATTTTCGAAACTTCTGCTGAGACTGTGTGCCGGGCACTGAAGTAGGAACTGGGAATTCCATGGTGAACAAGATGGATAAGGCTCAGGCTCTCCCCATGGAGCTTAGAGACTCTAGTAGGACATTATAAACCAGCTCTCCCTCCTACAGCCTCCAGGATCCCCCACCTGATCCAGGCACACCACCCAGGGCCTTGCAGGCTCACTCTGTCCCCTTTGAGGAAGGGAGTCCATCAGGTGGCGAGAGGGAAGGACTCAAAGCAGGGCGTCCAGACACCATCTGCGCTGGGGGCGGGGGGGGTCCCATCTCTGAGCCCCACGAACTCATCCCAGCCAGTGAGGAGCCAGAGGAAGCAGTGGGGGGTGTGCAGGAGGGTGGGAGCTCCACAGGGTCCATCTGGCTACATCCTACCTGCCAGGAGCTGGCAAGCACCATCGCTCTGTGCCAATGTCCTCCACAGAGCCCAACCCAACTCTTCACCAGAGTTTTCCAGAGCAGAGGGCAACTGATCCTTTTTCCTTCTCATCTTAATTTCCGGAGTCCCATCTCTGTGCTCTGGGGAAGTTCCTACTTGAGTCTAACCAGCATTCCTCCTGCTGCTCCCACAGCCTTTTTTTTTTTTTTCCTTGGTTCCTCTTCCATTCAAATGCCTCAACCTTTCCAGCTTCTCCTTCAGCTCTCCACGCCCCATCTTTCTCTCATCCTTCCTTCCCTGACACCTGCATTTATTCACTTTGGTCTCCTTGTATCCGGGCTTGGAAGAAGAGTGACCAACTGTCCCGTTTTGCCTGAGACTGTCCCAGTTTTCGTTCTAAAAGTCCTGTGTTTGGGGGAACCTCTCTGTCCCAGGGACAGTGGGGCATCTACCTGGAAGGTAGGATACTGCATGAGGCCCAGTTCAAGAAGCCAGATGGGAGCAGGGTTTGAGTACAAATACGAAGAGGCCAGCAGCATTTTCCCACGTGTCCACAAAGACACATACACACACACACACACACACACACACACACACACACACACACACATATATACAGAGATATTCATAAACAGTCTCCAAAACAGAAACACGGCCCACACATCCAGAAGCAGACACCCACAGAAACACGGACACCCGCATTCAGATTCACACACAGACAAACCCCGCCTCACACCCGCATTCCTCGAGACAGGTGTGTGTGGACGCACATAGGCACGCACAGTACACCAACAACGCACAGCGGAAACACAAAAACTGACACCAACACTTACGCACAAAAACACACGGTCATAGAGACAGACATCCACAGAGAGACGCTCGTTTTATGACTCCTCAGAGACACACAGACACACATTCAGACGCCCACACAGAGGCACGAATAAGACCCAGGAGCACAAAGATGCCTTCACCTGCGCCCACAGACTGAGCCAATCCACACATTCCAGAGCTTTTCCCTGTTCTGCCTTGGAAATGCTCACAGGATTGGGGATGTTGGCCCCACCCCCAGAGGAGAAGGTGGGCCCAGCCTGGAGGTCTCAGGGGACCCCAGCCTGAGACTCACAGAACCAGATAGAGAGATCACACCCCGCCACCCTGCTGAAGACTCCCTCTGCCTGGCGGGCCCTGCCCCCGCGCCGGTGCCAGGGCTGGGGACAGCTCTGAGAGCAGCCTCTCTGGAGAGGGGGTCCGGCGGTGGGGGTGGAGAAGTGTGAGTGAAATGGGTTTATTACTGGGAGTCTGTTGCCTCGATTGGTATCGATCCCCGCGTGTCACCTTCCATTGCCACTAATGGGACATGAAGAGTCGCCACCGACACCACAGCCCCCGGCTGCACACGCTCACCCGCGGCTCCCCTCCCCTGTCCCCGCATCCCGAAGCTGCACCCCAGGCTGCCTCAGCCTGGCCTCCTGCTGCACCTCCTCCTGCATCCCCCGCCTCACCTCCTCCCTCTGCCTCATCAACTCCTTCTCCTCCCTCTTCCTCTCCTTCTGCCTCTTCTTTGTCTCCCTGAGTCTGATTCCAAAAGCTTCCCTGGCACCTCCTTTTCTTTCCCCCCTTTCCAGCCACCTAAGGACCTTATCCCTCCATTCAGGGGTGTCCCTTTTCCCTCCCCTCGCTTCCTCTTTTCTCCTTCCTCTGGGTCCAGTCTCAGTCACCATCACTCCCCCATGGGGGTGCGTTGGGCCCCACCCAGTCTTGGGGAGTGATGGGGGATTCACAGGAATGAGCCAGTGGGAACCATCCCTCTTTCACCAACAGCTGGCAAGGAGTGCTTATCAAGGGATAGTCTCCTTCTGTCACACCTGGACTGGCCAGACGGACCCTCCTGGAACCAACCAAGTCCCCCAGCTTCATTCATTCCACTGGCTGCCACGACCCCAGGCCAGATCTTGGCAGAAGAACAAGGAGAGAGTGAGGAAGAGGAGTCTTTTTCTTTTCCCTCTCCCTGTTCCTCGTGGAGGAGATAACGCCACCTCCTCATCTCTCCCCCAGCTGGCAAGCCCCTCACCAATTACAGTGCCTGGGGAAACCCTCCCCAGGGCCTGATCTCCCATCTGTGGGTCTTCGGTCCTGCCCATGTTAATGTCAGATGGTTATGAAGGCACAAGTGAGACCTGAGAGGACCCATTCATGGTGGTGAGGTCTTGATACAAAGTATGTCAGACAGTGTCGATAGACTGGGAGTTTAGCCTATCGTGCTGCTTACTCAAGTATGAAAAAAAGTCACTAACTAGAACAGGAAAAGTCTACTTGCAGCTCAGATAGAGCATCCTTGGCTTTGCTGCTGTGCAAGCAGTCTGCGTGCCTGAGTCTGTGCCATTACGCCCTGGGGGCTGGCAGGGGAGCTGAGGAGAGGGGGTCCTCCCAGCCCCGCCCTTAGCCCCGATCAGCCCTGAGAGACTCCCCTCCAGGTGACCCTGGGAGATACCCAGAGCCAGCTGTAAGCCCCAAAGTGGGAAGGGCTGCCTCTTGTTGACTCCTGTCCCCAGACAGGGATGGGGTCTCCACCCCCCCCATCAGTGGGCCCCATTACTGTGTCAGGGTTGTTTAGGGGGCTGCATCAGGGCAGGTACAGTTACTAGATACGAAGTTGTGGGTTTGAAGGCAGTTTAAAATGTTGAGGCTTCCTGTTGCAAGTTAAGGTAGTTGGATTAGCTAGAGTGTGGGGAGCTGGTCGGGTACCTTTTGGTTTATTCACTCGGCGATCATCTGTAGAGCAGCCTCGTGTCCAGGCACCGCACCAGGCACCGGATGCACACAGAGATGCTCAAAAGAGCAAAGGAAAGGTCTGGATTTGGTCAGGGGACCTCCCCTCCCCAAAGGGCACTAGGCCATTTGCCTGTGTCTCAGGGAAGAAACAGAGAGGCTCAGGGTCCCACCCTAGAAGCCAAAGTCTGTACCAAGTGCCCAGCTTCCTAATCCCATGCCCAGCCTTCCCCTACAAGAGCCCGCAATCAAAACGTGAATTGTACAGAAAGGGTAGGGGTGGTGGCGGGGGGACTGCTGTGACCAGGTTTACGGGCATGTGAGAGGAAGTAGGCAGGGACAGCGTGTGGAGCTGCAGAAGAGAAAAGGTGAAACCCTAATAGTCTCAGAAGCAGCTGCTCTGGTTCTCACAAGGACTTGAAGTTAGCAACGTGAGGGACTTTCCTGGGAGTTGGGACAGTGGCAGGAAGTGGGACAGCAAAAGAGCCTTGAGCTTCCCTCCCTGGAGGCCTCTCAGATGTCGCCCTCCCAGGAGAGTCTGTGGAGGCAGCAGGTGGTCTGAAGGACCTGGGGGGGGGTCCCGGCCCACCGTGTAGGTCCCAGTGCTCCCCCTAAAGATTCTGCCACGACCTGCTCTTCCAATGGGGCTTTCATGGGGGTGGGGGAGGACGGAATGGCTCTTCCTCCCCAGAATCCTCTCCTTGGCCTTGGCATCTTCCTGCTCTGAACTCAAATGGTCCTAAATCCTTAAATGAAGGAAATGGGACGGGGTGAAGGTGAGCAAGGGGAAGAGCCAGCTCTTCAGGTGAGAAAACACCAGTGACATCTGAGAGAGATACCTGGGGTAACACGTCTTGGCACTAACCTCAGTCTTCCTGGCTATAGCTCTCTGTCCTCTATGGAGATCAAGTTTGCCTCGTCCTGGCTAATATTCCTCCCTTCTCCCTGCATCCAACTCCCTGGAACAGTGTTCTGGACCATCCCTCCCTTTGTAACCTCTTTCCTTTTTGCCCTCGATGGGCTCGGAGTTCTGTCCTCCTGCCTCTCCCCCAACAAGGACCCTCTCTTCGTGGCCCCTGGCTCCTGTCTCTTCCAGCAATCAGCCTCTCTCTCTCACCTTTCCATCATGTTAGCTTCGGTTGATTTAACCAGAAAACAACCCCCAGAATTTAATTCCATGGCCCTCCATTCCCATCTCGATCAGCTCAAGGCTGGGAGGGGCTGTGTAATGATGGGGGAGTAGTTGGGGGGAAAGAGAAACTTGGCCTCCCAGAGTCAAGGAGAAAAAAAAAAAAAGAAAATCATATTGATTCCCCAATGACAGCCATCAATCTTTTCCTCCCCACTAGGGATTGGGGAGATTGAACGCAGGCCCAACAGGCTCCAGGGTCCCTTGGTCCCCAGGACGTTAAAAACAGAAGCTCTGGTCTCTGACATCCTCCCTCCTCTAGTTTCCCCTGAGGTCAGTTACCTAAATCCTCCATGCCCTCCCCAGTGTATTCTGGAATCCTACCGCCTTATCTTGTTCCTGCTATTTCTTTAGCAGGGTATCTGATGCCCCTGCAGTTACTTTCTCCTGTCTGGTTTATAACTTAGTTGACAGTTCTTCTTGCTGTCTAACTTTGAGTGGTATTTATAAAGAAAAGGAAAAATCTATTTTCTAGAGCCCTAAGAGGAGAGAGACATAATAAGTGCTTTAAAAACCTTAGAGAAAAGGTGACTGGGTAAACTATTAGTTTCATTTTAGGACTTGAGACTAAGAGGAAATTTACAGATTATGAGGGTTCAACACCAGTACGAGAGCGGAGGTGGGACCTGGGACTCCGAGGGAAAAACAGGGAGTGAGGTAGTGTTAAAGAGTCAGAGGTTATGAAGAGGGGATTCTTTTCCAGGCCTGGACTCATCTCCACAGGACGTTCTATGAGAGAAGGGCTGACTTAGAGTGGGAAGGGTAGACAGCTGGAAGGACTTCCCGGCAGTTCAGTGCCCCTTTTCCTAAAACTGAAGCGGGTGTAGCCCTCTCACCAGTCTCCCTGTTGGTCAGATGTTTCAGGAGCCATCTGCCCCAGAGGAAGGCTCTGGATGCAAAGGACCCAGTGGAAGACACTCCCTCCCACCCCACCCGCCCACAGAGGTGGAGGGGGCTCAGGGCCGTGGTGCCACTGGCCCCCGAAGGGTTAATGCTATTGTCTGAAAACCACATCAGCTCCCCTGGGAGCTTGGAGATCCCGCTCTCATTTTAAGTAACCCTAACTCAGCGCGTGATGAGCGAGGGGTCGCTGGGCGAGGAGTGCGCCAGAAGGAGCCGCTGGACTGAGCCCGGAGAAGCTGCTGCACCAAGGTAAGGGGCTCTGGTGGCAGGTCTGCCGCTGGGGCTGGCCAGAGGGACAGCCCTTCTCCTCCCCCACCCCTACCCCGGCTGTGGAGCCAGTCGCAGAGCAACTGGGAAGAGGAAAAGAAAGGAGACACAGGCACGGGGTGAACATGAGAGCCCAAGGGCCACACTGAAGCCGCCTAGGAGGGGCCAGGCTCTTCCATCCAGGTGTGGGACAGCGCAGAGGCAGTTGTGGGGCAGTCAGGGCACAGAGAGGGGGGGATCCCAGAAAGACAGAAGGTCTGGCATGGCACCAGGCTCTTCTCCCCAGATGGGGCACAGCTGGGGTCAGATGTCGGCTCACTGGGGCAGAGAAGACTCCTGGGATAAATGGGGCCAAGTCAGGCTCTTGGGGCTGAATGAATGAGAGCCTCAGCCATCCCCGTGCCCTGTTGTCTGTACCTACAGGGAGTTCAGCGGCTCAGAGAGCTCACTGCTGCCATCCGTGTGGCCAGGTTGAAGGGAGTGGGGGAGGGCGTGGGCATCACAGCGTGGGCATGGGAAGGAGCAGGAGGTGGTCCCAGGGAGGGCAGAGTTAAGGCTGTGCTCCCATCTGAGCCAGGCTGGGATGAAGTGACATCTCTGATGGAGTGAAGGGATTCGGCCCCGTCCATCCGCTTCCCTCACTTCCTCAGACTCCTGGCTTCTTCCCAAAGAACGAGGTCCAAGAAGCCTGAAATCTAAGAGCTCGGGTGCCCCGTGTCAGGCGCACCCCTGTGACAGTTGGGGCGGAGGTGGGCTGTGTGAGGCTGGAGAGGCACGGAAGGCGATGCCTCTATGGCAGAGAGAGGTCTTACTCCTCTTCCCGACAGACAAGAGGAGAAGGACTGGGAAGAAGGTGGTGCCACTGCCACTCCACCTCCAACCCCTTTCTGGCCCTGCTCGAGGGCAGTGGGGCCCCGTGCGGGGGAGAGAGTCCGGGGCACATGGATGGAGTCTCGCGTTGGGTTTGGCGCTTAGTGGAAGCTGAACTTAGGGTTCATGGTAAGAGTGGGTACGAGGGCCAGGGTTGAGGCGGAAGCGGGAAGCAGACAGGGCTGGGGACTGAGTCAGAAAGCGTCAGAGGCCCCCAGCTGGTGCGAGCGCCCTGGGAGGCCCGCGGCCTGCTGCATTCCTGGTCCCTGTTACTCAGCCCCAGACGGGCCTGCCAGCTCATCCCAGCTCAGCACTTGGCTGGGAGCTTTCACTTCCTCGGGCTGGCCAGACTCCTCAGACCCCTCAGCACCTACTGGAGGGGGATTTCTTGTCCCCTGGGTGGGGAGATGAAGGGAAGGATCGGGGGTGTCCAGTCAGGGGGATCCCCTGGGGCCCAGCTGATGGGAATGAGATGAAAAGAACCGACACTGCGTTTGTGCTGGGGGAGAGGGCGAGGGGCCGCCGGAGGGCTGGGGGGAGGGGAGGGGGACTGGAGCAGCCTGGGTCGGGAAGCTGGGGGCCTGGGTTTTAGTTTCCATCTCTGAAGCACAGGTGAGAGACAGGAGGGCAGGAGAGAGACAGAAAGTGGCCAAGAGAGACAGTGACAGAGACAGCACAACAGAGGGCAGGCTGGGTGAGAGGTGGTGAGGCAGGGACACCCTCTAAGGAGGAAAACGGGCACGGGGGAGGCAAGACAGACAGATCACTTGATTTGTAGACAGGAGACAGTATGATCTGTAGACATAAGACGTAAAGACAGGAATGGAGAGACCAAGGGAAACTGAGACAGAAAAGGATGGACAACAGAGAAAAAAGAAAGTGAATGGAGCTAGGGAAGTAAGACAAGAGAAGCCTGGTAGACAGGAAGTGGAAACAAGGAAGAATGAGACTTGAGAAGGGAGAGGAGAGAAACTGTAAGGAAGGAGGAAACAGTTGAAGATTAAAGGTCAAAAAAGTGAAACAGAGACTTGGAGGGGCCAGACCAAGGGAGCAGTGGGTGTGAGGCTGGAAGCTGGTCTCCTGACACCCCAATTCCCATTCCCCAACCCCTGGGTCCTTGAGGGGTCTGTGACTTTCCCCATGACTTTTAACTGCCCTTCCTGCCAGGTCTGGGGGTGGAGCATGGGGCTGTCTGGGTTTGGATTTCGACTCCATGGAGTTACACAAACCTTTTAAATCCCACGGCCCCCAGGGACCACAGACACAAGAGCCAGAGACAAGTCTGCAAGGGGCTGGAGGGGTGGGGGTGGGGTGAGGAGGAGGTAAAGATCTGAGACCCGTTGTGGGGGAACTGGCAATGGGAGCAGGTTGAGAGGGAGCCTGGAGAGGGGGCTCAGGGCTGAGGAGGAGGAAGGAGGGATTCAGGGGAAGTAGGGTGGACCCTGCTGGCGCAGTGGCAGAGAGGGAGGCGCCTCTCCCAGGTGTGGGCTGATGGCAGGAAAAGCTGAGGCTGCGGGAGGGAGATGGGGTTTAGCTGGCCAGATTCCCAGCCAGGAAGCGTCCAGAAGGGCTCCTCTCTGCCCTAGGCTGTCTGGGTTTGGCAGAAGGGACAAGATGCCCTTGGTGAAGAAGGACATCGATCCCTGCCCCTCCCCCAAATTCCCCAAGGGAAAAGGTGTTGGCTTTGCCCTTCCGAGGCCCCCAGCTGGTCTTGCTCTCCCTCCTAAGCCGCTTTCGCTAATAGCATTAAGGGAGGTCTCAGGACTAACCGCTCTCCACTTGGGGTTGAGATCAAGGGGAGAGACCAGAGGCTTCTAATCAGACCGGGGATTTGGCCAGAGGCGGGGCGGGGATGAGGAGTTTGCTGGACGCTAACAAGCAGAAAATATTACACACACATCCCCCCAGCCTGCCATCTCTGTGTTTCCCTCACTGCCCCTCAGGGCTGGTTTCTCCACGCTGATCTTTCCCGTCTCCCAGGGCTGTATCTGAACCTCACCTGCGTCCACAGCAGCCCCGATTTCCGCAATGCCATTTCTCTGTCTCATTCTCTCTGATTCACCCTCTTCCTCGCTGACCCTCTTGCCCTCTTTTTGGCCGCCTTTGAATTTATAAACAGTCCGTTTTCCCATTCATCAATCAAGCAGTCACTGAGAAGACTTCGTTGTGTCCAATCAATCAGATTATGGGGACAATCCACTTTAGCAGCTTAGAAGGGCCAACGACAAAGTGACTTTTGATGCAAGTTTCTACTTTGCAGAGAGGCAGCCTTGTCTTGAGCTCTGACCTTTGTTTATCCTGGGCGTGTTCCTGTCTTCCTCACCTCTCTGTATTCCACTCTGCCCATCTGACGGTCCTCCGGCTTCCCCCGCCCCCCGCCCCCCCCCCCACTGTTGATCATTTTTCTGCCCAAGAGCCCACCTCTCAGGTTTAGACCGGAGCACCTCCTTCAGGACCCAGGACCTCCTGCCAGCCTTGCCTCTGCTCCCAAGTTTCATCCTCAACTTTTCTGCCCTGACTGACTAATTACAGCTCAGAGCCTGGAGTCAGACCTGTTTGCATCCGGCTCCACCACTTGCCCTGGGATCTTATGCAAGTCTTCTAATCTTTTGAACCTCGATTTCCTCAGCTTGCAAAACAGAGATAATAATACCCACCACGAAGGGTTGTGAAGATTCAATGAAGTAACATAAGAAAAAAAAAAGTCAAGCCCAATGCTGGGTTCGTGATAGGGGCCCAGCTCATATTAACTAAACTCTTAAAAACGTAAAATCTGCTTGGGACACTTCCTTTGGCTCCAACATCTAGGTTAAGGCTCTCTTTTATATCATCGTTATCGCTATTGCTTTTCTTAAATAATTACCTAAAGCCTACATGTGTTGTAATGAGCGCTTGTGTTGGCCAAGGGGATTAATCCTATTAATAGCAATCAGAATGATCGTGATGATGACAATAATAATTGCTCGCTACTGTAACCCTTCAAGAAACACAAAGCTCTTAAGAACAGGCTCTCTGATCATTCAAGATTGGGTTGTGATCCTTTGTGATTTATGGTTCTCAATACTTGTCCTCTAAGGCCACTGCACTGATCCTGCAGTAGGGTCTGGTGGGGCTGTTCAGAGTCTATTAGCCCCAAGCTCCAGAGCAAGAGGGAGGGAGCTGGGAGATGGGGGTAGTGGGACAGAGTGGGACCACCTCCCCCAGCCTTAGGGAGCACTGCCACCAGAGTGTGGGTTAAAATGAAGCACAAGGAATTAAGATTAAACAGCCAGAGCAATTCTTAGATGTAAAGGTAGAACTAAAATCTGCTCCTCTCTGAGGGTTCCCCACGGCCAGCTCAGGGGCTCCAGCAGAAAAGGACGGACTTGAGAGCAGATATTTGGCAGGACTTACCGACGGTGAGGATTTCCACATCCAGAACCAGCAAGCTCTTCAGACACGTGAGGATCCAGGAGGGACTCTCACAAACATGGGAGAGGCCAAGGAGGAAGCTGCAGCATTCAGGAAACCCGGGGTTTGACCCACTTTGGCTTCATATTTTAGATTTTGTTCTTTGAGGGAGGAGGAGAGAGGGTTTGGTAGCCTACCTAGGTGGCTGAATATTATAAATTTTGTATTTTGTATTTTCTTGCTTTCCACTCTTTCACTTAAAGAGCTGTGTGACCTTAGAGAAGCTAGTCAACCCCTCTGAGCTCCATCTCATCTGATACTTCCTGTGAGGTTCAGGGTGTGTCAATTTCTCAGCACAGTACAGAGTGCCCTGAGTGTCTGCTCTGCGGTGGGCTTATTGTTCTCTTCTTGCCAGATCCTAAATCTACCCTGAGGTCTCAAACCCTCCAGACCAGGAAACATCATCAGATCCAGCAGGAGGCACCGCAGCCCTAGGAATTCTATCTGCTTCCTCAAAGGAACAGTCCTCCTTTGGAATCTCTCACCTCTGCACCCCCTATTTCCCCACCCATTTTTCTAAGATGAGGTAGGAGACATCCCAATCATCTGGAGGTTAGACAAGGGAAGAACTTCCCAATGGACAGAGCAGGAAAGGAAGGTGGGAGAGGAGTAGGGGCATCTGCTTCAGGGGAGGAAAGGAAGGAGAGAAGATTCCAGAATATCAGCTATCAGTTTAGAGACAGATGGATGGGTGGGAAAACCTATTCACCCAGATTCAGAGTGGGCACGGACCTACTCATAGCCCTGTCTGCCTTAATTTCCAGAGATACTCTCTGCTGGGGCCAGATTGGGTACCCCTGGACACACCTGCCCCCAACAGGCTGTAGAGCTGTCCGCTGGCCCACCTGGAGCTGTGTGTTCCTTGGGAAAAGGAGAGCAAGAGACCCAGTGACCTCTTAGTGTGGGGGGAGGGAGGGCAGGGTTGGAATTCCTTGACTTTTTAATTTAATTTAACTTTATTTTATTTTATTGAAGTATAGTTGATTTACAATGTTGTGTTAGTTGCTGCTGTACAGCAAAGTGATTCAGTTATACATAGATAGGCATTCTTTTTCCTATTCTTTTCCATTATGGTTTATCACAGGATACTGAATATAGTTCCCTGTGCTATACAGTAGGACCTTGTTCTTGGGATTCCTTGGGATTCCTTGACTTTCCAACACCCACAGCTCCTTAATGCTGTTTCCCATGGATTCTTGCTACTCAAAGTACAGCCCATGTACCAGCAGCGCTGGCATCACCTAGGAGCTTGTTAAAAATGCAGAATCTTAGGTTCCACCAAGTTCCACTGAATTAGAATCTGCATTTTAAAGAGATCCTCCGGTGACTCTTATGCACATTAGAGTTTGAGAGGCACTGCTACAGAGGATTTGTTTCAAGTCTTAAGGCAGCACAGTACATGAGAAAGTGCCGTGGATTAGGAGTGGAGGTGGGATGACCATACACCACGTGTCAAGTCGCTTTCCCTCTCTGAGCCTCATCTGGAAAGTGAGAAGGCTACTCCAGATAAGCCCTCACATGCCTCCAGACCTGACGGCCTAATAAGTTCTGGTTGAGAACAGCCCTCGCCTCATACCAACTGCCTCAGAGATGGAAACCCAGAGCCCAGGTGGTGTGAGCCGGTCCCCTGTGCGCGAGTAGTCCGCTGCGCCCGGGCCCAGCCCCAGGAGCAGGGCTCTCATTCTCCCATCCCTCCTCATCCTCTGGCCTATCAGTTCATCTTGCACTAGTGACAGTAGAAGCCAGCTTTTCGCACCATCCTCAGTTCCATCCGGAAGGCTTTGTGACTTAGACATTTCCTCTCCTCCCCTCACCTGCATCAGGCAAGTTTATCTCACTAGAGCTCGTTCCCCGGTCTTCCCCCCATCTCAATGCCCACCCCCATCCCACCCCCAAGACAAATTGGGAACCAGCAAGATTCCATCTTCCTTGCCCATGGTTCATTAATTCAACAAATATTTATAGAGCCCCTGTGAGTACAAGGTCCTGGGCTAGGATGGGTTCCGGGGAGCCAGCAGGGAAGAAGACAGCCAGGGTTCCTGGCCACAGGGTGCTGACACTCTGAAGGGGAAGACAGATATTAAACACATAGTGACACCCTTGATAAATTCATCACCATTCATTGATTCTACCAACAGTCATTTCTTTTTTTTTTTTTCTTCTCATTAATTTATTTTGTTTTGGTAAGTATAGTTATTTTTATGACAATGCTATTTATGCTTATACATAATGTGTTTATTGTTATTTTCAAACCAGTTAATAAGTACTTAAAATATTTATTTTAAACTTCTAATATGATCAATGTGATAAACATAACCCATAGAAATAGAAGTTGTTTGGGGATGTCAGTTGTTGCTAAGAGTGTAAAATGGTACTGGGACTAAGGGGAACCTCTGGATTACCCCAGCATCACTGTTTGCCCAGGTGCCATTGGTTGGTGGTGAGGGGAGGCAGGGGAAGGGCATAAACACCTTTCCTGGATGCATGGGGGTGGGGGGGTCGGGGTGACATTGAGCAGTACTATAAAGGAGGTGACAGGGCTCTGAAGATTAACCTCAACTAAGTTTTCGGGAATGAGAGACTGCGTTCTAGGGAAGCTAAGGGACTTTTCCAGAGATGCCTAATACCTTGTCCAGAGGAGGGTAACCTAGGAGTTCCCACATTCGGCACTCACTGTGGTGACTCTGTTCTCTCAGGACACACTATCAGGTGCTTGGCAGGTGACTTTTGGGTGTGCTGCTGGCGGTGATTCTGGGGGAACAATCATTTCTTGAACATCCACGACATGCCAGGCACTCTGCTAGGCACTCGAGACTCCTCAGTGAATAAAACGCACAAAAATCCCTCCTCTTCTCAAATGTAAAATTGTTCTAAGTACTATAAAGGTGTGGGTTTGTGTATCTGCCAACTCCTCTCACTCAAGGTTTAGAAAGAGCCAACGATTAATTACATTTTCACTTGTCTCTTCCTGGGAAAAACCCCAATCCTGTTAAGCCCTGAGAAAAGGTCTCATTCTCTAAATCCCCCAGCGGAGGCAGGACCTAGGACCCTCTGCATTCCTCCCCATCTATAAAGCGGCTCAGCCTCAAGCCCTGAGCCCTGGGCCAGCCCCTGGCCAGTGAGGAGGTCCCCAGGGGAGGCTGGGCCCAGCCTGGCTAGGGGGGAGCTTCCTGCCTCAGACCCTGCTCCCCTGCCTCAGTCTCCCTTTCCTCCCCTAGTCTCGTCCCTCTTCTCTCTTTCCTTCCTCTTTCACCTCCTTCTCTCCTGCCTTCTTTCGCTTCCTCCTAAGAGGGGACCATTTCCCCCCAAGACCCAGACACAGCTCTTGCTCCCCCGGAGCGGACAATGCACTGCAGCTGCCTGGCTGAGGGCATCCCTGCCATCGCCTCCCGTAACCTCTGGATCTCAGGTGAGCCTCCGCCAGGTGCCCCAGCTGTGCTCCGGCAGTGCCCCAGAGGCCTCGGGAGCAGTGGGACGGTGTTCACTCCCCTCTCCACCCCAGGCCTGGCCTTCCCCGACTGGGCCTACAAGGCCGAGTCGTCCCCGGGCTCCCGGCAGATCCAGCTGTGGCACTTCATCCTGGAGCTGCTGCAGAAGGAGGAGTTCCGCCATGTCATCGCCTGGCAGCAGGGAGAGTACGGGGAGTTTGTCATCAAGGATCCAGACGAGGTGGCCCGCCTCTGGGGCCGCAGGAAGTGCAAACCACAGATGAATTATGACAAGCTGAGCCGGGCCCTCAGGTGAGAGGAGGCAGACAACGTGGCCAGACAGGGCAGAGTTCAAAGAAAAGAGCTGTGGTTTCTGGCACCCCTGTCAGGTTCCCGCCCCTCCGAGGCTTGGGAAAGGCTCTGGAGTATGGTAAGATGTCCAGTGGTTATCCAGGAACAGCTCGGAGTTTGCCTTGCCAGCCTGGGGACAGGGGTTGTGGCTGGGTCTCTGACGGCATCCTCCCTGCCACTGGGCCAACCCTTTATTCTCAACCTTGGAATCTCCAGATATTACTACAATAAGAGGATCCTGCACAAGACCAAAGGCAAAAGGTTCACTTACAAGTTCAACTTCAGCAAGCTCATCGTAGTCAACTACCCTCTGTGGGAGGTGCGGGCACCGCCATCCCTCCACTTGCTGCTGGGGGCCCCTGCTCTGTTTCGACCAGCCCTGGTGCCCATGGGTGTACAGAGCGAGGTAGGCATGAAGGCTGGTCCTGTCCGCAGAGCTCCACCAGAACCTGCCTCTCTGTCCAGGAGACCCCCAGCCCTCCTCTCTGCCTCAGGGGCCCATCAGCTTTCAATGTTCTTCTCCCCCTGCATCCTAGTCCCTGTGTGTCCCAGGGGTGGGGGTGATACTCTGAATCACCCCTACATATTTAACAATCCCTATAGTAGAGCACCTGCCTATGAGAGAGGGCAACTCCTTCTGTGCCAAGATCACAGGGAAGGGGGTGGGGGGGGGTCTCAGGGGAGGGTCCAGGACATGTGGGCAGTGCTGACTTAACAACCATTATGAGAGTATTTCATTATTTTAATGACTGGTCATTAAAACAAACAATGTATACTGGGGAATACATGCCAGGCAAGGCCCATTCAACCCCTGAGCCTGCTTCTCCTCACTCCCCAGCTCCTGCATAGCATGCTGTTCAGCCATCAGGCCATGGCAGAGCAGCTGGCTGGACAGCGGACCCCTCAAGGACCACCAGAGGCCTCCGGGGACAAGAAGGGAAGCGGCAGCATTGTCCACCGTGAGTGCTCAGGACTGGGGAGGGCCCAGGGAATCTTAAGCAGAGGAGGGGAGGACCCTTTTGATTGAGCACATGGGTGAGGGGGCATGAGTCAAAGGATAAGTCATGTATTCACTCAACAAACATTTATTGCTCACCAGTTATTTACGAAGTGTGGGGACCCAGAGATGAAAGATGGCTCTCAAGCTGCTCAGAGATCAGTAGGGAGCAGAGATGGGAGGATGCTGAGATTCAGGGAAGCACGAGGTGCTATGGGAATGCAGATGAGTTGGGGCTTCCTGGAGGAGGCTACACCTGAGCAGGTGAAGAAGATGGAGAAAGATGTCCAGGCAGAGGGAACAGCATTTGTGAAGTAAAAAGCTGCAAGTGAGTGTAGTAAATCTGAAGATCTGCTGGTAGCTTACCAGGTGAGAGTAAGGTGCGTGATGGGAGGGGGGACAAGGAGGCGGGTGAGAGACGAGGCTGGCGAGGCGGACAGGCGTCCGGTTCACGGAGGGCCTCAGAAGCCATGCTGAGGGGGCTTGGACTTGATCCTGTGGACAGGAGGGACCCAGAGGGAGAGGCACATCCAGATGTTCATTTTACAAAGACGACTTGGGTTGATGTAGAGTTTGGGGTGGAAGAGGCATACAACTGACGTTGGAGGCTTTGAAGATCATCTAGGCAGAGGATGATGGGGACAGAACCAAGGCAGGGGCCATGGGTGGAGAAGGAGGCCCAACTGAAGAGAGATTGGGAAGATAAAGTTCACCCATTCATTCCCTTATTCACTCATTTCTTCTTTCAACAAATAGCTCATGGGCTCCTGTTGAATGTGCCAGGCCCTGTCCTAGGGCCAGGGGTGCCAATGTGAGCAAGACTGCCTTTATAGAGCTTGTAGACAAGAGGGGGTTTGTGGACATTCAGTTAATAATCCAACAAGTAGATAAGTAATGATAATTGTGCTAACTGCTACAGGGAAGTTCAGGGTGCAACCGGGAAGACTTCCTTGACAAAGTGACATTTGAGCTGAGACCCAAAATGTAAATCGGTGCCAGCTTAGTTCAGAGGGAGAGAGGAGAGCATGGCAAGCAGAGAGAATAAGGTGTGCAAAGGTCCTGGGGCAGGAAAGAGGAACCGGGAGGAAGCCAGTGTGACAGCACATGGTGAGGGAGGGGGACACGGCAAAAATGCAGGCAGAGGCCAGTTCTTCCAGGGCTGTAAGCTGGGAAGAGGCAAAGTCAGATCTTCTGTGAAAAAGATCACAGAGACACTTGACCAACACAAGGCTCTTCTGCAGAGGCCCAAGACCTATCCCTCCACTTCTGGCAATTTCATGGAACAAAGACCCATGGCCCTCACCCCACCCAAGTGCAGCTGAGAGCCCAGAGGTCCCACCTCCCAGAGAATGCAGGGCGCCTGGCTCTGGGTCCTCATGAGCGCAGCCAAGGCTGTGGGCGTAGGGCGGCCCAAGACCTGCTAGGACTCGTAGGGCCACAAGTCTGGCAGCCTGGAGCAAGACAGCACCTGAACACCTCTCTGTTCTTCCACCCACACCCACCCCTTCCCAGTGCTGGGAATGCCTTGGGCACAGAGCTGCTCTCTTTGGGAAACTATGAGGGGGAAACCAAAAAATATTCCCTGGCGAGCCCCCGCTTGGCGTGAGGTATTTTGCACCTGCCTGCCCTCTGCGGGTACACAGGCCCTGCCTGTGCTTGGGTCCTGGGGCACACTAAGGAGCTTTAGGTCCCTGGGAGTCTAGTAGCAGCCACATGCCCACTTCTGGATCGGGATTCCAGAAGGGTGTGCCAGCCCTTCACTCCACCTTCACTCACAGCATTTGGTGTCAAGAGAAGAAGCTGCTTCTGGGCAGAAGAGCGGCCAGGACTACTGAGCCAGGGGCAGAAGCTGCAGGACCAGAGCTGGGAAGGGGCGGGGAGGGGTAGGAGGACTCTTAGACCCATCTCCTCCACATGCCTACTCAGCTGTGGGGCCCTGAGCGGGGACTCTGCCCCCAGGAGCCCCAGGGGACACAAACTTCCTGGGGGAAAACAGCAGTCTCCACGTCATCTAAGGACCCAAGAAAAGGACGGTGACCTAGGAGAAGGTACACTCTGGCAGGGGTCTCCACGCTTTTCCTCATGAAGGATCATTTTTACTATTTTCCCCTTTCACAGATCCAACATCAGAAATATTGTTCCTACCAAATAAATCGGATGAATTAAGTAATAACTAAATTGTTTTTCCAGTTTTTACTAACTATAGCCCTGCTGATGTCATCCCCTTGGGTTGATACTTGCTAAGAAAAAATGTGGAACTGGAGTTAGGTTTTTTGAACTATAGAAAGTGGTGTGAAGTTCTATATAATCATCTCCAGAGATCCCAGGCTAGGAGCCCCTATTGCAGGATCCTGGGGAAATAGGGCAGATTTGGAAGGAATGGAAGGAGGGAGGGCTTCTTGGAGGAGGAGAGCTATAGGCCAGAGCCAGCCAGAGAAGGGGAAGGCTGGGGATCACCCCACATGCTTGGCCTCACAGCTCAGCAGGCCCCATGACGCTGCTTGATCTTAGCTGGGAGCGGGCGTTTTATGGATGAAGGAACTGAGGACTGAGAATTTAAATGACAAACCCAGGGTCACACAACTAGATCTTTGCCCAGCTAGAATAGAACTAGAGTCCTTTGCTACAGGGACGAGGAGAGTGAAGAATGGATCCATTGAGTTATGGCAAAGAATATCCTCATTCATTCATCCAACACATTTTTATTGAGCACTTAATATGCGCCAGGCTGGGTTGGATCCCAGGATCCAGAATAAAACAGACACAGTTCCTGCCACCACAGTGTTGGGAACACAGATATTAAATAATCACACAAATGACTCCTGATTCTGAGCGACGGGGCCCTGGAGGAGAGTAGCAGGAAGGATGAGGGGGTTGTCCAGGGGCTCTCACCTAGGCTGGGAAGGCTCAGAGGCTTCCCCAAGGAGATGACATTTACGATAAGATGTGAAGCAAAGAAAAAAGGAAGGTGCACAGGTGGGGAGAGAAGGTTTCAAGCAGGAGCAAAAAGAAATGGGAAGTGTGCAGAGAAAGGAGACATCTCCAGCGGTGGGGACTCACTGACTCTTTCTCTCTCTCTCCCTCTCTCTCTCTCTCTCTCTCTCTCTAGGACTTGGCTCTGCCCCAGCCCCCTGCCGGCTCAGCCCTTGCTGCCATTTGGGGAGCCCCCAAGACGAGCCTCCCAGTTTTGCCTCCTTCACCCCTCCCCTGCCACCCCCTGTCCCCTCTGACTGGCCCCACCTCTCAGGGCCTTTTTTGCCCCCTGTCGCCACAGGGCAGCACTTCCCAGGGTCCTCCATGCCGGACACCCTGCTCCCAGGACCCGCAGGGGCCCCAGCGCCCTGGCATTTTCCCGGCCTTCCTCTGTTGGCCGGGCTGGCGCAGGGGGCTGGGGAGAGGCTCTGGCTCTCATGCCTGAGGCCCGAGGGGCTGGAGGTAAAGCCTGATCCCACGATGGATCCCAGGGAGGGCTTCTCCTCAGAGAGGAAGGAACCCTACATTGTAGAGGAAAGTCCTGTGTCCCCCAATCTGGAGAACTTCAAAGCAGTGTGGCCCTTGGATCCTCCTTAATGGGGGAGGAAGATGTGAAGTGGGGGGGGTGTCCCCAAACTCCATCTCACCTCTTATCTACCTCCCTTCTGGCTTTGCTCCTTCCCCTGGCTGGAAACAGCTTTAAATTGTAGAACGATCTGAAGGAACATCTGAAGGAATGTAGTTGCACCCAAGGAGATGGGGGGCATCGCAGGGAAAAAGCGAATGTGGGGATGGGGAAAACTGAGGCAGAGTGTCCCCTCCCACCAAATTGCTAATCAGATTAAGGAGACATTCTTAATCTCAACTTTTTTTGAGGGAGAATGAGAATAAGGTTTCCATAGGTTTCCATCATTTGAAAGACCCCATACCTGCCCACATGAGACGGGAAATTAAGAGTCTAAGTTGGGGAAGGGTCAGGAGTTGTTTTGTTCCCTGAGTCTCAGGGCAACTCCTTTCTTCTCTGGGGCCCTTGTCCCTCATCAGGCTAAGGTCTCCCCTCTCTCTCCTGCCCCTCCGTACAGCTCTCTCCGATCCCTCTGATTTCTGTGACCCTGGGAGCTCCTGTCCCCTCCTTTCCCCAAGACCCAAACAAGTGGGGTCAGGAGGGATGGGCCTCCTCAGCTCTGTAATACTCCACGGCAGACCATGAATAAAATGCCCTTGGCAAACCTCCCTCTTGGCTGACCACCCCCTGCTGCGTTCCTGCTGCCCTCTGATCTGGTTTGGAGCTAAACACCACCCAAGATTCCTGATGGGAAGGGGGGAGGGGGGTTTGGGAGGAGAAGTAGGAACCAAGCAGCAGTAGGAATCAAGCCAGCCACTCTCCTCCCTTCTGCTGCCATCATGTCCCAGAGAGAAAGGCTGAAACTGTAGCCCGAGGAGCTGCCCTGGCCAGTGAGAAACCAGCCTCAAGGAAGGAACCTAAGAGCAGAGCAGGGGTCTTCACAGAATGACCCCCAGATCCCTGTCATGGACCTCTGAGCAGAGTTTTAAGGGTTGGGGATGAAGGAGGGAGTTGGAAGGGGTCCCTCTCCCTCTGCTCCCCAGGTCCTGAGAATAACAAGGGGAGCCCACTGAAGCATCAGGTGGCTGGGGGAGGAGGGGACACATAGAGAGGGGTCTTTTGCTCAACCAAGGGAAGGCCAAAAGAGGAGAATGTCCCAGGAGCCAAGGCAATGGAACCATATTGCTCTCCTATCTCTAGGCTGCCCATTACAGGTTTAGGATTTGTCTCCACTTTCTTCCCATGATGGAGAGCAGGAACTAAGGAGGCACAGAGGGTCCCTTTGTCCATCATTTGTCCCCGGCCCTCATCCAAGGAGTAGGGGTGCATCCCTCTCTCAGAGCTCCCTATTCATTCTGCTACCCTCTGCCCCTCAGTCCTTTGTGGCAGGCGCATGTTCTCATGGATGGACTGGGGAAGGAGAGACCCAGAGTAAGGCAGGGCTAAGCCCTCACCGCACAGAAAGGTTAAGATGAGCAAGGAACCCAGCTCCCAGGCTTCCAAGCAGGGTAGAGGCCAAGAGAAAGGATCTGTGAGTGGGCTTCTTCACAGTCTCCCTCCCTTACCCCAGATGCCAAAAAGGGGGACCTCAGAGTGTCGCTCCCAGGAGATCCTAGGAGCTACAGTGAAAACTGCTTCTCACTTGCTCCCAAAGTCACAGGCCCATCCCCAGCCCTACAAGAAGGACAAACACCCAGCCTGGGGCTTTCCCATCATCCTGTCCAATTTGGAGAGACAAAGAGCTAGTGTTGTCTGCTGTGGCGCAAAGAACTGGATCACACTGTCATAGGGTTTGGGTCCTGTTCAGAGAGGCCAGCCTCGGGAACAGGGTCCCATAACAGGAACCCCCATGTGCCCTCTGCCTGACCCCTCCTCCTCTTCAGAAGTTTGTGGTTGCTATGACCCCCACGTTTCAGACAATGAAAAATGCTTTGTGGTCACTTTTCTAAAATTTCTTTTTGGAGTAGGTGAACCCAGGAGACTGAAAGCTCAGCTTCAGAGGACATAAATTTCCAGGTGGTGCACTCTGCGTTTTAGGCAACAGATTCAAGGAGAGCAGAGTTTCTCAACCTCGGCACTATTAACATTTGGGGCTGCAAAATTCTTAGCTGTGAGGAGCTATCCTATGCATTCCAGGATGTTTAGTATATCCCTGGCCTCTAGATACGAGTGGCATCCTCCCCCAGCCTCCTCTTCTAGACCTGGTGAAATGTTCCCCCCAGGGGAAGAAACCGTGCCTGGTTGAGAATCACTTAAGAAAGGCTTCAGCAAGTCCAGATGTTCTGGCAAAGATGGGACCCAGGCGCGAGCAACGCGAAGAGAACTGTTGGTTTCCACGTTACAAGAGTGCCCTCTGGTGGCCAGAGTCAACACCAGCGATCCAAAGAGCTCAGAGCTCGGGACCAGGCTGGGTGGGTAGAACCCATGCGGGGCGCTGTTTGAGGTGAAGGGGTGATGGGCACCTTGGAGTCTTCCGAGGGGAGGAAGGGAGTTGCAGGATAAAAATATTTTATAAGAACCCTCCTATTTCAAACCCCATTTGCAAATCATGGACTATTCACCAAAGGATCCACAGGTCTAATTGGAAAACAGAGGGCAGATTGTCAGTTCCCCTGGTACAATCGGGTGCAGCCTCAACCCTGGACATCACACCCTCTGGCCCTCTGGGGCCATCAGCCTCCTCTGAGAAGAGCTCGGAGCAGATACTCAGCCTTCTTCTAGGAGGGGTGGGAACCAGGACAAGACACAGCAAATTCAGCTCCCCCACCACCCGTGCTCCCAGGCCCTGGACTCTGCTGCACCAAAGGCAGGGACAGAAGCACACCTGGGTTCCAGCAGAGTTTTAGGGCGTCAGAACTCCCAGGCTTCATGAACCAGACATTAGTAGCCATAAGGGACCTTTGAGATCATCAAGTTCAACCCCCTAATTTTACAGGCCCAGAGACAAGAAGGGACTTGTTCAAAATCATACATGTAGAAGAGCCAAATTTAGAACATAAATTTCCTAATTATCAGTTAATGTTCTTTCCATCTCACCATAATCACATGGATTGAGACTTTAAGAGACCCTTAAAATTCCTTAGAAATAAGAACAGGACTTCCCTGGTGGCACAGTGGTTGGGGGTCCGCCTGTCAATGCAGGGGACACGGGTTCGAGCCCTGGTCCGGGAAGATCCCACATGCCATTGAGCAACTAAGCCCCCGTGCCACAGCTGCGGAGCCTGTGCTGTAGAGCCCATGAGACACAACTACTGAGCCTGCGTGCTGCAACTACTGAAGCCCGTGTGCCTGGAGCCTGTGCTCCACAACAAGAGAAGCCACCGCAATGAGAAGCCCACGCACCGCAACGAAGACCCAACACAGCAAAAAAAAAAAAAAAAAAAAAATATATTTAAAAAAAAAAAAAAAAAAAGAAATAAGAGCAAATTATATACTGAGAGGGAAATTTTAAAAGTTATTCCTGTGTGATTTTTTTCTTTTTTTTAAATAAATTTGTTTATTTTATTTATTTACGTTTGGCTGCGTTGGGTCTTCGTTGCTGCGCGCGGGCTTCCTCTAGTTGCTGTGAGCGGGGGCTGCTCTTCGTTGTGGTGCGCGGGCTTCTCATTGCGGTGGCTTCTCTTGTTGCGGAGCACGGGCTCTAGGCGCGTGGGCTTCAATAGTTGTGGCTCGCGGGCTTAGTTGCTCTGCGTCATGTGGGATCTTCCCGCACCAGGGCTCGAACCCATGTTCCCTTGATTGGCAGGCGGATTCTGAACCACTGCACTACCAAGGAAGCCCCTCTTTTTATTTTTAATTGAAGTATAGTTGATTTACAATGTTGTGTCACTTTCAGGTGATTCAGTTCTTTATATATATATGTTATTTATATATATTATTTTTTATATTCTTTATTTATTTATATATATTATTATTATATATTATATATATATATATAATTTTTTATATTCTTTTCCATTACGGTTTATCACAGGATATTGAATATAGTTCCCTGTGCTATACAGTAGGACCTTGTTGTTTATCTATTTTATATATAGTAGTATATATCTGTTAATCCCAAACTCCTAATTTATCCCTCCCTGCCCCCTTTCCCCTTTGGTAACCATAAGTTTATTTTCTATGTCTGTGAGTCTATTTCTGTTTTATAAATTAGTCTTGTGTGATTTTTAATATGACCATAGTAGCAAACATTTTCCTTTTTGTGTGCATTTTGGCGCTTGATTACATATTGTCTAGTGCTGTCCTCTAATTGTCTGATTTGCATTAATATGGTGTCCCCATAAGGCTGGTTTTCTCAGGGTGGTGCAACACACACTAGTTAAATGGAAGGTGCTTTGTCACTGGAACACTTGATTAGCATACGGAAGAGGCCTCGGAAATTTCAAAACAAAAACAGAAGCAAAGTATTTGCTGCCCTGAATCATTGCTGGCAATGAGGAGAACCCCTATCCTCTCCCTTTTTCCCCCTAATGAAGACTCTGACCAAGAGGGGAGAAAAAATTCAAGCACCGTATATGCTTTATACACACACATATGAACACACACACACACGTATATATAATTCAACAAGCATTTCTTAAGTGAGAACTACGTGCCAAACACCGTGCTGCCAGGTTCTGAGGTGCCCTTGAGACACTTTCATCTGTGAAGTGTCACAGACAGTGTGGCAGGAGTCAGTGCCTTGCGTGGAACGTAGGTGACTTGGCCGGGGAGAGGAGGGTTGGGTAGCCGGGTCAGGGCTCGGCAGTCACAGCAGATGACTGAGCACTCGAGAGGCAAGGTTTCTGCATACATGCGCAACACCTAATTTAAACGTGAATTTTGTTTAGTAATCAACCTACTTTTAAAATACCTAAAAGTAGGCCGCTCTTACCTTCTGAGATGAACTACGTTATCCATATGGAATGTGTCTCTTTAAATAAACTTGCTTCCAATAAAATAAGATAAATAAAATAAAATACCTAAAAGTAAATCTCAAGAAGTCCTTTCTAATTACCAAACACAGAAAGCCAGACAACATGTGCCAATTGTTTATAAAGTTATCAAAACAGATATACAATTCTGTGATCGCTTGTTTCATCAAACATTACTTCATAAACACTTCATTATGTATTTGTAATTAATGTTTTTTTGTTTGTTTGTTTTTGGTTTTTTTAGCTGCATCGGGTCTTAGTTGCAGTACTCAGGCTCTTTGTTGCGTCACAAAGGCTTCTCTCTAGCTAAGGCACGCCAGCTTAGTTGCCCCACAGCATGGGGGATCTTAGTTCCCAACCAGGGATCAAACCTCCAACCCCTGCATTGGAAGGATTCTTAACCACTGGACCATCAGGGAAGTCCCTGTAATTAATGTTGATAATCTTAACCAGGGCAGACTATTCCATCATGTTTATACAACATATATTTTACCATTACCCTTTCGGTGGGTTTTTTTAGGTTTTTTCTTATTTGTTTTGTACATAAAATGGTTTCAAAACTTTTGTCCATAGTTACAATCTTTTTCTTTCCTTAAATTAATTCTTTGAGGTTCGTTCCCAGGAGTGAGATAACTAGGTCAAAAATTATGACATTTCAATGGCTTTAGATACATATTGCTCAACTGTCCTCCAAAAAGATTATAATATTTCAAGCAGCCACATTTACACACCGCTTACTACGAGCCAGCTGTGTCATAAGTGCTTCAGATACGTCAGCTCATCCAAAACCCACAGCAGCTTTAGGAGGTAGACTCTATTATCATCCCATTTTACAGATGAGGACACTGAGTAGAGAGGTAAAACCACCTGTTCAAGGTCACTTTCCTGGCAAGTGGCAGAGCCAGATTCAAATCCAAGACACCTGGCTCCATAGTCCTGCTTCAAGTGCTGGCCTATGATGCCAACTGAAAAGAATGAGTTCCCCTGGACCCTCAGCAGCTATGACCTCTCCCCACCTTCCCCCACTTTCATTAATGAGTAAACTGTTACGTCATTACTGTCTTCTTCGGTTTGTCTTAAATAAATGGTGAGGGCAACTGAACATTTTTATGCTCGTATGCCATTTGTAGCTTGGACTCTCCCGCTTTAAAATTGGGAACAAAGCCTACCTCACTAATACAATATTTGAACGATAGTTTAAATTCATATTATGGCCTGTTAAGGATAAAGGTAGGAAATAGGGTTAGCCAAAAAGAGTGCTTTTCAGAAGGTTCTGAGGAAAGGGAAGAAGAAAATGTTCCAGGCACCAGGCTAGGAATCACTTATTTAGTGTTAATTACTTATCATAATTACCTATAAAAGTAATGTATCTGGTCACGTGACTGGGAGCTATTAATTCCATTTGAAATATTAATACTATCACTAATTAATACTGTTTATAATTCTTTCATTGCTTTGTCCTTAACCTTTCAGAGACTCAGACCAGTCAGAGCAACCCACCAGGGGAAAATTGAGTGAACACAGCAGTAATTACCTGGAAGTTTCAGCCTGAGGAAAGCAAGCAATGGGTAAGATTTGGTCTCTGGGCCAGAGGTTTTGCATCCAAATGGAATGAGACCCAAACAGTACAATTACCGTGGACCATTGCCAGGAACTTAGAAATGAAGCCAGAGAGATCATGCGTCCAACACATCTGTTTTTCAGTTGAAGGTTCAAAGGTCCCCAAGAATAAGTTGTCCTGGGTCACTTGGAACAGCAAACCCTGGGTATCAATCCCTATATAATCAAACCTATTCACTTTTCCTACCCCAGCTTGCCATGGATTGATGGAGAAAATCCCACAACTGCAGGACAAGGTGCTACCATGAAGCTGCCCTCATCTGGGTCCTCACAAGTCTTTTGCTGATCCCAGGTCAGCTCTTAGCATCTGTTCTAAATCTTCTCTTACCTATATCCCGCTCCCTTCCTCTCGGTCTACTCCACTTCCCGCTCAAGGCTTCCCTCCCCTGCCCCGGTCCTTTTTTCCAGTCCTAGGAATGGATTGTCTCCCCAGTGATGTAACCCCTCCCACCTGTACCAAACAAGGAAGGTCAGGCAGGTGTCAACTCTTGTGCCAACTCCAATTAATTGTCTGGGGCCACAATTAGGAAGCACATAGTTGAGGATTCCAAGGTTGTGTTGGGGCTTAGGAAGGGAACTGGTGCCATGTTTTTCTGTGACTTCCATATTACTAAATCCAGTGACCGCATTTTGTTCCTTATCTTATTCAACCTCTCCTCTGCATGCAACACTGTTGAAAACCCTTTGTCCCATTAGTTGCTAAGATCCATCCCCTCTCAACTCTCCCATTCCTAAGACTGTTCCTTTTCAAACTCCTTTCTGGGCTCCCCTTTGCTCCCCCACCTCCAGTGTTCTCCAAAACACTGGCCACAGCTCTGCTTATCCTACACATGCTTCCTAGATGGTTTTAGTTTTGTCTTGTCTCCTTGTCTTAGCTACCACAACATCTGCACAGCCGGCACTGACCTCTCACTAAAGCTTCAGACTTATTGGTCCAGCTGCCCACCGAGCATCTCTGCCTCATTGTCCCATAGGCAGCTCAGCCGTATCATGTCCCAAATGGAATTCTTTGTCTTATCATCCAGTGCTGTTCCTCACTCCCCTTTTCTCTCAGTTTCTAACTTTAGTTAATGACACCACAATTTAGCCGATTACAACCAAGTAGAAACTAGAGTGTCAGGCCAAGCTTTTTTCTCCCTCACTTCCTACACCCGGTCAGTCACCAAATCCTACCAGTTTCACCTCCTAAACATTTCTCGAATCTATTCTCTTCTCGACAATGCTACACTGACCTAGTTTAGGCCCCCACCAGCCTCTTAGAGAGTCTAAGCTTGTCCCTTTCCAATCCATAATCCATACTGCCAGGACGTTCTGTTTAAAAAGTCAGTCTGATCATGAGACTCAAAACCCTTCGGTGGCTCCCCTAAAAGGAAAAAAAGGTCTTTGTGCCCCCAGCATTGGTAATTTATCTGTATTATAATGCCATTTAAATAGATATAGGCATAAAACTAGATATAAATATATACTTACAGTACATAAAACTATAAAAGCAATGGCAATTTACCAATTAAATAGAAACAAAACTATAAAACCAATACATTTAAAAATAATAACATTAATTTATTGTGACAGATGATGTTTGCTGAAACTAATTGCTGCACAAAATGTGATTGTGGAACTGATCCCTCCAGCGCAGGGTCTCTGGAGTTTGGCAGGCGTGCAATGACTCACTTCTCCCACCACTTTTCTCTGTTGGAGCTTCTGCTAACCCTTTGTTCACTCAGCCTGCTGGGAGACATTTGGCCTCCCGGAGGCACAAATGCTTCATTTACATACTGAGTCCTTCTCTGTTCTCTTCCCATTAGCTGAGACAATTAAAGCAGCGCTACCTGGTGCCAACTCATCACAAAGACAAAGGCAAATGCAGACACTGAAGTCATTTGGCAATTTAGGTTATAAAACGCCACCCAGTTGATCCAAAACACGATGGTCTCATTTGTTTTTCATATTATTAAAAGTAAAACACGGGGCTTCCCTGGTGGCGCAGTGGTTGAGAATCTGCCTGCCAATGCAGGGGACACGGGTTCGAGCCCTGGTCTGGGAGGATCCCACATGCCGCAGAGCAACTAGGCCCGTGAGCCACAACTGCTGAGCCTGCACGTCTGGAGCCTGTGCTCTGCAACAAGAGAGGCCGAGGCCTGCGCACCGCGATGAAGAGGGGCCCCCACTTGCCACAACTGGAGAAAGCCCTCGCACAGAAACGAAGACCCAACACAGCCAAAAATAAAATAAACAATAATTTATAAAAAAAAAAAAAAGTAAAACTCAGGGGGTTTCCCTGGTGGCGCAGTGGTTGAGAATCTGCCTGCCAATGCAGGGGACACGGGTTCGAGCCCTGGTCTGGGAAGATCCCACATGCAGCAGAGCAACTAGGCCCGTGAGCCACAACTGCTGAGCCTGTGCTCTGCAACAAGAGAGGCCACGATAGTGAGAGGCCCGTGCACCACGATGAAGAGTGGCCCCCGCTTGCCACAACTAGAGAAAGCCCTTGCACAGAAACGAAGACCTAACACAGCCAAAAATAAATTAAAAAAAAAAAAGTAACAAATGTTCAAGTACAATTGGTGTCTTAAAGAAAAAAAAAAGTAAAACACAAAAGTTAACCGTTCTGCAGAAATTCCATTGACTTCGAGTTGAGACCTAAAGAACCAAGTCCAAGTTCAATATAGCATGGGATCCAGGAGCTCACTGCTGCACCTGCACAAACACTCAAGAAATACTTCTGCAGCCACTTCCCACCACCCACTTGACATCCTGCTGGTACTGAATTGCTTGTACCTCTGGGCTTTGGGTGCCTGCTTGTCCCGTGGACCGAAAGGCCCTGTCTTGTCCTCTGCTTAAGCTAACTCCTGCTCATCCTTTAGGATTTCGCTCAGAAGCTCTTTTTTATCCTGTAGGCGGGGTCAAATAGGTCCCTCCCCATCTCTACAGGGCTAGCACCTAGGCAGGACCTGGCCATGGCAGCATGAAACAACGGCTGCTGAACTAAAACCCAGGTTCCATGTTGTAGTAGTGGGAAACTCTCACAGTGGCTGGGTCGTAGAACTTGCTTCAGTGATCATTTGTGACCTTGGACTTGTCACTGCATCACCTTGAGTCTCAGCTGTCCCATCTATGAAACAGGGACCATACAGATAAACTCGCACAGGTGCAAAATTACAAGGGAATTCGATGCAGCATGGTTTCAAAAGCAAAATAATGGAAGCAACCAAAATGTCCACCCACAGTGTTAAACAAATTATAGTACATCCATAAAATGGAACACTGTGCACAGACAAAAAGAAAAGAGAAGCACCTTGTGTACTGATGTCAAAATACCTCTAAGATTTGTTTTAAGAAAAAAAGTAGGTACATAGCAGTATGCAGGGGATGTTATCATTTGTCTAGAAAGGGGGAAACACATATTCATGTTTACTTGATTAGGCATTTGTAAAAAAATTGATAAACAGAAACCTCAGTTAAATGGAGTGGGGAGACCAGAAGGGGGAGCTCTTACTCCCTGTGATAACAGCAGAGCCCAATAGGAAGAAGAAAGACCCCTCTTCTTTCCTGGAAATAACTTAGCCAATGAAAAACCATGGAGTTTTTGTTTACTAAAGCCCTCTCAACTTCCTTTTCCTCTCTATAAAAATTGTTCTCCTTCCCTTGCCGTTGGCGGGACTTGCAGATGGCTCGCCAAGGTTGCAATTCTCTGCTGATCCTGAATAAACCCATCTTTGCTGGCCAAATATCTAGCAGTCTATTTGTTTCAGGTCAACTCATTTAAACGTCTGGAAAAATAAACAAGAACTAATAACAAAGTTTACCTATTGGGGAGAAGCAAATGCGTGGCTGAAGGACAGATGTGAAAATAGATTTTTCACTGCAAATATTTTATACTTAAGATTTTTAAACTACAAGATTGTATTATTTATATTAAAGTTAAATAAATTTTTTAAGTAAATAATATCTGCCATAACTACATCACAGGATCAAGTAGGAAGATCAAATAAAAATTGTAAAAGTATGTGCTATTATTGTAAGGTGTAAAGCAATAATGTCATTTTTGTGGTGAAGCTAATATCCTATAGTACTACTAATAATTATAATGACAAATATGTCACATACCTTCCCTTCTCCAAACCCACATCCCCCCAGTACATACTCACTGGGGGAGGATCAAGTTTTACTATCATTTTACAGAAGAAAGGAGACTGAAAAAAGGAAAATGACAATTAGACTGAAACATGATCTTATACCTGCTTATAATATGGAGGGTCCCACATCTGAACCCTCCCCCCAAAAGCCTTCTAAAGGCATCCTCTTCAACAAGAGCCTGCCTCCTTCCTACCCTCCCTTTCCACGCCCTACCCCTACCTTCTCATGGCCCTCACATAATCAGGGGCTCTTCTGCAGCTGGTCTCAAACATCTACCATCAATTCCACACATCATTTTCTTGTTGGCCTAGTACACACACTGAGTCTCATGACCTTCTCTCACTCACTCTGACATCCTCACAGAAATCTCAAGGCTGCAAAACCCAAATAGCAGCCTTACAGCAGGCTCCACACGCAGACACTGGATGCTGACTCCTGAGACCCTCGACCAGCCCAGCTCAGCTCATCAGGATGAGTCACTTCTGATGGTCTTCTTGCTTCTTGTTCCTCTTCCCCTTTGTCAAATGTCTCAAAGAAACCAAAACTGGAAGGAAAGAATGCCAAGGTTTGCTTTCTCAAGTAATGCACACAGCAAGGGTCTCCTATGATAAGAAATTCCACACTGAGCCTTATTCAGTTAAAGGTATGACTGAAGAGACCCTAATGAAATAGTTAAACATATGGACTGTGGTCATATGTTTATTCATTCAACAAATATTTACTGAGTGCGTACTAAGTGCTAGGCATTGGACTAGATAATGGCATACTAGTAAACCAGCTCTCCAAAAACAAACCAAAAAAATCCCTGATTTGAAGCATTAGCCAATTACCAGGGTGTAAATACTCCCACCATAGTCAATATCAAGCTCTGTGACATCTCTGAATGTGGAACTGGAAAGAAATGGACACAATTGGTACAAGCTGGCTCCAGGACACCACTGGACAATGAACAAGATACATACAGACCCTACATTCATGAGCTTATACTAATAGTATAACAATAACTAACATTTGTTGAGTGCTTACTATATGCCAGTTAATATTCTAATAACTTTATAGTTACAAACCATTAAATTATTACCAAAACCCTATAAGGTTCAATTTTTTTGAAAGATATAGGACTATTCAGCTTGTGTATTTCTTCTTGTGTGAGTTTTGGCATATTGTACCTTTCAAGGAACTTGTCCATTTCATCTAGGTTATCAAATTTGTGGGCATAGAGCCATTCATAATACTCCTTTATTATCCTTTTAATGTCCCTGAGTTCTGAGGTGATGTCCCCTCTTTCATTTCTGATATTAGTAATGTGTGTCGTCTCACTTTTTTCTTTGTTAGCCTTGCTAGAGTCTTGTCAATTTTATTGGTCATTTCAAAGAAACAGATTTTCATTTCATTGATTTTCTCTATTGATTTCTTGTTTTTAATTTCTTTGATTTCTGCTCTAATTTTTACTTCTTTCCTTCTTATTTTGAATTTAATTTGCTTTTCTTTTTCTAGTTTCCTAAGGTGGAAGATTAGATTATTGATTTTAGATATTTTATCTTTTCTAATAAATGTATTCAATGCCATAAATTTTTCTTTAAGCTCTGCTTTAACTTCAACCCACAAATTTTGATAAACTGTATTTTTATTTAGTTCAGAATATTTTTTTTAATATTTTTTTAAAAATTTATTTTGGCTGTACCGGGTCTTAGCTGCAGCGTGCAGGATCTTCATTTTGGCAGGCGGGATCTTTTTAGTTGCAGCACTTGAACTCTTAGTTGCGGCATGCATGCAGGATCTAGTTCCCCAACCAGGGATTGAACCCAGGCCCCCTGCATTGGGAGTGCAGAGTCTTACCCACTGGAGCACCTGGGAAGTCCCCAGAATATTTTTTAATTTACCTTGAGATTTCTCCTTTGACCTATGTGTTATTTAGAAGTATGTTGTTAAATTTCCAAGTATTTTGGGATTTTCCAGCTATTTTTCTGTTATTGATTTCTAGTTTAATTCCATGGGGATATGAGAGCAGATACTGTATGATTTCTATTCTTTTAAACTTGTTAAGGTGTGTCTTATGGCCCAGAATGTGGTCTACCTTAGTGGATGTTCTATGTGAGCTAGAGAAGAATATATAATCTGCTATTGTTGGGTGGAGTAGTCTACAGGTGTCAATTATATCCAGTTGATTGATGAAGGTGTTGAGTTAAACTATGTCCTTACTGATTTTCTGCCTGCTGGATCTGGGCATTTCTGATAGAGGGGAGTTAAAGTCTTCAGCTATAATAGTGGATTCATATATTTCTCTTTGCAGTTCTATCAGTTTTTGCCTGATGTATTTTTTGCCTTATGTTGTTAGATGCATACATACATATAAAGATCGTTATGGCTTTTTGGAATATTGACCCCTTTATCACTTTGTAATGCCCCTCTTTAGCCCTGACAACTTTCCTTGCTCTGAAGTTGGCTTTGTCTGAAATTAATATAGCCACTTCTACTTTCTTTTGACTAGTGTTAACATGGTATATCTATCTTTCTCCAGCCATTAATTTTTTTAATAAAAAATAATTTATTGTCAACAAAAGAGATATATACAACAGGAAAATAGGTGAATCTTTTTCATTTACTTTTAACTTATATATGTCTTTATATTTAAAGTGGGTTTCTTGGGAGTTCCCCGGTGGTGTAGTGGTTAGGACTCAGTGCTTTCACTGCCATGGCCCAGGTTCAATCCCTGGTCAGGGAACTAAGATCCTGCAAGCTGCATGGTGCAGAAAAAAAAAAAAAAAAAGTGGGTTTCTTTTACATAACACATAGTTGGGTCTTGTTTTTTGATCCACTCTGACAATCTTTGTCTTTTAATTAGTGTATTTAGGTCGTTGACATTTAAAGTGATTATTAATATAGTTGGATTAATAGCAACCATATTTTCTATTCGTTGCCCTTGTTCTTTGTTCCTATTTTTGTCTTCCACACTTTTTCTGCCTTTTGTGGTTTTAATTAAACATTTTATATCAGTCCATTTTCTCTCTTCTCTTAGCATATCAGTTGTATTTCTTTTTTTTACTTTTCTTAATGGCTGCCCTAGAGTTTGCAATATAATACTTACAACTAATTCAAGTCCACTTTCTGGCGGTCCAGTGACTAAGACTCCACGCTTCCACTGCCAGGGGGCATGAGTTCGATCCCTGGTTGTGGAACTAAGATCCCGCATGCCGCATAGTGCGGCCATAAATAAATACATAAATAAATAAACAAACAAAAAAACTGCTTCACAGGTAGTGCAATACCTCATAATTATAAGATATTCTTAATTCCTCTCTTTTGTCCCTTGTATCACTGCTGTCATTCATTTCACTTATACATAAGCACATATATACATATTTGTGTGTGTGTATATATACATGCATACATAATCAATTGTTGCTATTATTATTATTTTGAACAAAATGTTACTTTTTAGATCAATTAAGAATAAGAAAAATAAAAGTTTTTATTTTACCTTTGCTTATTCATTCTCCAGTGCTCTTCTTTCTTTATGTAGATTAAGGTTTCTGACCTATATTATTTTCCTTCTCTCTGATGAACTTTTTAAAACATTTCTTCCGATCAACAGTCAAGTGGATTAAGGTTTTACTGAGCTCTGACCGCCACAGCAACAGTCAGCTCTACCCACCACCAGAGCCTCCCATCAAGCCTCTTAGATAGCCTCAACCACCAGAGGGCAGACAACAGAAGCAAGAAAAACTACGATCCTGCAGCCTGTGGACCAAAAACCACAGTTACAGAAAGATAGAGAAGATGAAAAGGCAGAGGGCTATGTACCAGATGAAGGAACAAGAAAAAACCCCAGAAAAACAACTAAATGAAGTGGAGATAGGCAACCTTCCAGAAAAAGAATTCAGAATAAAACATTTCTTCCAAGGCAGGTTTAATGAAAAAAATTTCCTCAATATTTGCTTGTCTGAAAAAGTCTTTATTTCTCCTTCATTTTTTTTTCTCCTTCATTTTTATTTATTTATTTTTTTATTTTTTATTTTTTTAAATTTTTATTTATTTATTTATTTATGGCTGTGTTGGGTCTTCGTTTCTGTGCGAGGGCTTTCTCTAGTTGCAGCAAGTGGGGGCCACTCTTCATCGCGGTGCGCGGGCCTCTCACTATCGCGGCCTCTCTTGTTGCGGAGCACAGGCTCCAGACGCGCAGGCTCAGCAGTTGTGGCTCACGGGCCCAGTTGCTCCGCGGCATGTGGGATCCTCCCGGACCAGGGCTCGAACCCGTGTCCCCTGCATTGGCAGGCAGATTCTCAACCACTGCGCCACCAGGGAAGCCCTCTCCTTCATTTTTAAAGGATATTTTGCAGCGTACAGAATTCTAGGTAGGTGGGTTTTTTCTCTTAACACTTTAAATATTTTACTCCACTCTCCTCTTGCTTGCATAGTTTCTGAGGAGAAGTTAGATGTCATCCTTATCTTTGCTCCTCTATAGGTAAGGTGTTCTCCACCACCCCCATCCCAGCTTCAGCTTCTTTCAAGATTTTTTATCTTTGATTTTATGAAGTTTAATATTATATGCCTAGGTATAGTCTTGTTTGGCATTTTTCCTGTTTGGCGTTCTCTGAGCTTCCTAGATCTGTGGTTTACTGTCTGACATAAATTTGGAGAAATTCTCAGTCATTATTACTTCAAACATTGCTTCTGTTCCTTTCTTTCTTCTCTTTCTAATACTCCCATTACATGCATGTTATGTTTTTCTATTTTTTCCCACAGCTCTTGGACATTCTGTTCCATCTTTTTCAGTCTTCTTTCTTTTTGCTTTTCTATTGTTGTACCCTCAAGCTTGGAGATTCTTTCCTCAGCTGTGTCCAATCTACTAATAAGCCCATCAAAGGCCTTCTTCATTTCTGTTAGTGTTTTTGATCTTTAGCATTTCTTTTTTGATTCTTTCTTAGAATTTCCATCTGACAGCTTACATTATCCATCTGTTCTTTCATGTTGTCTACTTTTTACATGAAAGCCCTTAGCATATTAACCATAGTTTGTTTTTAAATTCCTGGTCTGATAATTCCAACATTCCTGCCATATCTGACTCTGGTTCTCGTGCTTATTCGGTCTCTTCAGACTGTGTTTTTTGCCTTTTAGTATGCCTTGTAATTTTTTGTCGAAAGGTAGACATGATGCCCTGGGTAAAAGGAACTGAGGTAAACAGGCCTTTAGTAGCATAGTGGTAAGCTCTGGTGGGAGGGGAGTTTTTCTATAGATCTATGATTTGGTTTCCATCTTTTAGTGAGCCTGTGCCCCTTGACTGTGAACTTCACCAGGGCTTCTCAAGTTTTCCCTCCCCTAAAGGGGGCTGGAGTTGGATATTTTCCCTTCCCCCAGATAGGTTAGGCTCTGATAAAACCCCAGCAGGTTAAGCCCCGGTAAAGTAGTTTCTCCTGAGGGCATACTTTATTAAGATGGACAGACTAGTGTATTTCTCCTCCCCCCAACCCATCAGCCCCCAACCCTCTGCCACAACACAGAGGGATTTTTCTGCATTACTCACTGTGAAGTCCTGATAGGGCTCCTAGAGGCAAAACTCACAGAAATGGGTGCCTCCCACCCACCCATGACTGTGTCACCCTGCAGTTTTTAACTTTCAGACTTGTCCACACTGAGCCTCAAGCAATTTGTCAATTACAGGTCAGGTTTTCCTACCCCAGCTGTGGTTCCAATGGAAGTTTCTGCTCCTGGGTTTCTGCTCTGGTAAGATGTGAGTCTCTGTATCTGTGTATCTATTTCTCCAACTTGGGAGAGCAGCAGTTTGCCCTGTGACTTCACTTATTTGGTAAATCTAAGAATTGTTGATTTTGCATTTTGTTCAGATTTTACTTTTATAAAATTTAAGATGGAATGGTAACTCTAAGCTCCTTACGTGCCAGACTGGAAACCAGAAATCAACCATCTTTTTTTTCCCCCTCAAAAAACAAGAGTGAGAAGGAATATGGTGGGGAACACTTGAGGCAAGTGGGGAGATTTACAAGAGTTGCTATGGAGAAGAGGGGAGGAGCTGATACTGCTCAGAAATACACAGGATCACAGGAATTCATGGTAAAAGACCATGAATTTGTACTAGTGTTAAATTCCATGGTTGGGTGACTCCCCAGCAGTCCTCAGCAGAACAGAGGTAGGGCCAGAAAAGGGGGACAGATGTGCTGCTCTTGGGTTAAAGTTTACAAGAGAGCAATGCATTTGAGAGCATCAATAAGTGAGTTATTGAAGTGATAGATCAGAGATCTAGGCCGATTGACTAGAGCAATTGGAGGACGGGTAGGGTAGGAAGTTGTAGCCAAGGATATTGAACTTAGTAAAGAACCAGGTGATAATAAGGCCCATGATATGGCCATAAGAGTAAGTGGATGGTATAGAGCGAAAGTAAAAGGAGTTGAACATTAGAAGGTCAAAGCACGTAAAGAGCTTGAACATTGGACAGTCATTTATTTTGACCCTGGAACTGTGCAAGATGATGATAGCATCCACAAGTTACAGAAAGACTATGAGCAAGATTCCAGAATCTTAGATATGACCAGTTCCTTATATGTCAATTCCCTATATAACAAATAGGAGTAGATAGTCGTGTAGTTAGACAGTAAGAATCTCAAAGAGGATGGAAGACTTATGATCATCTCTTTGGGCTTCCATTTTCTCTTCTAGGAAAAAAAGGGGGAGGGATTAAATTGGGTCGTCTCCAAGGAATTTCACAGCTCTAAAAATCTGTGAACCCCTGTCTAGTAGATGACAGCCTAGAGGTTGCTCCCCACCTCCCAGTACAGTACTCCCTACCTTTGCTGCCCACACTCTACTGGGATTCCCGCATATCAATGCTCAGCTTTTCTGCACTCCTCAGTCATAACCATGTGCTTCCCTGGCTCATGGGCTGAGCTGTACTACCTAAACTCCATGGACTCAACCTGGGTGCTCCTTGCTGTCTGTGCTAACCTGGCTTACCTAGCTTGGTCCATCTGCTTAGCACATAAGTGGCTCTCTTTATTAACAGTCCATCTTTGTACCCATAGCCTCCATATCCCTCACTCACTCACCTCTGCTCAGATAACTAACTGGTTCTTTGCTGACTCCTTTCTATTGAGCGAGGCATGTGGGATCCTAGTTCCCTGATCAGGGATCAAGCTTGTGCCCCCTGCAGTAGAAGCGCGGAGCCCTAACCACTGGACCACCAGGGAATTCCTTTTTTATTGGGAGGGAGGGGTATTTGTTTTATTTATTTATTTATTTATTTATTCATGTATTCATTTATTTAGGCACCACCATCTTGAAGATTTGTAACACCATAAGGAAAATTCGACGCTTCCAAGGGCTTCTCCCAGGACTACCTCTTAGTTAATTAGAGTTGCCCCCTTCATCCAATGCCCATTTTACTCCAATTAATTTCTGCTCCTCCATCTTCATTCATCTTAGAACTGAATTTTTGCCTGCCCCACACATTCATTCTGGGACTCCCATTTCCAGCTTCAGCCTTCAGCCTATCTCACAACACACCCCTCCAGCCTCTCACTTCTATCCTTCATGTTAACCCACTTTTCAGAAAAGGCCAGGTCTTTCCCCCTCTGGGAGCCTTTACAATCTTGGTGGAGAACCTCTCCAGTTTGACTGCTATGTGCTTACCAGCTGTGAGGATTAGTGAGGCATCAGAATAGTTTGGCAGCCATGCTGGGCTCTCCCTGAAGCTGCCATGTGCGCTTCTCAGAAACCACCGAGCAGGGAGCCCATCCTGCCAGCAGAGAGCTGCAGGCATCATTAGCTCCTTGTGACGTCCCTCTCAAAATGCAGGCGGGAAGGGTCATTATGCGTGCAAGTCCTTGTGCGGGACTCCCCAAAAGCTTCCGGTGAAACTCACTCAAGTATATAAAGAAGCGGTCATCAGAATATCTGTGTCTTAACCATTCCAGTTTCCATACTGCTGCTAGAATTAAATACCGTATTTACCCTTTTCCTTCTCCACCAGATCATCTTGCCGGCTCCCTGCTGTCCCATATTAAAATTAAAATCATTTTTAAAATATATTAGATTTTTAAATTATTAAATTACTACAGGTTATTGCCAAAAACTTGGAAAAAAACAGAGAAGTATAAAGAAGAAGATATAAATCACCCGTGTGATATTCTGATTTATAATGACATATATTTGGTCTTTGTCCAGTTTCTGGAACAGAGCTCCTAAAACCCTTGGAATTTCCTAAGTGATGAGAGCAACAAATATGTCTTTTGTTATGTTAATGAAGTGACTTTTGGACCACACTTAAGGATGGGGGCTGGTTGCCAGTGGACCCAGCCATGTGTCTAGAGGGTTGGAACTTTCAGTCTCCCCATTTAGTTCCCACTACCTCCAGGGAGAGGAGAGGGGCTGGAGACTGAGTTCAATCATCAATGGCTGATGACTTAATCAATCATGCCTATGTAATAAAGCCTCCATAAAACCCTGAAAAGACAGGGTTTAAAGAGCTTCTGGGTTTGTGAACACATGGAGGTGTGGGGCGAGTGGCATTCAGAGAGCATGGAAGCTCCAAGGTCCTTCCCACACACCTTGCCCTCTACATCTCTTCCATCTGGCTGTTATCTAGTAAGTAACTTGTTTTCCTGAGTTCTGTGAGTTGCTCTAGCAGGTTAGTAGAACCCAAGGAGGGGGTCATGGGAACCTCTGACTTACAGCCAGTTGATCAGAAGCACAGGTGACAACGTGGACTTGCAATTTGCATCTAAAGTGGAGGGCAGTCTTGTGGGACTGAGCCCTTAACCTGTGGAATCTGATGCTATCTCCAGATAGATAGTATCAGAATTGAAACGAATTATGGGACACTCAGCTGGTGTCAGATAATTACTTGGTGTGTAGAACCCAACCACTCCCATCCCCCACTTTGGAATTGGGTGACAGAAAGATAACCTGTCATTCCATCTCCCAGAAATAATATTATTAATATTTTGGAGTGTTGCCTAACAGTCGTGTGTGTGTGTGTGTGTGTGTGTGTAGAAATATTTTTCTGTTTCTTGTTTTGTTTTACACAATTAGGATACCTAATACTATTCCAGGATATAGCTGGGCTGTAACTCAATTAATTGTTTCATATCGTCAGGCATTTTTCCAACTGTTCCTTACTATAAACAATGCTGCTGCCATGAACATCCTTGAGGAATTACTGGATCAAAAGATATGAGTAATACAATGGAATATTATTCAGTCATTAAAAAGAGGGAAATCCTGCCATTTGCAACAACATGGATGAAACTCGAGGGCATTATGCTAAGTGAAATAAGTCAGACAGAGAAAGACAAAAACTGGATGATTCCACTTATATATGGAATCTAAAAACACTGAACTCATAGACACAGAGAGTAGAATGGTGCTTACCAGGGGCTGGGGGGTGGGGGAAATGGGTAGATGTTGATCAAAGGGCACAAACTTTCAGATATAAGATAAATAAGTTCCAAGGATCTAATGTATAGCATGGTGATATAGTTAACAATAGTGTATTGTATACTTGACAATGTTACAATAGTAGAACTTTTATGTTCTCACCATAACAACAACAACGAAATGGTAATTATGTGAGGTAAAGGATGTATTAACTGACCTTGTTGTGGTAAACATTTCACTCTATATACGTGCATCAAATCATCACATTGTACACAGGGTTATAGGTAAATTATATCTCAATAACTTTGAGGAAAAGAGATATGTCCACTTTAAGGCTTTTTATTCATTCTACCAAATTGTCCCCCAAAAAGTTAAAATTAATTTTTACTTCATTCACTCAATATGAGTTTTTATTTCATGGAATCCTTCCTGCCCACAATAGATAATTTCATCTTTCTAATGCTTTGCCAATTTGATATTTATAGGTAAACAGACTTATTTTATTTGTTTTTTGTTTTGTTTTGTTTTTCTGGGGGGGGGGCCTCATCATGGCATGTGGGATCTTATTTCCCTGACCAGGGATTGAACCCGTGCCCCCTGCAGTAGAAACATGGAGCCCTAACCACTGGACTGCCAGGGAATTCCCATAATCTTATTTTAATTTATACCCCTTACTAGGAGTTGTACATTTTTTCATGTGCATATAGGTCTATTCTATCTCACCTAAACCCAATAGCCCAATCTTGCAGCCTTCTTCCGCTGCACCCATCCACCTTACCAACCTCACTTCTCATGACTTCCCACCAATCTATAGCCCACACTAGCCAAGCTCATCTGATTGCACTCTTCATACATATGACTAGCTAACATGTGATAATCACCTGCTACGTGTTAGGCAATGCACAGTGCTTTGCAAGTATTAACTCATTTAAATCTCATAACAACCTTATAAGGAAGGTATTATTATTATACACATTTTAAAATGTGGATACAGCCATTAATAAATTAATTAACATTCCCTAGGCCACACAGCTTGAATCTTGACTCTTGGAGGATCCAAAATTCAAAGCCAGAGAGTTGGCTCAAGAGCCCATAACAGGCTGAAAATCCTCCCTTCTAAAATGGTAGCATGACAAGCCTTCCTTTAAAATTTAATTCCACCAGTGAGAAAATTTTTCAAATTTTAAGTATAGAGTCGGGGTTTAAGTTTGAAAATAAAAGGCAAGCCAGAATTTCCGCATCTGGCTAAGAAAGTATAATAGGGACTGAATTCCATTGCTTCAACTGAAACAACTAAAAAAATAGACAAAATAGACAAAACAACAGTTCTCAAGACATTGGCTACCAGGCAATGCAGGATAGTGATTCCTGGGAAATGGGAAACAAATGAGGTGAGTCCTTCAGTTAGTTGCTCCAGCTTACTTCCCGGACAAAGTTTCCAGGCCAAGGCGCAGGGAGGGGGAGCCCAGGTGGAGTGCAGTAGTGCCCCAGAGCTGAGGAGACAAAGCTGAGAGTCCTGGAGGGCAAAGTGACTAGAGGCCAGAGGCCAGAATATCAGAAGGAGAAAGCTGCACAAAGAGAGGACTCTGGAGAGCTGCACTGGGCCCCCCCTAAGTATTCAGCTGAGTTTAGATCAGTGCATGTGTGGGAGGATAATATCCTAGATTGAAGACAGAACTACTTGAAAGGATTAGAAAGAGGAATCCTTGAAACTCACACAAGGCCAGGAAAGGTGCCTGTTCCTACCAGCCAGAGTGAAAGATCTCATAGTTCCTAGGCCGTCATGCAGAGTACACAGAAGACCTAACCTCAGTAGCTGTGGATAGGGGGAGGGGATCAACTTTAGACTAAATACTGTCCTTGTTCCACCTAACAAAGCTTAAATGCAAGACCTGAAAGGGTTAAACTGCTTCCAAGAAGCTTAACTGTGTTCTATAACAAAATTTAAGAATATATATAGGAATACAAAAATATCCAGCACCCAATTAAAAATTACCAGGCATGCAAAGAAGTAGGACATTAAGGCCCATAATGAGGAAAAATATCAGTCAACTGAACCTGACCCAGAAATGAAACATATGATAGAATTAGCACACAAAAATAGTTATTATAACTGTATTCCATATGTTCAAGAAGCTAGAAGAAAGACTGGGCATATTAAGTATATGTATACGAGGAATTTTAAAAAGAATGTAACTGAACTTCTTGCAATAAAAACTACAATGTTTGAGATGAAAAATACACTGGATATGATTAACAGTAAATTAGACATAGCAGAAAGAAAGGTTAATGAATTTGTAGAATAGCACTAGAAACCATCCAAAATGAAACATGAAAAGAAAAAGGACAGAGTATCAGTGAGCTGTGAGACATCTCAGTGGCCTAATATACACAGTCTCCAAAGGAGAAGAAAGAGATGGGGAACAGACAAAAATATCTGAAGAAATAATTAACCAACAGATTTCCAAAGTTAACTAAAACCATAACCCACAGATTTAAGAAGCTCAATGAACCCCAAGCACAAGAAAGTAGAAAATAATTACACCAAGCACATCACCTACACCAGCAACAAGAAATGTTAAAGGAAGTGTTTTCAGACAGAAAGAATGATACCAGATAAAATTTCAATTTACACAAAGGAATGAAGAGCACCAGAAATTGTCACTATGTAGATAAATACAAAAACTTCCATTTTTATTATTTAAATAAGTTTAAAAGACAATTGACTGTTTTACAACATATTACAGGATTTACAACACATGTAGAAGTAAAGTGTATGTATGTTAACAATAGCATAAAACCTGGGAGATTATTATATGTGAGGTGGTATAATATCACTTGAAGTTAGTCAATGATAAAAATTAAGAATTATACTATAATAGCACAACAAAAATTTATAGTTAATAAGCCAGTAAGAGAGATAAAAAGAAATCATAAATATACACCTGTACATTGTAAGGAACTAGAAAACAAAGAGCAAACTAAACCCAAAGCTAGCAAAAGGAAAGAAAAAACAAAAATTAGAGTGGCGATAAATAAAACAGAGAATTTAAAAATATAGACAAAGTCAGTGAAACTGTCGTAGTCAATTTGGGCTGCTATAAACATTACCATAGACTAGCTTAAACAACAAAAATTTTTTTCTAACAATTCCAGAGGCAGGAAATCCAAAATCAGGGTACCAGTGTAGTCAGGTTCTGTGAGAGATCTCAAATCAATGATCTCAACTTCAACTGTAAGAAACTAGAAAAAGAAGAGCAAATGAAATCCAAAGTAAGCAGAAGAAAGGAAACAATAAAGATCAGAGCAGAAATCAATAAAACAAAAACAATAGGGAAAAAAATCAATGAAACTGAAAAGCTGGTTATTTGAGAAGACTAATAAAATTTATACACCTGTAGTCAGATTGGCTGGGAAAAAGAAGTTACAAATATCAGGAATAAGAAAGTAAACATCACTACAGATTTTATACATCTTAAAAAGATAATAAAGGAATATTATTAACAACTTCATGCCCATATATTCAAAAACTTAGATGAAATGAATAAATTCTTTACAAAACTGAGTCTATTAAAGCTCAATCAAGAAAAAATAGACAATCCAGATGGCCTTAAACCTATTAAAAAGACTGAAGTTGTAACTTCAAACATTCCCACAAAGAAAATTCCAGGCCCAAATGGCTTCATTGGGGTATTCTATGAAACATTTAAGGAAGAAATAATGTCAATTCCATATAAACTGTTCCAGAAAATTGAAGAGAAGGGAATTCTTCCCAGTTTATTCCATGAACTCATCATTACTCAAAACCAGACAAAACATTACAAGAAAATAAAGCTACAGACTAATATCTTTCATGAATATAGATGTAATAATTCTTAAAATTTTAGCAAATCAAATCAAACAATATATAAAATCATAACCAGGTGGAGTCTATCCCAGAAATTCAAGGCTGGTTCAACACTGAAAACTCACCATATCAACAGAATACAGAAGAAAAACCATATGATCATCTCAGTCAATGCAGAAAAAGAATTTGATATAATACAACATGTATTCTTGATAAAAACTCTCAGCACACTAGGAATACAAGGGGAATATTGCATGATACTACTACACCAGCGGTGCTACACTAGGAATACAAGGGAATGTCCACAACCTGATAGCAGAGCATCTATGAAAAACCTATAGATAACATCATATATAATGGTGAAAAAAACAATGCTTTCCTCCTAATATCAGAAACAAGACAGGGCTGCCTGCTCTTACTAGTGCGGTCAACATCACACTGGAGGGTCTAGCTAGGACAGTAAGACACGAAAAAGAAATAAAAGGAATGCATATAGGAAAGGAAGGAGTAAAATTGTCCTTATTCTCAGACAACATGATCATCTACATAGAAAATCTGATATAACCTACAAAATATCTACTAGAACTAATAAGTAAGATTGCAGGATATAGGATCAATACACAAAAATAACTGTTTCTATGAACTTACAATAAGCAATCAAAAATTGAAATTTAAAAAATGCCATTTAGGGATTTCCCTGGTGGCGCAGTGGTTAAGAATCCGCCTGCCAATGCAGGGGACACGGGTTCGAGCCCTGGGCCGGGAAGATCCCACATGCCGCGGAGCAACCAAGCCCGTGTGCCACAACTACTGAACCCGTGCTCTAGAGCCTGTGAGCCACAACTACTGAGCCCATGTGCCACAACTACTGAAGCCCATGCGCCTAGAGCCCGTGCTCCACAACAAGAGAAGCCACCGCAATGAGAAGCCCGTGCACTGCAACGAAGAGCAGCCCCCGCTCGCCGCAACTAGAGAAAGCCCGCGCGCAGCAACGAAGACCCAACGCAACCAAAAATTAATTAATTAATTAATTAATTTTAAAAAAAAGCCATTTAGCAATAAATTGATATATTCAACAACATAGGTGAATCTGAAAATAATTGTGCTGAGTAAAAGAAGCCGTATCAAAAGGAACACATACTCTATGATTTCATTTATATAAACTTCTAGAAAATGCAAACTAATCTTTAGGGAAAAAAAGCAGATCAGCGATCGCCCACGGACTAGGACGGGAGAGGGGGGTCCAGTTGGAAGCAGTGGGAGGGAAGAATTAGAAAGGATCAAGACTAAGCTTTGAGATAATAAATATGTTCATTATCTTGATTTGTGGTGGTTGTTTCATGGGTGTCAAAACTTATCAAATTGTACATTTTAAATATGTGTAATTTATTGTAGGTCAAAATTTTTAAAGGACATTTTTCAGTTTTTAAAGCAGGCTTTCGGCAGGTTTTGTTTTTCGTTTTTTGTTTTTTTAATCTTTCCCTTGGTATCTCACCTTTTTTGTATCTCGCATTTGATCCTGGGTAATTTTTCCTATTGGGAGGAAAAAACTAACACACATAACACACCCAACTTCTGAAATATTAGCCTTCAGTCTAAAACTGGTTTTCTTTCACACATTTCCCTTTACAACTTATCTTGGCACCTTCCCTGTTATTCAATTCATCTCAGCTACTAGGGGTGTTGATGGGAGAGAGCTGGTTTCTAAGGTAACAACAGACAGGAAGGTACCACGCTTGGGAGGCTGGAGTGCACACCTGAGAGGTGCCACCGTAGACAACGCAGACCTCCCCTCAGTGGGAGTTAAGGTGAGAAGTCCCTTCTCCACTGAATGCCTTGAGATCCTCAAAAGTGATGAGGGAGCAAATTTCTGGGGGTGATATCTCAAGGGACACTGAGAAGGGAGACGAAGACGTGAGAGCACTAAGATAAAATTTGCTGTTCACTGTATCATGGGAAAAATGACTCTCTGGAGGGCTGAGGAGTTAAACCGCTGACCTCTACTTCCAGCTCCACCCTCCCCAGTTTCTCCTCAATAGGCCCTGCACCTCTTCTTTCTGATAAGCTTTTGTCTATGCATTGTTCTTTGTTTTGGTTTGGTTTTGGTTTTTTGGTTTTGTTTTTTTTTTCACCAGTGCCTGTAACATACAGCCAGTACAGTTGACAGTTAAGCATAGACTCTGGGGCCAAACTGCCTGTGTCCGCAGCTCTGTGACCCTGAGCAAGCTACTTTAGCTCTCTGAGCCTCTGTTTCCCATCTGAAAATGAGGATAATAACCACCTCAAAAGGTTGCTGAGACGGTCTAGTGGTTAATGCTCATAGTTTGTTTAGAACAGTATTTACATAGTAAGCACTATGTATGTTTTGGGTATTATTATTTGATATTTCTTCATATTAAAATTTTATTGGGAACTCAACAGGTTGAATGATCAGAATGTTCTGAGTGACAATGAAATGATATCTGTAACAGAGGTTTAATATTGGTTATTCTGGCTACCCAGAAGTATTCTAGAGAAATCTAAATCAGCTAAAAAATAAACCATAACATTTTCTCACCCTTAGGACTAAACAATATCTTAATTAAGCAAGCCTCTCCGCATCATTTTTCCAACTGATAAAGGTTGAAGAGGGATAAAAGATCTTCAATAAGCAGTAGCACTGTCCCTCCAGTGGTGATTTTATTTGCTAGGCCTGTCTCCTAACAGCATCCCAGAAGGAGAATGACTGAAACCTGGAGTCCATCTTTCTAGACTTTACTCCTGGTTTGGGCTGAGGCTGTCTCTGCATGAAAAAGTTGCTTCTCTAGAACTCACACTGGGAACCATTCAAGTTTCTCCATCACAGCTCTCCCTCAGCTATGCAATTAAATATTAAGTTTCTAGACTCCCTCTCAGAGGGAGAGGGAGTCTAGAAAAAAAAAAAAAAAGTTTTTTCCTTTGCTTCTCTCACCTAGAAATGAGGAGGTATGAACTCAAGCCTAAATGTATCAAACTAATGGGATTTCATGCAAATTACCTAAAACTTCTCTGTGCCATAGTTTCCTTAAGTGTAAATAAATTTAACCTAACAACTAATGAACGTAACAATGAATGCCCTACCTATCCCACAGGATGTTGGGCAGAGAGGGTTCATTTATTAATAGAGTTCTTGGAAATAAAGGTAAAAGGACTCTGTCGATTCAAGATATCACTTCTTAACATTTATCCTGATTTTCCTGCCCAGCAATCTGTAGTTTACAGAGCCCATGCTTGACCTTACTTAATCCTTACAACCTGCAAACAGCAGGTCACAAAGCTAGAAAGGTATACAGCCCCAAACAAACTCAGTTCTTTGGATTCCTAGTCTAGTGCTCTTTTCATTAACCAACAGCTGCTTCCAGATTCCTACAACCTAGTCTGTCTTGGGTACAATCTAATATTTTTTTTTCCCTGAACTGAGACTGCAGTTCACTTAAATGACCAGCTAACTTCAGGGAGTTCTATCCTGCTAAGGCCACCCCCCCCCCCCATTCCCACAGTCTTCAAAGTGGAGTATACAAAGAGATACGCTGCTCTGCAAGAGGAAAATATTTAAGTGCATTCACAATAGTATTTAACAATAGTAAAAATAACTACTTAAGCTTTATATTAATATTTATTATTATTTACCTTTAATATACGGTCTGAGGCCTGACCTAGCACTCTCACCAGGTCACTGCTTCAGAAGTCATCTGTCACGTGCAGTATGTGAGATGTTTCCAGGAACCCGCAGTAATGCCACACACAGTTCAGACATTAAGTTTCTTTATAATGCATGCCATCCACTGGATAAAAATAAGCCTCTTAATTGCTACAAACGTTCCAATTTTTAGTAAAGACAGGGAAAATGACCATGAAAATTCTTGTTCTGCTGAGATTCATTGGTTATCTCCTGGGAGAGGCCTAAAAAGAGATACAGAACAAAGCACAGATACACATTTTTATTTTACAAAGTTCTATCAAGAATGGCTGGCAAGAGTATACTACCTAGCACTTATTTTCAAAAACAAAAAACAACAAAAATCCACTTAATCTGTCCCTTCAAGGTGAGGATGACAGTCTATTAATTAGTGGGAAAGTTACTGCTTTTCTAAAGAAACTCACGCTTATTGAGAAAGCATTTGGAAAATGCCTGGCTGAAATGGTTCCAAAATTGTTATTTTACAATTTATTTTTGGGTGGCACTGCGCGGCTTGCAGGATCCTAGTTCCCTGACCAGGGATCAAACCCACACCCCCTGCATTGGAAGCTGGGAGTCTTAACCACTGGACTGCCAGGGAAGTCCCTGTTATTTTTTTAATCACCAAAAACAGTGTGTTTCACCTGTAAAACTTTTGTCTGCACACTTGAAAACCAAGAAACAAAAATTTTAAATCTGTTTTAAAAATCTAAACGATACTTCCAAGGGGGTTTGGATCCATTTGTTAAAAATATAAAATGTAAAACCTTCCAATCATTCAAGAAGCACTGATTGACTTAAGCTGTAAATTTACTAGTTGAATTTCAATTAAAAGCCTCTGCATCGTGGTGAATGGGATAGGAAGATGAGTTATCATAATTTAATAAATGCAATCAAGAATGCACTCCTTCTGCTTGACTCTACCTCTTTGACAAGCATCTTTCCCAGTCATGACAGCCATTAACTTTCACTAAAAAGTACGATTTTAAAATGCACTTCATCTTTATTTTAATCTTTTAATATTTCTACTCTAGAGCAAGATTTATAACATGTAATAAAATACATGTAAATAATTATTTTAAAATATTATAGATTAAGAAAGCATGATAAGAAAAATGTTTGGTTACCACTGGTCTATCACCATAGAGGAAGTGTCCACATTTGGGAACATCATTTTTGCAGGTAGTATAGGAAGGGAATAAGCAACAAAGTCAGTAGAAATTTGAACTGTGGTGCCTCAGATTCCGGGCAGACCACCTGTCTTTGGGGATTCTGGCCTAGGGGTTGGTGGAGATGGGGTGAAGTTCTTTCTTTTATTTACCAACTTGTACCTGGTATAATTCAGAGGAAGGTTCTAGTTCATTCTGGGTCCTCAGCGGATGCTTGTTAGTTTCTTTTTCCTCTTGCTGTTTGCAAATTCATCACTTCTAACACTGCTGGGATCACTCAGATCCCTCTTTACTGCTTATGGATGTGTGTGGGTAAATACACACATACATGTATTTTCCCCCAGAACAATCACGGTGGTGTGGAAGGGAGAGAACATATGCAAACACACCACCTCCGCAGGGTATTTTACAATAGCATTTACCCAGGCAAGAAGACAAAGTTCACTCCCCAGTCCTAATGAAAAAGTTTCCTTTTTGTCTTAATTATTTTTAACCATAACGCTTGGGACCTTCTGACTAATGTCATGCTACTTGGAAAGATTTAGAAACCGTGATTCTTTGAGAGGGGGTTATGAAAATAGAACTGTCCTTGAAAGGATTTTCCATCGACTTCAAAAACACTTTACCCAGCCTGGTATTAAGATGCCCAAACAACCGGAGCGGGAAGAGCAGAAGGGTCTCTTCCCCCAGTGTCAGTGGGTGTTAGAAGTGAGGAGGACCACCGAAACGGGAGGAAAAGGTTAAAAGAGCTCCTGGCCCCCAGGCAGGGGACCGCGACAAATTTTTGAAAAATAAGATGAGAAAAGAGGTGGAGGTAGTGTGAGCAGAGGCGGTGGGAGAGCAGGCGTAACGATGGTGAACGCAAAATCCAGTCCACGTGGGGAGGGGGCCTAGGAGCGCCGGGCACCGCAGCAGGGTGGGAAGAGGGGGAAGAAACAAAGGTCAGGTCTTGAGCTCAGGGCAGTAAAAGGGGGAAAAGCACCCAAGGGAAAGCAGCGAAAAGGCGGCCGGGGTGGTGACGGCGGCGGAGGCGGCGCCGTGTGACTCGCGGGGTCCGGGCCGGGGTCGCCGGCGAGCCAGGCCGGGAAAAGCCAGGGATCCGGCTAAGCCCGGGATCGGCTAGGCCGCACCGAGGGGCAGGGCCAGCGACTGTGGGGCCGCGGAGGGGACCGGCCGAGAACCGGCGGCGAGGGGTCGCGTCGGGGCAGAGCGCACAGGGAGACCTAGAGAGGGGCCGGCGGGGCGGGAACCGCAGCCTCAGCTCTCAGGGAAGGGAAAGGCGGTCGACTTCCCGCCCCCGCCCCTAACCGCGGCGTGAGGGGAAAGGCCGGCGGGCAGCGCTGGGAGGAGGAGCCTGCGGCCCCGCCCCCGCCGGAGCGAGGGAAGGAGAAAGGCTCGCGGGGAAGGAGGAGGGAGGGCAGCGCGGGGAGGGGGCGGCCGGCCGGGCCTGCGCCCGAGCGAGCGGCGAGCCGGGGGGGAAGGGGCCCGGAAGGAGGCGAGCGCGGCCGCGACGCCGGGAGCCGGACGCCCGCCCGTGCCGGCCTGCCGCCGCCGCCTTCCCTGCCTGCGCCCGAGCCCGGAGTCCCGCGGCCGTCGAGACCGGAGCGCGGCGGTCGGGCGTGGGGCGAGCGGGCGAGCGGGGCCGGGAGCCCGAGGCCGCCGGCGGTCCTGCGCGAGGCGCGGTGGGCTTCTCTGCCTGCGAGATTAGGCGAGGGGCGGAAAGGGAGGAAAAAGAGAGGCCGAGTGAGAGAAGCCAGGCGATCGGATTGTCCAGGAGGCTGGTGTGGAGGAATATCCCACCTCGAACTCAAATCCACAATAATAATCCAAACTATTAATAATAAGGGAGCAGTTTTTCTGGCCAGGCGAGAGGGAGAGCAGGGGGAACGGGAAGAAGCGAAATCTCCGTTTCATGGAGGCTGAGGCAAGAGAAAATTTCGGAGCCTGGATGTGGAGGAGCAAAACAGAACTAACTCAGGAAATTGTCTTTCAGAAAAAGGCCGAACCTAGGCTGGGAATCAGGCTGGGGTAGGTGGAGAAACCTGCAAGTTTAAAGGAAAAAGAAAAGGAGAGAATATTTTCAGAGATTTTTCTCTGGTTTGTGGTATTGCTACCATTTTAAAGGTAAAAAGCATTGCATTTCAGGTGTTCTTTGATTTTTTTTTTTTTTTTTTTTGGTGCGATTGGCTCATTTAAGAATTTCAAAACCTTTCATATAAAAGCTTTTTTTTTTTTAAGGAAATTCATAATTTTGGTTCCCAGGGTTGCACTGGACTTGGAAGGAGTGCTGTTGTGTACATACTAGTGTATGGTTTTATTTATTTTTTTACTGTGCAAATCAGCTGGAAGATTTTTTCCAGGTGTCAATTTGGATTTTTTTTTCTTTTTGGTCCCTCAGTATATTTGTTGTCGTTTTAAGCATTGGAGACCAGAGCATTATTTTTTCCCCCTTTGGAGCTTGAGGCTCTCTTGCCAACAGAAGGACAGCTAGGAAAACTAGATTAAAAGGATGGTTTTTATCTATATTTTGCAGTTAAGATTGATATTTTGAAGGCACATTCTGTGATTTTTTTTTTTTTTTTTTTTAAGCCCATAGCGCTAACCTTGAAGAGATTTGTGGTTGGGTTTTTGGTTCTAAGAAGGTCATAGTTTTTTCTCTTTTTCTTTCGGGTTTTTTCTGTTTTTTTTTTTTAAGAGGGGGGGAGGGGAAAAGGGGGCTAAGGAAGGAGACCATGTTAACTGGTAGAAGTAGAATGGAGCTTCAGTTACCAGGGTCCTGAGAGCTGGAAGAAAAAGGATTCTGTCTTCAAGTTGGGAGGCCATCCTCTCACCTTTCTTAAAAATTGCAAGCGATTCAGTCCTGATCAAGACATCAAAACTACAGGATTCTGGAACCGTGGAGACACTGAGAAACCATGAGTGTAAGGTTACCCCAGAGTATAGACAGGTAAGTTTGCTAATAATGTGGTTTTTCAACACTTACTTAAGGAATGACTGGGAGGGAAAGTGTTGCATTTTGATAAAAGGTTGCAAAAGAAGAGTCTGTGTGGGCTGTGGGAATTGGTGGGGTCTCTGGGCACTCTCTGGGCATGTGTGTTTATGTTCCCTCTGTGTGTGTCCATGTTCAAAACATATCTCCTGATTCAGTGTTTTTTAAATATAAACAGTAGACAGTGACGCCAGAAGTGGGGAAAGAGGGGGAAATGCTTTCCAGCCGCCTTTGACTTTTGCCAGGCCAGAGGCTAAATTTGAGTCCCTAACTTGCCAGCCTAGGGGTGGGAGGCGGGCACAGGCCTGGTCACGTGAGACCCCAAGGGTGATTGGGTCCGGCTTTAGGTGTCGGAGCTGCTGGGGGAAGGGCCCTGGTAGGGGTGTGGGCCTCCACCGGCTGGTTGTTGTGGAATGGTGGGGCTTGGTGATGGGGTGGATCCCATTTCTAGAATGCGGAGGATGTTGTTGGCCTGAATGATGGGACAGAAACACCCTTTGCACCCATACAGGTCTGGATTTTTACCGGTGGCTGATAATGGCCCCCAAAATGCATAGGTCAACACTAGAATTGCTTCCTCTCCAAGCTTGGGGTTTAATTGAAATCTGCCAACCAGCTGATGCTCTAGGTTAAATCTTCCAAGCCGTTTTGAATAAGCTTGACTCTGCAAAATGGGCCTTCCCTCTGCCTAGAGCCCGAAGGAGTTGCTTTAGGCTCTTAGGCCTGATGGGCAGAGACACTGGCCCTTAGAGTCGGAGCACAGGATGCCCTCCCCCCCACACCTCCCCCAAGAGTCTGCCCAGTCGCCCCGTCACCGGTAACACTACAGTTTACAACTTTGTAAGGTGTCTGCCTTTTCCTTTCCTCTCCTCCTCAACCTTTTCTCCTTGAGAGTCTTTAGGGTAGTTTTGTGGGTGCTGGATGGATGGTTGGTTGGAGGACTGAACAAGCAAATGAAAGGACTGGGCCTGGAAAAAAAAAAATTATTGGAGAGATAGGGAAGAATATTTTCAAGGGAACAATTGTTTTCTCCCTGTCCAGTTAACCTTTGATTATCCATGCTGATAATAATTTCTTTTGGGCTGTGGAATGTGGCCTAAAATGATACAATCTCTCTCTCTCCCAAACACTAATCTCTGTATTGCCTCAGAGTCCCATTTAGATTAGTTCAGCAGTCCCCAGACGGGGACCTGACTTGGCAGTGGAGAGAAGGCAGACAGCCACAAAGGACAGATAGTATATGTGGCTGCTTGAACCTCCATCCCTTCCCCTTTTTGTTGGCTTCTCTTCAGTTTGACTCTTGTAAAGGGAGAACTGAGGCGTGTGTCAAGGCAAGAAGTTGAAATGGTTACATGGCTGCCCTTTTCTTTTCATCCTCTTGGAATATGGGAATTAGCGCACTTGCCTTTTTGAGATTTGGGGGTGAACTATTTCTCTGAATTCAGAGATGTGAGCAGATGGAAACCCAGGTGTTGGGGGTACAAGAAAAAGGCAGTGAAGGTTCCTGGGCTAGTGTAAGATGCTCCTCTGGGAGTTTGCATACCCTCACAGTCTTCTCAGGATTTGTATAGCACGGTTTTTCTGAGTGCTTTCATAGGAATGTATCTCATTTGAGCCTCCCAATATTTCCATGAGGCAGACAAATCAGAGGTTATTATTCTCATTTTACAGAAGGGGTGATTGAGGCTCATGGGGGATACCTGGCTAGCCCAGTGCCATCTTCCCTGACTAGTGGCAGAATCTAGACTCAGTCGCAGGTCTTCTGATTCTGAACCCGAGGCTCTTTCTCTTGCCCCACCCTGTCTAAGTAGGTTTGTATACTGGTCCTGTGGAAAAGGGGCGGGGGCCCCGTTTTATTCTTTCTGGCAGTAAGGTAAGATGCTTTTCAGAACCCCCTTGCACTTGGGATAATGGAGCTTCGCAGGGTGAGAGCATTCCTCACCTCTACCACTACCCCAGTTCTCTTCCCCATTAAAGGATCAGTTCTGGGACTTGGGTCCCCTTCACGGTGTCTCCAGTTGTATTGGATCGTACCCCTTTAGCAGTAGGTTCATTCTATTGGCTATTTTGACATCTCAGATTCAAGACCCTGTGGATTTTAAATAACTCACAGTTTTACACAATTTTACACCATACTGGAGAGACTGAGTGGAGGGATTTCAGGTTATAGAGTCAGGGATTCTCTTTTAGTTTATCAATTTGCTGTTTAGAGAGCGTAGTGTAAGGTGCTGTGCTCAGTGTTTCAAAAAATTTAAGTATGCAGTTCTTGCTTACAAAGAGCATGCAATCTACTTGAGGAACTAGGAAAGGTGTAAGACTCCTGAAGACCACATAAAAGCAACACTGGACTATAAGCTCTGTAAAGGTAGGAACTGTGTTTTGTTTGCTCAGTTATAGCCTGCACGCCTGGCTTAGTGCCTTGCATGGGGTGAGTGCTCACTAAATATTTGACAAATGAATATTGGATTGAGTGAACATGTCAGCGTGTATAAATTCATCCGTTTCAGATTTTTCAACATTCGTGTTAATTTCAAGTGTAGTCAAAGTAAGGTCAATTAGAGAAGGCTTCCTAGGTGATGCGTGTTTTCTAGGACATAAGGATGGAGGACCATGTCTATGGAGAGAGATTGTGGCTCGAAGAATAGAAGGCTGTGGAATATTTATCCAGCAGAGTCTTTAATCCCCTCTTGGGAAGTGACTTCTGGGTCCAAAGAAACATGAAGTATTTGCAGCTAATCTTGATCTTACAGTGTTAATCAGTTGTTAGCGAAAGATGGGCTAAATGGTAGCTGTTCATGTCCCTTTCAGTTTTTGTCCATGGACAATTTATTGCCTGTTAATGTGTGTTCTTCTCAAAAGTTTCTAAAAATGTGTTTGATATTGCAAGCAGAGATAATAATACTGAATTATTTTTATAGGAATGGTAATGAGTTTTGCTAAGCCATGTATATCCATTTGCCTAGTTCTCCATGGCAAATGTTTTTGAGATGGCCAGATGGGTTAGGATCCATAAAACAGCATCCATAAAACAGCTTTTCTCTGTTCAGAGGTAGTTAGCTCATGTGAGGACCAAAGCAGATGGAGAAGTACTAGATTTAAGCTGAGAGTTCTTGGTTTGAGCCCTGGCATTCCCCTTAACTGTGTGATCTTGGGCAAATCACATGCCTCCTTTGGTTTCCTCATGTGTAAGGCAATAGCTCATTCATATGAAATGCTTTCCGGTTCACAAACATTTTCACATAGCTTGTCATTTGAGGATTGTAACACTTATTGTGTCTTTCTCATGGTGCTGTTGAAAGGAGCAAATCAAATTAGATAGGGACTTCCCTGGGGGTCCAGTGGTTAAGAATCTGCCTTCTAATGCAGGGGACGCAGGTTTGATCCCTCCTGGGGGAGCTAAGATCCCACATGCCGAGGGGCAACTAAGCCTGCGTGCCACAGCTACTGAGCCCACATGCTCTGGAGCCAGCATGCCACAACTAGAGAGAGAAGCCCTCACGCCACAACAAAAGATCCCGAGTGCCGCAACTAAGACCCGACGCAGCCAAATAAATAAATAAAATATTTTTAAAGAAAAACAACATTAAAAACAAATCAAATTAGATAATATATTTCAAAGTGCTTTCTAAACCAAACCTCTATAACTTTTAGATGGTAAACTCATGGATTTGATTTAACATCATGCACTACTTTCTGAACTGGCCCAAAACAAATTAAGAGTGACTGAAAGATCTTTCCATTGTTTTGAAGAATTTAACCAGAGTGAACAGGCATTTTTGTTGCAGAAGTGCATGAGGTTAGAAAGAAGGCATACTTTTCTAGTTCTAGTGGTCAGGGTTGGGTGATGATACTAGAATATGAGAAGGGGAAGGTTATTGAATCTCCTTCCCAGGAATTTTGATGAATGGGAGAGGCTTGAGCTACCTTGGCTTCCTTAGATGGGGATAGAAAGGATTTGTTTTATGATCTCTGGCTGTTCCTTGTTTTAGAAGCATATGACTTGCCTAATTCAGAATAAACCCAGAGCCAGCAACTGTTCCTTATCAGGGATCTGAGATTGAATGTAACTTTTCCCCAGCCTGTAGCCCTTTTTTTTTTTTTTTTAGAAGAGGCGAAATCTTTCATGAAGTGTATGGAGGAGGTGGGAGAAAAAGGCAGAGGAAGGAGGAAAGAGCCTTCAGGCTGAGGGGACATTTGTAGAGAAGAAAAGCTGGTAGCCTAGGCTGAGGAGACTGGGCTTGTCTGAGAAGGAGGTGGGGGAGGTTCTTCCCACCTCAGGCTCCCCCTTTCCACTTCAAGTTCTTACTGAGCCCTGGGAACAAGAAACCCCCAGACATTCGGCTGAGTTTCTGCCTAGTTTAGAGGTTGACCTCCCAGAACAGTGACAGGAATCCAGGACTACAAAGAGTAAGTCCCCTGAAATGCTGAGTCTTCTCCAGAATGTACCCTTGTGCTCTCCAGGCGTGAGATGAGAGATGGCAGTGGATTTGCAGATGAAACATTTGGTGATTAATCACCATTATGAGCAGGAACAGGCTGAGCTTACCTTCACATACTCAAAAACATTTCTGAAAGAGTACCCTTTGATGAACAAATTTATTTAGCTTTTTTTTTTTTTTAAATGGTCAAAGTACTGCCAGAGTCCCTTTTGTTCTGTTTAGGAGGGTAGACAAAAAATGTGACAAGTTAAATGACAATGAGTTCATCAAAAATAAAAAAGATTCTGTGAAGGTCACATGGCTAATCCCCAAATTGGTATAAAGACAAAAGAGTTCTGGAAACTCGCAACCTTCGTGGAATAGAGTTTGGAAACTTTTGGATAGTGTCTTTTGGATAGCAGCGATACCGCTTTAAAGATCTGGGAATCTGATGTAGGAGAAAGGGCTTTGTTAACGCTGAAGTTCCATAAAACATAAGAGGAACGGTTTTAATCTATACTGACTGAATTTGCTTCACATCTTCATAGTGGCACTGCCTTTAAAAATCCATTTTATTGGTTTATTATTTTTAAAACTTAATTTCAAGATTTATCATGTGGTTTGGAAACCCTTTTCCCCATGGACTGTGCATTCTTCTTTTCTCAATCACCGTATTGGGAAAAGACCCAAGCATAGACCTGCTAGTGGCATCCAAGGTCACTCCTTTGCCCCATGGAGGGAAGCAGGACTACAGAAGTTGCAGATTGTGGTCTCAAAAGAAAAAAGTAATCATTACTTTATGAAAAGTCGTGTTAGATCCCCTGTGAAAAGAGGTTTGGAGTTCTGAGGGAAGACCCCCAGCATCCAAGTAAATAGATGAGTGAATTAGGGTAGCCAACCTCTCAGATTTGATTCCTTCTAGCTGTTATGTTCTTTGAGCCTCTGAAAACATAATGCCTGTGCCCTTTCTTTCAGTGAGCCAGGACTTTTTTTCAGGAATCCTATCTGCCTTCCTGAAAACCAGTGAAAACGAAAGTTTGAAAAAACCAGGGAACAGAGCTGTCTGATGAAATGGGAGGGGAAAGTGGAAGAAGTACAGTGATGTGGAAGTGGAAGTGTGGGGAGAGGCGGGGAAATCTGTGGCCCCCAATAAAATTGGAGTAGGATTTGGAAGACATTTTCAAGGCCTGGAAGAACACCCAGATTTGTGGTCCTAAAACAATTGGACAGATTTGAGGGGAAAATCACAGAAGTCTTAAGTCTTAGAGGATCCTCCTCTTCACTTTCCTCTTGACTCCAAGTAGGGCGTCTCCTGAGCTGGTCCAGAAGGTTGAGGGACTCCCATTTTCAGTGATCTCTTGTGGTTCCATGAGTTGAATAGTTGTAAATTCTTTTGAATCACAATTTTTCCTTTGCTACAATTTTTTATTTTATTTTATTTTTTTTAGTGAATGAGAAGCACTACATTTTCTTTTTCTTTTCTTAATTTATTTATTTATCTATTCATGGCTGTGTTGGGTCTTCGTTTCTGTTCGAGGGCTTTTCTAGTTGTGGCAAGCGGGGGCCACTCTTCATCGCAGTGCGCGGGCCTCTCACTATCGCGGCCTCTCTTGTTGCGGAGCACAGGCTCCAGACGTGCAGGCTCAGTAATTGTGGCTCACGGGCCCAGTTGCTCCGTGGCATGTGGGATCTTCCCAGACCAGGGCTCGAACCCCTGTCCCCTGCATTGGCAGGCAGATTCTCAACCTCTGCGCCACCAGGGAAGCCCCTTTGCTACAATTTTTTTTTTTTTTTTTTTTTGGCTCCACTGTGTGGCTTGCGGGGTATTAGTTCCCTGACCACGACCAGGGATTGAAAGCGCCACGACCAGCCCAGTGAGAGCGCCGAGTCCTAACCACTGGACCACCAGGGAGTTTCCTCCTTTGCTACAATTTAAGTCCATCTTCCTGTCTTTTACTTCTGATTTCAACATAGGCCCTAAAGTCACTAGTATCCCTCTGTCGTCTTTATTGACTTCTTCAGGATTCTCCTCATTCTAAAGAATAGCAAACTAAGACTTGAATGTGTGAGAAGGGGGCTTTGAAAAGTTAGGGTGAAGTGATTTCAGAGTCCTGATTTCCAGCACTTTGTCCTCCAGTGTTTAAAGCTACCATAAAATGGTGCAATGGGATCTATAGCCACCAGTCGTGAACTGGCATCAAATCACAGAGGGAACGGGACCAATCTAACAACCTTCCGGAGGGTGACCTATGATCTGTGGCACTTGCAGTCAGTCGGTTGGACGGCAGATATTTATCAAAATAGCTCCATGCACAGCCTAGTTCTTAGTGTTCTGACAGATAATTTGCAAGAATGTGGAGCTTACATTCTTGTTGGGAAATGTAATTAATGAAACAACACAAAACAATAAAAAGATAGTGCATCATTACTGAATCTTGATGTGTACCAAAAAGGTACATTTAGAGACGAGTAGAAAGTTGGTGCTAGTGAGAATAGCCAGGGGAGGGGTGGTTAGAAATTATTTAGGTTGAAGAAAGAGAGGAAGCTGTTTCAGACAAGGGTAACAATGTAAGCAAAGGTTCTGGGGCAGAACCAAGCATGGGGTGGTCTCAGGATGGTAAGAGTGTTGGTCTTTGTAGAGCAGAGAGAAATTAGGTTGTCAAGGTGAGTATGGTGGGAGTGTCGGGGGGATAAAGATATTCAGACTGGATGTGGTAGGAAAAAGGGAACCAGCAAGGTTTGTGTAATATATGGTGATGAAAGGAATGTTTAAGGAAAGAATTCTAATATTATTATGTAGGTGGGAAGAGAGCAAAAGATAATGTGAGGACAAAGAAGGGCAGGATTTGAAAGACATTTTGGAAGGAAAACCAACAGAGTATGTATGTTAAGGCTGAATCAGATTTGGTTCCCAAGTTTTGGAGACTGGCTATTGCTAGAGAGATTAAGACCATCATTAAAAGTCATTCTGCCTCCCGTTGGTACCCAGCAATTCACTGAACATAGCATAGCGAATGATACTTATCTTGCTGAGGCCCTTAGGTTAGGCTGTTTGTACCAAATAGATTTAGAGGTCTTCAATGCAGTCTTCTAAAGAGAGAGAGAGAGGGCAGTGAGTTCTGAGAGCTCCCTTAGGAAATGGGGTCATGATTTGAGGAGATTAGCATATATTTGATATCCTGATTAATTAATCATACCCCACTCTCCCACTGCAGACCAAACTCCAGGGCTCAAGGGATATCTCTACAGAAACCATCCTAGTAGCATGATTATAGAGAGTATAGGACTTGAAGTGAGAAGAGCTTTGTGTGAGTCCCAGCCTATCCGCTAACTAGCTGTGTGATCAGGGCGATATGTGTAAAAGCATTTTGTGAATTCTATAGTGCCAAAAATTTGGTGAGTGTTGTTGAGGCATTTGGTTTGGCAAGGACCCCAGATTGGCCTGAACTCTCCTCAGCTGCCGCGAGAAGACCTGTGCTTGGGTGCTGAGACCTGTGCTGATTCTAAACTGAGGACCGACAGGCATGGCTCTGGGAACATATTGAACAAACACAGGACGGTACTAGTTAAAAATAAGGTGCGGAAGATCTCGTCCTAAGTCCATCCTTTTTCGCTGGAAACCTCCTTTGCACAGTGTCTTTCCTTTCCAGCTCGAACTCTCCAGCTTGGGATCCATGCCTTCTTGCTTCAGTTCAGCCCACATCTCACTAATTGTAGGTCTTATTACTGTCCCCTACCATCCCGCTTCAGGTAGCCTGAAGCCTGTTTCTCAGGCCTACATCACTCTTTCCACATCTTTATATGAGTGTTCTCTTTCTCTCCCCAACTCCGGCTAGTCTTAGTTCCTTCAAGGTGACCTTTTCTGGTTAATATCATCAAACTCTATAGTACATTTATATTATTCAACATTCCTTTTGCACATACATATAGCAATTGGACTCTTATTATCTTTTATATGTTGGTATAAAATACTTTATATAAAAGTTCTAACAGAATCCCTAGCACATGGTCGACTATTATAAATAAATGTCGGTGCTCTTCCATTCTTTGCATGTTTTATGTTGGTTATTGTGTCTTAACCTGTTTCTCAGGGTTCAAAAGCGATGTCTCTTCATTTTTCTAGATTGTCTTCTAGCGCTCAGTAGAGTTCTCTACTCCTCCCTACGGTTACCTGACTTGAACTGTAGTTGTTCATTCTTGACATAACCAATTCCCTCCATGCCTACCCAAGGGATTTCAAGAAAGCAACTCTAAACATTGCTGCTAGGAAGGGAGACCAAGAATCCCGCTTGTTCTTACCGGGTGCTAGGTCTTGGGCACTTGGTATTTCTTCTAGGGACAGAGCAGCCTTGTTGGGTTGCTTGCCTTCAGCTTCTCCCAGCTCTCGGGGGATTTCCCCATCGGCGGCCTGGTTTCCGGGCTGCTGTTCCCTGCAGGGGTCTGACGGGGCACAGGGCCCGCCCTGCCATTGTCCTGCCTGCCCCAGGCTGGCCCCATTCATTTCCCAGAGCACAGCCCTCAGAAGCTTCCTTCCAAGAGACTGCTGCTGCAGAGAAAGGCCACTGTTGTTCTGGGGGGAGGTGGCTGGAGAGAGTGTAGTAAATAGCTTTGTGAATGGGACCTTGTCTGAGACTAGAACCGCAGACCCTTTTCTCCTCCGAGCCCTAGGGATGGGGGCAGAAAACTACTTGGGCTTCAGTGTGTTCACAGGAATAGGGTCTGAGGTTTAGGAATACTCATGCTATCCCTCAGATAAGGAGATTGGTCCATTTAACAAGTCTTCACCGGCTGGTGCCCCTCAAGGCACTAGGATTCAACATGAATAAGTTGCTTACCCTGCCCTCTGGGAGCCTGTGGTTTTGTGTGGGGAGACGAAGGCGAGCAGGAGTTGTATGATACCACCCTGAACTTTTCTGTGATATCAGTTGAAGCAGATGGGAGGGACAATAAAGAAACTTTCCTGGAGGAAGTGACGTTTAATTGAGGCCAGAAAATGAGAGCCAGGCTTGAGCGAGGGAAAGTCCAGGCAGAGGGAACAGCATGTACTGAAGACAAAAGAAAAGGAAGGACATGGTGTGGCGGGAGCTGAAAGTAGCTATGGTCTATAGCGAGACCTTGGAACAATTAATTAAATGAAACAGGAGCATATAGGAGCTAGGGCCTGGGAACCATGTAATCCTCCCTATTAGGAGTTTTGGACTTTATCCTGAGGGCAGTGAAGCACCATTGCAAGACAAGTAGGGAGTGACATGGTAAGATAGGCTTTTAGAAAAACAAGATCACCCGACTGCAGTGTGGACGTTTAAATTGAAAGAACAAAAGAACAGAGAGGGAGGACAAATCAGGAGCCCGTTGTGGTAATCTGGGCAGGAGGTGAGGGTGGCCTCTACTAGGGAAGCGACAGTGGAGATGGAGAAAAATGAAGGATTAGAAGACTAAGTAGTTGGTTATGGCGGGGGCGCGAAGGAGAGTGGGGGCAAGGATGACAGCCTTTTCCTTGGCTTGGGCTGCTGGGTGGTACTATTCAGTGAAAAGGGGAACTGAGGAGGAAGAGCGTGATTGAGGGAAGGAGTCCCTTTTGGACATGATGAGTTTGAAGTGCCTGTGGGAGATCCCAGGGAAGCTGTTCAGTAGGTTGGCAGCTGGTTATACAGGCCTGGAGGTCAGGAGGGCGTGCCGGGATGTGGGTCATCAACATCTGGACCGAATGGTGGAAGTGTGAGCCTGTCCAGGGACAGGGTGTAGAGTGAGAAGAGGGCCTTGGACAGAACCCTGAGGGGCACTGCATTCAAAGGTGAGGCAAAGGAAGAGGATCCCACACAAGAGACTGGTGGGGAGTGGCAGGAAAACAGGAGCCAGGGCAGTGTGGAATCTCAGAAATGAAGGGAGGGAGTGGCCAGCAGTGTCAAGTGCTCCCAAGAGGCAAAGGATGGAAAGGATAGAGAAGTGTCTGGATTTAGTAACTAGGAAGATTTTCATGGCCTTGGGGGGATGTGGGGAGGAGCCAGTTTGCGGTGAGTTTAAGAGGGAAGAGGCAGTGAGGAGAGGGTGATAGTCTGGTCAATTCTTTTATGAAGTTTGGTCAGAAAGAAGAGGAGAAAAAATGGAGCCCCTTAGTCCCCATCAGTAGGCCTCTGAGTTCATTTTTTTCAAGGTAGAACTAGTTGTCTTAAGTCAGAGGTTAACACACATCAGAGTCTGCTGTGGGAGAAGCAGGAGGGGAGATGTGTGACAGGATTAAAGGAAGGATTAGACCCAAGAGAAGAAGTCAGTTTTTAAAGTAGGGGAGGACACAATTGACAGGGAGAGAAAGATGGAAGGTTTATAAGGCCGAGATATATAAGGCCGAGATAAGAGTGCCATAATGATGGCGCTCCTTTGTATTTCTGTGGTATGATATGTAGTTTGCAAAGCGTTTTTGGTCTGTTATCTTATTGAGGTAGTCCAGGCAAGTATTTGCATTCCCATATTATAGGTGGGGAAACAAGCTCAGGGAGGCTTTAATGATTTGCCTAAATCTGTAAACTAGTAAACAATGGGATTGGGATTAAAAAAAAAAATCTGTGTTTATGGAGCCCTAGCCTAGTGCTCTTTCCATTTTCCTGTCCCCCTGGCCAGGCTCACTGGTAAAAATATGTAAATCTTTGAGGGAACCAGACATCAGGTTTGCTTGACACAGGTGAAGGGTGTCCTCCAGGAAAAGAGATTGGTAAATCGGGAATCAAGTCTCTTGAGTATTTAATCTCTTCCCGATAAGCTTTCCTTGTCCATGGCCTCCCCATAGGACCTGAGGTTTGCATTCACTATCCAAGAGGAAGGAAACTTCCCTCCCTCTCTGCCTCCTGGTTGGTTAATGACGGGGAAAGAGTGGCACTCTGAGGCCAGGTAAGTTCAGTGACTTTGGGAAGAATAAAATCTCAGAAGCGACTGAGCATTCTTCCACTAAGCAGTGTGGCACCTTTAAACTACTCAGGGGCCTTATCTGTGTGTACCCTTCGGTGCCTGGACTGTGTAGTGAATGGATGCTCAGTAAAGTTTTACTAAATGAATGGATACAATATTTATTTATTTGTTTGGCCGCAGTGCACAGCATGCAGGACCTTAGTTCCCTGACCGGGATGGAACCCACACACCCTGCAGTGGAAGCGCGGAGTCGTAACCACTGGACTGCCAGGGAGGTCCCTGGATACAATTTTTTAATTAACAGCTTTATGATATATAATTCACATACCATAAAATTCACCACTTTAGAGTGTACAATTCAGTGGGTTTTAGTATATTCACAGAGTTGTGCAACCATCCCTATTATCTAATTCCAGAAAATTTTCATCACCCCAAACGAAACCTCGTATCCGTTAGCAGCCACTCTCCACACCACCCAACTAGCCCCAGGCAACCATGAATCTACTTTCTGTCTCTATAGATTTGTCTACTCTGGACATTTCCTATACGTGGAATCATATAATATGTGACCTTTTGTGCCTGGCTTCTTTCACTTAGCATGATATTTTTCCAAGTTCATCCATGTTGTAGCTCATATCAGTACTTTATTCCTTTTTATGGCCAAATAATATTCTATTGTATGGATATACTACCTTCTGTTTATCCATTCATCAGTTGATGGGCATTTGGGTTGTTTCCACTGCTCGACTGTGATGCATAATGCTGCTATGAACATTTGTGTACAAGTTTTTGTGTGGATGTGTCTTTTCATTTCTCTTGGGTATATACCTAGGGTGGGAGTTGCTGGATCATATGCTATCTCTGTGTTTAGCATTTTAAGGAACTACCAAACTGTTTTCCAAAGTGGCTGCACCATTTTACATTCCCACCAACAAACTGTTGAGAATCCAGTTTTCCCACATCTTCACCAATACTTGTTTTTTTGTCTGTCTTTTTGATTATAGCCATCCTAGTGGGTATAAAGTGGTACCTCATTGTGATTTTGATTTGCATTTTCTTAATGACGTTGAGCATCTTTTCATGTGCTTATTGGTAATTTGCATGTCTTCTCTAGAGAAATGTCTATTCAAATCCTTTGTCCATTTTTTGGTTATTTGTCTTCTTAAAATATTTATTTATTTATTTATTCATTTATTTGGCTGCGTCAGGTCTTAGTTGTGGCACACGGGATCTTCGTTGCTGCATGCAGGATCTTTCACTGCAGCCCTCGGGCTTCTCTAGTTGCAGCACGAGGGCTCTAGAGCGCACCAGCTTAGTTGCCCCGCGGCGTGTGGGATCTTAGTTCCCCAACTAGGGATCGAACCCGCGTCCCCTGCATTGGAAGGTGGATTCTTAACCACTGGACCACCAGGGAAGTCCCTGTTTATTTGTCTTTTTATTGTTGAGTAATGGATACAGTTTTAAGCTAAGTCACTTAACCTCGCTAGGCCTCTCAGTTTCATCAGTCATAAAATGGGAAAGTTGGATTTGATCTCTGAGATCCATCCAACTCTCATGTTAATCTGTGGAACTTCGGTCACTCCTTTAAGGTTCTACTCACCATGTTGCAGTACAGACTAGTTGTTAGGAGTATGACTTTTGTGTCAAATAGACCTGGGTTTCCTGTTACTCAGTCCCTCTCAGCCTCAATTTTTCCTTTTGGAAAATGAGAAAAAGAGTATTTCTCTCATAGGGTTCTTGCAAAAATTAAGTAAAAGTAATGCATGTAAAGTGCTTAGCAAAATACCTGACATAGTTAAGAGTTCAGTATATGCTAGTTATTATTATTATCTCATTACTACCTCCTATCTTATAGTCTCTAGTTGGATGAGCCAGGTCCCCATCCCTTGGGTGTGACTTAGCTGTCCTGGTCATGGAGGCTTTGCACAGATCAGTATTGTTCAAAATATCCATTGCTGCATAACAGACCACCCCAAACATTGGCTTAACATAATACTAATTATTTTGCTCAGAATTCTGGGGGTTGACTGGGTTGAGCTAAGCAGTTGTTCCCAATTGGGATCTCTCAAACAGGTGCAGTTATATAGGGGCCGACCTGGCCTGGGCTTCAAAGACTTCTTCACTGTGGCCCCTGTGTTGGGAAGACTCAAGACAGCTGAGAGCTGAAACAGCTGGAGCTCCTCGACTCTCTGTCTCTCTGTCTCTGTCTCTTTCTTTTCCTCTCTCTGGAATCGCTATAGATTCTCTTTCCACATGGTGGGGTGAGGGTAGCCAGACTTCTTACAGGGTGACTGAAGGCTCCCAGAGCAGGCATCCCGTGATACTTGCAGAGGCTGCATCCCTCTTTGTGAGCTAGCCTCAGAGGTCACATGGTGTCAGTTTTGCCCTACTCTTATTAGTGGAGGGAGTCACAAAGGCCTGGCCAGGATTAGGGAAGGGATATGGATGCCACCTCCTGATGGGGAGTGGTATGAAGAATGGCAAATACTGTTGTGGTTACTTTTGGAAAATTCAGCTTGCCACAGTCCCTTAATTTCTTTATGGTTAATTTTTGTCCCTCCTGTCCTTCAAATACCACTTCCAAACTTATTTACTAGTGAAGTCTTACCTGATTAACTGCTTGATTCAGGTTTCTCCTTTTTCCTGTACCTCTCACCACATAAACCCCTGTTGATTCTTACGTCATATCTGCTTATCTTTTCTGTCATCTGTAATACTCCTGTAGTACTTACAACTGAGCTCTGTGCTCTTTAAGTGGTGCCAGCTAGTGCCCTAAATTCTCCAGTTGGGGTTTTTCCAATAACTTTAATCGGCTAGTGTTCAAGTGTTGACTGGTTCTCTCTTGGTTAAAAGTTCTTGCAACTTTTCAGACTTACTAACTGCTAACTCTAATCCACCTGGCACTGTAGGGAAACCCAAGTCCTGCACCCTTTTGTTCTCTCATATGACACTACATCCAACCGTGTAAGTATATAGAAGAGTGGATAGGGGAAGATCCAGAATAGCAACTGGCATTTGTCCAGCACTTTACTATTTTTTGGAAAGTGCTTTAACAGTCATTCTGATATATACTTACTACAGTTATTTTTCTCCTTTATATACGAAAACACTGAGGCTCACGGGAGTTGAGACTTGAAATCACAACTGTAGTGAACCTAGGTCCCTGGCTCTAAATCCTGGGCTTCCTCTCCTTGGTTGAGGAGGGTGTCTGGTTTGGGCCCGGTGTAACACTCTTAATCACCCAGAGCTCCGGGGAGCCCCGCAGTACTGATCTCAGAAATCGCTTTCCACCTCCTAGTCTTTGCTGAAGGAGGTAAACTCAGACAAAATCTTCTACCATTCTAGCCCTACCTTCTCTGTAACAGTCATACAGTGACCTGGGACTCTGAGCTGTGTTTTCCTCCCATGGTCTCGCCTCTTCCGCTTTTATTCTTTACACCAGAGATTGAGTTCCTTGGGAGCCCTGTGAGCTTGGTTACTTTGGAAAAGGATCCTCCCAATTGGGGAAAGTGTATGTGTGTGTTTTCTAGCAGGAGGGTCTGAGAAATAGTGCTTATAGGCTAGGAAGCATGGAATGAGCAAAAGGATGGGAAGGTAGCTAGAGAAGATAGGAAAAAAAAAAACCTCCCAAAGTGGTTAAAGTTCTCTTGTCTTCAGCTGAGGGAGAGTAAAGTCAGATGCAAAACTGATACTTTCTCTGCATCTGACCCTGCTGGTGATCTGCCACTGCCTCCAAATTGATACTTGTGTCATCAGGGGCTCTTGACTGAGAGTCTGCTTCATTTCATTTCCTGTCTTGTTGATCCAATGCTTGGGGAGTTTTATTAGGGTTCTGTTGGAAGAACTAGGACACAAACCAGGCAAAGGATAAGAGCCACTTAATATAATAATCCTTGCAGTACCAAGCATTTATACAGTGCTTTTATTCCTCAAAGCACTTTCCGTCTATTGTTGTACTTTAACCTCACTATATACTTGTGAGGAAGAGCCTAGGGCATGAGGGAGGCATCTCCTTCAGCTGGCTTAGTTTCTGTTTCTTCCTCTCCCTCCTTGGAGGTGGGTTCCCCCAGGACACTTTTTTTTTTTTTTTAATTTATTTACTTATTTATTTTTGGCTTCATTGGGTCTTCGTTGCTGCGCATGGGCTTTCTCTAGTTGTGGCGAGCGGGGGCTACTCTTCGTTGCGGTGTGCAGGCTTCTTATTGTGGTGGCTTCTCTTGTTGTGGAGCACAGGCTCTAGGCGCGCGGGCTTCAGTAGTTGTGGCACACGGGCTCAGTAGTTGTGGCTCGCGGGCTCAGTAGTTGTGGCTTGCGGGCTCTAGAGCACAGGCTTAGTAGCTGTGGCGCAGGGGCTTGGTTGCTCCGTGGCATGTGGGATCTTCCCGGACCAGGGCTCGAACCTGTGTCTCCTGCATTGCCAGGCGGATTCTTAACCACTGTGCCACCAGGGAAGCCCAGGGCACACTGTTTCGATAGCTCTTCCCCGCTTTTGGAATTGCCTCCCTTCTGATACAACTTAGCTCCTCTGTCTTTTCCATGAATGGGGTGCCTTCCCTCCCTGGTGTTTATTGACAGGGGAGCCTGCTCATCTGTGTGGCCGTCCTGTCTGTCACCATCAATCTCATGGAGAGCCTTTTCTATGAAAGCTACAAGATTAGAAAATAAATTGGCTGAGGCAGGATTACTGACTCAGGGGGCTAGGAACCCACAGCTTCAGGAGGGCATGGAGAAGGGGTGGTGAGAAGGGAAGGATGAGATAACAAGCTGGCAGCATGAATCCTACTGGAATCTGAGGTTCTTCTTCCCTCTCTACCAGATTTATCCCCCATCTCATTCTGGCTGCCATCATCTCCATCAGCATCTACTCCTGCCCTGTATTATGTGCTTATCCCTCTTCTAGATGCCTTGGCGAAGATAATGGAGACTAGTGGTCCCTGACTTTAGGGAACCTAAAGGCTAGTTGGGAAGGTACCTGCAAAAGATCTAAGAACCCTTAAGCAGCAAGGGTGGAATAAAGGCATCACAGCTCACAGCCAGGGAGCTTACTGTCAGCTTGGTAGAGATAAGGAATCTCCTCTGCTTTCTGATTTTACCTTCGAGTCTTATGTGGCAATTAATTGACTTCAGCAAGAAATGTGTATTGATCCCAGGTTGCTATGTCAGCATTGTGCTAGAGGTTATGGGGATTTAATATTTACAGGCAGATATTTAACCTGAGATATGTGTTCAAAAAATATGAAATGAATAATAAAGGAATAGTCACTCAAGATGCCAGAGAAGTGACGTATCTGATGCACCTTTTAAAAGATTTTCTCTGGTATTACGAATAGACTAGGGGTTCAAGAGAAAAGCAGGAAGGACTATTAAGCTCTTGCAGTAATCTAGGCAGGAGATGATGGGCATAATTACTGAGTTAAAAATCGCTACTGTTTTTACTGTGGCACAGATACAAACATCTTTTTTTTCCCCTTAACCAACAGACTGTGCTTTTATTTTTAAAATTGAGGTAAAATTCACATAATATAAAATTAACCATCTAAAATATACAGGTCAGTGGCATTAAGTACATTCACAGTGTTGTACAACCATCACCCCTATCTAGTTCTAAAACATTTCATCTCCCCAAAGGGAAACCCCTTACTCATTAGCAGTCATTCCCCATTCTCCCCTCTGCTCTACGCCTACAAACGTCTTAAACTTAGGAATAGGGTAGGTTTCTATGGGGTTTTGTTCCCTTCCCCCATACATCTTAGCTTTAATATATCTTTATTGGTCAGAGATGAAAAGCGAATTGTTTATAAATGTACCCTAAAGTCAAGAGATAAATACATTAGATGTAAAATACATAGCAGGCTGAGCACCTCCCATACCTGCAGACAGGATTTTTGAGGATTAGTGAATTGGCTGATTTAATTGCTACCTCATCTAACCTTCATGACTTCACAATCCACAGCCGTTTATTTGCATCATAATAATCCCTTGTGTTTGTGCATTACTTTGCAGTTTTACAGTTTGAGTGTTTTCACATATATTCTTTTTTTTGTAACAGCTTTATTGAAATATAATTCACATGCCATAAAATTCACACTCAAGGTGTGCAACCATCACCACTATCTAATACCAGACATTTTCATCACCCCAAAAAAGAAACCTTATACCCATCACTTTCCATTCCCCTCTCCCCACAGCCTCAGGCAACCACTAATCTACTTTCTGTCTTTATAGATTTGCCTATTCTGGACATGTCATATAAATGGAATCATACAATATTTGTTCTTCTGTGTCTGGTTTATTTCACTTAGCGTATTTTCAGGTTTCATCTATGTTGTAGTATGTGTCAGAATTTTATTCCTTTTTATGGCTGAATAATACTGTATTCCATTGTGTATATATGCCATCTTTTGTTTATCTATTCACCTGCTGATGGACACTTGAGTTGTTTCCACATTTTGGTGATTTTTTTTTTAATAAATTTATTTCTTTTATTTATTTACTTATTTGGCTGTGTTGGGTCTTCGTTGCTGCATGTAGGCTTTCTCTAGTTGCAGTGAGCGAGGGCTACTCTTCGTTGTGGTGCGTGGGCTTCTCATTGAGGTGGCTTCTCTCGTTGCAGAGCACGGGCTTCAGTAGTTGTGGCTCGTGGACTCTAGAGCGCAGGCTCAGTAGTTGTGGCACAAGGGCTTAGTTGTTCCGTGCCATGTGGGATCTTCCCGGACCAGGGCTTGAACCCGTGTCCCCTGCGTTGGCAGGCAGATTCTTAACCACTGCGCCACCAGGGAAGCCTCACATTTTGGTGATTTATGAATAATACTGTTGTTAACATTGGTGTACAGGTATATGTTTGAGTCCCTGTTTAGAGTTCTCTTGGGTATATACCTCATAGGAGAATGACTGGATCATATGATAGCCCTGTGTTTAGCATTTTGAGAAACTGCCAAACTGTTTTGCAAAGGTGGCTGCACCATTTTACATTGCCACCAGCAATCTGTGAGGGTTTCTAATTCTCCACATCCTCTCCAACACTTGTCATTATTTGTCTTTTTTATTATAGTGGGTGTAAAGTAGTATCTCATTGTTTTGATTTGCATTTTCTTAATGACTAATGATGTTGAGCATCTTTTCATGTGCTTCTTGGTCATTGTATATCTTCTTTAGAGAAATGTCTTATGCTAAACCAACCTTGCATTCCTGGGGTAAATCCCACTTGGTCATGGTATATAATCCTTTTTACATGTTGCTGGATTCAGTATGCTAGCATTTTGATGATAATTTTTGTGCATATAGTCTTATTTAATCTTTAGACTAGCACTATGAGATTAGGGTTCCCATGAAAAACTGAAGCATAAATTAAGCAGTTTTCCTATGACTGCATAGTATCAGGACTAGAATAGGAAAGTAAGACTTTTGAATTTAGTCTAATTTTCTTACCACTGCTTTACTTTGCCCCTCTTTTTAGCATAGATAACCAACAGTTGTTTTCATTTATTTGGGCTGTTTTCCTTTTTTGAAATCCTATCATTATTGCTTAGATTGAAAACTCCCATTACATGGCCACACAATTAAGACTTAATATTAGATGCATTTTGAATGATAATGAAATTTATATCCTTGATGGTTATTAATTTGATTTTAAATGTGTCCTTGTCATTGTCTCTTTTTTGAATGAGGAACATGGCAGAGGAAGGACGTATCTGTGATTCTTCTCTCTTTTTTAGTGCTCAGCATTTGCTGTGCCCAAATAAATACTAAATAAAGGCTCTAGGACTGGAAGGATGCATCTCTATAGTGCCCACCTGCAAGCATCTAAGAACAGCTTATTCTGCTGGCCTAAAATCCTCTTGAACAGCTCTCTTCTACCTGAATTGTGTACCCCATCACACCTGTCTCTCTCCCTCCTTCCTAAGTAGCAACTGGTTCATCAGAGACTGTAATTGCTGAGAATTTACTGACAGAATCTCAGCATTAAATCTTTGGCTTTTGCCACCTTTTCTGATGTGTGCATAAGCAGGCTATAACACATTTCACATTGAGGTACAAGCATTTAGAGACCCAGAAAAGCTCTTCTGGAGAGCTCATGAGAGTGAGTGGGGAGCACGTGGGCAGACATTTCCCTGTAAGTATATAACATTGGTGGATATGTGTGAATGCTTTTGAATTCTTATTGTCCACATGTAATTCAATTGCTTTATCCATGTCAGCGTTGTAATTTATTCTTGCCACCTCTGAACTCCTTAGCTCCTGCTCTAGTAAAAAATAGGGGGGGGGAAAGAGTTTATTTTAACGTTAGTCAAAGCCCAACATCCCTAGATATATCTTCTGAAAAACAAGACCACGTGTTCAATTACAAAGGCAAATGAAAATGCTTTTTGTATTATATGTTTTTGCTGAATACTTGTGCTGCCTCTCCATTAATGTGGGTATTTAGGACTTGCCTGTGCATCAATTGATTAATCATTTGTATGTGTAAAGAGATAGAATGCGAGTGTGTATGTACATGCTGCGATTTTCTCCTGTTTTAAATCCAGAAGCCATTGCCTCATTTTATGGTCTAGCAGCACTGTGACCTGGACAATGAACAGAATGTCTTGGGACACACTTGTGTTACCAGTTAATAGAGACCGCCTGCATCTCTATAATTGAAAAGGGCAATGTTTAGTTTCCAGTGTGGACTCAGAATAATTTTTTTTTTCCCTTAATGCGTTTTTTTTTTTTCCTTTTAATAGTTTTATTCTGGTATATTTGATCTACAATCAATGTATACATTTACAGTATATAATTTGATGCACATTGACATTGTGTACACCTGTGGCACTATCCCCACAGTTAAGACAAGGAGCATACCCATCACTCCCAAAAGTTTCCTCATGCCCCTTTGTAATCTCGTTCTCTCTCTTCTCTTCTTTCCCATCCCCAGGAAACTATCCTTGGGGATTTCTTTTCTATCACTGTAGATTAGTTCACGTCTTCTGTAACTTTACATGAATGGAATTATACTCTACGTCCTTTTTTCTTGCCTGACTTCTTTCACTCAGCACAATTATTTGAGGTTAATCCATGTTGCTGTATCTATCAGTAGTGTATTCTTTTTTTATTGCCGAGTTTTATTCCATTTTATGGATAATTTGTGTATCCAGTCTCCTGTTGATGGACATTTGGGCCACCACAAATAAAACTGCTGTGAACGTTTATGTACAAGTCTTTGTGCGGACACGTTTTCCTTTTTCTGGTGTAAACCCTAGGAGAGGATTGGCTGGGTTATATTGTAAGTATATGCTTAGCATCATAAGAAATCGCCAAATTGTTTTCCAAAATGGTTTTACAATTTTACATTCCCACTAGACAATGTATGAAAGTTCCAGTTGTTCTACATCTTGGCCAACACTTGGTATGGTCGGTCTTTTTCATTTTAACCATATTAGTGTGTATGTAGTAATATATCTTATTGTGGTTTTAATTTGCATATCCCTCATGACTAATGATGCTGAACATTTTTTATGTGCCTGTTTGCCATGCATATGTCCTCTTTGGTGAAGTGTTTGTTCAGGTCTTTTGTCCATTTTTTAAGTGGGCATAATTGCTCAGTATTAACTCAGTTATTAAATTGTAAGAGTTCTTCGTGTATTCTAGATACAATTTCTTTGTCAGATATGTTTTTGCAACTATTTTCTCCCAGTGACATGCTTTTTCGTTTTCGTAACAGTCTTTTAACACTTATTTCACATTTGCATGCAGCAAAATACAGTGTCTTTGAAGACCAAAAGTTCTTAATTTTGATGAAATCCACTATATCAATTTTTTCTTTTATAGTTTATACTCTTTGTATTGATTAAGTAAATCTTTGCCTAATTCAAAGTAAGATCTCCTAGAAGTTTTATGATTCTAGCTGTTACATTAGATCTGTGCTTTATTTTTAGTTATTTTTTGTATAGGGTATGAGATAAGAATTGAGGTTATTTATTTGTCTCTTTTGGCTTATGGATATCTAGTTGTTCTAGCACTATTTATTGAAAAGAGTGTTCTTTCCTCATTGAGTTGCATTGACACCTTTGCTGAAAATCAGTTGATCATATGTGTGTGGCCTAGACTCTACTTTGTTCCATTAATCTGTCAGTAACACTGGTTTGGTTATTGTCATTTTATAATAAGTCTTGATATCAGATGATACAAGTTTTCTAGCGTTGTTGTTGTTTTTTTCTTTTTTGGCCGCGCCACACGGCTTGTGACAGCTTGTGGGATTTTAGTTCCCCGACCAGCGATCAAACCCGGACCCTCAGCAGCGAGAGCACGGAGTCCTAACCACTGGACCGCCAGGGAATTCCCTCTAGCGTTCTTTTACTTTCAGAATTATTTTGGTTATTCTACGTCCTTTTCATTTTCATGTAGATTTTAAAATCAGTTTGTCAGTTTTTACAAAAATGCCTTTTTGGGATTACAGTTGAGATTGTGTTGAATCCATAGATCAGTTTGGAGAGGATTGGCATCTTAACAATATTCAGTCCTCTGATCTTTGGGCATTGTATATTTCTCCATTTAGGTCTTTAATTTCTCTCAGCAGTGTTTTGTAATTGTTAGTGTACAGGTCTTACACATCTTTTGTCAAATTTATCCCTAAATATTTCATATTTTGGATGCCATTTTAAATTGTAGTTTTTAAATATCAATTTTCAGTTTCTTTTTGTCAGTATGTATAGATATTAATTTTTATATATTTATCCTGTATCCTGCTACCTTGCTAAAAGTCAATAATTCTCATAGCTTTTTTGTTAATTCCCTAAGATTTTAGAACCGCTTGTTTGATTCTAAATCATGTTGTTGGCAAATAATGAGCTTTGCCTCTTCATTTCTAATCTGCATATTTTTTGAGTTTTGGAGAAAAATCAGGATTTTATAACTTTTTGCTAGACATGTGAAGCATATGTTGGATTCTCCCTCACTAGGAATTCTTTAAAAATAAATAAAAAGGAGATTATTAAGTCCTTCTATCCATTCCTTTATTCATTCAGTAAACATTTAGTATCCACTGTGTGTCAGTCACTATCTAGTGACTAATGGAAGAGACAGACATATAAACAAGTAATTTTAATTTAACAAGTAAGTACAGTAAGTGCCGTAGTAGTTATGATGCAGAGTACTTTGGGAACTTCGAGGCAAGGCGATTCAGAATCAGGGGAGAGAATGAAATGATCTCTGCAGGCCTGCTGCTACCCTGGATGGGTATGATTGACAAAAGAATACTCAGAGATTATTGATAGGAAAATATTTAAACTACACTGTCCTGAGAAATTCTACATCCTCCCCATCCTGATTGTTAGTGACAGTCTGCCCTCTATGTCTTTGGTTTTTGCATCCATGGATTCAACCAACCTTGGATCAAAAATATTCAGAAAAAATAAAATTCCAGGAAGTTCCAAAAAGCAAAACCTGAGTTTGCTGTGCACCAGCAACTATTTACGTAACATTTACATTGTATTAGGTATTATAAATAATGTAGAGATGATTTAAAGGATATGGGAGGATGTCAGGGGTTATATGCAAATACTTTGCCATTTTATATTAGGGACTTGAGCTTCCACGGATTTTGGTATCTGCCAGGGGTGGCAGGTGGAAGAGCCCTGGAATTAATCCCCCTTAGATACTGAGGTACAACTATATTTACTTTATTATTATTGAGAGTCTGAAAGGACTACATCTTTATCTATAGTTAGTTCTTTTTCTCTTTTTTCTTATTATTTTTTTTAATCTTACATGAAGGCAACAGCCTTTGCTTCTAGCCTTAAATCTCACTGACCTGAGACCAGGAGCAATGGGAGCAGGGATATTTGATATCATGTTACTCTTTTTTGTTGTTTGTTTGTTTTTAATTAATTAATTAATGTATTTATTTATGGCTGTGTTGGGTCTTTGTTTCTGTGCAAGGGCTTTCTCTAGTTGTGGCAAGTGGGGGCCATTCTTCATCGCGGTGCGCGGGCCTCTCACTATCGCAGCCTCTCCTGTTGCAGAGCACAGGCTCCAGACGCGCAGGCTCAGTAATTGTGGCTCACGGGCCCAGTTGCTCCGCTGCATGTGGGATCTTCCCAGACCAGGGCTCGAACCCGTGTCCCCTGCATTGGCAGGCAGATTCTTAACCACTGCACCACCAGGGAAGCCCCTCATGTTACTCTTAATACTAAATTATGCTGCTGTGTTCTTAAGAACCCTATGAGTTCGGTACTGTTGCCCCCATTTCTGCAGGTTTTATTTTTTTTTAATAAAGTGAGCTTGATCTTTTTTTAAAAAATATTTATTTTATTTATTTATTTGGTTGCGCCGGGTCTTAGTTGCAGCAAGCAGGCTCCTTAGTTGTGGCTCACTGGCTCCTTTAGTTGCGGCATGCAAACTCTTAGTTGCAGCATGCATGTGGGATCTAGTTCCCTGACCAGGGATCGAACCTGGGCTCCCTGCATTGGTAGCATGGAGTCTTAACCACTGGACCACCAGGGAAGTCCCAATTTCTGCAGTTTTGTTTTGTTTTTTAAAAAGCACTTTAGCATGTATCCTGTTATTTTTTAAATTCTCATAGCAACTCCTGAGGTCTTTACATTTCTCCTGTCATGTACATTGAAGGAGAAGTAAGCTTCTGACTTTGTAGCCCCAGCATATTTCTCGGAATCTGGTGAGTAGGAGGTGCTAAATAGACACTAATGTGTGTGTATTGGCATAATTTCTCTTTAGTCTAGTTGTCATGCTTTGGACTCCTCTAAATGATATAGGATCATTCGCATTTTATAGATAAGGAAATTTCTCCAGGCTACCAGAGAGTAAATGATTGTAGGTTCTCCTTCTTCTTCTTCTTCTTCTTCTTCTTCTTTTTGGTAGAGAATTTAGTATTTTATTGGTTTGTAAAATGATATAGTTTAAGAAACACTAACAGCACTCTTCACTTTAGAGGTGAGAAATCTTGCTTGCTATCATAGAGGAAGGCTGAAAACTTAGACATATCCACACTCCTTATTTGTTTCTGAAACCTCCGTAGTCATGACCTCATTCTTCCTGTCACCCTGTTGCAAAAAGAATCTCTCACTTTCCTGAATTGAGAACTCCCAGAGGGCAGGAACCAATATAGCAAAGCGACTGGCACATGGTAGGAATTGAGTAAACATTCTTTTTTTTTTTTTTTTTTTTTTATAAATTTATTTATTTTATTTTTGGCTGTGTTGGGTCTTCGTTGTTGTGTGCGGGCTTTCTCTAGTTGCAGTGAGTGGGGGCTACTCCTTGCTGCAGTTTGCGGGCTTCTCATTGCGGTGGCCTCCCTTGCTGCAGAGCATGGGCTCCAGGCGCACAGGCTTCAGTAGTTGTGATGCATGGGATTAGTTGCTCCGCGGCATGTGGGATCCTCCCGGACCAGGGCTTGAACCCGTGTCCCCTGCATTGGCAGGCGGATTCCTAACCACTGTGCCACCAGGGAAGCCCGAGTAAACATTCTTGACTGAGTAAATGAGTGTATCCGGCTCACCATGGGAAACACGCCCATCGGACCAATGCACTAAGAATCTGGTGGCCAATTTTCCATTCCACTGCTTCTTCCTCTGCGGGTAAGAAGAAGTGAGCTGCACATACCTATGCTGCATGTGTTAAAGCCTTCTGTGATCTTATGATCGTTAACAGACACACCCTACGCCTTAATGGAGGGCTACAGTGCATGTGTGACAATAGACCTTCAGGCTGCAAGAGTGAGTAAGACAATTCCTGCCTCAAGTAGCTCACAGACTATTAAATAGATAACTTAGTGCAGGGTGAGTGCAGTGATGGGAATGTGCACTGGGAGTTAGGGGCACAGAATAAAGATAACTGACCCAGTCAGGGGAGCAAAGGGAGGTTGCTTTTTGTTTGTTTGTTTGTTTGTTTACTAAAAACGAATACAGTGTTTGTTACGTGCCGAGCACTGTTCTAAGCAATTTGCGCATAATAGCTCCTTTACTCCTCGTAACAACCCTGCAAGCTAGGTTCTGTTAGTGTCCCCACTTCACACTGAGGATAAGGAGCTATAGAGAGTTAAGGTCACACAGCTGGTAAGTAGTGCAACTGGGATTCAGACTCAGGCACTGTGGCTCTAGAGTCTGTGCTCTTAAGCACAGTGCCAACTGGGTCTCTTGTAAGTCCTGAAGTAGAGGGGAAAAAAATGAGAAATATAAACAGCTGTATCAAACTGACAGGATTTCTTGTTTAACTGGCTATGGGGTTAGAGAAAAGGAAGAGTCGAGATTGATTGTCAGCGTCTCTACGTTGGGTGAGAGAGAGAATACAGGAGTAGTAAAGAGGTGGGGTGTACGGAGATGAGGTTTTCAGTGGATTGAGTTTGAGTGTTTACAGGTCGAGGTGTCTCCCCAGAAAGTTACATATAGAAGTCAGAAACTTGAGAGAGTCTAAGGGCTGAAAAGCAGCTTCAGGAGTCGTCAGTGTTATGAGAGCTGGTTAAAAGCACCAGAGTAGACACTGTCCCCTGTGAAGAGAGTGGCAGACCCGAAGGAGAAAGAGAGAGAGAGATCAGCATTGTCAGATGCAGAGAGAAATCCAGTTTCATGAGATCTAGAAAAGAAAATCCTTCAAACTTTCAGTTAAGGGACTATTAACAGTTCAGGGTCAGCAATCTTACTGAAAACAATCCCATCAGTGTCCGGAGGCAGAAGTCAGATTACAGTGGGCTGAAGAGTAAGTGGGAGGTGAAAACGTGAAGATAGTAAGTGTAGACTACTCTATACTTTCCAGAAGTCTGGATGAGGAAAGAGGTTGCTTGGTAAAAGCTAAAGAAGCTTTCTGGGTGAAGGAAATACTTTCTCCTCAGGTTAAGAGAGATTTGGATAAATTTATGGGCTGAGGTGGTAGAGCCCATAGTATTAGAGGGATCCTGAAGATTTAGGAGAGGAGGAGTTCCTGAGGAAGCAGAGGGGAGTGGAGTCAGGGACCTAGTGAGAGGGCCTTGACTAGAGGAAAGTAGCTAAGGTGTGTGTGAATGTTGATTGAGGAGCTCATAGGTAGAAGTAGGAAATTGAAGAAGAATATGCCTAAGGACTCTAGTTACATCAGTGAGGTCAGAAGAAAAACAATCTTATGATAGTGTGAGGGCAGGCTTTAAATACAGAACTTGAGGAGTGCCATAAATGTTTGGAGTGGTGGAGAGGGTGTGAAAAAGAGAATTGGGCTAATAAAGCCCTGACTGGAGGCACTAAAGGCCTGACAAAGGTTGGAGACCTTGGATCTGCACGCAGGATTGCATGGCAGTGTGGTTTTTCCCCAGCTAACTGAGTCCACCTAACTGGCAATAGGAGCAGAGGCCACAGATGGGAGTTTCGCTGCAGTGCTGGTTTGCTGGACACATTTGATGGAGGATCGGAGGTACAAAGGAATCAGGACTGTGACGTTAGGTGATCAACTACAGAAGAGAAGCCAAGAGGGGGCTGACACCTGGAAGGAAAATAGAAGGGTCTGGTGAGGTCACTTATAGGTGAAAGAGCAGATGTAGCGGGACTGAATGTGAGAGTGAGGGAAACTGGAGTTTGTGTCTTTGAACGTGGAAGTATTCTGGACATAGTCAGGATCCAAAGTGTGTAGTTCTGGGAGTGAATAGAGGAGATTGAGTGGAGGTGAAAATCTTAGGAATTACGGGATAAAAAGAAAATACATTCAGGGAATTCAGTGTGTTGTGTGAGACCCATAAACAGATTTGCTCTGCAGAATAAGAGGTACTGTAATAGAGGGAGGGAGGATGTGAGCAACTATGCTGGGGAAGAGGCAGGGAAATGCTTCACCAGGGTATTAATACGTTTGATCTGAAGCTTGAGGAATGAGCAGGAGTTTGCTAGGCATTCAACGAGTGAGCCTGGCGAAGCGTGGCTGTGCTATGTAAAGCAGGATAGGGAAAACCAAAATGACTGTGCCTTTGAAATAAACCCACCCACTGGACAAGGCTTCTGATGTGTGTGGGTCAGAATGGGAGATGCAAGGAGTTGGGAACAGACCCAAGTACAGGTGACGGCAGAGAAACGTAATTCAGTCCTGGAAATAAACCCGATTTCTCTAGTGTAGAGCAACCATGGCCAGCGGTCCAGGCATGTAGTTAATTACAGACGTTCAACACTAGATAGCAGAGCATAGGATGAGGAGTCCACATGAATATTAGCCTGTAAACTCCGGTTCCCCCTCCCGTATCACTGCCTCATCAACCACCCGAAATGGCACCCTTATCTAAAGACCCTCAATGACTTTGCATCAGAAAAAGAAGGAGAATCTGACTTGTGTCTTATTTTGCTTTTGAAACCTAGCAGTGCTTCTTCATACACATTAGGCACTCAATAAATTTTGTTGAATGAATGGCTCAGAAATGATGATGATGATGGTGATGATGATGATAGTAACTTAAAGCTTAAATAGCATTTACTTTATAAAGCACTGTTCTAAATAGTGCTTAATATTCAACAACAATACTGTGAAATAGGGCTTCCCTGGTGGCGCAGTGGTTAAGAATCCACCTGCCAGTGTAGGGGACATGGGTTTGAGCCCTGGTCCTGGAGGAAGAGCCCACATGCCATGGAGCAACTAAGCCCGTGTGCCACAACTACTGAGCCCACATGCCACAACTACTGAAGCCCCTGCGCCTAGAGCCCATGCTCTGCAACAAGAGAAGCCACCGCAGTGAGAAACCCGAGCACCGCAACGAAGAGTAGCCCCCTGCTCACCGCAAGGAGAGAAAACCCGCGTGCAGCAATGAAGACCCAATGCAGTCAAAAATAAATAAATAAAATAAATACATCTATTAAAAAAAATACTGTGAAATAGGTTCTCTTTTTATCCAGATTCAACATAGATGATTGAGCAAAAATATCAAATTAATACCTAGACAGAGAAACTGTTTACTTTGGATATATGAAGGATACGTATCCATCTGGAGTAGAGGATGCAGAAAGTAGTTGTATGAGAGTTCTAGGAAAGATCTTTTCTTCTAATCAGTAAACCCAGGAAAGCGTGGGGGTGGATGGCTGTTTGTTTTTTGTTTATGTTTTTGTTTTACAGCTTTATTGAGATATATTTCACATACCATAAAGTTCACCCATTTAAAGTATACAGTTAATTGGTTTTTAGTATATTCACAGAGTTGTAAGACCATCACCACAATCTAATTTTAGAATTTTTCAGTATCCCAGAAAACACCCCATTGTTCATTAGCAGCCCTTCCTCTTTGCTGCTCCCCGCCCTTCACCCTAGCCCCAGGAAGCCACTAATCTACTTTCTATCTCTATGAATTTGTCTGTTCTGAACATTTCACATGAATGGAATCATACAATGTAAGGTCTTTGTGACTGGCTTCTTTCACTTGCATGTTCATCCATGTTGTAGCAGGTATCAGTACTTCATTCCCTTTTTTATCGCTGCTTAATATGTCATTGTATGGATACACCAGCTTTGTTTATTCATCAGTTGATGGACATTTGGGTTGTTTCCTCTTTTTGACTTTTATGAATACTGCTGCTATGAACATTTGTGTACAGCTTTCTGTGTAAATATATGTTTTCATTTCTTTTGGGTATATACACCTAGGAGTGGAATTGCTGTGTCATATGGTATTCTGTGTTTAATATTTTGAAGAGCTGCCAAATGGTTTTTCAAAGTGACTGCACTGTTTTACATTCTCACCAGCAATATCTGAGGGTTCCAATTTCTCCGCATCCTCACCAACACTTGTTATTTACCATTATTTTGGTTCTAGCCCTCAGGGTCAGTGTGAAGTAGTATCTTATTGTAGCTTTGATTTCCATTTCCCTAATGACTAATGATATTGAACATCTTTTCTTGTGCTTATTGGCCATTTATATCTTTTCTGTAGAGAACCGTCTATTCAAAATTTTTGCCCATTTTTTAAATTGAGTTATCTGGTTTTTTAAAAAATTAATTAATTAATTTGGTTCCGCCGGGTCTTAGTTGCTGCAGGTGGGCTCCTTAGTTGCGGCAGGTAGACTCTTTAGTTGCAGCTCCAGGGCTCCTTAGTTGTGGCATGTGAACTCTTAGTTGCGGCATGCACGTGGGATCTAGTTCCCTGACCAGGGATCAAACCCAGGCCCCCTGCATTGGGAGCATAGAGTGTTATCCTCTGCGCCACCAGGGAAGTCCCCTGGTTTTTTTTTGTTTTGTTTTGTTTTTTATTGTTGACTTATATGAGTTTTTAAAAAATATATTCTGGTTACAAGTCCCTTATCAGATATATGAGTTGCAAATATTTTCTCCCATTGTGTGGATTGTATTTTTACTTTCTTGGTGTTGCCCTTTGAAGCACAAGTTTTTAATTTTAATGAAGACCAGTTTATTTTTTCACTTGTTGCTTATGCTTTTAGTTTTATATCTAAGAAATCATTGCTTAACTCAGGATGACAAAGATATACTCCTATGCTTTCTTCTCAGAGTTTTACAGTTTTAGCTCTTACATTTAAGTCAGTGATCCATTTTTTGTTAATTTTTGCGTGTGATGTGAAGCAGGGGTCCAACTTCATTCTTTTGTTATGGATTTCCAGTTGTTCTAGCACCATTTATTGAAAAGACTGTTCTTTTTCCATTGAATTGTCCTGGCACCCTTGTCAAAAATCAGTTGACCATAAACGTGAAGATTTATTTCTGGATTCTCTATTTTGTTGACCTATACGTCCATCCTTATGCTAGTCCCATTCTGACTTGATTACTATAGGTTTTGAAATTGAGAAATATGAATCCTCCAACTTTTTCAAGATCATTTTAGCTATTTATTTTCATATGAATTTTAGGATCAGTTTGTCAAGTTCTGCAAAAAAAAAAAACCCTGGGATTTTGATAGAGGTTATATCAAATCTATACATCAATTTGTGGAGTATTGCCATTTTTTTTTTTAAAAGGTTTCTGTTTATTTAGAAGACACAGACTAACATTATTAGATGGTAAGGTTCACAAATGGGTTCATTTCTTTCCTTAGCTTTTTTTGGCTGCATTGGGTCTTTGTTGCTGTGCGTGGGCTTTCTCTAGTTGCAGTGAGCAGGGCCTACTCTCCGTCGTGGTGCACGGGTTTCTCATTGCAGTGACTTCTCTTATTGTGGAGCATGGGCTCTAGGCGCAAGGGCTTCAGTAGTTGAAGCATGTGGGCCCTAGAGCACATGGGCTTCATAAGTTGCAGCACGTGAGCTCAGTAGTTGTGGCTCTCAGGCTCTAGAGCACAGGCTTGGTAGTTGTGGTGCACTGGCTTAGTTGCTCTGCGGCATGCGGGATCTTCCTGGACCAGGGATCGAACCCGTGTCCCCTGCATTGGCAGGTGGATTCTTAACCACTGCGCCACCAGGGAAGTCCCGAGTATTGCCATTTTAACAATCTTAAATCTTCTAACCCATGAACATGGATATCTTTTCACTTAATTTCTTTCAACGATGTTTTGTATTTTTCACTATACAAGTCTTTCACTTCTTTTGTTAAATTGATTCCCAGGTATTTTATTTTTCTGCTACTATTAAAAAGGAAATGTTTTCTTAATTTCATTTTTGTATTGTTCATTTCTGGTGTATAGATATATAAATGTTTTATATCAGCTTTGTATCCTGTGGCCATTTATTAGATCTAATAGTTTTTTGCGGATTCTATAGGATTTTCTATATACAGGGTCACATCATCTGTGAAGAGAAGTAGTATTACTTCTTCCTTATCAATCTGAATGCCTTTTATTTCTTTTTCTTGCCTGATTGCCCTGGCTAGAACCCCTAGCTCAACGCTGAAAAGAAGTGATGAGACCAGACATCTTTGTCTTGCTCCTGATCTTGGGGAAAAGGCAGCCAGTCTTTCACCTTTGATATTAGCAGTGGGTTATTTGTTTGCTTTTGAGGGAGGAGTGAGATAGAATTTAATAGGTGCTCCAGGAAGCAAGTTCAGGTTGGGAGAACGCAAGAGAGGTTCAGAATGAGATTCAGCCACTGAATATTGAACCGGGGGTGGCATGCTTTTGTAGTGGAATGAAATGGCTCAGAGCTGGACTACTTAGTGTGTTGAGGACTTTGTAGCCAGGTAGACAAGCTTCACCCCTGTAGAAGTTTTCCACCAGCTAGCTTAGACTAGCTAATGAATTTGCGTTGTTAAGGAGTCCCCTTGTGTTTAGGTCAAATCATGGTTCACTTTGGTTTAGAAGCTAGGAGAAATAGAAGAAGGGTGTTTATCCCTTCTGGCTGCCCTTTAAGAGCTTAGTGCAATACCAGTGACCTCAGGATTACTCTTCTTGAAGAGCCCCATCTTCTGATCACTGTATTTGTTACTCAGTACTGTTTGTAAACAATTGGCTCTTTGTGGATTTGCACTTAACTTCTCTTTTGCCTTAACTTAAGTCTCTTTTGCCTTTGTCTTCCTAACTCCTCAGATTATAAATTTCCCAAGGACAAGAATCATGCCTCTACCTTAATATATGCCTCAGATGTCTAAATCACTTCTGTGTACCAATAAATAGTTATTAACTATTGGTAAAGGTAAATGTGATTATAAATACAAAGATTTCTGAGCCGTTTGGGAAGCATATTAAGTATAAATCCATTTTATACTCGATAAGCAGACTTTTGGAAGAGATGAAGGAGGTCACCTGAAAGTCATGATTTTAAAGTTTAATATACACCCACTTGAGTTTTTAAATATGTGCACGAGTGATATTTCTAAACTGTCCCTAGAATTTATTTCAGTTCATTCCCACTTACCTACAGGTGACATACCAAGCAATCTGACTTTTCACTTCCTATGGACTTGTCCTTTACTAACTCCCACTCCTGAGTGCAACTTTGTGACTCAGCAACAGCTGGGAGGAAAAGCCTTTGAAAGCAAAGCTGTACCTTGCCTTTTGTTCCTTTCCCCACCTTGTGAAGGAATGAAGCAGGACTTAGGAGAGTAGCTCTCTTTGTATTTCTCCCAGAGGCGAAGCCATTGGCTCTAAGTATAGAGTGAGAAGCTCTGAGGAGTTGAATAAAGGGTGAGATAGAGACACTGAACCCATTTTTCCAGCTTCTCCCAGTGTTGTTATCTCCAAAATGGCCAACACCCCTACATTGATGTGCAAACAAATTCCAAGGCCTTGGTGTAATAGAAAGCACCAACCTGGGATAGGAGCCCTGGCTTCTAGTTCTCACCCTGTCACTAGAGGACCCTGAAAAATTCAATTAAAGGCCTTCTTACTCAGCATAGGCTGCCATAACAAATACCATCGATTGGGTGACTTAAAACAATAGAAATTGATTTTCTCACAGTTCTGGAGGCTTGAAGTCTGAGACCAGGTTACCACCGTGGTTGGGCTCTGGTGAGGGCCTCTTCCTGGCATGTAGACAGCCGCCTTCTCATTGTGTGCTCACATGGCCTTTCCTTGGTGTGTGCACATGGAGAGAGAAAGGGGGCCAACTCTCTGGTGTCTTTTCTCATAAGGGCACAAATACCATTATGAGGGCCCCACCCTCATGACCTCATTCAACCTTCTTTATCTCCCAAAGGTGCATCTCCAAATACCATTACACTGAGTGTTAGGGCTTCAAAATAATGATTTTTGGGGGAACACAGACATTTAGTCCATAACAAAGGCTCTAATCCTCAGTTTTCTTGTCTGTGAAATGAGGATGTTGAGATTCTTTCTAGGCCTTAACATTTATGATTCTGTGAGGTTGCATTTGCATTATTTTCTATTTTGAGTTATTTATAATGTTCCCTGTTACATTCTCTCAGGCAGCTGAATGGGTTTAGATTTAAATGGAGTTAGGTTTATTCTTTTATTTAATAAGTATTTTTTGAGTATCTGAGCATCTCTTTTGTGCCAGGAACTGTTGTAAGCACTGAGACTATAGCAGTGAACAAAAGAGACAAAAATTCTTGCCTTCCTGGAGCTTACATTCTAGGTGAATTAAATAAGGAATAAGAGGATAATGTGTCAGGTAATAATTGCTAAAAGAGAAAATAGGAAGTATCAGAAACGCAGGGTTGCAGTTTTAGATATGGTGGTCAGAGAAGAGCACCTAAGGTGGCATTTGAGTCAAGAGGGAAGAGAGTGTGTTTATTTTATTTTATTTTTTTAATTTAATTTAATTTATTTTTTTATACAGCAGGTTCTTATTAGTCATCCATTTTATACACATCAGTGTATACATGTCAATCCCAATCTCCCAATTCATCACACCACCACCCCCCACCCCCACTGCTTTCCCCCCTTTGTGTCCATACGTTTGTTCTCTACATCTGTGTCTCAATTTCTGCCCTGCAAACCAGTTCAGCTGTACCATTTTCTAGGTTCCACATATATGCGTTAATATACGATATTTGTTTTTCTCTTTCTGACTTACTTCACTCTGTATGACAGTCTCTAGATGCATCCACGTCTCTACAAATGACCCAATTTCGTTCCTTTTTATGGCTGAGTAGTATTCCATTGTATATATGTACCACATCTTCTTTATCCATTCATCTGTCGATGGGCATTTAGGTTGCTTCCATGACCTGGCTATTGTAAATAGTGCTGCAATGAACATTGGGGTGCATGTGTCTTTTTGAATTATGGTTTTCTCTGGGTATATGCCCAGTAGTGGGATTGCTGGATCATATGGTAATTCTATTTTTAGTTTTTTAAGGAACCTCCATACTGTTCTCCATAGTGGCTGTATGAATTTACATTCCCACCAACAGTGCAAGAGGGTTCCCTTTTCTCCACACCCTCTCCAGCATTTGTTGTTTGTAGATTTTCTGATGATACCCATTCTAATCTGTGTGAGGTGATACCTCATTGTAGTTTTGATTTGCATTTCTCTAACAATTTGTGATGTTGAGCAGCTTTTCATGTGCCTCTTGGCCATCTGTATGTCTTCTTTGGAGAAATGTCTATTTAGGTCTTCTGCCCATTTTTGGATTGGGTTGTTTGTTTTTTTGATATTGAGCTGCATGAGCTTTTTATATATTTTGGAGATTAATCCTTTGTCCGTTGATTCATTTGCAAATATTTTCTCCCATTCTGAGGGTTGTCTTTTCGTCTTGTTTATGGTTTCCTTTGCTGTGCAAAAGCTTTGAAGTTTCATTAGGTCCCATTTGTTTATTTTTGTTTTTATTTCCATTACTCTAGGAGGTGGATCAAAAAAGATCTTGCTGTGATTTATGTCAAAGAGTGTTCTTCCTATGTTTTCCTCTAAGAGTTTTATAGTGTCCAGTCTTACATTTAGGTTTCTAATCCATTTTGAGTTTATTTTTGTGTATGGAGTTAGGGAGTGTTCTAATTTCATTCTTTTACATGTAGCTGTCCAGTTTTCCCAGCACCACTTATTGAAGAGACTGTCTTTTCTCCATTGTATATCCTTGCCTCCTTTGTCATAGATTAGTTGACCATAGGTGCGTGGGTTTATCTCTGGGCTTTCTATCCTGTTCCATTGATCTATATTTCTGTTTCTGTGCCAGTACCATATTGTCTTGATTACTGTAGCTTTGTAGTATAGTCTGAAGTCAGGGAGTCTGATACCTCCAGCTCCGTTTTTTTCCCTCAAGACTGCTTTGGCTATTCGGGATCTTTTGTGTCTCCATACAAATTTTAAGATTTTTGGTTCTAGTTCTGTGAAAAATGCCATTGGTAATTTGATAGGGATTGCATTGAATCTGTAGATTGCTTTGGGTAATATAGTCATTTTCACAATATTGATTCTTCCAATCCAAGAACATGGTATACCTCTCCATCTGTTTGTATCATCCTTAATTTCTTTCATCAGTGTCTTATAGTTTTCTGCATACAGATCTTTTGTCTCCCTAGGTAGGTTTATTCCTAGGTATTTTATTCCTTTTGTTGCAGTGGTAAATGGGAGTGTTTCCTTAATTTCTCTTTCAGATTTTTCATCATTAGTGTATAGTAATGCAAGAGATTTCTGTGCATTAATTTTGTATCCTGCAACTTTACCAAATTCATTGATTAGCTCTAGTAGTTTTCTGGTGGCATTTTTAGGATTCTCTGTGTATAGTATCATGTCATCTGCAAACAGTGACAGTTTTACTTCTTCTTTTCCAATTTGAATTCCTTTTATTTCTTTTTCTTCTCTGATTGCTATGGCTAGGGCTTCCAAAACTATGTTGAATAATAGTGTTGAGGGTGGACATCCTTGTCTTGTTCCTGATCTTAGAGGAAATGATTTCAGTTTTTCACCATTGAGAATGATGTTTGCTGTGGGTTTGTCATATATGGCCTTTATTATGTTGAGGTAGGCTCCCTCTATGCCCACTCTCTGGAGAGTTTTTATCATAAATCGGTGTTGAATTTTGTCAGAAGCTTTTTCTGCATCTATTGAGATGATCATATGGTTTTTATTCTTCAATTTGTTAATATGGTGTATCACATTGAGTGATTTGCATATATTGAAGATCCTTGCATCCCTGGGATAAATTCCACTTGATCGTGGTGTATGATCCTTTTAATGTGTTGTTGGATTCTGTTTGCTAGTATTTTGTTGAGGATTTTTGCATCTGTATTCATCAGTGATATTGGTCTGTAATTTTCTTTTTTTGTAGTGTCTTCGTCTGGTTTTGGTATCAGGGTGATGGTGGCCTCATAGAATGAGTTTGGGAGTGTTCCTTCCTCTGCAATTTTTTGGAAGAGTTTGAGAAGGATGGGTGTTAGCTCTTCTCTAAATGTTTGATAGAATTCACCTGTGAAGCCATCTGGTCCTGGACTTTTGTTTGTTGGAAGATTTTTAATCACAGTTTCAATTTCATTACTTGTGATTGGTCTGTTCATATTTTTTGTTTCTTCCTGGTTCAGTCTTGGAATGTTATACCTGTCTAAGAATTTATCCATTTCTTCCAGGTTGTCCATTTTATTGGCATAGAGTTGCTTGTAGTAGTCTCTTAGGATGCTTTGTATTTCTGTGGTGTCTGTTGTAACTTCTCCTTTTTCATTTCTAATTTTATTGATTTGAGTCCTCTCCCTCTTTTGATCAGTCTGGCTAATGCTTTATCAATTTTGTTTATCTTCTCAAAGAACCAACTTTTAGTTTTACTGTTCTTTGCTATTGTTTTCTTTGTTTCTATTTCATTTATTTCTGCTCTGATCTTTATGATTTCTTTCCTTCTGCTAACTTTGGGTTTTGTTTGTTCTTCTTTCTCTAGTTCCTTTAGGTGTAAGTTTAGATTGTTTGAGATTTTTCTTGTTTCTTGAGGTAGGCTTGTATAGCTATAAACTTTCCTTTTAGAACTGCTTTTGCTGCATCCCATAGGTTTTGGATCATTGTGTTTTCATTGTCATTTGTCTCTAGGTATTTTTTGATTTCCTCTTTGATTTCTTCAGTGATCTCTTGGTTATTTAGTAACGTATTGTTTAGCCTCTATGTGTTTGTGTTTTTTACGTTTTTTCCCCTGTAATTGATTTCTAATCTCATAGCGTTGTGGTCAGAAAAGTTGCTTGATATGATTTCAGTTTTCTTAAATTTACTGAGACTTGATTTGTGACCCAAGATATGATCTATCCTGGAGAATGTTCCATGCGCACTTGAGAAGAAAGTATAATCTGCTGTTTTTGGATGGAATAGCCTGTAAATATCAATTAAATCTCTCTGGTCTATTGTGTCATTTAAAGCTTGTGTTTCCTTATTAATTTTCTGTTTGGATGATCTGTCCATTGGTGTAAGTGACGTGTTAGTCCCCCATTATTATTGTGTTACTGTTGATTTTCTCTTTTAGAGCTGTTAGCAGTTGCCTTATGTATTGAGGTGCTCCTATGTTGGGTGCATATATATTTATAATTGTTATATCTTCTTCTTGGATTGATCCCTTGATCATTATGTAGTGTCCTTCCTTGTCTCTTGTAACATTCTTTATTTTAAAGTCTATTTTATCTGATATGAGTGTAGCTACTCCAGCTTTCTTTTCTTTTTTTTTTTTTTTTAATTTTATAGCTACTTTATTTATTTATTTATTTATTTTTGGCTGTGTTGGGTCTTCGGTTCGTGCGAGGGCTTTCTCTAGTTACGGCAAGTGGGGGCCACTCTTCATCGCGGTGCGGGGACCGCTCTTCATCGCGGTGCATGGGCCTTTCACTATCGCGGCCCCTCCCGTTGCGGGGCACAGGCTCCAGACGCGCAGGCTCAGTAGTTGTGGCTCACGGGCCCAGCTGCTCCGTGGCATGTGGGATCTTCCCAGACCACGGCTCGAACCCGTGTCCCCTGCATTAGCAGGCAGATTCTCAACCACTGCGCCACCAGGGAAGCCCATCCAGCTTTCTTTTGATTTCCATTTGCATGGAATATCTTTTTCCATTCCCTCCCTTTCAGTCTGTATGTGTCCCTAGGTCTGAAGTGGGTCTCTTGTAGACAGCATATAGATGGGTCTTGTTTTTGTATCCACTCAGTGAGCCTGTGTCTTTTGGTTGGAGCATTTAATCCATTAACGTTTAAGGTAATTATCGATATGTATGTTCCTATGACCATTTTCTTAATTGTTCTGGGTTTGTTTGTTTTTTTCTGGTCACAGCACTTTTTTTTTTAATTATTTATTTATTATTTAGTTTTGACTGTGTTGGGTCTTTGTTTCTGTGCGAGGGCTTTCTCTAGTTGCGGCAAGCAGGGGCCACTCTTCATTGCGATGCGCGGACCTCTCACTGTCGTGGCCTCTCTTGTTGCGGAGCACAGGCTCCAGACGCGCAGGCTCAGTAGTTGTGGCTCACGGGCCCAGTTGCTCCGCGGCATGTGGGATCTTCCCAGACTAGGGCTCGAACCCGTGTCCCCTGCATTGGCAGGCAGACTCTCAACCACTGCGCCACCAGGGAAGCCCCTTGGGTTTGTTTTTGTAGGTCCTTTCCTTCTCTTGTGTTTCCCACTTAGAGAAGTTCCTTTAGCATTTGTTGTAGAGCTGGTTTGGTGGTGCTGAATTCTCTTAGCTTTTGCTTGTCTATAAAGCTTTTGATTTCTCCATCGAATCTGAATGAGATCCTTGCTGGGTAAAGTAATCTTTGTTGTAGGTTCTTCCCTTTCATCACTTTAAGTATATCATGCCACTCCCTTCTGGCTTGTAGAATTTCTGCTGAGGAATCAGCTGTTAACCTTGTGGTAGTTCCCTTGTGTGTTATTTGTCATTTTTCCCTGCTGCTTTCAGTAATTTTTCTTTGTCTTTAATTTTTGCCAATTTGATTACTATGTGTCTCAGCGTGTTTCCCCTTGGGTTTATCCTGTATGGGACTCTCTGTGCTTCCTGGACTTGGGTGGCTATTTCCTTTCCCATGTTAGGGAAGTTTTCGACTATAATCTCTTCAAATAGTTTCTCTGGTCCTTCCTCTCTCTCTTCTCCTTCTGGGACCCCTATAATGCGAATGTTGTTGCGTTTAATGTTGTCCCAGAGGTCTCTCAGGCTGTCTTCATTTCTTTTCATTCTTTTTTCTTTATTCTGTTCTGCAGCAGTGAATTCCACCATTCTGTCTTCCAGGTCACTTATCTGTTCTTCTGCCTCAGTTATTCTGCTGTTGATTCCTTCTAATATATTTTTCATTTCAGTTATTGTATTGTTCATCTCTGTTTGTTTGTTCTTTAATTTGTTCTATATCTTTGTTAAACATTTCTTGCACCTTCTCGATCTTTGCCTCCATTCTTTTTCCGAGGTCCTGGATCATCTTCACTATCATTATTCTGAATTCTCTTTCTGGAAGATGGCCTATCTCTGTTTCATTTAGTTGTTTTTCTGGGGTTTTATGTTGTTCCTTCATCTGGTACATAGCCCTCTGCCTTTTCATCTTGTCTGTCTTTCTGTGAATGTGGTTTTTGTTCCACAGGCTGCAGGATTGTGGTTCTTCTTGCTTCTGCTGTCTGCCCTCTGGTGGATGAGGCTATCTAAGAGGCTTGTGCAAGTTTCCTGATGGGGGGGACTGGTGGTGGGTAGAGCTGGCTGTTGCTCTGGTGGACAGAGCTCAGTAAAACTTTAATCAGCTTTTCTACTGATGGGTGGGGCTGGGTTCCCTCTCTGTTGGTTGTTTGACCTGAGGCGACCCAACACTGGAGCCCAGCTGGGCTCTTTGGTGGAGCTAATGGAGGACTCTGGGAGGGCTCTCGCCAAGGAGTACTTCCCAGAACTTCTGCTGCCAGTGTCCTTGTCCTCCCGGTGAGGCACAGCCACCCCCCGCCTCCCTCCAACACTAGCAGTTAGGTCTGGTTCAGTCTCCTATGGGGTCACTGCTCTTTCCCTTGGATCCCAATGCACACACTACTTTGTGTGTGCCCTCCAAGAGTGGAGTCTCTGTTTCCCCCAGTCCTGTCAAAGTCCTGCAATCAAATCCCACTAGCCTTTGAAGTCTGATTCTCTAGGAATTCCTCCTCCTGTTGCCGGACCCCCAGGTTCGGAAGCCTGACGTGGGGCTCAGAACCTTCACTCCAGTGGGTGGACTTCTTTGGTAAAAGTGTTCTCCAGTTTGTGAGTCACCCACCCAGCAGTTATGGGATTTGATTTTATTGTGATTGCTCCCCTCCTACTGTCTCATTGCAGCTTCTCCTTTGTCTCTGCATGTGAGGTATCTTTTTTGGTGAGTTCCAGTGTCTTCCTGTGGATGATTGTTCAGCAGTTAGTTGTGATTCCGGTGTTCTCGAAAGAGGGAGTGAGAACATGCCCTTCTACTCCACCATCTTGAACCCAGAAGAGAGTGTGTTTAATTTTGCACAGCCAGATTGGAAACTGAGACCTTGCTAGGGAAAGCTCTGTAATCCAGAAATCCTGCAGCAAACCTGGTTCTTGCTTGCCAACTACCCACTTCTCTCTCCACTAATCCTTCTCCCCACCACCGCGTCATCCTTTTCTGTGCCAGACACTCTGCATTAATTAATGATTTCACAGCCCTTTTATAAATCTCAACCCAAAGACTGTAATGAGTTCCATTTAACACCCCTGCTGTCAGAGTCTGGGAGAATCTGGCTGCCTTAGAATCTGTACCAACTCCTGAGCTAGTTTGATGTTTAAATAGTTCTACAACTCTCTCCTCTCCCCTTTTGAATGCTTTTTCTCTTTTGCCCTAATTTCCCCTCTCCTTTCTCCACATCTTTCCACGTAGCCCTTGATCCCAAATCTTTTTATCCTGTCATGCTCTTGCTTTACTCTCCCCTTTCTTTTGTAACTTCCCTACTTCCTCCCCTTCTTCACTTTGTTCATCTCACATCTGCATTTATTCCATCTCTGACTCTTCTCTTCTGCCTTGTATTCCTTTCCATCCTCTCATTCTCACCATGCCCGGTGATGTGTGCAGAGAACAGGCTAACACAAGGTGAGGAGCTCTCTCCTTTCCTCACAGAGTAAGTCACATCTTGGCCTCTCTCCTGTCTCCCCCTAACTGCTGCCTGAGCGCACAGAACCTTATAGGGGAGAAATTCTAACACAAGTCAGTTAGGATTTAAAGGGCTGCTAATCTCAGCCAGGCTGTCCCTGCAGGAACCCCATCCTCACTAGGCCTGTGGCATAGGCCTCATCCTACAGATCTGGGGCTGCCACTTCATCCTCTGGCTCCAGCCCTTGGCACATTTACAGTTAGTGGATTATGGGGATGGTTTCACATATCAGTCAGATCACTAAAGGTTCAGCATGATCCAGGGGAGGAGGTGCCAGCATGTGGTGAAACCGTTCATCGGTCACTGCCATCTTTTCACTACCTTTCTGACCTGACCCCTGTCCAAGTGCCTCCTGACTTCCCCTGTGTTTCCAAGAACCAGAGCATTGAGTCCCATTCCAAAGCAGCCTTCTGCACCAGAGGGCAAACAGGATCAGAGAGGTGTCTACTTCTTGCCCTCAGAACCCTTTTTGTCTAAGCCCTGGAAAGAGTGACAGAGAGACTAAATCCTACCATTTCTATCCTGTGGTCATAGTGCTTTTGATGGGATGCATCCTTGCTCCCCACCTCCCTCCCTCAGTCCCCCTCTGTCTTCAAATCAGAATCAGCCTCAGGATTGGAAGGAATCTTGGCAGTCATCTAATTAATCCGACCCTCTGATTCTTAGCCCATGTGGTTGTGTAGCTCCATCTTGAATATCTCTAGTTTCTCTTTGGCTATCTGGTCCCTTAGATTTGTGACTTGTGTCAGTGGCCATTTGTCAGCTGGTTTGTCGAACAAGTGGATCAAGCAGTGCTTTGTAGAATCCTATATTTTGTAGTGGATGCTGTGTGTGTGTGTGTGTGTGTGTACGTATGTGCTTGTGCAAAAAAAACACCTATTTTATCCAGGTGGCCGACAGAGGGGAGAGAATGCAAAGATATTTCAAAAGTGGAAGACACATCCTTTCCTCTTAAGGAATTTACAGCTTAGTTGGGGGAAACCAGAGATGTGGAAGTATATTGATTTAAGAATACTTAGAAAAAGAGTGTCAAAACAAGTGTCATTTAATGCACAAATGAGGTTTTTGTGGAGTGAGTTCCACAGAGGTGTTCGTCTTTGGTCATGCTGGATATGACAAATATAACTTGAAATAAATGGTTTGAATGGCTGTTTGCTTTTCACTGAGGTTGTTGTAAGTAACTAACCAATAATACAGAGTGAATTTATGAAGGCTGAGGTTACGCCTGCCTAGGGGGAGAGGTTGGTTAGGAGCAAATCAAGGAAAGCTTCTCGGGATTAATATGGGTTTTTAAATTTTTTTTCTTTTTTAAAAATATTTATTTATTTATTTTTTGGCTGCATTGGGTCTTTGTTGCTGCTCGCGGGCTCTCTCTAGTTGCGGCGAGCGGGGGCTACTCTTCATTGTGGTGCGTGGGCTTCTCATTGCAGTGGCTTCTCTTGTTGCAGAGCACAGGCTGTAGGGCGCATGGGCTTCAGTAGTTGTGGCTCGCGGGCTCTAGAACGCAGGCTCAGGAGTTGTGGCGCATGAGCTTAGTTGCTCCGCAGCATGTGGAATCTTCCTGGACCAGGGCTCGAACCCACGTCCCCTGCATTGGCAGGCGGATTCTTAACCCCTGCACCACCAGGGAAGTCCCAGGATTAATATGTTTTAAGTACGGTTTTGATGGGTGGAATTGGGTCAGTACCGGTCTGCTTTGGGGCTTTTCTCAGTTTGCTCTGTCAACCACAATTGTGAGGGCTCTGGACCGGCCTCAAGAAACTGCCCTGGCAACCTTCATTTCTGGCCTCTGAGCCATAACTGTTCAAAAGCCCTCTAGGATGTTGAGGTCCACTCCCTTTTTGGGATACCACCCCATCCCTATCCTCTGCCCTATGCCACATTCACTTCACCTCCTGAGAGTTCCTGGAGGGGATTCTAGGGTACTCAGACCCACTGAAAGCCTTCAGCATTGTGGGGACAGGAGGTAGGGACGGCCCTGAGACCACTGGCAGCAGTAGGGGACAGCATTCTGTTCTGTAATGGTGTATCGAGAGCAATCATCAGAGCTAAGCTGAGCAAATCCACCACGCAAACAAAGGACAGTGACATTGGAAGGGAGAAGGAAGGTACTACATAAAGTACCTTGTGCTGGAGTTTGAAATAACTGGAACATCAGTCCCATGTTTCAGAATAGAAGAGCAGCAATTTTAGAAAAGAAGGCGAGGTCTGGCGTTCTTTCCTGTTAGCCAAGATTAGGAGGCACTCTGGGAGCGGTAGATTTCCTACAAGACTTTCCTAGGATCTTAGAGATAAGAGATAGAGTTCTAGATCCCTTTGGCCTTCTAGATGTCATCTTTTCTCCATTCTATGTCCAGCCAAGATTGTTCCGTCTGGAGAGATTGAGGTTGCTGTTTCCTATTCCACAAGATCCCCTTCATTTTCACATTTGGGGGTCTCACCCACAGAATTCCTTCCCGACGTCATCTTTGTGGGAAATAAGGGATGGATTGAGGGGAGGGGCCTCAAGAATGCTTCTCTTTCTGTGAAAATAACTTTCAGCTCTTGCTGCCATTCAGCATTAGTTATATCCATGAGATGGCTTCTTTCCCCCCTCACCCCACCCTTCCTCGGTTTCCTGGAAATGGAGCAGGGCTGGAAGAAAGAAAGGATGGAAATTCCCATTGCATATCTCTCCACTGAGCAGTGGTTGAGATGGGGTTTGGGTGAGGGGGATGGGAGAGGTAGAGAGATGGAGTCAGCCCTGGAGGGAGAGGCCAAGAGACTGCTGAGCCGATGGTATGGGTGTAATTACTCCTCTGCCTTGAGCTTGCCTGTAATTGTGGTTTCTGGGAGCCAGCACGTCCTGGAAATCTGCTGGAACAGCAGAGATTTGGGGTTTCCGCCTGGGATGGAGTTGAATTTTCCACTTGGAACAACTTGCCCAGCACCCGTTTTTGCTTGGGGGGTGGGCAGGGTGAATCCCTAAAGCTCTAAAGGGGCAATTAGGATAGTCTTAGGACTACAAGGCCCTCCTTTGGAACTGAACGAGAGGTTGTATATTCTGAAATTCTGGACATTAGAGAGGTGGCAGATAGCCAGATCTGGTGAAGAGTTGTACGCCGAAAGTTAGGAGAATGAACTCTGTTCCTAACCTTGGATAAGGGGCTTAATGTCTCTAGACCTTAGTTTTCCCATCTGTCATTTGATTTGAACAGCTGTCTTTTTTTTTTTTTTTAATAAATTTATTTATTTATTTATTTATTTTTGCCTGCGTTGGGTGTTCACTGTTGGGTCTTCATTGCTGCGCGGGCTTTCTCTAGTTGTGGTGAGCGGGGGCTTCTCTTCATTGTGGTGAGTGGGCTTCTCACTGCGGTGGCTTCTCTTGTTGTGGAGCATGGGCTCTAGGCGCGCAGGCTTCAGTAGTTGTGGTATATGGGCTCAGTAGTTGTGGCTTGCGGGCTCTAGAGCGCAGGCTCAGTAGTTGTGGCGCACGGGCTTAGTTGCTCCGCGGCATGTGGGATCTTCGCGGACCAGGGATTGAACCCGTGTCCCCAGCATTGGCAGGCAGATTCTTAACCACTGAGCCACCAGGGAAGTCTGAACATCTGTCTTTTTTACAGGGATCTTCCTAAATAATAGATGAGGAAATGCTAGACTAATGTAAGGGAGCAACTCATGGTGTGTTGATAAGAGTAAAAGGTAATATGCATTTTCGGTATTTATTGTGTACCCTGTGCTAAATGCTGTAAGGAATGCACCGTTTAATCTCATAACAATCCAGCAAAGTAGTTACTAACCTCTGCTGCAGATGGGAAAACCTGAGGTTGAGAGATTAAATATCTTGCCTGAGGTCACAGAGCCAGTGTCAGCGTCAGGATTACTAACCCGGGGATCTGATTGCAAAGCCTGTGTGTTTGGCCAGCAGAAGTATAAATGGTAATCAGCACTGTGCTTTACGCTTGTGCCAGGAAAAACCCAGAGCCGGGCTTAATGAGGACTGGCTATTGGACTTGGAGACAGGGAATCTGAGTTCCAGTCCTGGCACGAGCCATCACTAACCCTGGGACCTCAGGCGAGTCCTTTATCTTCTCTGAACTGTAGCTTCCTCATCTGTAAAATCCTTATGTTCAGAGTTCTGAAAATCAAATGAAATACTATTTAGCACTACACCTGCCACCCAGCAGATGCGTAATAAATGTTAGCAGAATCTAAGTTCATATATGGAAAAATAAGCAGCCAATCCCTGTCATCTTGAATCTGTGATCTGAGATTTCAAGAGAACACTGACATAAGTTAAGGATGGATCTATGGCAAAAACAAACTTATGGTTACCAAGGTTGGGAGTGAGGATAAATTAGGAGTTTGGGATTAGCTGATACAAACTACTGTATATAAAATAGATAAACAACAAGGTCCTACTGTATAGCACAGGGAACTATATTCAATATCTTGTAATAAACCATAATGGAAAAGAACATGAAACAGTATATATGTCTGAATCACTTTACTGTACACCAGAAACTAATACAACATTGTAAATCAACTATACTTCAGTTTAAAAAAAAAAGGATCTATGGTAAAGTAAAATAGGTGGTAAAAACTGTTTCTAACCAGAGAGCAAAGCATTAGCAGAGAACGGGCTCTGAGGTTAAACTGGTTGGGTTCAAATACCAGCTCCATCGCCCTCACTGGAGGCATGAAATTAAGCAAGTTACTTAACCTCTCTGTGCCTCAGCTTCCGACTGTAAAACCACAGCATTAATAGTACCAATTCATAGGGTGGTTGTGAGGATTAAATAAAATAAATAAGAATGGCTAATATTTATTGATTATTCTTACTGTGACCAGGCCGTGGCCTAAGCGTTTTAGTTTTACGTTTTAAATAATTAAGTCCTAACAACAATTCCAAGAGATGGGTACTATTACTCTCCCCATTTTAAGGATGGGGAAGCTGAGGCACAGAGAGGTTAAGTAACTTGTCAGGTCACAGAGCTAATAAGTGGCAGGACCAACATTTACATCTGAGAGAGGGGCTCAGGAGCCTACACTCCTAGTCGTACTGTGTTGTCTCAGTAAGTGCTTGAGAAACATGCTAGCTCTCATCATTGTAGTCATCACTGGAATCTCATCTATCAATCAGTTACCTCACAATTAGTAGTTACTAAGAGTACATATTTAGCACTGTGCTAGTTATTGTGGGCTCTGTCAACAAGGAATGTAACAGGATTTCTGCTCTTAAGTTTATTATCTATTTGGAGGGAGACATGATCAATATGGATGAAAAAATTTGAAAACAATCAAGTACTAAGGGATAGAGGATGGACTCAAAATGCAGCAGAAATGAATTTAGTAACTAGTAAAAAGGTCATTGGAGAAGTTGCACTAGTTAATGAGAAAGCTTCCTAGAGCAGGTAATACTTGCCTTCAGCCATGGAAGACTGGGCCAAAGGACAAGGGTAAGCTATTTGGAGCACTGGAGTTTGGGAAGAGTTAGAATTTCAAGGTCGGTCATTCACCGTTCAACACATTTTCATTGGGTGTATACTATGTGCATGGATAAAATCAACACTAGTGCTCAGTTGCCATTGTTTCTCTCCTGGTCGATCCAGGTTGGATTCCTAAAGATTATGTTTTGGAGACAGGCGATTTCCAAGTTGAAGTACTGTTACTGCCCTGCTCAAGGTGGTCTCTTGTTGACATAATAAAACTTCATTATAATATGATTTGTGCCTGGATAGAATAAAGAGTATGTCTTCCAGGCCCCTGGAAAGGCACTGCAGGGAACCATCTGGTTCATCCATTCCTCTCCCCGTCACTCCCTCCACACGCACATGCCACCACACTCTTTGCTCATAAGGAAATGAAGGCCTAGAACTACGATTATAATCCAGAGCTTCAAACCCCCAGGATACTTTATTTAAACTACCCTATGCTGCCTGATAGTAAACTAAGTCAAATTATGTGCTCTAAAATGTAGCTGTGTAGAACAAATGCTTATCATTTCTGTTCACCTACACAGGGGGTTATAGTTTCATCTCCCAGCGCCAGTGATTTTTGTCTTTTTTTTTTTTTTTTTTTTGGACCGTGCCGTGAAGCTTGCAGGATCTTAGTTCCCCAACCAGGGATTGAACCTGGGCCACGGCATTGAAAGCACCAAGCCCCTAACCACTGGACCACCAGGGGACTCCCTAATTTTTGTGTTCTTAATATCTCTTCCACTGTTGTGCAGTCCCCCACCCCACCCCAGTATGAAAGGTTTCATTCAGTAGGAAAGGGTATAAGAGTCAGCAGCACTTGCTGGAAGTGGTAACAGCCATTGCTGTAAAAACCCTTGTCTTGGCCTGGCATCTCCCCCAACAGAGAAGGCAGCAGCTGGTTTCCTCTCTTTATGTGTATGAGCTAGATCAGCAGACTCGAGAAGTACCCAGCTAGGCAGAGCCAGTGGAGTGTTCTTCTGGTTTGTGGTCTGCCCATTCTACCTCCTTTCAGGCAGGCATATACCTGAGTCGTTGCTCGGAGTTGTCTTAGGCCAAGTTTATGTTTTAATAACAGTGGCTGGTCCAGCAGTCCCGGTCCCATCAGTCAACATGAGGGGAGGGAGTAAGGGTCAGGGAGGTCCAAAGTGGATCACTTGGCGATGAAACTGCGACGAGAGCTTCAGGGATCTGGCTACTAGGGAAGTTGACTCAGATGTTCCCTGGTTGGCTTTCTATCCGCTTCCTAACCAACTATGTCTGTAAAGTATCCCTTGTAGAGCTCAGGTTATCGGTTGGGGGGCCCAGGTCAGGTGGCTGGAGATGCAGGTGCTAAAGAGACACAGAAATAGAAGACAGTGAGTCCTTCCTTCAGAACAAGTATTTTATTAGACAAAACACAGAATACTTGAGTTCCCTTTTAAAGTAATACGGAGGCAAGGATATATGTGTTTGTAGCACAAGTCAAATGCTTAAGGGCTAGCAGGATGCAAAGAGTAGGAGTGGTCATCATTAGAGAGTTAACTGAGGAAAGCTTCCAGAAGGAGGGGAGTTTCCGGGCAGTTTTTAGGAGGACGGAACAGGAATTTGTAGGGAGCCTGTTGCCTGCTGGAGAAGAAGCCCCCGCCCCCACCCTTCTTTCTTCTCTCTGCCTCCGGCATGGCTTCCTGAAGTCACTAGCTAAGAATGTGATGTTCTGGGCCCCCTCCCCCCATTACAGTTGGTAGCTTAGATGCTATGACTAGATTTGCATCTTCCTGCAGTTACCTCAGCTGAAGAAAAGGGTGCCACCTCCCTGAGGTAGGAAAGGGATTGCAAAGCAGAGCAGATGTGCTACTGTCAACCCACGTCAACTCAAGTTACCTCTGCTAGTTACTCATTTTATGGTTCAACCTCGGCAGTTTTAAAATCGAAGACTAGCTTTCTTCTGCCACCAAGTACTTTCCTAATGATTGTGTTATGAACTCAGGGAATTGAAACCGCTAATTTAAAATCCACCTTAACAAAGTAAATCAGAAAGGTGAATCTTCTGAGACAAATGACAAAACTTTTTTAAATCAAAGCGGAGACTTCTTGGATTGGCTGTTATTCTGGGTTATTTGTTTTCTGGTTTGTCCTTTATTTGTGCCAACAATAAAAAACTGACTCGAATAACAATTCTATTTTTACGGAGTAGAAAGCAAGGTATGCCTTGCTTTAAGAAAACCCAGTCTTTTGAAAGTTTGTTTTTAAATTAGTGTCATCACCTTCAGGAGGATTCACTTAGGACACATTTACTTACCTTTCCAGGAAAACTTTAGGTAAAACAAGATATACCTGTAGAGTGATTTTCGGTTTACAAATAATTTAGTTATCCCAGTGCCCTGTGAGAAGTGCAAAGCGTGATCTTCCTGTTTTACCAGCACGAAAGCTGAAACTTAGAGGTGTTATGTGGCTTATCCACTGTCACACAGTGGGCATGATGTAGGCAAGGAAGAAACCTCATTCCATAGATGGAGACCCTTTCCGCCTTGGGCCTTATGACAGATGCTTATTCTTTACCTTGTGAATTCTAGGCTTTGCTTCTTATTCCTTTGCTTTTGTGAAAACTGGGAAATGAATAAAAATATTCTTAGCCATCTTGTGGGCCTTACCAGTACGGACCTGGAAGTGCTTCTAGATGATTGTTGGTGACGGTGTCTACTGTTTTCTCCCAGTCGAATGAATTTAGTTCTACCTGAGCCCCCTCTGGGTGCAAAGACCTGATATGCCAAAGAAACATGGTGAGGGACAAAGAATCATGCAACGTTAGCGTGAGAAAGGACGGGAGATAATGTGGTCCAACCCCTTCAGTTGCAGGAGATGAAGTCAAGGTGCTGAGAGGGCAAGACTGGACTTTGGTCAGGCCAACTTAAGCTCATGTTCCTGGCTTTATCATTTAGCACCTGTGTTCTTGGGCAAACTATTTAACTTCTCTGAATCTCATTTTCTCATCTGTTAAGGCAAATAACAATGTCTCCCTCACCAGGTTACTGTGAGGATTAAATGAATGCCTGTAACACATTAGGTGCTTGTTCTATATAATTTTTTTCAAGGGTAAACAAAAAAATAGGGGCAGATTTGGTCTAGAACCCAGATGTGTAGACTGTCAGTCCTGCCCTCTCACCACCTTGGCCTGTTCCCTCCCTGCTGCTATGGCAGCCTCCATGATCTCCATGATTTCCCTTCCTGTGTGCACCGCCACGCCCCCAAACCACACACACACACACACACACACACACACACACGGAATTACACAGCTAGTGAATGGCAGCATTAGCACTGGTATCCAGGTCTCCTGGTCTCTTCTTTCTGTCCTGAAGCACATTATTTTTATCAAAGGTAACAGTTTGGAGGATACTTAGACAAAAGCAAATGAATGTCAACTAATATAATAGCAATAGGTCATTTGCTTCAGAGGACATCTGTGAGATGGTTGTGTCTGTATTAGATGACTCAGAATTTGTTTATTTTGTGCTGTGAGGCAGGATATGATGGCTTTAGCAGTAGCTTACTAATTATGTTTGACTTAGGGTCTCATAAATAACAAGAATAGCAATCATTTTTTGAGCATTGCTCTGTGCCAGACATTGTGCTAGAGACTTCACTTACATTACACCAGTTCTTACAACAGCCCTGCAGGACAGGTAGCTAGTATTCCAGTTTTGTAGATGAGAAAACTGAGGATCACAGAGAGTAACTTTCCCTCGGTCACACAAATGATCAGAGACAGAGCCAGGACACACGCCCGTTCTAACTCCACACTCCCCCACGCCGCTCCTCAATATCAGTTTGAATTCCTGGGCATAGCCTGAGCGTTGAGCTTTTCCTGAGGGATGTGTGACAACTTATAGACATCAGATGTGCATCTGTACCTGTGCTGGTAGAGCCTGGGAGGCTAGTGGGGTGTTGGGTTCTGAGTGAAGAGAAGGGTGCACAGCCAGGGTCGTGTGGCATTGTTCTCTGCTCAGCACTGCGGACGGCCGCCCCCAGGGCAGGGCTCACTGCTTCCTCACTGGGGCTCCAGAGACTCCCGTGGCGCGCCCTCAGGGGCTCACAGTCCAGCAAACAAGGGAGAAAGGTCGGCGCCCAGGTACGAAGTGCTTTGGCAGAAACGTGGACCAGGTGCTGTGGGAAACAAAGGTGCTTGGGAGGAGTGACTCTGGGCAGATTTCTAGCTTCCTTTGACTGGTCTGAAGGGCACGAGGCCCTGCCATGGGAGGGAAGGCACAGTGCAGTACAGCTGTGGCCAGAGGAGGCCAGACCAGCGCTGTCCAGTAGAAACAGAGTGCAAGCCTCGAGCGTAACTGAAAAGTTTCTAGTAGCCACATTAGAAATAGTAAGGAGAAACAGGTGAATTAATTTTAATGTGTATTTCACTTACCTCAGTATATTCAAAATATGTTATTTCAACATGTAATCGATATAAAAATTATTAATATTTTACATTCTTTTTTTTTTTGTACTTAGTCTTTGAAATCTTGTGTGTGTTTTGTACTGACAGTGTCTCAGTTCAGACTAGTCACGTTTCAGGTGCTCTGCGGCTTCCCTGTTACACAGTGCAGGGCCAGAAGGTACTCCTCATGTTGGCCTCCAGCAGCCACTCTCAGTGGTCTCTCTCTCTCCTGCCTTTGCTATTATATCCCAGCAGCTGGGCTCTCATTCAGGTACACATCATCTCTGCCCCACCTGTTCTCTGGGCCTCCAGCCTTAATCTCTTCTTGTCTGCTCTACTCACTGCAGTCAGACCTGTCTTTTTTTTTTTTTTTTTAACATCTTTATTGGAGTATAATTGCTTTACAATGGTATGTTAGTTTCTGCTTTATAACAAAGTGAATCAGTTATACATATACATATATCCCCATATCTCTTCCCTCTTGCATCTCCCTCCCTCCCACCCTCCCTATCCCACCCCTCTAGGTGGTCACAAAGCACCGAGCTGATCTCCCTGTGCTATGCGGCTGCTTCCCACTAGCTATCTACTTTACGTTTGGTAGTGTATATCTGTCCATGCCACTCTCTCACTTTGTCCCAGCTTACCCTTCCCACTCCCCTTATCCTCAAGTCCATTCTCTAGTAGGTCTGTGTCTTTATTCCCGTCTTGCCCCTAGGTTCTTCATGACCTTTTTTTTTTTTTTTTCTTAGATTCCATATATATGTGTTAGCATACGATATTTGTTTTTCTCTTTCTGACTTACTTCACTCTGTATGACAGACTCTAGGTCCATCCACCTCACTACAAATAACTCAATTTCATTTCTTTTTATGGCTGAGTAATATTCCATTGTATATATGTGCCATATCTTCTTTATCCATTCATCTCTCGGTGGACACTTAGGTTGCTTCCATGTCCTGGCTACTGTAAATAGAGCTGCAATGAACATTGTGGTACATGACTCTTTTTGAATTATGGTTTTCTCAGGGTATATGCCCAGTAGTGGGATTGCTGGGTCGTATAGTAGTTCTATTTTTAGTTTTTTAAGGAACTAGATCAGCTCCTGTTACTCCCGTCTAGAAAACCTTCAACAGCTCCCCTCTGTAAAGAATAAAATCCATAGCCTGCCCTAACCTTTTCCTCTGTCCTTGTACTTCCTAACATGAATATGTTGTTTTAGTTTTGAAAACCTTTGATAGTCCCTATCTCATTTAATTCTCACAGCAGCTCTATGAGATAGGTAGAGCAGGGCAGGTGAATTATCCACATTTTTTAGGTGGAGAAACTGAGACTCAGTGAGTTTGAGAGAGTTTCCTAATGTCCACCAGCTGTTAAGTGGCAGAACCAGGACGAGAACCCATGTCTTTTCAGTTTTATCTCTTGTTCACTCCTCTTGTCTGGCCCTTTCCTCTTTTCTCCCCTGTGATGCACTGACAGCCTCACCAAATTCGCTGTGTTCTTGACCTCCTTCTGTGCCTCTACTTCTGCTGTTTCCTCCCCCTAGCATGTCCTAGCACAGCACAGCTTCCCATCAGAATTCCACCCTTCCCCAGGCTCTGGTTAAATGTCTCCTCTCTGATTCCTCCTTTGGCCATCCCCTCAACCAGATCTACTTTGTAGTTACCAACACATCCTAACATGCATTTTCTTGTTTAGTGAATGCTTCGCTGCTTTGTGTACAGAATTGGATTCTAGAGATCTGAGAGATGGAAGACTTTAGGAGCTTAACCAGTTCCTACAACCAGGTTGATGTCACTCCCTGCTGTAAGTGCGTGGAGAGGCTAACACCTTCCTACTTCATTTAGCCTTTGTTAAAACTGTGAAACTGTGGATTTAACCCTAACATACACATGTTGTGGAGGTTACTCAGAACACTTCCTTTTTTTTTTTTTTTTCACACACACACACTGTATTTTATTTTTACAAGAGATAAATAGACTGACACCAAGCATTGTACATGGATGACCACAACAAAAGCAACAATGATTGCAATTACCAAACATGAAACACACTCATACTATGTCATAATATTGACATTCAGTCCAGTAATCCTCCACTGTAACAGCTCCTTTACTTTGCAGTGAAAATTGATTTGTATATTCTTTGCCTCTGAGTCCTTGTGGGATTTTTTTTTTTTTAATTCAGACAGAAAGTCACAAAAATTATACTCATCCTCATCAGTTCACTCAGTCCCATGTAATTAATTTTTTTTTTATCTTGATCTTTTGTTAGCACTTTTATGAGTTCATCAGTTTTTCATTAGAGTTCTGAAAATGCTTATTCATTCAGTTCAGCAGTACAGTCAGTTACCAGAAACCTGTACTTGTCAGAGTCTTTTCCATGAATTTCTTGAAGATGAAACCCTTTTATAGGAACATATTTGCAAAAGCATCAGAGTACACCCAGAACTGTCTGTAAATGACAAAAGACTTAAAAATGACCACAGTTAAAGATTTGATGAAAGTTCATAATAATGCAGTTGACAAGAAAATTAGTTATGTCTGAGATATACATTTTAAAGTAATAACTAGGATTATTACTTATAACATTATACCAGAACATATAAGATTTTTAGAAATTTCATGTAATGTCTGAAACATTTATATTAACATATTTCAATACATATTTCCATACAAATACAAATATAAGATTTTTAGAACTTTCATGTAATGTCTGAAACATTTATATTAACATATTTCCATACAAATAACCCAATGAAAGTTTAGTATTAGTTGTTTTGTTTGTTTGTTTTTTTATACTGCAGGTTCTTATTAGGCATCAATTTTATACACATCAGTGTATACATGTCAATCCCAATCGCCCAATTCAGCACACCACCATCCCCACCCCACCGCAGTTTTCCCCCCTTGGTGTCCATATGTCCATTCTCTACATCTGAGAACACTTCCTTTTGATGGTAAGTATGTGCTTACGATATTTTGATGTCTATAAAGTTCTTTTGTGTGTATTATCTGATTTCATCTTTCAACATGTATTTATTGAATGTCCACTATGTACTGTGTTCTGGAGCTGCTATGTGCTCTAGAGAATAAGAGACAATGAAGTTTATCATTAAATGAGGAAAGTTGGCATTAAAAAATCAGGAAAACACCCAAATAACTAGTTACTATTGAGTTAGGCATTGCAAAGGGAAATTTCAGGGGAGATTCAGCTTCTTGGGTATCGGAGAAAGCTTCGCTGAGAAGAAGCATTTACGCTGAACCGTGAAGAATGAGTGTGAGTTGGCCTGGCCGAGGTGGGAGAGAAGGCCCCTAGGTTTGGAATATAGTGAGCAAGGTGGGGGGCAGTGGGGGAAGGACAAGAGATGAGAACCTGCTAGGCCATGCAAAGGATTTGGAACTTTATACAAGGATAGCGGGAAACCACAGAAGGGTGATGTGTGTTCTAAATTATCTTTTGAAGAAACCCCCCTGACTGTGTGTAGAGAATGGGTGAATTCTAAAGGAGTGGAGGCTGGAGGAGATGTGAGGAGACCAGTTGTTCTAGGTGAGAGGTGTCTTCCACCAGCGTGTGGCAGGAAGGGGCAAAAGTAAGTGGATTCCAAAAATAATAGGTAATATCAGTAGGACTTGGCAGTTGGTTAGATTTGAGGGGGTGTCAAAAATAACTCAGGTTTCTGGCATGAGCAACTGTGTGTGGCCCTGTTTCCTGAGGAGGAACTATTTGCTCAGGAGCCAGGGTCAGGCTTGGGCTGGGGAGACTGATTTCAGTGTGAACATTTTAGCTTCGAGGGATCAGTGATGGTGATTTGGTTCCGCCAGTCACCCTTTGAGGAAAGTGGAATTACCCACATTTGTTATGGAGAAACTGGGACTTGGAGAGGTTGGGTGGTTTGCCTGAGACTACGCAGTGAGGACAAGGCTGAGCCTGAGCTGGAGCCCGTACTTTACCCCTAAAGCTGTGCTTTCCAGACCATACCACATGGGCCGCGTGCTACCCTGTCAGCATACCGGTTCTCTGCCTCCACACAACGCTGTCTGCCAAGTTGTCTGCTCTGATCGTCGAACAAGTCCCCAAGCCTCTTGTTCTCCAGGAGTCCTTCATGGAAGTGCGAAGGAGAGCTTTCCTGGCTCTGCCCTACCTAGAATTAGAACACACCAGGAGTCATCCCCACTTTTCCATGTATTGTTCACTCACTCAGTCTTGTACTGTTCTGCTCACCTCTGACACATGTTGAGTGTAGGTCACCCAATCTGGACCTGGATAAGACTTCAGAAAACACAGTAGAGCCATTTGCATAGGACTTTACACTTCCAAAGAACTTAACAAATATTACCTCTTTGATCCTCACCTCAGCTCTGGGAGAAAGAAAGGACATGTACATTCCTTCAGCAAACATTTTGGAGCAGGTGCCCACCATGCACAAGACACTTTGCTGGGCCTTGACTGGTGTTACAAGGATGAGTAAGATGCCGTCCTTGTTCTCAAGGGGTTTAAGGTCTACCAGGGAAAACAGATGATAGACTAAGAAGTTAAGGGACTTGTTTTGAGAGTTCCTCAAAGTTACGGTCCTCTAAATAAGGAATCACTTGGACTGCCTGTTGAAATAAAAATAGTATTCATACCACAGACCTGCTGAGTTGAACCCACAGGGTTGGAGCCTGAAGTAATTCATATGCTGCTCCTCAGCTAGTACGTGATCCACTTGAGATGTGAGATGTGGCTACATTGCCAGAGACTTTCCCACTCCATTTTTCTGCCCACTACTTTTACAGATGAGAGAATTGACACGTGTAGAAGTCAAGTGGCTGGTGGCCCACAGTGAATTAGAGACAGAATTGGAATTAGCACCTGAATTTCCCTTATTTCCAAGCCCAACGCTTTTCTGCAATATCATTTAAAGTGTTAACTTTGCACTCTGCTTCTGATTGAAACCACTGCTTTTACTTGATCTGTACCCTTTTTTCCCTCTAAATGTCTTCAGTTACATAAGCTCTTAGGGAGCATTTGTGTCATATTCTGTCAGCAAGGATTGTCTGCAAACTGGCCTCTTTTCTTTACTATAGGGATGTGCTATGTTTCCAGCCTCCAACCATAGGGAAAATTCTACCCAGAGGCAGAATCCTCAGAAAGTTAGGGTGCCAGGAGGCTGCTTAAAGCTCCACCCTGGCAGATAAGGGAAACCAGACCAGTAGGACCAGGTCAGGGTTCAGTGAGTGTGGACTTTATCTAGAACTAAGGTCCTGGCAAGGTAGCTCTTTCCTGGTTACTACTCCTCGCTTTGGGCAGGGATTCAAGAACATTACTTTGCCCCAGACTCAAAACACCTAGGTCAGCCTATGTATAGTGTACTTTTTATATCTATCGTATGTGTTATATATCTTTATATACATGTATTGCATATATGTATTATGTATTTGTATCTCATGTATATATCATATATATTATATATGTGTGCACATGTGAGATGTATATATTATATGTGTGTTTGTATATGTGTGCATGTGTGTACGTATGTATGTAAAAAAGAAAATAGAGAAAGTCCAGTAAAGACCAATTAGATCTACATACGGGCACAGGTCATGTAGCTTTTTGTTGAGGAACACAGACCTTGAAGTCAGTTACTTAACCTCTGTTCACTCATCTGAGAATGGTGATGTACTACCTGCCTCACCAGGCTTTTGTGATGGTTAAATAAGACAATGTATGTCAAATGTTTAGCATGGTACCTGGTAGCTAGTAAGAACTTAATAATTATTATCACAGAACGGGGATATTCTCGGCCTTTCCCTCATTTACACATTTGTTGTGGCATGGGACTGAGGATGAAGAGACCTCCCATTGAAAGGGGCTGTTACCACCCAGCTTAAGCCAGCTGTCACCATATGAGACTAAAGCCCCAGTGGTGCCAGAACTTCTGCCTTTTCAAGAGAAACCAGAAACCTGTATTTTTAAATATGAAATTGCCTGATTTTTAAAATTTTTAACAATTAATTTTAAACACACATATATACATATATATGTGTGTGTGTGTGTGTGTGCGTGTGTATACACACATATATACATGTATATATGTGTGTATACACGCACACACACACACACAAATACCATAGGCCAACAGCAGGGATTTGTGGGCTGGTACCACTCTTCAGCTTTGCTGTCTGGAAGGTCACCAGAACTTTCCTTGCTTCCTCACATGCCCTCTAGGCTAGGATGAGGAGGCGCTTTCACCATGTATTTGCAGAGCACCCATCCTGTGTCTGGTGCTGGCGAGGATACCGGGAAGAACACCCTGTAACCTTTGCCCTCTGGCAGAGAGGCCGGACTAACACAGCAGATGATAAGGAGCAGTGTAGGAAGGAGGAACATTTGTGAAAGAATGTGGGCTGCATTGTAAAGAAAAGGATGAGGAAATGGAAGATTTCTGTGAACTGATATGGAGTTTCTTTGAGGGTATATTAAATGAGGAATCAAAGTGTAAAAGGTTGTGGAAGCAAGAAAGGAAAATAAGAATATTTATATGTGTTTGCTTAGTTTTTACAAGAAGAAACACAGAAAACCAAAAACAAATGAAAGTGGTTACTTGGGGAGGAGTGGGATGAAGGGACAGGGACACTTCTGAATATACCTTTTAAATTGCATTTTGAGTTTTCAACCATGTAAATGTTTGACAAATTCAAAAAATAAAATTAAATAAATAAGCCTGAAAAAGCAAACCCTAAAATTACAGACAAATATAAAAAGAAACCTAGGGACTTCCCTGACGGTACAGTGGTTAAGACTCCACGCTTCCACTGCAGGGGGCACAGGTTCGGTCCCTGGTGGGGGACTAAGGTCCCACATGCTGCATGGTGCAGCCAAAAAAAAAGTAACCTAAATGCATTTCAAATTGATAACATAAAGAAGAATTAAGCCACAGTAACTTTCACACACAGTACTGGCTGTATACCTTTAGTGGGATATAGTCTAAGGACAGAAAGAATTGCAAGGAAACGCTGAACTTTACTTAGTAAGTTTGCTGTTGCCAGTGTTACTGATGTAGTAACTCTGGAAACAGTATTTGATGTATTAGAGAATAGAGCAAATGAGTAAATATATTACTATTGTTTGTGAACAAGGGTCTCACTATGGGAAAAGGAAGATAAAATATGGAATTGGGGAAGATGAGGAAGAACCCTGTAGTGTTGGAGTCGAACGAGATTTTATTGTGAACTCACAATTTCTTAATCAATTTATTTCCTGGCTCTGTCCATTGAAAGGGCCTAAGAAGCTGTGACAGCTTAGCAGCACTGAGCACCTAGCATCCAGATCTTGTTTCTAAATACATTTCCTACTAAAAGGAACCAGGGCTCCTTAGAGAAATGTTTGAGTCAAAGTCTGACATAGGGAAAATACAAGGTGAGCCTGGAGTATTTTTGTGTGTGTGCCAGAAAATAAGGATGCACTCAAAGACAGATAGTGACACTTTAAAGGACACAGGAGCTGGCTTGTAGAAGCTCCCACCAGCCAAATTGGGACAACTTTAACATTTTTTTAAAAGCAGTAATGGATTATAATGCATTGCATTGGGGGAAAAAATTCATGAGTTCATAGCACTATTCCAGAAAAGGGACAAAATAACCTTCTTTACAAGATTGCCTGCTAATAGATGTAGAAGGAATGATAGAATTCCTTCATCTCATCATGCTGCCCCTTCAACTTTAATATAGGTTTGAAAATTTTCCCAAAATGCCATTTTGCAGCCACCAGTGCAGTAAGTGGTTCAGGCCAGGATCATCAATGGATAGTAAAACTATTGGGTGGGAAGCTGTTGGACAACAGGATACTCACCAGTCTCAAAATATCACCCCACAGATTTCCCACTAATTCAAGTGGGAAGATATACTTTTACCACTGAGAAATCTTAGGAGCACCAACTTATCTAAGTAATCAAACCTAGGATCACCAGAAATGGGCAAGTTATGCTACATCACTTATCTAATATTATTTTAAAATGTTTAATCTGAATCTTATCCTGAGGAGACAGGCAGATCTGTTGCAGGCCATTCAATAAGACAACTGGCCTGAACTCTTCTACATGTCAGTGTTAGGAGAGACCAAGAAAAGTGGGCAGGCAGGGGGGTGATATTCTAGATTAAATGAATCTAAAAACCATGAATGAATGCAATTCTGAGATCTTTGACTGGATCGTGTATTGAGGCAGTTGGGGAACAACTATGTAGGAGATTAATGAAACAATTAGGGAAATTTGAATATAGACTATATATTAGATAATATTATTATTTTTTGTTTTTATTTTTTGGCTGTGTTGGGTCTTCGTTGCCGTGCACGGGCTTTCTCCAGTTGCAGAGAGCGGGGGCTACTCTTCGTTGCGGTGCGCCGGCTTCTCATCGTCGTGGCTTCTCATCGTTGTGGCTTCTCTTGTTGCGGAGCATGGGCTCTAGGCACGCGGGCTTCAGTAGTTGTGGCTCTTGGGTTCCAGTAGTTGTGGCTCGCGGGCTCTAGAGTGCAGGCTCAGTAGTTGTGGTGCAGGGGCTTAGTTGCTCTGTGGCATGTGGGATCTTCCCGGACCAGGGATCAAACCCGTGTCCCCTGCATTGGCAGGCGGATTCTTAACCACTGCTCCACCAGGGAAGCCCTAGATAATATTATCGTATCAAAGTTAAACTCATTGGGTGTGCTGATGGCATTGTGGTTATATAGAATTCCAAGGGTCTTGGGGGACATATGCTGAAGTATTTAGGGGTAAAATGTCATGATGTGTGCAACTTTCAAATGGGAAAAAGTGTATAATCATAGAAAGATAAAGCAAGTGACAAATGTTAATTGGTGAATCTAGATGAAGGGTATGTAGGTGTTCATCATGCTGCCCCTTCAACTTTAATAATAGGTTTGAAAATTTTCCCAAAAAATGTTGGGGTAAAAGAAATGCAAGCTGCAGTGACCAGGGGAGGCTTCATGGAATCAATGCCATTTGACCAGAGCCTTGAAAAAGGAGTAAAGGAGGGATAGAGAGGAGAAGGGATGGAGGTCTTCATAAAGCAGAGGTGAGAATGAGCACAGCATCTTTTAGGATCCAGTAGAGGTAAGGAAAAGTGAACAAGTAATAAGAGTGAATTTGAAAGGTACTTGGATCCACTTGATGAAAGGCCTTTAACGCCAGGTAAATTGCACGCACGTCTGATCATATAGATAGTAAGAAGGGAAATCATAGGTTCTTGACCAGGGGGGGACCCAAAGAAATATTGTTTGGGAAAGTTAGTCCTTTGTGGTAGAATGCTGGAGGGACTGGGGAGTGAAAACAAGAGGTTTTTTTTTTTTTTTTAAGTCATCCAGACTTGAGGCAATGGACATGTGGCTTAAAGTGATGGATATCAGTGATAATGTAAAGGAAGGAGCAACTCTGGGAAAACATAAAAGGACTTACCAGTCTCCATAACTGACTGGATAAATATGGGGGTTACTGAGAAGTTGATTCAGAAGATCTATCTCAATGATGCCATTTAGAGAGCCACAAATTTTGCAGGAACTTCTCTACTCTCCTGGGCTTTCTCCATGCCCATCAGATTTAGACTGATTGGAATCTGATCTCTGCTGCCCAGTTTTGATGGGAATGTCATCAGGAAGAGGGAGAGCCCACCATTAAAGTCTTGATCTGCTGATACAGACGTTTCTTCCTCCTCTCATTCAGTGGTAGTTTTTCCTCCTTTAAGCTCTCAAAGAGAAAAAAAAAATTTTGCATCTGTTCCAATTATACTTATGTTGTCATCCCCCATGTCCTCCACTGTCTCTGCCCTAGCCTGTGATTTTTTTTTTTTTTTTTTAGAAGAACTTTCAATGGCTGCTGAAATGATCCTTGTCTTTGCCCCTAACAGTCCTCTACAGCCAGGTACATAAACCTTGGCTTCCTGTGCTTTGAGTTACGTTGAACAGCTCACAACCTAGCTCAAATGCAAAACCAAACCAGGTTAAGTTACCAGACCATTCCTTCTAAGCTTAAATGTGGGCATAGGAAACCAGTTTCCTGCAAAGTCAAGCAGAACAAGGCAAGGAGGAGGCCCAAGCTGTCCCAAGATAGAATGGACTTTCTCCTGAAGTAGTAAGGAGGGAGAAGTGCACGCCCATTCTGGGTAACCCAGGGGTGGGATGTTGTGGATCTAGCCGAAGACAGCAGATGAGCAGCTGGAATAACAAACCTTTAAAAGTTCATTCTGAGAATCCCTCACCGATGTGGGGAGCGGAGCTGTTGCCATTCAGTGTTTATACTAAAGTTCTATATGTATACCTCATCCATTACCTGCAAGTGACTGTGTCTTATTCATTTTTGTACCCCGTAGTGCCTGGCGTAGTATCTAGAGCAGCGCTGTGCAATTGAACTTTCTGCAGCGACGGAAGTGTTTTATTCTGCACTGTCCTGTATGGTAGCCACTAGCCATAGTACAACTGAGAAACAGAATTTTAAAATTTAAATATCTACATGTGGCTAGTGGCTGTTGTATTAGATAGATAGCACAGGTCTAGAATCTAGGACTTTTTTTTTTTCCATTTTATTGAGGTATAATTGACACACAGCACTGCCTAAGTTTAAGATGTACAGTGTAATGACCTGGCGTCCATGTACTGCAAGATGATTACCACAGTAAGTTTAGTTATCATCCATAGATTCTAGGACATTCATTAAATGATGAGCTAAGTCGAATCTTTACCTCGGATGAGGAGGTGGGGGGTGGCAGGGCATGATGGACTAGGGTAATTTGAAGAAAGCCAGAAGTTGTAGCTTCTGGAAGTTCACCTTCTTGTCTGGCTGACAGGCGTAGTAATGGGGAGTAGAGTAAGAAGAACATCTAGGAAGAAGGAGCAGTATGGGCAAAGACAGGAGCCGGAAACCATGGCAAGTGAAAGAACAGTGAAGAGCAGGGACCAAAAATAGGACGGAGCATTCACTGTGTCAGGCACAGGGGGTGCTGATCAACAAGACCACCCTGACTTCGTGGACCTTACAGCCCTACAGACAAGCGCACAAGCAGCTCCACTGATTGTATGCAGTAAGGATAGGTACTGGGAGCTGTGGGAGACGGCGGACGGGTGCTGACTGGCATCAGGCAGTACTGCCTTTTCGATGCTGTGGCTAATGGCCTCGCTTGAAGACAGGGTGACCTTTCTCCCAAGACAATGGGGAAGCTCTAAAAGGTTTCAATCAGCAAAATGGCACAGGTAAATCTGCATTTTAGTAAGGTGGTTCTACTGCATTGGCCAGTTTCCACCCCGGGTCCTTCTTAGCTTGATTGTGGTTTCTCTTTTAAACCAACCATCTCCAGTGTCTTGTCTGGTTTATGTCTTGTTTCGTTTTCTTCCTTGCTTTCTCCTTTCCTGCGTCACTCTGTCCTGGGCCCCACGCTCTCTTCTTCCTTGATGTCCTTCTCTCTCTGATCCAAAGATCAGCCAGTAAAAAGCAGTCTCACCTGTCCAGGTAAGTGGGGTGCCAGGGTGAGGGGGGGAAGAAGACCCCTCTTTTAAATTTAAAAGTTATTTATTTGTACTGTGTTGTATTTATTATTTGAATAGTTAGTGCCTTCACATGACTCAGAATTTAAATGGTACAAACAAGAAGATAATGAAAAGATTCCAACTCCATCCCTTTGCCCCTGGCACAGTTTCCTTCCTCAGAGGCAACCAATGATATATGTTTCTTTTGTACCCTTTCAGAGGTATTTTACACATTTTATATATATGTAAGCAAACATATACATACAAATCATTCCTTCTCTTCTACCGTCTACATAATTCTGCATCTTCCTTTTTCCACTCAACAGCATATCTTGGAGACTATTCCTTATATATAAAGAGCCCCCTCATTCTTTTATATGACTGAATACTGTGTCGTTATATTGATACACTGCAGTTTATTTAACCAGTCACCCATTATGAACACTTAGCTTCTTTGCAGTGTTTTGCCACTGCACACACTGCTTACACGAAGCCCCTTCTACATAGTCATTTGCTAGATATGAATAGGAGACACCCTCTGGAGGGGCAGCAACTATTGATTAGGAACTGGCAACTCGTACACTTTTCTAAAAAGGGGAGGCATAGCAATGATCTGAGCTTCTCCTGTTCCTGCAGAGGCCCTATTATTAGGTCTGGTTTGGTCATCTGCGGTACCTTGAGGTTGTAGGGCCTTAATAGTTTCTAAGCAGGGTGCCTTAAGCTGGCTCTAGGAATGGGGTTGGAATACTACCACCAAACAGACCAGATTCCTGTTCTCCCGTGGTACACACAAAATAAATGGAATTTCAGAGGCTCGGGTCATCATTGTACGCCTCCTTTCTAGAAAAGGGTACAAGTTGCCAATTACCCAACAGGTAAAGTTGCCAATTACCCAACTAAAGGCCTAGTTACCCTCCTAGAGACACTTGTTTTGGAGAGGGACGAAGAGACGAAGCTAAAGTGAGAGAGTGTCTCTGATACAGCCACTGCAGTCCTCTGCTGTGTCCCTGAGGGCCTCTGTGTGTTTGTGACCCTCCCATCCTTGCCTTCCAGTCCCCCCTTCCTTACAAATCATCACCTAAAACTAACTAGCTGTTTGTTTTTTTCCTGTCTTTTTCTCGCATTCATTTTCTCTGCTGCCTCCGTTCTGTTCCATCAGCCCCATTGCAGCCTGGTAAGACCCAACAAGCATGTGTATTTGTGCACACCCTGCTCTTGCTATTGTCTCTTTGTCTTCTGACTCCAGGAAGGGTTATTTCCCTTCACGCCTTGCTGGGCATTAAAGAGATCATGCTTGCCTTGCCAACCTAGGATTCCAGATAGGTGATGTTGCCAGTGGTGTAGATGTGGCTGATCTCCCACCAGATTGAGCGGGTTACAGGGTGAGAGGGTCGGTCTCTTGTTACCCAAGACTCAGGGCCCCTTTGACAGAGCTTCCTTCTGCTACAAGGCTGGTCCCTCCCTGCCCAATTCATCGTTGTGCTTTTCTTACTCTTTCTCCAGGTTAAGTAGCCTGTCTCTGGGAGATTCAGCACCTGAACGCAAGTCCCCTTCCCACCACCGCCAACCCTCCGACACCTCTGAGACAACAGGTAACCTTCTCGGGGCATTAACACGTAGACACAGAGGTGTTTACCCATACAGACAGATCTGTATACCCCAGATGTAAAACAACTTAGCCTTTATATTGAGCTCATAATGTGTGCTAGGTATTGTGTTATATGTTTTATACAAATTACCTTATTCAGTCCTTTTGTCAATTGTAGAAAGTAGATTTTATCATACCTATTTTATGGATGAGGAAGCTGAGACACAGTGGTTAAAAAATTTGCCAAGTGTACAGGCTTGTAGGAGACACAACCAGGACCTGAAACCAGTTGAGTTTTAACTCTAGAATTCATGCTTTCTCCATCACAGGAAGCAGTCACACATACCTGCACACGTGCACGATGTCTAGTACACGCCCACAGGGATGGAGTCAGTTAAGAGTTATAGTCTCTCTTTCTTTTTTCCTACGGTCTGCATATGGTTATACGTGTGACAATCTTGTCATTTATCCTTCCCTGGATTTTGACAAGGGGCCAGCCCTCAGTCACCCCACGTGAGTTATCCAGCTCTGCAGAATCAACAAGCACTGGTGTCCCACCTGCTGTATTCATTGGACGTAATTTGATGGAAAACTTCCAGTCTCACTTAGGCTTCAATCCCAGGGCTGCTTCTCTATAACACTAGTCTTCAGGCTGGAGTTGGCCATGCCCCTTCTTCGACCAGTCTCACCCAAACAGGCCTAAAAAGACAGACATGCATAAGAGAGACAAACATCTCAGCACCTCAGAGAAAGGAATTTCTTGTATAGAATACAGAGTAGGTGACAGGGTTTTGTCGATCACTGAGGAAGGCAGGCATTGCAATAGTGTGTGTGGGCAGGAAAAGTCTGGGGAATCTGGAAAGGCTTTCTGGAGGAAGAAACACACTGGGACTTCCCTGGGTTGGTCTTGGCTTGTGTGCACTAACTTTCTGATGATGGTTCCTACCAAACTCCCTTCTTTCTCCTCCTTGCCTCTCACCAGGTCTCGTTCAACGCTGTGTCATCATCCAAAAGGACCAGCATGGCTTCGGCTTCACAGTCAGCGGGGATCGCATTGTTCTGGTGCAGTCTGTGCGGCCTGGTGAGTGTTAGGTCCCTGCTACCTGCAGTGTACAGTTCTTACAAAGCCACCATGTATGTGACAGTGCCATAGGACTTGGAGAACTTGCATGTGCTTTCTCTGGAGACCTGGGCATCCTGGGGCATGAATGATTCATTCTAGAACTGGTTCCCCAGGGGCATCTGGGGAAGTCTCCACAATGCTAAGCTTCCAGGCAGAATTTCTAGGGATCACACTCCAGGCTTGTTTCCGCTGTTGGAAGTGTGAAAATGGCAGAATAGCCTTCAGGTCATCAGGCAGGTGCCTGATTGCCCTCCAGGGGAGCTCCTCGTCCTGGGTTGGAAGATGCTGTGGAGAAATCGAAGACCCGCTTTCTTCTTTCTCACCTTCACATGACCTTGCTCCGTGCACGAATGATCACTGTGCTGCAGCAGTTCACAGTTGAGACAGGCACACTGGTCTAAATGTATTTGCAGATATATTAACACTAAGTAATAAATGACCTAAAGATGTGTGTTGGACAGTACGTGGGAGGAAAGGGTGTTTGTAAGTTTGTATTTGGGTAGTTGGTGGTTTGAAGCTAAGTATTTCCCTTCTGATCAGTTTAGGAAGCCTCCTTAGAAGAAAATAGGATTTCAGGAGTAGTTTGAAAGATGGCCATGGAAAACACATTGGCAGGGTAGAGATTTGGTGGGAAGGGAGTAGAGAGTGGGAGGGCATTATAAGCAAATCGATCAAGTAACCAGTGATGTGTGAAAAAGCTTCAGATATTTCAAAGCACTGTCATATGTCAGGTGGTAGAATCATTGTTGTTAAGTGACCCAGACTGAAGCAGATGATCAGGAAGGAGATGGGAGTAGGGGAGAGTATGAAGCAAGTATCCCTAACACAAGCAAGTATCCGTAACAGGAGTGAACTTTAGTGTAGCAAATGGGATTGGGCCTGGCAACCTGGCGCAACATAGGCTTGAAGAAGCGTACAAGGAAAGGGGTAGGGGGCAGGCCAGCATTTTCCCACTAAGTACAGTGCAAAATGGGAAGGAAATATACTTACATAATTTGGGAGAAATATTTGGGATTTATTTAATGGGAAAAGTGAAAAGAGAATTTCAAATTTATGACCAAAATGAGGTATGTGGATCATACAAGGATATAAATAATTATAGCTCCTTATGTTTGGTAGTTAACTTTTGTCAGTGAGAGGTTTGTTTTTCATATCCTGGGGTAGAGCTCTGAAAAGATACTTTTATTCTTTGCTTCCATATTCTCTCAAGCTTCCTGGACTAGGGTGAGACAGAGCAAGTGGGACTGCCAGTAACTTGTACTTTGCCTCTATGGTCTCTTTGATATAGAAAGTACGGGGATCCCCTCCAGTGAAGTGTGAGTTCAGCACTCTTCCAATTTTTCCTCCTCTCAGACCTGGAGAGGAAAGAACAAAAGGATGGCTTGCAGTAAAATATGAGTTTTGGAAAATCTAAGTATGTATGTGTATTTCAGGCAGGAGAGGGGAAGAGACTTCACTTGGATTGGCATTGAAATCACAAGAGTAACAAAGCAGTTGTTGCCTTTTCCAGATTTTAGGCTTCTCAATTCACTGTTTCTCAAAGTGTAGTCTGTGTTCTGCCTACATCGGAATCACCTAGGCCCTTAGGATGATTGAAATCCTCATTCCGGGGCCCAGTCCCAGAAGTACTGAATCACTTGCTAGCAGGGAGGTCAAGGAATATGCTTTTTAACAAATTCTCCTGGTGAGTCTCATGCTTACTGAAGTTTAGAACTTCTGCTCTAATTCCTTTACTCTGAAAAGTTTAATTTCTTTTAATCCCTAAGTTATTAGAAGTCACCTCACGTGTTTCATACATTCAGGCAAAATAGCTCTTTCCTCTCCACCTTTAGTTTCTAGATGACAGTGTAAAAGAGAGTTTTCAAGCTACTTGCAAGTACTTTTCCATAATAGCACACTTTAGATGAGGGTAGTCTGGGTCCCAATACTGAAAAGCCAAATTGGAATGTAGTCATCACTGTAATTTCTCTTTTCAGACTAGAAACATCTAGATGTGCTTTGTCGGAGTTTTGTTTTGATCAGATGAATGCAACTTACAGATTTAAGGATCATCTTGGGGCAGATTTACAGGAAACATAATTTTTATGCTTCTCGTGAACTTCTTTCTTTCTTTTTTTTAAAATAAGCTTTCTGAGTGAACATATTTTATTTATTTATTTATTTATTTATTTGGCTGCGTCGGGTCTTAGTTGCGTTACGCGGGAACTTTCATTGCAGCTCGCAGGCTCTGTGTTGTGGCACACAGGCTTCTCTCTAGTTGTGACGTGCAGGCTCCAGACCACGCAGGCTCAGTAGTTGTGGCACGTGGACTCTCTAGTTGAGGCACATGGGCTCGGTAGTTGTGGTGCGTGGGCTTAGTTGCCCCGCGGCATATGGGATCTTAGTTCCCCACCCAGGGATCGAACCCAAGTCCCCTGCATTGGAAGGTGGATTCTTTACCACTGGACCCAAGGGGAGTCCCTCATGAACTTATCTCATCATTAGTGTTTCTTATGCTTCCTGGGTGTAACTTAAACTAGGACCCTAACTTATTTAAAACTACATTTGGCCTTCCATATCCGTGAGTTTCGCATCTGAGAATCCTGCATCCATGGATTCAACCAACTGCAGATTGAAATTTCCATCTGCAGTTGGTTGAATCCACAGATGCGAAACCTGCAGGTGTGTACTACTCCATTTTAAGTAAGGGACTTGAACATCTGCAGATTTTGATATCTGTGGGAGGTACTAGAACTGATCCCCGGTGGATACCGAGGGACGACTGTACGTGGTGATCAAAACCACTGCAGCTCCAGAACAATTTTTTAACAGAAAATAAAGCAGTGATCATTATCATCCTTAATGCTAGGAACCCCCATAATATCCTTGTGAACCTCTCAGGGCTTAGGGACCACGGTTTGAAAACGCTTGTTGTAATCCTTTTCTCATATTCCTCTTAAAAATGATTATTACTTCAACAATTATTTAATACAGTGAACTCGTTCTTCCCACTGGATAATAGAAATAACTCTTATTTGACCTTGGAACACATCTAGACACATTCAAATAAAGCACACATTACTCTCCCCAGAGCATGGCCCTGCCTCTCTGCCACCTTGGCCTGGCTCTCAGAGGAGAAGTCTGGCTTCTGAGCCAGGTGGAGGAAAGAGCAAGAGATGTGTCCTTATACAGTCCAGTCCAGCTCAAAGGTAGTTGTATCACTGGAGCAGAATAAGATGTACACCCAGCATTTGAGGCACTTAACACAGAGAGGTGAGAAGAGATTTGAGGGGGAAGGTGATCTGACAGGGTCATTGGTGTAGATTCAGCCACCTCTGGAAAGGTCGTGGGGCTCTGCTGACCAGGCCTTCTCCTTCCTCACAGGAGGCGCAGCCATGAAAGCCGGTGTGAAAGAGGGTGACCGGATCATCAAAGTGAGTGACCTTCCCTCTCCGTCCCCAGAGGAGGGGGTGCAGCGTCACTTCTGGCCTTGGCCATCCTCCACACTTCCGTTTTCGTACCAGCTGTCATCAGCCACTGAGTAGGGGGGTGGTACCATGAGAGTGAGTAGTATAATGTGACAGAGACTGGGGACTAAGATAGCTGGGTTCCATATTCTAGGCCCTTCTTGACTCTGACCAAGCTTCTGTAATGTTTTACTATGCTAGAGAGCATTGATAAATGGCTCCCTAAAGGAGTGGCGATTGACCTAGGAGAAGGATCCCCTGGGCTTCCACTGCCATTACTCAATAATGTCGTTTGTCCCCCAACAGGTGAACGGCACCATGGTGACCAATAGCTCACATCTGGAAGTGGTGAAGCTTATCAAATGTGAGTTGGGGAGAGCTGACAATGAAAGAAATTAGGGGATCAGATGGGGCACGGGTGGAAGCAGGCCTGTTGCCCCAGGAGGCTTCCTTTGTAGATGTGCGAGGCAGCCGAAGTCTTTCTTCTTGGCCCGATCATCGTAGACTACCACAGTTCCCCACTGTCATTTCAAGTGGAGACACTGTTAGTCTCTCATCCGACATCTTTATTTTTCCACCCATCTTTGCCCTACGCTTTAGATCATATTCTACTAAGACCAGGTCTCACTCAGATACCGCTCACTCCCCTCTCCCAGTCCCAGGAAACAAGGGACTGGGCAGGCAGGTCCCAGATAGTTACGGGTGGGATTTTGGTTGAGGTCTCTGCATGAGGAAAGGGAAGGAAGGGATACTTGTGTTGATGCAGGATGGAAGGACAGAAATTAGAGAACAGGTGGGGCATTAAAAGTGAGGAGAACTTTACCTGCAGAACTATAAGCTTAATGGAAGGAGAAGGGAGAACCCCCTCCTTTGTACCTTGAATGTCTGCTGTTGAGAACAATACCACTTGAGCAAGCCTCTCTTTGCCTTCCTCCAGCTGGTGCCTATGTTGCACTGACCCTCCTGGGCTCTTCACCCTCATCCATTGGTGTCTCTGGGCCCCAGCAGGACCCAGTCCCAGCAGGAGCTCCCCGAGTCACCCCTGTGATCCCACCACCACCACCCCCTCCACCTCTGCCACCTCCACAGCGCATCACAGGACCCAAACCTCTGCAGGTAATGGTCCTCCTACTCCTCTCCTCATTCTGGTGTCCCTTTGAAGAGCTCCCCATTGGAATGAAAGCAGGTTAAATCAAATGGCAGGCTGGCAGGAAGAGACAAGCCAAAGAGCTGTATGAAGGCCATCAAAAAGTAGAGCAAGATGAGAACTGCATTAAAGGGGTGTTCCATGCCTTAGTGTCCTCTTTCCATGTAAGTGCATATGCAGTTTATCAGATAGCAGCATGCCGTGTGTTTCCTATGTGTGTGCAAGACTCTAAGGAGGCCCTTTGAGAGTTCTCCTCCCCATCGGGGAGAAGGTGCACACCTCCAGACATGGTCAGAGGCATCTGTAAAGACTGTTGCCAGTCATTGTTACAAGGGTATGGAATAAGTCAAGGAGTAGGGAAAAGGCTTCCTGGGGAAAAAGGCTGCTTGGAGGAATGAAATATGGAGCCTAGTCTGTAGGGGAGAGAGTCAGGAAAGGACGAGAATAGTAGGGAGAGAACCCAAGGGCCAGGATAACCTGTGTGAGGAGTTAAAAGAGGACAGGAGGCAGATAGGAATAGGAAACAGGATTTTCTGGTTGGAAAGAAGACTGACCAGCAAGTCCTGGGAGACTTCAGAGAGCAATTGATACCAGATGTGACTACAGCCAGGGTTTCTAGGAAGTTAGGAATGAAATCAAAATCAGATTTTATGTTTACTGAATTTCAGTGAGATACTGAGTGTTACACAAAACATTCTTACGAACAGGGCTCTACTCTCATAGCCTTCCTCGACCAGGAGTCAGCTGGTAGACGAGAATAAAAGCTATCGATCTGGTCCCCAACTCTCACTGCTGTCATATTTTCCATTCTTAGGATCCTGAATTTCAAAAACATGCCACCCAGATCCTTAGGAATATGCTGAGGCAGGAGGAAAAAGAGTTACAGGTAAGGTCGCTGCTGAGGCTAGACTGGCCATTGCCTTAATGAAATAATACTTTATCAGAGCAATCTGCCAATGTGTACAAATTAATTTGCAGGCCATATCCTATCACAGTAAAACCTTAAAAAGTCAAACTTCAGGACTACTAAAGAATTGTCATAGGCCAGTGGAATTTCTTAAAGCAGAATTTGATGGATAGGGTGAATAGGGTAATAGAGCTTATGGTAATAGATTAGAATGGTGACTATGTAGAGAAAATACAAACAAGTGATGAGACAGGTAGAATAAAATGAGGGAACATGAGAACTGAGGCAAATCAGTTGGAATTGATCTTAGAGGTTCTGGGAAGGGAAGGATAAGAGGGAAGGAAGGTGGAGGTGGGGGGTGAATGCCGGGCCAGGCTGATGGAGGAGGGGATGCAGAGAGATTTCCAGGCCTGGGGAATGATGCACAGGGAGAACAGGAAGAAGATTAATTTGGCTGGACGGGAATAACCAGATTCCTATAATAGCCATGGCTTACAATGGGCTCCTTGCCCCTTCATTTGAATTCAACAAATTTCTAAGTTCCCACTGTATGTAAAGCATTGCTTTAGTTCCTACGGTATACAGAGATTAAAACGATTAGACAGTTCTTGCCCTCAACATGTTTACAGTCTCATGGGGAAAATTCATATTACGGTAAGAGAGTGGGAGGAACAAAGAGCTTGCAATAAGAGAACAAAGAAGAGAGCAGTTAATTAATAGTGGGAAATGTGAGGGAAACTTCACTGAGAAGATTGTATTTCAGCTGGGCCTTGAAGGATAGGGCTTCAGTAGGCAAAAGAGATGGAGAAGAGAATGCTGGTAAATGGACAGCATAGGTCAAAGGCACCAAGACATGAAAATATACTCATTTATTTAACAAACATTGAGTTCCTGCTGTGTGCTAGGTACTGTGTGTGTGCTGCAGTGGAGGCATGGGCCAGTGCTAGGGACAAAGGTTAGAATGGTTATAAAGATAAGTGAGAGATGAATCTTTCCTTTAAGGAGTTTATAATCCAGTAGAATATCAATGAATGAATGAAGATAAAGTTATACTGCACTATAATAAGTGCTGATACTTACATTTTGATGCAAGTCATAGAATAATCAAGATAGTGTGGTGCTGGTATAAAGATAGACCTATAGATCAGTAGAATAGAATTCAGAGTCCAGAGATTAATCCATACATCTATGGTCAATTGGTTTGTTTTTGACAGTGTCAAGATAGTTCAGTGGAGAAAGAATGGTCTTTTCAACAAATGGTTCTGGGACAACAGGATATCTATATGCAAAGAATGAATTTGAACTCTTACCTCACACAATAAAAATTTAACTCAAAATGGATCAAAGACTTAAATGTAAGAGCTAAAACTATTTTTAAAAACTATAAAACTCTTAGAAGAAAACATAGGTATAAATCTTTATGACCTTGGATGAGGCAGTAATTTCTAGGCTGTGACACCAAAAGCATAAACAACCCACCAAAAAAGATAAATTAGACTTCATCAAAATTAAAAACTTTTATCCATCAAAGGACACTATCAAGAAAGTAAAAAGACAACCACAGAATAGGAGAAAATATTTGCAGCACATATATCTGATAAGGGTCTAGTACCAGAATATGTAATAGACGCTTAAAACTCAACCCAATTTAAAAGTTAGCAGAGAATTTGAATACACAGTCCAATAAAGAAGACATACAAATGGCCAATAAGCACATGAAAAGTTGCTTAATATCATTAGTCACTAGGGAGAGGCTAACCAGAACTAGGAGATACCACTGCACACGCACTAGGATGGCTAGAGCCAAAATAACAGTTATTGGTGAGCATGTGGAGAAATTGGAGAAATGTTTGTTTATATTTTGTCTACATATCCGCTATCCTAATCTACTCCCACCGTTGATGGGAGTAGTAATCTACTCCCACCGTAGTGCAGCCAGTTTGGCAGTTCTTCAAAATATTAAACGTACGATCTGTCAATTCCACACCTAAGTATATACCCAAGAGAGTTCAAAGCATAAAACCTGTACATAAACATTCATAATAGCATTGATTAATTGCATAATGGCCAAAAAGTGGAAACAACCCAAATTCCCATTAACTGATGAGTAGATAAACAAAATGTGTTGTATCCATAAAATGGGATATTATTCAGCCATAAAAAGGAATGAAGTACTGATACATGCTTTAACATGGAAGAACCCTGAAAACAGACTAAGTGAAAGAAGCCAGACACAAAAGGCCACATATTGTATGATTCCATTTGTGTGGAAGTCCAGAATAGGTAAATCCATAAAAACAGAAAGTAAATTAGTGGTTGCCAGGAGGTAGAGGAAGGGGAAATTGGGAGTGACTGCTTTCTTGTTGGGTTGATAGAAATGTTCTGGAATTAGATAGTGGAGATGTTTGTACAACTCTGTGAATATACTAAAAACCACTGAATTGTATACTTTTTTTTTTTTAATATTTATTTATTTTCTTTATTTTTTTGGCTACGTCGGGTCTTAGTTGCAGCCTGTGGGATCTTTTTTGTTGTCGTGCTTCGGCTCTTGGTTGTGGTGCACGGGCTTAGTCGCCCCGTGGCATGTGGGATCTTAGTTCCCCGACCAGGGATCGAACCCGAGTCCCCTGCATTGGAAGGCGGATTCTTTACCACTGGACCACCAGGGAAGTCCCCTAAATTGTATACTTTAAAATGGTGGGGCTTCCCTGGTGGCGCAGTGGTTGGGAGTCTGCCTGCCAATGCAGGGGACACGGGTTCGAGCCCTGGTCTGGGAGGATCCCACATGCCGCGGAGCAACTCGGCCCATGAGCCACAACTACTGAGCCTGCGCGTCTGGAGCCTATGCTCCGCAACAAGAGAGGCCGCGACAGTGAGAGGCCCGCGCACCGCGATGAAGAGTGGCCCCCACTTGCCGCAACTAGAGAAACCCTTGCACAGAAACGAAGACCCAACGCAGCCATAAATAAATAAATAAATAAAATTTTTAAAAAAAAATGGTGAAGTTTATGTTATGTGAATTATATGTCGATAATAATTTTTAAAATATTTTTTAAATGCCATTAAAGCCCAAAAGAAGGAATAATTAATTATGCAGTGGTCAGAGAAGGCTTCATGAGATGACATTCCAGTTGGGTTCAGTCTCTTTCACTCTGGAATGTGCTTTGGGCCTTCAGTACCATGCTGAGCTTGAAGTTTATTCTGAAAGCAGTGGGAATTGATCAAAGGATTTGAGTAGGGGAGTGATCATATCTTCAAATCAGTTTTCTTTAGAAAAGTGTGTTAAGTGGATTGACACATAAGGAAACTATCTCGGAGGCTGTTGCAGTAGATAAGAAATGATGACCGATTTAACAAGAACAGCAGGAGTAAGAACAGAAGGAGGGATGGCAACGTGAGATATTGAATTCCCTCCATTCCCTGGCGGTCCAGTGGTTAGGAGTCTGCGCCTCCACTGCAGGGGGCACGGGTTCAATCCCTGGTCGAGGAACTAAGATCCCTCATGCCACTCGGCGTGGCCAAAAGAAAAAAAAACAGAAAGAGGGATGGCAATGGGAGACATCTCAGGGGTCAGATCAGTAGAACTTACTAACTGGAAGGGGGAGGTAAAGAAGAAGAAAGAAAAGATAGCCTCAAGTTTGTGTGCCTACATAGATGGTGATACCATTGATGGAGTGAGACAGAAGAGAGGAGCAGGGTTTAGGGGAAAGGAATGAAGGTAATCTTTGGATGTACTGAGTTTAAGCACCCATGGGAGGTTCAGATAAAAAGATCATCGACCAGGCACATGGAGATAACAAGGATGAACCTCAGGAGAAAAGATTGGGTTGAAATAGAGATTCAGGTGGCCTCAGCATACAGGTGGTAGTTGAAATTGGGGACTAGACGGTATCACCTAGGGCACCACTGCAGAAAAGAGAGAGCTGAGGGTGGAATTTCGGAACATCTGTGCTTCTGTAGCACACCGCACCAACCTCTAACATCACACCAGTTGCTGTTGTATTTGTATTCTAATTATTTATTTGTCCTCCTCTATTGGACTAAGTTCCTTAAAGGCCAGGACCATGCCTACATTTGCATATTCCTCCTGCACAGCTGGCACAGGACCTGGTGTGTATCAGCTCTCTGTAAATGTTTGCGGGGCTGAAGGCTCACCTAGATTTAAGAGAGGAGGAAGGGGTAAAGCTATGGTTGGGGAGAGGGGTGTGAGGTGACCCAAGACAGTGTCGAGTTAAGAAGTCAAAAGAGGATAGCATTTGGAGGAGGTGGGTGTTTAAAGAGGTCTGGAGAGATGAGGACTAAGAAGAGACCATTGGATTCAGCCGTTGGGTCATTTCGCCTTTGGAAGAGTGAGGTGAGGAGGGGACCTAGGCTGTGTATGCTGAAGAGTGACCGGAAGGCTAAGAAGTCTGGGCTCTACATAGAGACTCCTGTTTGGAAACATGTGGCTGTGAAAGGGAGGAGAAAAGACTGAGGCGGTGGCTTGAAGAATAATCAGACTTGATGGAAAAGGTTTTGTTGTAGTGGCTTGTTTTTGTTTTAAGACAGGAAACGAGCATTTTTGTAGGATAAGGGGAAGGAGCCATTGGAAAGAGGAGACTTTGGAGATATGTGAACGATGCCCAGGAGGAGCCCGAGGCAGCTGGAGGCAGTAACCTTGTGGAAGATTCAGACAGAGTTTCTATTCTGAGGCAGCGGGAAAGGGTGGCTGCAGATGCCTTGAAATGGAGTAAAGTTGGGAAAGTTCTTACCAGCCAATACTATCTGCAGAGACTAAGAGGAGGGTTGGGGGCTTGAGAGGCATGGAGAAGATGAGACAGCAAGTATGGCCCCAGACGATCTTGGAGAAAATGTGCACCCGACGTCTTTATTTAACTATTTAACCCGCCAACTTCACTGAGCATTTCATTTGGTAGTAAAATAATAATAGCTGCCATGTATTCAGTCAAGTAATTATGCCCCAGACATTCTGCTCAGCACTTTCCATACATAATCTCATTCAGAACGTACAGCCATCCCCAGAGGCAGGTACCGTCATCTCCATTTGATCCATGAGGACGTACTAAAGCTTGCCCAAGTCTACACAGCTAGTAAGCCAGAATTCAGAGCCAGGCCTCCCTGACTGCAAAGCCCAAGCTCTAAACACACATGCTGTGCTCTGCCGTATGCTGGGAGGATGCTAGATAAGTCTCAGAGTGGTTCCCAGCTACAGGGCTCGGGGACGGGGGTGCTTCTTCCTCTCGTCTCCTGTGGTTCTCACTGCGTGTATGTTTCCTCCTTAGCACTTTTTTGTGTGTGCTGGTCTGGCCAGTCACTTATATATCTAACCCTTCAGCAGCAGTCAAGGAAGACCTCATTTAGCAAGTAGGCCTTAAGAACAGGTCAGATTAGGATGGGCCTTTGTGTCATGCCTTCTTTCTCTAGTTGCCTCATGTTCTTTTTCTCACTGTTTATACCTCTTTCTGCTCCTGAGTGATGGTGAAATAACATGTATCTCCTAGGAGGCAGAGATCTCCTTTCTCTCCTCTTTGTTTTGGGATAACTGCCTACTCTCCCCACTGGTGAGTCGTCCATTCTCTACTAACCACTCCTCTGCCTTTTCCCTTCCTTGTCCTCCTCGCCCCCCACCCTGCCCCCCCAGCGTATCTGTGAGGTGTATAGCCGGAACCCCGGCAGCCTGCTGGAAGAGCAGATCGAAGGCGCCCGGCGGCGAGTCACTCAGTTACAGCTGAAGATCCAGCAGGAGACTGGTGGCTTAGTGGTGAGTGATGGTAGGCTTAGCTCTAGGAAGGGCACGTGCAGGTGGACGGAGGGGAGAATGAGGGAGAAATCTAGGACAGAGGCTTAACGAGTCATACAGGACCATAGGGCTGAGCTAGTGAGTGTTTAGTGTTTTCCAAAGAAACAGAGGTCAGCAGTTCTTTATATAGCACCATAGAGACTGAGCACTGTCCTGACACTTGGGTCCCATAAAAAGAAATAACCTGTTTCTTGCCCTCCAGCAGCTTACAGTTGCAATAGAAAGAAATAAATATGCAATAAATCAGACTGTCGGCTTTAATCTCCTAATTATCCATCCCCTTCTGGGTAGTTTCCTCATAGCTGATGTATATTCCAACACTAATTTTACTCAGTATTCCTCTGGTAGCTTTTCCCATCACCTCTCCCTCCAGTAATGGGTCTTCTCAAAGAAATACGAGCACTTTTAAAAGTCAGCCTAAGTAAAGGATCCCCAGTCAGTTGAGAGGGATCTGTAGCAATCCTAACCACACTTTGTGGGAAATCCCAGAGAGGAGACACTTCCTTATCTGTTCTAGTCAGGGACTTGAGTATTAATTAGTGTCTTACTTCTCTCCATCAGGCCTTAGTTAATTCTTTGGGTAAATAAGTAACTCTCCAAAAACTTTAAGATCTCCAAGAATAATATTTGCCAAAGCCAATAGAAATTATTTGAGGATTATCTACTTTCTTTTTCAGAACATCCAGATCAAAAAAGTCTGGGAAGCACAGGCTAATCCAATTTAAACTTTTATTTTCTGAAGGCCTTCTCAGTGTCACATGGTTGATAGGAGCTCAGGTTCAGGACTTAGACCATCTGGATTCACCTCCCAGCTATAGTGCCCACCAGCTTTAAGACTCTTGGGCAAGTGACTTAATCCCTGGGAGCCTTGGTGTCCTCATTTATGAAATGGAGCCACGGCAGGATCTGCCTAATAGTGGTATTGTCAGAATTAAAGGATGCCCTCAGCACGGGGCCAGTGCATGTTTGCTGCTGCCGCTGCCTCTGCGCTCGTGTGCTCTGTAAGTGGTTGAGTCTGAAACATTCAGCTTGGAATCTAGGGATCTGAGCGCCAACCCTGGCTTTATAGTTTACCTGCTGTGTACCTTGGGCAAGTTACTTAAAATCTCTGGGCTTCTGTTTCCTCATTTATAACATGGGAGTACTATACCTGCCTCAGAGTTGTTGAAAAACTCAACTGAGATATAGACAAGGTTGCATCATAAACAGTAAAGCACTAGCAACATAAGTCCCTCCACAAATGGCTGGTCAGCCCCAGTCCAGCGCCTGTCAGTCTTCAAAGATCTTTAGGGGCAGAGCTTTCCATCTGCTAGAGCTTTTCATGCTCCTTGATAGTTCGGAAGTTCTTTCTGTGTCCAGCCCAACTAAGGCAATAGACGCTTTGAGGTCCAGGGTGAGAAATCAAGTAAGTTTTTAGAATTTTACTAATAGTAAAGCTCCCTTTTCACCATTAGGGGTCACCATTCTCCTCAAACTGTACAAATGAAGCAATACCTCTTCCAAAGGGGCATTTTTCAGGCAATGAAGCAGAAGAGGCCGCTAATTGTAAGCAGATGTTATCTGCTGAGACTGAGGGAAGGGTTGATTGGAGGAAAACAGTAGGGGGAGAGGTTCACAGCATTTGTCCACCCTCCGGACCTTTCTTTTTTAGGACATACTTCCACTATATGGTGACACCAGCCAGAGATCATCAGAAGGTGAGTCCCCTCAGCACGCCTTTTTTCTCTGGCACATCTCTAGTCTACATTTCTTATCTATTCTGTTGTCCCCTCCCTTTGGGGCAGATTCAGGGGGAAAAAATATAGTCCCTGCCTCTGAGAAATAGAATAATGAGAGAAAGCAGTACCAGTGACAGGGAACTTGGATACAACTTATTCAGTAGAAATGAGTGTATAACCAGTAGCCCTGGATAGATAAGTGCCAGGGAGATACTAGAACGATGGTGGTCCAGACAACAGCGTGCCTACCAGCACCTAGCAGCTAGGAGCTCAAGAGATGCTGTCATGAGAGGAAATGGATGGGAACCAGAAGAGGGTTGGGATGAGCTGAGGGGTAGCACTCGTTGCAAGGTAGAGCTATGGAGGATTATTTTAGGAGGTGACACTGCCTGGGCTCAGGTGTACAGGTAGGTAAAAGCTAGGTGTAGAGGTTCTCAGGGAGTCGTGTAAGAGAGCTGAAGGGAAACTGGGAAAGAAAGGCAGGTGGCAGCTTCACCCTCCTGCCCTGGGCGCAGGTTCCCAGAATAAAGGCCCTTCTTTCCCCCAGGCCACAGCTCCTTCCTTACTGTGTAAACTCTTTTCTTCTCAGGCCGACTCTCTCTGGATTCCCAGGAGGGGGACAGTGGCTTGGACTCTGGCACAGAGCGCTTTCCTTCCCTCGGCGAGGTGAGTGCCAAAGCGGGGGGAGACCCTTTTAAAACCATACATTCGGTTTTCCTTCTCTGAACACCTAAAGGTTCTATGCTCACTGCTTACACCAAGGCCCCTGGCCTGTCATCTGTGGCCCTCTGGTATAGTTCCAGTTCCAAGGGTTTTAGTCATTCTGCTCTGGGTTCCAAAAAAAGGGGGTTCAAAGGCATCCTACACGCAAGATCAGCAAATCTGGCTTCTATTTTATCATCGTCAACTCTGTTATATAGAGTCGGGTGGAGAAAGAGGCCATGTCTTTAACTGTAGCAAGCCTTTTTTGAGTGTAAGGGAGCAGAGACGAAAATTCTCTAAAACAGTGACTGGACCAAAAACGCATTGCCACCTGGCTGCGAATAACACCGTCTTAGAGTAATACAATGAACCTGGCCTAATCGGAGGTGGCAGCCTCTCTTTCTTTGTCACAGATCTTTCTGTACTTGAACAGCTTATCTTTTCTGGAGTGGTCAGAAGAACTTCAGGCTTTGGCTTTAAAGGTTGTCTTCTAGGTGTTCTCCGTCTGCATATATTAATTGCAAATATAAACTTGCAATATAAAAATACGAGTGAATGGAAGAAGTAATAATGGTGTGAGCAAAATATTTACGTAGCCAGCTTAATTAGATATGTGAATAAGTAATTGAAAACATGTTTAAAACCTAATTTTAAATAATAGTTGGAATTTTATTTCTTTACTGCTCCTGTCTATTCATGGGAAGATGATGAATGTACGTGGAAGGATCAGTATGTCGGAAAGACACCAAGAAGGGGGAGGAGGGTCCTAAAGAATCCACAGTTGACGTTCCCCTGCGGGCTCCACATCTGGAAGCAATGCAGCCTAGTGGGCAGTGGGTTGAGACTGCCCGGGTTGCATCCAGGGAATACCACATTACTAACTATTCGACCTTCAGCAAGTCCCAGAACCTCTGCAACTCTTAAGTTTCCTTGTGTGAGAAGTGGGAGGAATAATAGTTTCTACCTCAAAGGGCTATTGTGAGCATTAAATGAGGTGATACATAACCAAGGGCTAGTATAATGTCAGGCACAGAGTAAGTACTGGACATTTATTAGCCAACGAGCAGAGCCCTGAGGGTCTTCTGGATGAGGTTTTTTTTGTTTTTTTTTTTTAATTTTTGGCTGCGTTTGGGTCTTCGTTGCTGCGTGCAGGCTTTCTCTAGTTGCAGCGAGCGGGGGCTACTCTTCTTTGCGGTGCGTGGGCTTCACACTGTCGTGGCTTCTTTTGTTGCGGAGCACAGATTCTAGGCACGCGGACTCAGTAGTTGTGGCTCGTGGGCTCTAGAGTGCAGGCTCAGTAGTTGTGGCGCACGGGCTTAGTTGCTCTGAGGCATGTGGGATCTTCCCAGACCAGGGCTCGAACCCGTGTCCCCTGCATTGGCAGGCGGATTCCTAACCACTGAGCCACCAGGGAAGTCCCTGGATGAGTTTTCTTCTCACAGAATTCTCTGTTCCTCTAGTCATTGGTGAATCGGAACTCAGTACTGTCAGACCCTGGGCTGGACAGTCCTCGAACCTCCCCTGTGATCATGGCCCGTGTGGCCCAGCACCACAGGCGGCAGGGCTCGGATGCACTGGTTCCCCCCAGCAGTGACCAGGTGAGTGATCAGAGCCACCGTGCGCTTTTGCTTTCCCTGTTTTCAGAACTGGGTTACCCATACGTGGCCTTGAACGATCAGACTAAACCCTGTTTTGAGATAGACACTTACTAGAGGACAAATAGTAAAGGAAGAACATGGTATAAATGCATACATGGAAGTAAGGCTGTCTCAGTTTCTGAGTGAAGAGTCAGTGAATGCATCTGTAGGGAAGTGATGTCCAAGGAGCAGATTGCTGGTCTTTCTTTTAATGTCTGTATAGAATGGGAAATAGGTTGGTTCAGCGTTTCTCCAGAATACTAATTTTCAATCTTCTATTTCTTTAGCAAAGTCCTTTTCTTGAGCAAAATCTTATTATTTGGTACCCTAATACAGAAAACAAATAAATGCTTAGCTATCTGGGACTTTTCCTGATCAATCTCCCCACCTCAGCCCCCACCTCAGGGGCACTTCCCTGGAGCCCTAAGGTTCTGCAAAACCGGATTTGAAAGCCACTGCTTTCAAGGGTAGAACTAGGTCCAGGGGAGATTTCAGGAAGACAGTTTTTGGCTCCATGCAAAAAGCTTGCAAAGAATCTGAGCTATCAGACAATGGAATGGGCTGACTTGAGAGCCAGGGAATTGCCTGTCATTGTTCAGGCAGAGGTTAGGTCATTCCTTGTTAGAGACCCTGGCAGGAAAGCTCCGAGTTTTGTAAAGCAGTGTTTCTTAAAATTCATCTGCTACCACCATAATTTCTTTTTCCATATCCTCATAGCAATTATATAATGTTACTTAATATTTTTCTTTAAGCTAGCTCACTTTTTAAAACTTAAATATATTTTTAAAGGAAATTTGCCATTATATTAAAACCAACATCATATACCATTTGATGCTCTAGTTCTCCCCATAGGATAGAGTTTAGTTACTTTCAGATCTTGGAGGGGGAAAGGCAGGGAAGTGGATCTCACATGTATTAAAATGCCTAGTGTACCAGCTGCTGTGCTAGGTCCTTTAGGAACAAATCTCATTTAATTCTTACCGCCAGAAAAGGAGATAGGCATTAGAATCTTCATTTCAGTGAGAAAACTGAGGCAGAGAAAGGCTAAGGGACCATTCAAGGACTCAGCTTGCTAATGGCAGCATCAGACTAGAACTTAGTTTTCCTGAGCCCCAGTGCAGGGCTGCCTCCTGTCCTAGATGCTCTTTGATCACCCCTCCCACTCCTCCACCACCACCACCACCACCACTCCCCCTTAGTAGTACTACAGGGCCAAGATCAGGCTGCCAGGCAAGGTCAGGTGCACATGGTGTTCTTAAGGGAGGTTTTCCTTTAGGTGGCTAACAGGAGCAGGTGTAGAGTAATTGGTCTTGGAGTCCTTTTCCTCCTTCTCTGAATTTGTTTCAACTTCTGAAAACTATTTAAGTTGTTATTTTTGAGTGATAAGAGCAAATATAGTATAGTTCCAGTTTCTTAATAATAATCTATGTTAGTAAGAGCAAAGGTGGAAACCTGTACTATACATGAAACTTGCAGCAGCTGGGGGGTGCAATCATAGGGAGTTCAGACTTTGTTATGTAATTCTGCAATGTTTGATTTTCTTATGATAAACATATTCTGCTTTTGCAATCAGAAAAACTGTATGTTTGTAAAGACTTTAAAAAAATAAATCCTCCCGCCCAAACAAGCAAAAACCTAGTGCTTTCAGGTTTCACTAGAGAACCAAGTAGAGACAGAAGTGATCATCCCACACCCCCTGGGGATCCTGGATCCCAAGGGATTCAGAGACTAGGGTGTTTGTTAGGGGAGAGGAGGATACTCAGGATGTGTCTGAGGAATTCAGGTCCAGTACAACAGGCCTGACTCTGCAGCTTCGAACATGCCATTATAAGTGAGTGCTAGACTCTGATCTCTGAGATGCCTCCTGGGTCTCTCGAGCTCTGTACTCAGTCATTCTGAGCATAGAGTCTGTAAATACCCAGGAGAACAAAAATGAGTGAGGAGTGTCAGGGAGGAACCGTCAGGAAAAGCTCCTTGAGAAGGTGGAATAGGAGGGTATCTTGGGCCTGAGAAAAAGTAGGCATGAGAAGTGCCTCCTCCAGATGGGTTCCAGAGCACAGCCCTTGTTGGGGAATCACTGAAAATGAGGTAGAGTGAATTGAGTGAAAAATATAGTTGGTAGGAAATCTTTGAAAGCTCAAGGAACCTTTAGGAGAAAGGCTTGTCCAATGAAGCGTCTAAAACGTTTATACAGTATGAAATCTCTCATCAGACCTAAATCGATGGCATAAGGGGGAAAGAGAGAAAGCCAAGCTGAGAAGCTTGGATTTTAGACTGGAAATGGGGAATCTACCATAGATTCTTGAGCAGGCAGGGGAAATGATGGGGACGGTGTTGGAGAAGGCAAAGCTCCATTCCCTTTTGCTCAAGGAGGCAGAGACGGACCACAGAGCTTTCCTCCAGCGGGGGTGGGAGGCACACGGTAACTGTAGAGGAGCGCTGTGGAAGACACTAGGTTTGGAGGGCGTGTTTTTGGGGTGGGGGGGGTCTGTTGAGGAGAACAACAAAGCCCCCGCCCACCAGTCCAGCAGAAGCTCTAGGTTCTTATTTTGTGGGCTGACACTCCCTCCTCAGATCTTTCACAAACAGGAAGAGAGCACTTTCTCTCACTTCCCATCTTCATACGTCATGTGACCAGGCTGCTCTGAGTCTGCCCTGCCCCACCCAGAAGCAGTTGCCTCCTTGCAAGTGGAAATCATTTTTTCTGTTCTCTGAGATTTGGGGGGTGGTAGTGCGATGCCGGTGTTTACCAGCCCTGTGTGGCTTTCCCCTCCAGTACCATGCTGTCACTAACCAAACTCCACTGAGGGGGCTGGATCCCCTGTCCTCTGACCTCTCATCTCTACAACTCGCCTCTCTCCTCCAGGGTGTAGATCAAAGCCCAAAGCCTTTAATTATCGGCCCAGAGGAAGATTATGACCCGGGTTATTTCAACAACGAGGTAACAGTTCCCTGATTTTCTCCTTTCATCATCCTGTGTCGTACCTGCTGTTCTGGACTAGGAGCGGTTGGACTGGCACCAGCTGGGAGGGCGCGTGCGGGAGGGGCCGCGCTTGTCAGCCCTGGCAGGCAGGGAGCATGGAGCTGAGCTGCGGCGGGTGGTGCTTCTCTGCCCCCCAGCCCTGCCCATCCTTCTGCCTTCCAGAGCGACATCATCTTCCAGGACTTTGAGAAACTTAAGTCACGGCCGGCTCACCTGGGGGTTTTTCTACGGTACATCTTCTCTCAGGCGGACCCCAGTCCACTGGTAAGTCGCAAGTGTCTGTCTCGACTGAGTGCCTGCTTGTGCTTGGCCTCTGTCCCTGCTCTCCAGATGTCATAAGTCAGAGCCATGGTCATGGTCAGGCATCTCGAGGACAGAGACAGAATAGAAAAGAAGGTGCAACCTGGGTGGAAGGGATTCTTCACTGCTCACTGCATCGATAGCACAGGGAGGAGCAGGAAGAGCTAGGCCAAGAAAGCTGTCGTTCTGGGTCTGCTTGGAGGAGATGGTCTTTCTAGGTTTTTGGAATGAAGGTGGATACAGACCGACAGTGGGAAGTTGAGAGAGCAGCCCTTTGCAAATATACACTGTTACTACAAGAAAGCTTGGCAGAGGGGCAGGGTGCTAAAAGGTCTTCAGTCTGAAGGTGATGACGAGAAGCATCATGAGGGGATGGAGGTCGGGGTGCTCTGCGACAGTGCTCAGAGCCAGCAGCCTTACCAGCTTCTGTCGTTCTGCTCAGCTGCTTAGGAAGGGGGATGAAGGAGAGAGGCTGCTGTCATGTTCTCCAGAATAAACTTCTTGCCCGTGGCATGCACTGCTGCTCTTCCTTTCCGGGGCTGCCACTGTTAGAAGCCAGAGTCAGCATCCATCTGCTCAACAGGTGTTCAGTGCACACCTGCGTGTACATCCCAAGCGCTGGTATCTCAGAAGCATTCCTGAATGAAGACGAGGCACAGCACAAAGAGAAATAAAACATGAACCCTTTAAAACAACAGATAAACACGTACCAGACAAAATGTCAAGTGTGGAGAGGATACAGAGTTGAGGAGAGATTGCATTGGGGGAATGTGTGTGCGCGCGCCAAGGGGTGGGGATAACTTACCACAGGTTTCTGAAACATGCTAAGCCAGGGTTTCTCAACCTCAGCACCACTGACCTTTGGAATTCTCTGTTGTGGGGTGCTGTCGTGTGCATGGCAGGATCTTTAGCTGCATCACTGGACTCCACCCAGTAGATGCCAGTAGCACCTCTCCAGATATAAATCAAAAATGCCTCCAGACATGACTAGCTGTGCCCTGGAGGGCAAAAGCTCTCCTGGTTGAGAATCACTGCTCTGACCCATTTTCTCTCTCCCAGCTTTTCTACTTGTGTGCAGAAGTTTATCAGCAAACAAACCCCAAGGATTCCCGAAGCTTGGGAAAAGACATCTGGAATATTTTCCTAGAGAAAAATGCGGTAAGGCAGTCATAGACTGGATTACAGTTTTCAATTTTACTATATTGTTTGGACCATTCAGAGGCAGAGGAAAAACTAAGCAAAACACTCAGGCCAAACGGAGACAGATTTTTTTTAATATTTATTTTATTTTTATGGCTGCGTCTGGTCTCAGTCGCGGCACGTGGGCTCTTCATTGAGGCACGTGGGATCTTTTGTTGCGGCGTGCGGACTCTTTGTTGCTGTGCGTGGGCTTCTCCCTAGTTGCGGCGTGTGGGTTTTCTCTCTCTAGTTGAGGCGTGCGAGCTCAGTAGTTGTGGCACGCGGGATTAGTTGCCCTGCGGCATGTGGGATCTTAGTTCCCCGACCAGGGGTCGAACCCACGTCCCCTGTGTTGGAAGGTGGATTTTTTACCACTGGACCACCAGGGAAGTCCCTGGAGACAGGTTCTTAAAGAGGATTCCTGGATTCTGTTCCTAGCTCCACTCTAAGGATTGATCTCCTCTCTGGACCTCTTTTGTCCACATGTAGCAAGGTAGAGTGCACATTGCCTCTCTCTGAAATGTTTGGAGAAAAAGAACTTGCACCAAGTCCTAATTACTCTCCCCTGGATCAATGCCCTGGTTCTCTTCAACTCTCCTTGCCTTGCCCATCCCTGGGGTGAAGAAACAGAGGCCCAGAGACATCAGATGATAGAAATCAGTGAGCCAAGAGGCGAGCCCAGATTTCTGAAGTTCAGCCTGACGTGCTCTTACTGCCCCAAGGCCGGGTTCAGAGGGAGGGGACCCCAGAGTGTCTGGGGTGCACGAGCACTCTGCATCTGGACATAGCTCCCAGGGATGTGTCAGGGATCCCGCTGGCGGCAGCACCTCGGCCTGCAGAGGGCAGTTCCCATCTTGGACTTTCTAAGCTGATCAACTAAACTAATTCCAAAATGACTTTATTCATCTGGCAGTAAGCTGCTAGGACTAATGAGACTGGGGAATAAACTGCTTTCCCTCAAGATTTTTATTTTTGCCCCCTTCGATGGGTCTTGAGTAAGGAGGTTAGAGCTGCCAGTTGTTCCCTGTTGGCTGTTATGGAACCACCCCAGTATCCAGCTGTCAGGTAGTCGTAAAGGAAAAGCCAGGCACTGTGCCCACGGGAAGACTTGGTAACATAAGGCCAGTTTTCCCTTGGGAGTGAAGGAGAGGGGAAGCCCATCAAATCGCCTCATAAAAATTTCTCCCATGCTGCTAAATTGGTACCAGTCCACTTTTTGGAATCTCTCCATTCCATGCATCTTGATGTCCTTGAAATAAGAGTGGGAAGAGTGCAGGTGCCACCCTCGGAGTATAGTCCTAACTTGCCTCGCCACCTCAGATTCCACTTCTCAAATCCCGAGCCTAGAATTCAGTTGGAGAGAGGTGAGTGGAGGGTAGGGTAGTGTAGGGAAAGGGGGAGAGAAGGTAGTGTTCTGGAGCCCTCCTTGCCTCTGCACAGTATCTCCCACATCCCCTGGGGTGTGTGGATCTCACCACTTCTGCCCCCACCCTTCTGTCTTTTAGCCTCTGAGAGTGAAGGTCCCAGAGATGTTACAGGCTGAAATTGGTAAGTTGGCTCCTAGGACGGTTAGTCTCCTCTTGGTGTCCGTCTTGTGCTGGGCCCTCAGGAAGGGGCGGTGGGTCGGGGGGACATAGTCCCTGCCTTGGGCAGCTGTTCTCAGGGGGAAATAAGGGACAATTCCTCCAGAACTCCTCACGGTAGCTTATGGGCAAGCACAAACAGAACAGACCCTGCCTGGGAGCTTGTCGCGGGGAGACAAGACTTGGTTAGGAGACCGGGGTCGTTCCTGCCGACCTGCCATGTGACCTCTCTGGGCCTCAGTCGGCTCATGTGTACAGAGAGGAAATTGGATTCCTAAGCCTGGTCGACCATCAGGATCCCTTGGGGAATTCTTCTTTAAAAATACAGAAACCAGTGCCTCACTCCACCCACCCCACCTGCAGAGTCAGGATCTCTGGAGTATTTTTGTTCTTTTGGTTTCGTTTGTGTAAGTTCCTCAGCTCACACAGAGTGAGGAGCCAGGGAACTAAGCAGTTGCTGTGCTCCCTTCTCACTCCCAAGTCATGACTAGAAGAGCTGGGAGGTGGTATAAAGAGGACGTCAGTCTGAGAGGCTAATCATAGGAGCTTTCTAGGGGTAATAGTTTGAAGCTGCCTTGGAAAAGAGGTACTTTACAGGCCCAGATGATAGGAAAGCTTATGGGCACAGGCAGAGGGTGAATGTAGGGACAGGAGAGACACCTTCCAGTTTCTGGTGGGGAGTTAGGTTTCCTTGCCTTTTGCAGCCTTGCGAGCTAGCCCTGGGTCAGTGGAAGGAGAATGAGCCTCTCAGAGGTTTGCACATGATGTCAGAGGGCAGCAGCGTCTGGACACATCCAGAGAGGGACTTTAATATTTCCCCACTTGATGGAGTGTAGAACACCCTGAAAATGTTTCTGTCCTTGCCTTGGGACTTGGATGTCAGGATTCCAGTCCTGAATTCAGGAATGACCTGGTAGGGCCAGGCCTCCACTTCCCTTGGTTAACAGGAGGGCAGAAAGCCAGCTTCCCCTCCCGGTGCCCCAGGGAGCTAAGAGGCTTGAGGATGCTCAGCAGATATAACCTCCTCCTCCTGACATCCCTCCCCTGTCTCCCCTCGGCTCCCACCGCAGACCTGCGCCTGCGGAGCGGTGAGGACGTGCGCACTGTTCTCTGTGAGGCTCAGGAGGCAGCCATGCCAGAGATCCAGGAGCAGATCCATGACTACAGGTGCCCGGCGCCCCCCCTCCCGCTCTCTCCGCTGCCTCCTCACCCGTTTTCTTTCCCCTGCGGTGTGTGTGCATCTCTTGTGATGTGTGTATGTGTGCCTCACTCTCTGTCCAACAGTGATGTACATGTGTTTCTTTCTCTGTGTGTCTCTCTGGCTCAGAACAAAGCGCACTCTGGGGCTGGGAAGCCTGTATGGTGAAAACGACCTGCTGGACCTGGATGGGGACCCTCTCCGCGAACGCCAGGTGGCAGAGAAGCAGCTGGCTGCCCTAGGAGACATTCTGTGAGTCTCCAATCCACTTCTGCCCCCTGAACATGCTGCACAGATTGACGTATTTTGTGGGTCTGTTTCCCAACCTCTCCCCCTCTTCCACTGCTTGCCTGATCCGTCTTCCCCTGAAAGATGGGGAGAGTCCAGCCCTCCTGCTTCATTTCTCAGGCTGGGGCTGCAGGAATTTCAAGGGAGTTGCAGAGCCTGGGGCTCCTGACAGTAATTTGGTGATTATGACAAACCACGGGCTCCAGGAATGCAGGGAGCTTTCTGCTTCCCCTCCCAAGCCTCTTCTTGACGGTTCTCCCTTTTTGCTCTAAGGTCATATCGGATGCTGAGTGTGAGAACCACGCTGTGATTCTCCAGGGAATAAAGTTCCTTCAGGAGGCAGGTGGTTCATGGGAAATTGAACTATTTTTAACTAATCACATCAGAGGGCTAGCCTAACTAAACTTAACTAAGGAACTTCTGGCACAGCTGCTGTGGTTGCCTCTTTCCAGTCTTATTTTCTAAAAGTGTCCCAGGTGCCTGGGATGACTTTGTGGGGACACTTGCAGGCTTAGAGGTAGATTTTTCACCCCAGTACTTCTTTTCACTCAATAGTTGTGTGACTCTTTTTTTTTTTTTTTTTTTTTTCGGCTGTGCTGCAAGGCATGTGGGATCTTAGTTCCCCGACCAGGGATCAAACCTGTGCCCCCTGCAGTGGAAGCGCAGAGTCCTAACCACTGGACTGCCAGGGAAGTCCCGAATAGTTGTATGACCTTGATCAAGCCATTTCATCTACCTTGGTATCATCTAAAATGACAGAGGTTGGGCTAGATGATCTCAATAGTCTCTACTAACAGTGATATTTCAATCCAGCAAATTTCTATGGGGTCCCCACTGATGCTAAGCACTGTTCTAGGCTCCTGGATACATTAGTAAACAAACAACAATGCTTGTGGGGCTTATGTTATTGTGGGAAGAGAAAGCAGTATATAACGATAAGTAAATTGTATACTATGTTAGAAAATAAGGCTGGGGGGAGGGGGGGAATAGAGCAGGCTGAGGGGGGTCAGGAGCACCTGAGCTAGTGGGTTGCAGTTTCAAATAGAGCCTCATCCAGAAAGTTACATTTGGGCAACTGAAGAAAGTGAGGGAGTCATCCTTGGAAATATCTCGGGGGAAGAGCATCCCAGGCAGAGGGAACAGCCAGGGCAAAGTAGGAATGTGCTTGACGTATTTGAGGAACAGTAGGAGACCACTGTGGCCAGAGGAGATTGAGAAGCTCAGTGCTGAAGTCAGAGAGGTGACAAGAAGAGCAGCCTCGCAGAGCCTGTGGACTGTTTTAAGGTCTTCAGTTTTTTTCTCTCAGCGAATGAGGAGCCACTGGAGCTGTGAGAGACTCGAGGGTGGGTGGAGGGTGGTGGGAGAACAAGGAGGGGTTCCAAACAGGGAGATCAGTTACGGGAACCCACACAGTAGGGCTCCTACCAGAGAACTGGCGACGGAGGGTGTGAAGAGAGGTCAGCTCCAAGTATATTTTGACAGTGGAACCAACAGGACGATTTCCTAAAAATTGTTGTATAGGATGTGAGAGAAAGGAAAACCAAGGACGACTCCACAGTTCTTACCTAAACAACTAAAAGGACAAAGGTGCCATCAGTCGAGTTAGGGACAATTGTGTGAGGGACAGTTTTGTGGTAGAAAACCGGGAGCTCAGTCTCGGACGTGTCAAAACCTGAGATCTTTAGACATCAAACTGGAGATTTGAGTAGACAACTGCATAGATGAATCTGGCATTTGACAAGAGATCCGGGTTGGAGATGAAACTAGATGAGGTCCCACAGGGAGGGTATATTCTTTGAAAACAACCCTCTGACCCTCAGCCAAACCCTGAATCTTTCCGGGCCTTAGTTTCCCTAGCAGTCAGATGGCACTAATCACCCCGACCATGCCAGGGATGGTGGCAAAACCTGACCGAGCCTATTCTGAGGTCGTGGGCACCACAGAGTTAGGTGGGGTTATTATTGACAGCACAGGCACCCTGCTTATAAAGGCTTCTATTTAAAAGAAGGAAGCGCTAGCCTCATTAAATGGAGATATGAGACCTATTATTTTGAGTGTAAGTATTATACGTGTAAATAGCTTAGAATAGTGCCTGGCCCATGGTGAGCACGCAGTATTAGTGGCTGTTACCATTAACCTCTTTTAAATAGGTTCCTCTGAATCAGGTCTCAAGGTATATATCTCTGCGCCCTCACCTTCTTTCCTGTTGCCTCAGTGTCAGCCCAACCCTTCTAATTTAGTTCTAGGTGGACACAAAGAGGAGCCTCTTCCTCCGTGGTAGCTTCAGAGGCTGAAACAGATACCAAGCGAGAAGCTGTATTTGCCTCATTCCCCTTCCTTTTAGCTGGAAGGACACCATCATCATCATCACTCTGTGCTAACTGAGCCCCTCGGAGGAATGAGAACCCTCACCTCCTGAGCCCCAAGCTGGCTCCAGAGCTGAGACCAAGAGTCTGAGTCTGACCTTCTATCGTCCTCCTCCCTTTCCTCACCCGCTCCCTTCCTCTAGGGAAGAACTCACCCTCCTCCCAGTCTTGCACAGGCCGACGAGCCTTTGCCTTGGCAGTCTGCATCATCTGTTCTTTCTTTTGTTCCAGGTCCAAATACGAGGAAGACAGGAGGTGAGTGAGTCTGTGTGGCTGAATCAAGGTGGGAAGGAGTGGGGTTGAGCTACTGGGCGTTGCATCTCTGCCAATCATAGGGGAGTCCCTAGCTTCAGAGGATCGCCGTCTGTCCAAGTTTAGTTTCCAGATGTCTGTGTAACCACCAGGAGGTCACGAGGCCCAGGCCCTGATACTCGGGGATCACTGCCTGGGACGTGGGTCTGCTCCTCAGTGTGAAGACACCAAGTTGCCGGCACTCCCATTCCTGGCCTCCTCTTCTCCACCCACATTAGCCCTGTGTCTGCCTCCCCACTTCTTTCTCGTAAACCACCGAAAGAAGGAGCAGTGATAGAATCAGCCTGTGTTAGCAGCACCTGCAGAGGGGAGCTAGGGTACAACACATTTCCTCTGTTGGCACTTTTTTTTTTCCCCTGAAGCCTATATACATGTCTCTTTGTTTCTCAGTAGCCAGTGTTAAAGTGAGTATGCATTCCTTGAGCATACACGCACTCAATAAGGGAGAGAAGATGGGGTTAGAAGGCTGTTTCAGAGAAGACAAAAGCCAGGGCCGAAACATTTGCTTCATTGAATCCACAAAGTGGATAATCTGTCTACCGAATTGAGAGGCAAATACAGTTTTAAACACAGAGCTCTGGACAGTTTCATCTGTGGCAGTTGGAAGCTACTTGACAGATCATTTCCATCTCTTTTTCTCCTTGTACTTGGGATGGGTGGTGGCAAAGGCAGCTTACCTGGACTTGCAGGGGCCGGCTGGCGTTTCTCCGCATCCCTTTGCCACCCCACCCCTGTGTATATGCCTGAGGACATTAGCTGTGGGCCTCAACTGTCGTCGCCCACAGCTTAGTTGCTTATGTTTTGGTGAACTGACGCGTCCTCCCACTGGCCACTGTCCCCTCGTTAGGAAGCGGTCTGCGTAGGAAAACAATGCGATTTCTTCTGGGAGTCATGCCAGCCAAGGCTTTTCTCCAGCTTCTGCCTGCTGTCCCACCTGAATATTCTGGGCCTCCCTCTGAATGCCCTGGCCCTTCGCCACCCCGCTGGGTGGTGGTGAGGAGCTTGTGTGAAGCAGAGTCCCAGCCCTTCCACCTGCCGGCGCTTTCCGATTCACCGCCCCCATTCCTCTTTTACAGCGCCCCCATGGACTTTGCCCTCAATACCTACATGAGCCACGCGGGCATCCGTCTTCGAGAAGCACGACCTTCCAACACGGCGGAAAAGGCCCAGTCCGCTCCTGACAAGGACAAGTGGCTGCCCTTCTTCCCGAAGACCAAGAAGGTGACAGAGCTCCCCTAGAAAGAATCATCTCTTGGCACGGTTCCTGCGCCGAGGCAGACCGGGAGAGTCATTGAGAATCCCCAAACTAGAGCAGCCCTCTCCCTCCCTCCAGTCCCAGACCAGAAGCAGATGTGCTAGATCAGATACAAGCATGAGTCTGCTTTCCGGTTGCTTGTTTAGGGCTAGTCATAGAGGCAGTAGCATGGTGGCCAGTGGCCCAGTCTGGGTACTGGGACCTTCTCCAAACCCTGGTGTCTCTTATCTCAGCAGAGCAGCAATGCCAAGAAAGAAAAGGATGCCTTGGAGGACAAGAAGCGAAACCCCATCCTCAAGTACATCGGGAAGCCCAAAAGCTCCTCCCAGAGCAGTGAGTATTTGGGGAGCAAAGCCTTGGACAGGGACCTCGGCCCCTTCACAGGCCAGCATGTTGGCAGAGGGCCTTCCTGTGCTTCTGGCAGCCAAAGGCCCAAACAAACTCTGAGGTCGCAGCTTCCTCTCGGTGCTACTGCGTTCTCCCCTTGCCACACCCAGTGACGGCTCCTGAGGTACAGGGAACTGCTTCAGAGCCAAGGAGGCCAAGCCAGTCCCTGGGTCTAGGAACTCAGAGGCAGTTGTAGATACTGAACAGCCGTGCAGAGGAGTATCTCCCCCTTGGCAAGTCAAGGGCCCTGTTGACAGTCAATGCCTCCTTCACCTTCATCCATGGACTTGTCTGTCCTCCTGAGGGCCTGTGTGTTGGGAGCAATTATGGGCCTTTGATGGAGGGTTTCAATTAAGCAGAACTAGGTGGAAAGGGAGCAGGTTTGGGACCCAGAGGCTCCCCTCATGCCATCAGTAATCCAGACCTCCATGGATCACCGATCTCTTCCCAATTGTGTGTCATCTGTCTGGACATTGCTGCTGGCCCTCCCAGTCATTATCTTAACACCCCAGTGTTAGTCTTGGGAACCTGGGAAGGGCCATGGCATGGGCCTCCTGCCTTTCCTGAAACTGCTGCCTTGGGGGAAGGGGAGAGGAGGGGACTCTACTAGATCAGCCCTGATTTTTGCCACTACCTTTCATTTTCCAGCTTGATGTAATTTTTATTTTGACTCTTGAAACATTAATTTGACTTTTCATGGTTTACTTTTGTTTTTGTTTGTTTTCTTTTAGCATTTCATATTCCCTTGTCCCCTGTGGAAGGTAAAAGGACCATTTTCTTTGGGTTTTTCTTTGCATTAGCATTGAGTTTCCATTTCCCAAGTCCTGTCTGCCCTTCTTCCCCTCTCCTTCATCGCCTCCTGTCCTGGCTCTCTTTCCTCCCTCCCTTTCCTCACTCCATTACTCTTGTATGTTCCTCCATGCTGCTAAAGCTCCCCATGACACAAACGCCTGCTCAGGGATGCCTACCCAGGGGCTTCTGCCCTCACGCTGGGTGCAGGACTCTGCCCGCCTAAGGCAGGGCGGGAGGGGCCGGGGCACTGCCCCCCGCCACCGTGCAGCTCCTCCTGGCAATGCTGGCAGAGGCCAGCTTCTAGGCCCTCCAAGACTGGTCCACGGCCTGCGGCCTTTCTCTCATTCTGTCAGCTCTCTGTGAATGTGGCTCCAAAAGGCCAGGGCTCTATGTAAATGAGGGAAACCCTCGCATGTTGAAATGTCCCGTACAAGTTCCTCAGATTTTTGTTTTCTATTGAAATAATAATAAAATCCTCAGTTTTGAATGTTATATGGGGTTGTTTTTAGTACCTAATGGGTCTTCAGCAGTTTTGCCTTGGGGTATTTTCATTTCTATCATCTCCTTTGTTTAAGTCCTTCACTGTAGCACCTTCATCTCCTGACTCTTACCTTTGCCAGCACAGCGTCACTGCAACAGTTAAAGAGAATGACCCTAACGTATGTATGTTAGAGGCCTAATATGTTCTAGAATCTATGTATCAAAAATATATACATATATAACAGACATTAACCCAGAGGAGCTTAGAACCTAGAACTGGGCAGGTTCATTTCCCATCAGTGAGGTCCATATGGATACGATTAAAGTGATTAATATTTTCTAGGTTCTGTAGTAAATCAAGGGGAGAGGTAGCAGTGAGATGCAATCAGGAAATTAATCTGTTGCTAGAATTCACTTAATATAAAGTGACAATTAAAAATAGTGATTTTCAAAATTATTTTTAAAGTTAAATTCCTAGACTTGTTATGCTATTTTAAACAATGTAAGTAAAGAAATATTAGGGAGAAAAAAGTCTATTAAACAATGGAAAAAATAAAAGAATGGCCTTGAAACCCAGGCCCTTAGTTTTTAACACATACTTCCTTCCATCCACCCTGCCCGAGGCAGGCATGAGGCAAGCAGCAGGCCTGAGACCGAGCAGCCCTGCCCAAGCTGCTTGCTTTGTGTCAGCCTGAGAGGGAACAGGGACACCCAGGGTAGGGTTGCTGATCCCAAGAGAGGATAAGGATGCTGGGTATTCACCATCTCTTTGAGTCATATCTTTCTATTGTCATTTCATGGTTTGATTTGATGTTCTCAAGTTCCCAGGACATCAGACAAGTCTGTATGCGTATCTAAAGACCAAACACCCACCAAAGCTAGAAAGCCTCAGTATTGAGAACCTTGCTGTTTAGGATCATCAGCTATTGCCCCTGTTTATTAGTGAAAGTATCTGATTGTTAGTGACATATAATTCACTTTTATTTAGTTTCATTGTTATTCAGAGAATGGAGGAAGGGAGAGCAAAGGTTACTGATGAAAACCTTGCCCTTTTCAAAAACACGTTCCTTTCTGCGTGTCTTTTTCCCCTGTTACTCTGGGTTATTCAGTTATACCAAATCTCAGGGCCACACCTGTTCCTTGTCACAGCTAGGGTGTAACTATATCCCAAGAACTGGGCCTTTTCCAAGTGGCCCATGGGAGAGGGAACAATGGGCTCTGCCCGGAGGCATTCTATTATAGGACGTTCCCAGGCTCCCACGTCATCACCCAGCCAGGGGTGCTCCGGGCTGTGGCAGCACAGCTGACCCTCCCTGGCTGCTGCAGTTGCCCCAGGGCCCAGATGCACATTCAGTCTGGGACAGGCAGATCTCTAATCTCCAAAATGGGAGTGATGATAACAGCCCCTACTCCTAACACATGTACACAGCCACCTATTCTGCAGTTTTAGAAAAACATTACCTGCCTAAAGGATATGAAATTGTGAGCTTTGAAGAGACCAGCTAAATGCTTTTCTGTTTCCTCTGGCTTGGAAATTTTCTTACGAATCTCAAGTTTAGAATACACAGGGAGATTTATAAGTTTGTCTATGTCGATGTCAGAATCTCTGGGTAGTGTGGTTAGGACCAGGGCCTGGCACCCGGGGCTGTTTGTCTTGCCTTCCCCATCCCATTATCCTTCCTATTGGTCCGGGCAGAGCAGCATCTTTAGCCCAACTCCTGTTCTGACATCCTGGACCTGGAGCTGAGCTAATCGACTTTGAAGATAGGAGCCACGGAGCCCCTGGGCCTGAGCTTTCTTCTCCAGGGTCTCCGCATGGCATCACCTACGCCTTTTTACTAAACTCTTACCTGCCCTCTCTGCTTTGAACAAGAACAGCTCTCTTTCGTCTTAGCTTTGAAAAGCATCTGGAATTTGAATGCCAGAGAGTGACATCTCTCCTCTGTTCCTCCTAAGAACCCCCTCACTGTTAACGGAGGGTCTGATTCTTTAATGATGGAGAGGAAGAGGTGGGGGTGAGGGCAGAAAGAACAGAAAGGAGAGTCAAGGAAAACCAGAAACAGTGAACTCTAAAAGTAGTATAAATTTGAAAAGTGCTTGGTAAATTTGGCAACCCAAATTATACCAAGGTTGATGTGTTTTTGGTCTTCCTGGCTAATTTTTTTTAACACGTATATGGCTCTTGGGAATAACCTAGTAACGATTCTCAAGCATGAGAATCACTGTAATAAAGAGCGGGAGAGGCAAAAGAAATATCCATAGCAAATGCACTTTCACACCCTCTCGTTTTGCATCTGAGGAAAGAGTAGCCCCCAGGAAGGTGGAGGGACTGCCCGTGCCACGCCCCACAGTAGAAGAGCCAGGGCTCATATCACGTCTCCTGACCCTCAGCCCCATGCTGTTCTCATCCATGCTTGCTCATCGCTGTCTTCTGGGCTGGAGGGGAGCGAGGGCCCCGAGAAGTCACCCCTGAACAGAAGGCAGAGTATCTTTCATTATCTTGTTTCTGCTTCCAGTCAAACCAGGCAACGTGAGGAACATCATTCAGCACTTTGAGAACAACCAGCAGTACGATGCCCCGGAACCTGGGACGCAGCGACTCTCAACGGGAAGCTTTCCCGAGGACCTGCTGGAGAGCGACAGGTAGCAGTGGCTGGATGGGGCCTGCTGGCTGCCCAGGGAGGGGAGCGTGGGCAGGGTTCAGGGCTAAGGTTCAGCGCCAGCTACTTTACCCCCGACTAGACTGTACGGCTCCCACTCTAGAGCTCTCTCCCTCTCCCCCAACCTTCCCGCCTGGGTATGTTCAGAAGAAGACATACTATGTGTTGGTGATCAGAGGCCAGCGGGAGAGAGAGCAGGGCCCCTGACCTTCCAGTCCAAGAACCACATGCCTTTAAAATTTCCTTTGGGTTCACCCCCTGGCCACTCCGTAGCCTCCACCCCAAGAATGAGCTAGATTATGTTATAAAGCAGCTAGTCAGGAAACCCTAAATGACAAGGCTAGAGAAGAGTACAGAGTGGGGCGAAGGGAAATCCTGGGCAATAGGGAAGTCAGGCTAAAGACAGTCTGTGGCGCCCGTGAAGAAGAGAGCTAGAGATGAGGTTCTGCTGGCTGCTTTAAAGGCAGACGGTGTAACTTGGGCATCAGATGTACATCTCAGCGAAGAAATAGAAAGGTCATTGATTCAAAACAAACTGCTCTTCTTTCAAGAAGAAAACGGGGAATGGAGGCTGTGACGTTGCTCACATTCTCCATCTTGGGCCGGATTCTAAGAAGAACCCTTCTCTGGTGGTGACATGTACTCTTAGACTTGCTCTTGACTGTGGCATGACAGCCATCAAGTCACGTCTAAAATTCTGCAGCCAGCACTTAAAGTGAAAACTGCCTGTAGTCAGAAACATCCTTGCAGATTCCTTAAGTCACACTTGAGGTACAGTAAATGTGGTCTTGTGTATACAAAAATAGTTCTTGTGTACACTGCCGAGCTGGACTAAAGGCAGACCCAAAGGCAAGTCAGCATGTAACAGCCTGATTGGTCAAACCATTTTACCCCTGAAATAACTAATTACCAAACTGTAAGTCAAACGTTCCTGCTTGTATGCAGGGTTACTCCTTTCTGTTTATACTAAGCCTTTATAAGCTTAATACTTATTAAAAGATTTTGCCATAGTGAGAAATAACAAAGATTTAGGCAAGATAAAGGTTAGATTTGTGCTGGGGTCAGAGGTTGAGTTCTAATATTATTGAATAAATTAAATATACAAATTATATGATTGCTGGGGTAGGTGTGATCTTACAGATGTATCAAATGTACAATTATAAGATATACTGTCAACATTTTGAGGAAATATTTGAGACTATTTGTACACGTATTCTTCAAGTTGTTAGGTAAATTTGCCCTGAGACATTCACTGGGATTCTAAATCTACTCTCAGCAGAAGCCTTTGGGTTTGATGGTTATGAGTTCACTGGCAATCTTAGAAGAAATGGCATCGGCAGCACGGTGGGTCAGAGGTTGTCGTAGAAACTAAACAGGTATAAGAAGCCCCCAATTCTAGACAGCAATAGTCTAGGAATTTTTGGCCAGAGGTGGGTTGTATGCCTCACTTCTTGGTGGGATCATTACTCACTTCTGGGTACTTGAAAGAAGCCCCAGGAACCTCATTGCATGAGGTTTGTTGTGGTGCTAAAGTGACCCATTGTGGGGCACTGGTGAAAGTGTTTTGAGTTAGTCTGTGTTGGAATTGTTCTGTCAGACTTCAAGGGGTGAGTTCAGTAGGGCATCAGCTGGCAGTGTGGTTTCTAACCCTGCAGGCGAACCCCCAGGACCTGGGCAGGGGAGCGGCATTTGGGTCCTCTGGCAGTTCAGAGAGACTTGATGAATGGAGACCAAGCCATTTGGCTCCTTCTCTGCAGCAACCTGCTGTGCTATTAAGACCTCTCCAGACTCTCTAGGCCTTCTGTGGTCCTAGAGGCAGAGCAGGATGTAGATTAGTAATAATGTCAGCAAGGAACTAGCCCAGCAGGGCCGTGGGGGGAGGCACCATCCTGGGGCAGCTAGGGGTCAGAGATGCCAGCTGTCACAGGGCTGAGGCACTGCAGGACTCGAAAAAGAGCAACACCCAGCCGTCAGCATCTCGTCAAGCCCCACAGACACTCAGGGGCCAAGCATGGTAGGCCAGGGAGCAGGTCCTGCCCATCAGTAAACAGGCCCCTGTAAGCACCCTTCCAAGCTGGGCTGCTCCCGAGAGGGGACTGGAAGCCTAGGAAGGGTGCTGTCCGGATAAGAATGGAAGAAATCCACAGTCCACATCACAGCTGGAGGGGTGGGAATTCAACAGCAGATAGAATTTTCTGACAGGCAGTGTGGAGAATACTAAAAGAGTGTGTGAAGATGGTGCTTTCACTTCCCTCTTAAAAGATCTTGTAAAAGGAGAGATCCGCCTCAAGCAGAGTCCAGGGTGGGAGCCGACCTGTTCCAAAGCAGAGGGCCCGATGAGCTGGCCACGAGATGGCCAGGGGCGGGGAAGGTGGAACCTTGTTGTCCCTGATGAGGGACTTTGGTGTCCACAGCTTTCCTGACGGGCACTTGGGGTCTTTGGCATCCAGACACCCCACAAGTCTGATTCAGTTAGTCCCAGATTTCACCTTCCTGTTGGGATCCCTTCCTGCCCAGTCACAAGGAAGTTGAGAGGCTCTGTCCATCCAGCTGGGCCGGGGAAAGGAAGGATTTTGTAGCAGAAGTGGTTTGTCACTGAGCAGCGTCTGCCACCGGGAGTTGGGACCCTTTGGGTCTGGTGTTTGGGGTGGAAGCCTGCAGCGCTGAGGCACCCCTGAGATGGGGCAGCAGGTCAAAGCTGGCCAGATATAAGACGCCAAGGTCTTTCGCCCTCTCCATCCAGTTCTCGCTCAGAGATTCGCCTGGGCCGCTCTGAGAGCCTGAAGGGCCGGGAGGAGATGAAGCGGTCCCGGAAGGCAGAGAACGTGCCCCGTTCTCGCAGCGACGTGGACATGGACGCGGCCGCAGAGGCCGCCCGCCTCCACCAGTCAGCCTCGTCCTCCGCCTCCAGCCTCTCCACCAGGTGGGCGGGGCTCAGGGGCTCAGCCCGCTGATATCTTGGGGGCCGGGCAGGAGCAGAGGGTTGCTGAGAGTTGACATTCTCTCCACAGGTCTCTTGAGAACCCAACTCCTCCCTTCACCCCCAAAATGGGCCGCAGGTGAGTGATGGGTGCCGTAGCGCCTCTGTTAGGTGTCCGTGTCCCAGCCATGCTCAGCTGCCCCCGCTCCCCTTCCAGGGGCCGGTTGGTGGTGCAGCTCCTCTTTGTGGCCTGCTGGCTTCCCATGGGCCCCGGGCGGTGGGCAGGAGGCGGAGGGACGAACCCCGTGTTTGAGTTTTTCCTCCGTGTGACGCTGAGCTGCCTGTTTTCCCCCAGGAGCATTGAGTCCCCCAGCTTGGGGTTCTGCACAGATGCCCTCCTCCCCAACCTCCTAGAAGATGATCTGGGCCAGCTGTCTGACCTGGAGCCAGAGCCCGACGCCCAAAACTGGCAGCATACAGTGGGCAAGGATGTGGTGGCTGGGCTAAGCCAGAGGGAGATTGACCGACAGGAGGTCATCAATGGTGAGACTCAGGCGGGAACAGGTGCAGAGCGCCTCAGGCGCAGATGGTGGTAGAGAAAATAGTGGGGCGCCTGGGGGCGAGAGCGGCCACGTTGTGGTTCCTGTAAGGGCCACCTCAGTTCTGGCCCCTGGGGAGAGAGAAGTTGACACACCATCTGAAACCAGCACCAAAGGTGGTTTGGAGGTCCCAGTAGTGATGAGATCCTTGCTGACGGGTCTTCCTGCTGTCTTTCTGCCCCTTCCCGTCACTACCCCCGCTCAGAGCTGTTTGTGACAGAGGCTTCCCACCTGCGCACACTCCGGGTGCTGGACCTGATCTTCTACCAGCGGATGAAGAAGGAGGGCCTGCTGCCCCGGGAGGAGCTGGTGCGGCTCTTCCCCAACCTGCCCGAGCTCGTCGAGATCCACAGTGAGGAGCCCACCCCGCCCGCCCCCTTCCCTGGCCAGCCTTCAGGTTTCTGCCCCAGCTCTGCCCGCATGCCAGGACCCCCCGAGCAGATAGCCGCCAGCAGTCCTCTTTGGCGAGAGAACCTGATATGCAGCCTGAACATCAACATTCCAGTCCCCCCACAAGCGAAATGACTGGAGACCCTGCCCCACGGCCCTGCCCTCAGATCCCTCTTCTCTCGTCATGAAGGGCCTGGCCATGCGGCCCAACCCCAGGCACTTCTGTCTTTTCTCCTTGCCCCAGATTCCTGGTGTGAAGCCATGAGGAAGCTCCGGGAGGAGGGCCCCATCATCAGAGAAGTCAGTGACCTCATGCTGGCTCGGGTATGGCTGCCCAGGCCTGGAGGAGGCGGCAGAGGAGGTGGGGGGGAGCGGTCCCAGGCAGGGGTGTGAGGCCGGGGCCGTGTGGTGTCCCTTCTGCCTCTCAGTTCGATGGCCCCGCCCGGGAGGAGCTGCAGCAGGTGGCCGCGCAGTTCTGCTCCTATCAGTCCATCGCCCTGGAGCTGATCAAGACCAGGCAGCGCAAGGAGAGCCGGTTCCAGCTCTTCATGCAGGTACGCTCGGCCTCCCCTCGTCGCCACCGAGAGCAGCCAGTTCAGTCGTAGCTCACTAAGGCTGAGGGGGACAGTTAACCGGGTTCACCCACAATCTCCCGGACTCCCCTCCCGGCCCCCAGCTCCAGGCGCTTGGCCTCTTCTCTCTACAGGGGAGGGTAAACGGCAACTTTCTGCTCCATCCACACCCTCCCCAACGCCCCCTCTTCAGAAACACTGACACATACTCGCTCTCAAGACGGAGACACTGGACTGGCCATCAGAAGGCCCCGCTCACCTACCAGTGCCTGTATTTACTTAGATGGATCTCAGTTTCCTTGTCTATAAAGTGGGAATACTACCTGCTTTATGTGGCTTATTTGACCACATCCCCTTCGGCTCCGTGTCCTGAGCTCACAGCCAGCTCATAATCCAGGCTGACGTCTTCCTCTGTTCCTCCTTCTGTCTAGGAGGCTGAGAGCCACCCTCAGTGCCGGCGGCTGCAGCTTAGAGACCTCATCATCTCTGAGATGCAGCGGCTCACCAAGTACCCACTGCTGCTGGAGAGCATCATCAAGCACACGGAGGGTAGGGCTCACAGAAGGCTGGCGCTGGGAGGCAGCCGCCCGCAGCTCAGACCCTGGCTCTAGCACTGACTTGCTTCGTGTCCTTAGCAGGTCACTTGACCTCTCTGGCCTTCAGGGTCTTCATCCTTGTGTTGTTACGGTCAGTCTCAAAGAAGGTAACGATTGTAAATGTGCTTTGGCAAAACTAAGGTGCTCAGCAGCAGGAGGGGGTAAGGGCTGCCGCTGGCCTGTGTGGGGCCTCTGTGCAGATCAGAGGGAAGCATCTGAGTGACACAGGTTAGCGCACAGAGGGCACCTTGGCTCCTCTGAGGATCGTGGTCCCATGCCAGAGGCTGTGGCTGGATTTTAGCCCTGTTGATCCCCCTGCTGGACGTCTCTGTGCGATGCACAAAAGATACAGCCATGCGTGCTTACTCCACAGGAGTAGGGGACCATGCTGAATAGGGGGGTCTAACCCCAGGTTGTCACTGTCCCTGGGATCCCGAGCAGCTCTCACCACCCTCAAGTTTGGGATGTTGGCGTCAGCGTGTAGAAGTGGGAAGAACCACAACCTGATTTGAACAGGTGTTCCTAGAGGGAGACACCATCACTGTCATCACCCGCAGTCCCTGTCTCCGTTCCTGTCCTCCACACCTGTACAGTGGCTGTGGTCTAGGCAGGAATTCCCAAGGGCTATCAGTGTCTTCAGAGCCGTGGTCTGAAACCCGAGGACCCTCAGTATAAGTCATCCTTACGATTGAGGTCCAAGTTAGGCAAGGGTGGCGTGTCTACACCCATCCCTGCTGGTTGGCGACTGGCCAGTGGCTGTTGGTAGCCAGGCACTCTCGGGCTCTGACAGACTTCTCAGGCAGGAGCCCTCACCACCTCCTCTCTGCGCCATGGGTAGGTGGCACCTCTGAGCACGAGAAACTCTGCCGGGCCCGGGATCAGTGCCGGGAAATTCTCAAGTACGTGAATGAAGCAGTGAAGCAGACAGAGAACCAGCACCGTCTAGAGGGCTACCAGAAACGCCTGGACACCACCTCCCTGGAGAGGGCCAGCAACCCCCTGGCAGCGGAGTTCAAGGTAGGAGGCTGAGGCTGCAGCGTCGTCAGCCCCACATGTGCTCCGGTCAGGACCTGGAGAAGGTGGAGGGGAGGAGACCTGGGCCTGTCTGTGATAGGATGGCGCGATGGGGGCCCTGGAATACACACAGCCCCGGTTACCATTGTCACCCCATCCCGAGATAGACAAGGGCAGACAGCCCTACCATAAAGGCTAGATGTTTGAACTCAGTCTGGGAGAGCAGGGGATGGGAGTAAACTCAAGGTAAAGGTGAAGGTCATTTGGGAGAACATAAAGCTGAGGGAAAGGGCAGGTAAAGCAGAGTGACCCTAGGAGAGTACACAGCATGTAGTAGGGGATAGAGAGACCCCTGCCATAACCATCGGCATATCCCCCAGCACAGCACGTAGCACGTGACTTTGTAGTTGCCTTTTTACTTGTCTGCATCCCCCACAGGAGTGTGAGGGCAAGGACTACTCTTGTTCACCACTGATGCCCAGCACCTTAGCACAGTGCCTAGGTTTTCAGATACTTGTTGAATAAATGGTGTCTCCTTAACAGAGTCTGGATCTTACAACCAGAAAGATGATCCATGAGGGGCCCCTGACCTGGAGGATCAGCAAGGATAAGACCTTGGGTAAGTGCCAGGGGACTGGGGCCAAGAGGGAATCTAGGGCACTGCCCCTGGGCTCTTCCCTCTCTGGATCATAAGCCCTGTACCCGGTGCTCTAAAGGGATGGTAAGGAGGCAGCTTGAAACACGACTGGGGATGAGAGCTCAGGGCTCCTTAAGCACAGCATGGGGAGGAAGGACCAAAAACAAAGCAGTCAGAGGTCACCAGACTCCAGGGCTTCCTAGATCCTGGAGATGACTATCCAAGAGCCTCTGGTACCCCATGTGTTAATGGGGGACGAGTGGGCAACAGAGAACACCTCACCAACACCACACCCCTCCAGACCTCCACGTGCTGCTGCTGGAGGACCTCCTCGTGCTGCTGCAGAAACAGGATGAGAAGCTGCTGCTGAAGTGCCACAGCAAGACAGCCGTGGGCTCCTCGGACAGCAAGCAGACCTTCAGCCCGGTGCTCAAGCTCAATGCCGTGCTCGTCCGCTCCGTGGCCACAGGTACCCGTGAGGAGACAGTCCCAGCCGGCCCACACCCCGGGGCCATGAGCCCTGTTACTCGTGTCCAGCGAGCACTGGGTGATGCGGGGCCGATCTGGGGCTGTACAGAGCTTATCAGCCCTCCTGTGTGCCTTTCCTCCTAGCCCTGACTCATTGAAGCAGGAGGATGTGGTCCAGCGTGGGGTACGGTGATGGGTAGGATGGGGACCACGATGAGGGAGGACAGCGTGGTTCAGGCAGGATGGGATGTGGGCGCTGGGGATGAGGTAGCAGGATTGGGCAGAGAAAAGCAGGACAACCCTTCCTGCTGCAAAAGTGACGGGCAGAGCTCGCTTGCAGAAGACGGACAAACCCACAGTCCAGAGCCTGGTCCAGTGCTCAGAGCATTTCAGTGAGAAGCAGAGTGTGTACAAGAAGGGCTCTGGAGCAAGAGCCAGGCAACCAAATTCTCTGGGCTCGCTTTCTTCATCTATAACATGGGGGGTGTCTCTTGGAGGGGGGTGTAAAGGGAGGATGGGTATGATGTAGTTTTATAAACCTTAAGCTCCGTACACCCCTCAGCCTTCGCTGTTTGGAAAGCGAGAGGTAATGGGGGTGGCTGTGAAGATGGCATTAGGGGACCCAGAATTGCCTCTGTCCTCTTTGTAAGCGAGCCCCAAGTGGTTCTGAGGACCCAGGTCCGTCTGGTGCTGCATTCCTCAGCTGGTTGAGGGTGAGGACTTCAAGTCCACACTCTGTCGCCTTGGCTCAGGCTGCAGTCATGCCTCTGCCACCCCCAATGCAGACCCTTCTGCCTTCTCTCTCTCACACAGATAAACGGGCCTTCTTCATTATCTGTACCTCCGAGCTGGGCCCACCCCAGATCTACGAGCTGGTGGCATTGACGTCATCAGACAAGAACACGTGAGGATTGCCTGATGGGGGGGGCGGTCCCACGTAACTGCCGTCCCCTTGGGACCAGGGTGGTGTATGAGGATGTGGACAGGGAGGCCAGGGCTGCACCCCAGAGCATTCACAGGACGGGGCCTTGAGGGGAAGTGGGAGATAAGACAGGAGTAGAGAGGTTTACGGTGTCACCGCCCCTGACCCCATGAGCAGGCCTGCCCTAGGGAGGAGGAGTCCCCAGCAGTCTTCCAGCCTTTCTGAGGCTGCTTTCCTTTCTCTGGCCCCCCTCCTTTCCCCTGGGGTTTTTCTTCCCTTCCCTCATCAAGCATTGCAAATGCCCACATTCTTCAAAGGCGTTTGCCTCCGGGACCCTCATCCCCACCCAGGGCATTCTCTCACCCGTATTCCCGACAGTGGCCAGCCAGAGGCAGCGTGGCACTGTGGGAGGAGATAGGTTGAGTCAGGCAGTTTCTCAGGCTCCAGGTTTTCATCTGCGAAATGTGGATAATGCTACCTCTTGAGAGTTATTTTGAGAGAAAGAAGAGATATAGAGGGACTTCCCTGGTGGCGCAGTGGTTAAGAATCCGCCTGCCAATGCAGGGGACACAGGTTCGAGCCCTGGTCCGGGAAGATCCCACATGCCGCGGAGCAACTAAGCCCGCGAGCCACAACTACTGAAGCCCGTGCGCCTAGAGCCCGCGAGCCACAACTACTGAAGCCCGTGCGCCTAGAGCCCGCGAGCCACAACTACTGAAGCCTGTGCGCCTAGAGCCCGTGCTCCGCAACAAGAGAAGCTGCTGCAATGAGAAGTCCGCACACCACAACGAAGAGTAGCCCCCGCTCGCCGCAACCAGAGAAAACCCACGCACAGCAACTAAGACCCAACACAGCCAAAAATTAATTAATTTTAAAAAGAGAGAGATATAGAATGCTTAGCACAACGAGTAACAGAGAGAGGGTGTTCAGTAATTGGTAGCTGCGAGTAATGTAACCCAATGTGAGCAGCCAGTCGGGACTGCAGGGAAGGGGGGACCCCGCTGGGCAGAGGGGGTCCTCAGAGCAGGGCCTGGCGAAGGGCTTCGCAGCTCTGGCGCAGGGGGTCGGTAAGGGGAGAGGCTGTGTGCCTCGGTCCTGTTCTCACCACCAGTCCTGTCTGTTCCCGCTGAGCAACAGATGGATGGAGCTCTTAGAAGAGGCCGTGCGGAATGCCACCAGGCACCCTGGAGCCGCCCCAAAGCCCGTCCACCCGCCGCCCTCAGGCCCCCAGGAGCCAGCCCACCAGAGCCCCACGCCCAGCAGGTGCTTAGCCCTCCAGGCCCCTTCACCATCCCCACTCCAGGCCACTTGTTTGCTGCTTCTAAGCCCTTCACCCCCGGGGATGGGCAGCCTCAGTGGCAGACGACAGCGGGCAGGTGGCGGAAGGTACCCTCACATCTCTGCCTTCCGCGCCCGTCTGCTCTCCCCCTGCAGCCCTCCACTCGGCTGTAGTAGAGACTGTGCCTGAAGTGGGGTCGGGGGGTATAAAATCGTGACCAGGAGAAGCTTGGCCGACACCCACCCTCCCCTCCAGTTTGCCAGCCAGACGGCAGGTGCCGGAGTCTAAACCCCTCCCTCCTTGGGCCCTGCTCCTTCATTGCCCATCCCAACTCAGGAGGCCAGAGTGGAATTTCATGACACGGCCACCTCCTCCTGTCTGGCAGAGAGCCAGAATTCCCAGCAGGCGATCGTCTCTCACCCTTGGCTGTTTCTTCCCTCAGGGTAGGACTGGATGACTCCGAGGTGTTCCGTAGTGAGCCAGAGCCTGAGACAGTACCTGGAGGTAAGTCCCCTGAGCTGTCTTTGTGGGAGCCCAACCCCGTCCATTTTCTGTAGGCACAGTAGGGAGGTGGTCAGGTGTGCCTGTGGGGGTGACGGGAGAGGGCTGTCGGGGCCAGAGGTGTGAGGTTTTGATAAGAGTAGAGAAGAAACAGAGTGAGCAAGGAAGAGTCTGGAAGAGGAAAGAGAACAGGCTGAAGCGAATGTGGACCGGGTCACTTGCACAGAGCTCTCAGCCTGGGCTCTCTGGGTGCCATGTATCGAGCAGGGGAAGAAAAGAGGGGCGGTCAGGCCCGGGGGTGCCTAACGGAGAGCAGAATGCACTCAGATCTGCAGGCACCGGAGTCTTGTGGGGGCAGGGGTAGGGAGCCCAAAGGGCTGAAGATACAGTCACCGGGATGGGATTGGCAGGGGCAAGAGGGTCTCAGACAGAATTCTCGTTGAGTTTTTATGTGAAATAACTTAGGGTCTCATGTTTAGAGAGAAATCTCCCCAGTGGGTTCCCTGGCTGGGTCCCTTTTCTGTTTCCTTCTGCTTAGAATGCTTCTCCTAACTCCCGCACCCCCTTCAAGTCTTTGTGCAGGTGTCAGCTTTGCACCAATATACCTTCTCTGACCACTCCGTTTAATACCAGCATTCCTGACCTCCCACACCCTGCGCTATGTTTTCTTCTTTCCTGTAGCACTTCTCGAATTTATTTAGACAATTTACTTACTTATTTTATTTTTCTCTATGTCCGTCCACTAGAATTTAAGTTCCATAGGGCAGGGATCTCTGTTTTATTTACTGATGTATGCCAAGAGCCTGGGACAGTGCCTGGCCATAGTAGGTGCTCAGTAAACATTGTGGAATCAGCCAATGTTCCCAGCCCCTTGAACCCAAAGCTGGGCCTGGGATCAACCCATACGTGCCTTCCCTCTTTCCCTGTCTTACACTGTCCTCCCATCCAAAACAGGCACTGGGCCCCAGCAGAGGGTCAAAGGGAAGCACCCGGTCCTGCTAGAGGGCCCCGAGCCAGAGGGCAGCATAGAAGAAGAGGAGCTGGGTACCCTGCCTCACCCTTCTGCCTCCCTGGATGGAGAGAACAGGGGCAGCAGGACAAGGGACCCCATCCTCCTGCCCCTCCCAGGCCCTCTGTTCATGGAAGGACTTGCCGATGCAGCCCTGGAGGACGGTGAGTGCCTCATGGCCCCAACCGTCAGCCCCCGGTGCCCCAGTAGCATGGCCATTGTGAACGCCATGGCAGACACCCCACTCTCTTACCTGCTCAAAGGCTCTCCCTGTCGTGTTTGAGGAGAGATGGATGCAGAGAGACAATTGTCATTTCTGTCCACCCCCCACCCAGCTGGTTGGCCAGAGTCCCCCAGCTCCACCCTGTGACTGAAGCAGTTTCACCAAGATGGCTGTGGGAGAGGGGAGCAGTGGCCCTCCTGCCACCTCTGCACCCTCCCCCGACTGGCGAGGTGTGTAGTCCTGTTTCCAGGAAGCCATCGCGCTGTTTCCCCTCCAGTGGAGAACCTGCGGCACCTGATCCTGTGGAGCCTGCTGCCAGGTCACCCCGTGGACCCACAGGCTTCCGGGGAGCCCGAGGACGACCTGACACCTACACCTTCCGTCATCAGCATCACTTCTCACCCCTGGGACCCAGGCTCCCCAGGGCGAGCTCCCACTGGGGGTGAAGGGGACAGTGCCCGGCTCTCAGGGCCAGAGCGGGGCCAGCAGGAGGACATGGCTGTCTGTCCTCTGGAACACCTGCCCCCAAGGACCAGAAATTCTGGGATCTGGGACTCTCCTGAGCTGGACAGGAATCCAGAGGAAGAAGCTTCGAGCACAGAGGCAACAGGAAGTTACAAAGTTGTGAGGAAAGGTAAAATAAACGGGGGTGGCCACTGGGGAGACACATGCCCAGTTTTGCTAGGGTAGTGCTGAGTCTTCCAGATGGTTGCTTCCTTCCCCGCCTCTGTCCTGCAGACCATGTGTGCAGAGGCTCGCCCACATCCTGGGGGAAGGAGACGTGTTGCTATCATGCAAAGGCTTTGGGGTTGGACAGCTGAGGTGCAAAGTCCTAGCTCCGTCACTTAGTACCCACGTGACCTTAGGCAAAAATCTGAATCACCTCTGGCCTTCATTCTACAATATAAGTATATTACTACTGCCTGGCACAAATCAACTGTCAATAAAAGTTTCTGCTAGCGTTTTTCACTGCTCTTCCAGTTCTAAGGAAAAGTGGGGCTCTTCTCAGGAGCCTCATTCCCAGAAAGACAAGGGCAGGTGCTTGCAGCCGGTCACTCCAGATAGCGGTGAAGGAATTGGCGTGTAGGATGGAGGTGGCAGCGGGACTAGATGTGGAGCCAAGACTAGGGGCTGAGGACAAGGCTGGGGAGACGTGTGGAGGGTGTGGAGCTGTGGTGAATGAGCAGGGACGTAGGGAGGGCGCCCGGCTGCTTGTGGAATGCCGTGGACAGTAAGACACGAAAAGCCAAGACTGGCTGGGATGGAGGCTCAGGGCAGGTTTGTCTGGCCAGAGCTTGGGGGAGGGAGGGAAGAGTAAGCTGAAGAGAGGGCAGCCTGGTCTGAGGAGTGCAGCAGGAAAGATGAACCGAAGCGCGGGATGCCCTCGAGGGGTTGAGGTTGGGGCGGGGTTCCATGTTAGTGCTAGGGGGTCTCCTTTCCTCCCCTAGTGCCCAGCTCTGCCTCCTTTTCCAGGAGCATTTTTCTTTCCATCTGCCCAAGGTGTGTGCTCTCTCCTGGGTTTCTGGGACCTGACCTCCCTTCTCTCTCCTCTGGTGAATTGGTGGAGCGGCTCTCTCTAGCTCCCTGGGGTATAATCATGTGTGATCTTGTGTTCACTTTGTTCTTCCCTTTTTCTCCACCCCCACTCCCTCCCCCCTTCCTTCTCCCTCTCCTTCCTACTCTCTCTCCCTTCCCTCTCCTTCTCTCTCAGTCTCTACTCTCCCTGGTGGTGGTGTCGGTGCAGCTGAGGTGGCAGGCAGCAAAGTTGTCCCTGCACTACCAGAGAGTGGCCAGTCAGAGCCTGAGCCACCCGAAGTGGAAGGCGGAGCACAGGCTACGGGTAATGAACTTCTCCCCGGAGCCAGAGACAGGCCAGGGCTAGAATGCGGGCCCACGGGCAGAACTGGGCTTCAGGTGTTAGACCCTTGCCTGCAGTCACGTGGCCACACGCCTCCGTACATACTCCCTGAACTGTCTGCAGTGGGTGAGGAGTAGGACGTGGGCCTGAAGACGGGAGAATAGACCCTGTGCCAGCCCCTCGCCGAGAGCTGCACAGGCCCCATTCAAAGCAGTAGGGTTAAGCAGCTCTGCTTAGTCACGCAAGGGGGCGGGGAAGCCTGGCCCAGTGTCCTTAGCCTGACATTCTGAGCCACCTCTCCCCGACACTAGTCACCATCCAGTGTCACTGTGGGAAAGGGCTTACGTGGCCTTCCAGGCTCCTGGGCACTTACCTATGCTTACTGCCCTGTCAGTAAGCCTTACGTCCTTCTCTGTCTGTCCCCGACCCCATCTGATGGGTTGAGGTACCTCGAGGATCGTGAAGTAGATGGCAGTTGGGGCAGGGCACCGTGTCGAAGTTCAGCAGCAGAGCCTGAGATGGGGCAGAGTGAAGGAGGCTACCGCCCGCTCTTTTTCAAAAGTGCCTAAAACCAGCCCACGCCCTCTTTACCCTTCCTTCAGGGAATGGGAGCCACTCCCGTTTCCCAGAAGAAACACAACCACCCTGCCCCTTCTCCCTTAACTTCCACCACTAAGCATCTCCCCTGCTCTGGGCCAAGCTGAGCAAAGTCGCCATCTCGAAGGCTCTCTGGAGGGGAAGGGCTTTTGGGAGACTGGTAGGCAGCCCGAGGCCAGCCTACTCCGAGCTCGCCGGCAGGATGGCTTCCCTGGCCCCGTCAGCCGGCCTGGGGAACACCAGGGGAGCGGAAGATGGCTTAGACTTCCTCTCTGTTTGCCTCCTAATCTCTTTGTCTTGCTGGGGACAGGGAACTGCTTTTACGTGAGCATGCCGGCAGGACCCCTGGACTCAAGCACTGACCCCTCACGGGCACGTGTGAGCCCCTCCCAGCCCGATGGCCTCCCTGCCTCGCAGACGGAGCCTCAGCCCGCGCTTCGGGAAGGCAATGGAGATCAAAGGCGCCCGGGCCGCTCTCCCCCGAGCCTGGCCCTCAGGGACGTGGGCGTGATCTTCCGTACCATCGAGCAGCTCACCGTCAAGCTCAACAGGCTCAAGGTAAGGGCCTGGGACCCTGGAGGCCTCAGTCCATTGCGCCAAGACCCATCACCCACGCGAGTGAGCTACACAGTGTGTCTCCATGGGAGCCCTAGATCCCGGCCTGGGCTCTACCCTCAGCCCACCCAGCCGCCCTCAAGCACAACCCATCCCCTGGACCCCACAGATAAGAGGGCATTGCCCCTTCCCCAGGGGCTCATGAACAGAGGGGCTTGAGAGCAGATGTCCCTCTACAACTCTTCCAGGACATGGAGCTGGCCCACAAAGAGCTGCTCAGGTCCCTCGGGGGAGAGTCGTCTGGTGGCACCACGCCCGTGGGCGGTTTCCACACAGAGGCAGCTAGATGGATAGACAGCTCCCTGTCCCCTCCAGCCAAGGAGCACCTGGCCTCTGACTCCAGGGACAGCCGGGAACTGGGGCCCTGCCCTGAGGACGGTGAGTGAAGTCCCCTGGGGTTGGGGCGGGGTGTGCAGGGAGAAGGCCTCCGGCTCCTGAGGAAGCACTGCCGTGCAGTGTCAGGACACGGAAGGGAGTTCTGAGAAGGGGCCTCGTCTCCCCCTGAGTACAGTTCATTCATTCATTCCCTCAGCTTCAGAAATAGGTCATTTTAGGGAAGGCCCACAGAAGCTCCCCTAAAACTGGGAAACTTACAACTGAACCCTCTTTTCCCTTGGGTTATGGAGATAACAAACCAGGGGGAGCCTCGTCTCCCATCTGAAACCTGTTCTTAATAAGTGGTTCAGAAGCAGATTGCATGGGCCAGGGCCACAGCTGTGTTTCAGCTCAGGAAGACAGACCCATACCTACCCGTGGGCTTTGGGGGCCAACAGAACAGAAGTGGGGCTCAGTAGGCAGCCCTTTCCCGGTCGCACAGGAAACTCTAGGGTTTCTGGAGGAGGAGAATGCCTTGTCACAGAAGGATGGCACTAAAGAGCTGCTCTCACAAGCCTGAGGACTTTGCAGGCGGAACACAGCGGGAGGGTCATCTCAGAGGCCAGCTCCTCACCGCCGTCCCCACATCCCTGCAGGTGCCAACACCCCGCTGGAAGACGGCCCGGCGGACGCAGCCACATCCCCAGGACTGTAGCTGCCCAAACCACCGAATCCTCCGCGTCCCCACTCCTCCTCTAGGGACCGGCCTGAGGCAGGGCACAGGGTGGGGAGACCCCAAACCTCCTCCCCGTGGTGGAGGCAGGCGGTTGAAGAGAGGCTCCAGCCAAGACCCGGGGGGGAGATGCGCATGTTGCTTGGTCTGCTCAGATTGGAGTCAAGTTTCAGTGTCTTTTCCCCTCCCTTCAGCCCAGCCCTTCAAGGCCTTGTGTCTCCTAAGCATGCTGACTGCATCTGAAAGGCCCCCCTCGTCCCACGTACGTGTGCGCGCCTGGATGTGTGGGTGCCCTCAGACAAGCCAGTGCGGGTGAAAGGAGGCGGCTCCAGTGTAAATGCACTTTCTTCCTCCCCTCCCTTCTCCACAGGACCCCCAGGCTGGGGTGGGTGTCTCCACCTCTCCTCTCTTTGTCACTTTGGTTTCCTATAAATATGTATGTATTGTATGTGCATCTTTGCTATTGTAAATAACTTCGACCTTTTTTGTTTCTGATCCTGGCGTGCCGAAGGCAGTTCCAGAGGGACTGCTAAGGGAAGAGGAGGTTCACTTGTATCTCTTTGTTAGCAGCCCAGCTCCAGGATCAGGGCCCAAAGGTGGAGCCAGCCCTGAGCGCCCCGGCCCCCCGTAGGCAAGAAGGCCTCCAGCTTCTGGCCCACCTGGCCGGAGAGCCTAGCCTCTGCAGCTCGGTGCTGGGCTACTCCCTCCCTCCTAGGACTTCTCATCTTCAGGGGAACTTCTTACCCAACCTGTGTCCACCCTTCCCCACCCTCTCCCTATAGAAAACCAGTGTATCAGGTACAGAGCTGAAAACTGGGCCCCGGGGAGGTGGGGGTAGGGGTTTGAATGCTGGAGTCCCTAAACTAACAACCTAGGACCATCCCCAGGGGCCACCACAGCCTTGGCCCCTATTACCACATCCACTCCACTCCCCACAGACTAATAGAATATACACACTGTGCTAGGTGTATATATACATATATATATATAAATATATATAATATATATAAAATACAGATATGGAAATGACTGTTTTGCTGTTAAAATAATGTATACTCTTTTATTTTCTTCCTTTCATGGTTAAGATTTTTTTTTAAGAAAAGTTAAATATTCTTCAACTGTGGTGGTGTGTGTGTGATTCTTGAAACTGCTGTGATCAAAGATACTGTGGTTGTTCCCTCTGAGACTGATTGGAATTGAATAGAGGGAACAGAAGGCAGCCCCAGACCCAGGCCTTGCCATATTCTCTCCCGAAGTTCCAGATGTGCACTTCACTGAACTTCAGACTAAGCGATACAGCCCCCACGGCCAGAACACGAAAAGACAGCGCACACGCGCACACACATGCACACACACACACGCACGCAGTGGCCCCAGAATCAAGAGCCCTCATGAGCTGCCCTCAGTGAGCTTCAGGACTTTGAAGGCAATACACAGGGGAGGGTCATGTCAGAGGCCTGGCCAGGTGCTGTCATTGGCCCTCCGCGCCCTCCCACAGGCTCCAACACCCCCTGGAAGCAGCTCGTCAGGCGTGGCCACACCCCCAGGACTGTAACCACTCAAACTGCCTCCTTTGCCATCACTGTGGGACTAAGCAACGAATTCTCTTTCCCCCCTAACTAATGTTTCCCTCCTAAACCCGACATGACGCTGAGCGCTGACCTTGGGAGCTTACAGTCTAGTTGGGCATCAGGATTAATACACGATCCGTTCTTGATGAAGGGTAGGGGTGAGGACAAGAACTGTACGGACCCACTGAAGCTTCAGAAGGCCTCGGGCAGGGGTAACGAGAGGCTAGCAGTTACTGGAGAGCACCTGCTACGCGCTCAGCGTTGGGAATTCAAAGAGCTGCTCCCTGCAGAAGCTCAGCCAGCCGCCAAGAGGCTGAGCAGCAGCGCAGGTGGTCAGAGGCAAAGAGAGGACCGGGAGGGCCACGGAGCCTCGCAGAGAGGCAGTGCTGGCGGGGAGAGCAGGGCTCTGTCCAGGCAACAGAAAGGGGTGTGGGGGCCGAGAGGATGTGACCAGAGGTGAAGAAGGGACGCTCCCCGAAGAGTGGATGTCAGCTCCCCAGAAGCCGGCCCTGGGCTCTTGGGGCACGGTCGGGTCATCTCAGCGGAGGCAGCACTGAGGGCTGAAGAGTCGGGGCCCCCAGCTCTCCTGACTCCTCTGGCCCCCGCACTGTCTGGGTGGCTCTGGTTTCAGGCGGCTGACAGCAGCAGGCAGTGTCATTAGGGTTCGTGTTTAGTGCTTGGACTTTGCTACGTAGATGACAGGAGACTCAGCACCCTCTCTAAAGCAGCCTGACAACTCTACGTTTTCATAAGCTGAGCCCTTGCCTCTCCTCCAAACCAGTCCAGACACGTGGGCCAGTTGGAGCAGCAGAAGGGGGAAGGGACCCAGGAGGGTGGCATGGTGGAGCCCGTGCTCCATCCCTCTGCCCCACCCGCTCTTCCTCTCAGCTTGTGCGTGTTGGTTACTATGCGAAGTCTTTCCCTTCTGCCTCTGAGACCAGAGGCACTGCAAACCCTCGTGTATCACCTGTCCTCCAGGGAACAGGGACGGGTGGTACGGGTAGTGACTCTGGTCTGGGCAAAGAAGAACTAGGTCCTGAGGAGGCAGGAGAGCAACACCCTGGTCGGCCACCACCAGAGGGGCTGAGATCACCCCCAGCAGAACCATAAAGCCACTCGGCCATTTCTGGCCATGTTAACGTGCTGTTAACAGGCGCAAAGTCCAAATATTCCCAGTAGTTCTGGGACAAAGTTTTCAGACAGCCTCAAGGAAAAAAGTACAGCAATAGACTTTGTTAATGATCTGAGCTCTCCCCTGGGAGGTCCAACCCACACGTGGAAAGGAGATGCTTCCGTGGCCCAGAATCTCTGGGAAGAAGGTGGGAGGGGACTAGGTGGAGGGAGCCACAGCCGCCTCTTTGTGCTTGGCTTTACTGACAGGGTCCCTTGGCAGCATCAGCTCTTGGATCGTGGTGTACGCAGGACATTGTGGGGAGAAGCAGTTTTTCTGAAGGAAGAAAAGGAAGGCTGATAGCTAACAAAAGCAATGAAGATTAATCACCTGGGAGAAAAACATTTCCTGAGACAGGGTGGGTTAGGGGCTGGGGGACATGGAGAAAAGGCAAAGGAGTGTGACTGCCTATCTCACAGCGAGAGAGATGAAGGCTGTGTTGTGATAAAAAGAATGAGGGAAACTACAGGCCTGTCTTGGAAATGGGGAGACAAGCTGCCTGCAGCAGCTGCAGTCCCTGGGGACTCACCGCCAGGGACAGCCACAGCAGCCCCACGGGGCCCTTGGACGCGCTCTTGGACTTGGAGAACTGTGCCTGGTACTGCACTGTGGTGAGGAAGGCCTCTAGCCCCACCTCCGTGATGCGGTTTCCTGGTGGAAGGAGCAGAAGACGTGGCCTCCGACACTGCCAACCTCCTTCTTGCCTACACCCTCACGGGACACCCTCTGCGACCCTCTTACTCCAAAACTAAGCCCCTGCTCCCCCAGCTCCCCAGCTCACTTACCTAGGACTAATTTCACTCCAACCCTACTTCTCTGACGCCTCCTTTGACCTCCCTCATCCCCACCCCAAAGCCCCGTGCCAGAGGGCCTTCACCATCATGATGCCCAACCACTGGGGAACCAGGTTCCGCTCCGTGGAGCCGGGGCAGGGGCACCCTTGTGACCGCATGGGGCCCAGCTAGCCTCGTGGCAGGAAGGCGGGGCGTGGGGGGGTTGGCAAACGTACGGAGAAGGTTGAGATGCAAAAGGACCTTGTTCCCAGGCATGAAAACTTTCCCATCTCGGTGCTCCACGGGCTCCAGGAGAGGGCTGACCATCTCACTAGTTTCCCCAACCAGCTGCTAAGGCAGAATACTGATTGCAGCAGAGGAGAGGGGAGCTGGTCAACAGGCCATTCATTCATTCATTCATTCATTCAACATACATATTTTGAGGGCCGGCTACAGTCCAGGTTTTGTCCCAGGTGCTGGGGAGACAAAGATAAATAAGCCCATACCCTCAAGAAGCAGCTTTGTGCAGGGGAGCCAGAGAGTGAGAGAGTAATGCAGTATGCTGTCCGAGCTGACAGAGGGAAGCTCAGTACTCGGGGGGCACGGAGGAGGCACAGCTAGCCGGTCTCGGCAGGTGTCCTGGAGGAGGTGGCCTGTGAGCTGACGTCTGAATAGTATGTGGTCCCTATCAGATGAAGATCAGTGGGGGAAGTGGCAGCAGGTGCAAAGGCATGAAATAGTGTGTTGGCATTCCCTAAGTTGGAATTCACTAAGTTAATTCCTAACAGGGAGAGAGAGCAATGAGGGCGATGGACTGGAGGGAGATGACACTAAAGGCAGAATGAGAGGAAAATGCAACAGTCCTGGGAAGAAACAGCAGCCTGGATCAAGCCTGGGGCAGGGACAGAAAACGCACTGAGAGGCAACCTTCGCCCGCTTTCTCCACCCGACTTTCCTCTTTTGTAAGATCTTGTCCTGGGTGCCAGAGTAGACTCCTAAAAGTGGAGGCGCTGTTCCCTGCCAAGGTAGGGAGGTCTTTTGATGACAGAACACAGGCATACCTCAGAGATATTGTGGGTTCTGGTCCTCTCACACCAGACAGCCGCAATAAAGCGAGTCACACAAATTCTTTTGGTTTCCCAGTACGTGTAAAAGTTATGTTTACACTATACTGCAGTCTAAGTGTGCAATAGCATTATGTCTAAAGAAACAGTGTATATACCTCAATTTTAAAATACTTAACTGCTAAAAAAATGCTAACCATCATCTGAGCCTTCGGGGAATCATAGTAGTAACATCAAAGATCACTGATCACAGATCACCATGACAAATATAATAATAATGAAAAAGCTTGAAATATTGAGAGAATTATCAAAATGTGACCCAGAGACACAACGTGAGCAAATGCTGTTGGAAAAAAATGGCACCAACGGACTTGCTCGACACAGGGTTGCCACAAACCTTCAGTTATAAAAAAGAAAAAAAAAAATCTGCAAAGCACAATACAACAAGGTACGCCTGTGTAAGGACAGATAGCCCTCGGGTTAGGGTTAGGGTTAGCTGACTCCACTGCGGAGGGGTGGGAGCTACGGAGTCAGCAGTCCAGGAAGGTTTCCGAAGCAAGGAACAAGTTGGTCCAAGTTTAAATAGAAAAGGGAGGCTCCAGGGGCAAAGGAGAGAGGGTCACAAGTAGCTGTGCACAGGGTGGGGGTAGTACCACGACTAGGAAAACACCCTGCCCTCCTGGGGATCTGCTGGCAGGGGCAAAGGAGAATGTGCTTTGTTCCCTGTGCAACTGTACAAGCAACCGTGGGCGTGGTGGTGAGGAACAAATGGCCTTTTGGGAAGCAGACTGAGTTGAGGCAGAGGATCAAAAGAGTGGGCTCCTAATAAGCAAGTAAAGGTAGAAGGGGAGAGGGCACTGAGCTCTGTTACCCGCTGCAAGCCCAGGTTGGATTAGGGAGTGGGGCAGGACTGAGGACACAATGTGAGTTGAAGTGGCTGCTGCCACAGTACAGGGCTGGAGACTCCATCCCAGGAAGGCTGGGGGACTGGACCCCAGGGACGTGTCCCCCACCCCGCTTCTCCTGCAGCCTACCTCCGACTCCAGGAGGATGCTGCGCTTCTCTTTGCTCCCAGTCTTGGTCCCTTTTCCCTTGCTTAGCTTCTGCTCAGGGATGGTTACCTCTGGAGTGGGAAGAGGAGCCAGAATGCACAGTGCAGACCTCTGATACCACTCAGTTTCCCCAAAGAGAATGGACTGGGGCGAGGAAGGGGACTCCTCAAACTTTGGGTTTGGGTACAACAGAAATAGAGCTGGAGGGGGGACCCCCAGCTAGGTAGGCGGGTTTCTTCTCTGAGGGCAGGGCCACAGGGGTCCAGCCCAGGAGAAACGGTGTGGAGTGCCGTGGATGGGGCCGGTTGGGGCTTCCGACATCATGGTGAGAAGACTAGCTCAGCGCAGGCCTCCCGCATCCCGCCCCGTGCTCCTCCTTCCTCCACACCAAGTGGGCGCCGCAGAGGGGTGCTAGCACTTACTCCCCTTGCCTGCCTTTGTGGAGTCTTCTTTCTTAGGGATTCCTTGTGTGGGTAACTGCCCAGACCCTGACTTCTCCTCTTTCTTCACCACTTCCTGTGGAGGACGTAAGAAGAGAGATGAGAGTCCTACCTCCCTGGCAGATGGGGAGCAGGTGTGGGAGGGACCAGAGGTGGACTTTCAAAGGCCTTCCTCCCTCTGCCCCACCCACAAATCAAGGAAGCTTCCTCCCCTGTTCCTCCAGCGCCCAGGGCTCCGCTGCCCACAGCACACCTACCCCGGACTTTTCCTTTTTCTTGCCCAGACCCTTAGGGGTCTTCGTTGTCTGCGTCTTGTCTTTCTCCACCATTGCAAAACTGCTGACCCCCATCAGCTGATTCTTCTCACGCTCTGTTTTGGAGTCCCCATGTCGAGAGGTGGAAGGCTGTGCTCACAAATGGGAGGGGATGGAGGAGAAAGAATCCGGCGCCCCTTCCCCAGTGAGGGGTGAGGGGAAGCCTCATGCCTGGGTGGCAGTCGGACTGGCAGCACTCCTACCCCAATCTCCCCGCCTAAATGCTAGCATAATTTGTTTGGGACCCTTCTGGGGCAGGTGCTGTTGGGAAGAAATGGCAGAGGGACCCAGGGATGAGCTGGGGGTGGGGGAAGGTGGCATTCAGACTCATACTGAGGGAGAAAATAGTAGCTGACATTTTTTTAACTAAGTGCCAGGCACTGTTCCAAGTGCGTTAGATGAATTAACTCATTTAATCCTGTCAACAATCCTATGAGCTAGGTACAGTTATCCCCATTTTACAGACGAGAAAACTGAGGCCCGAGAGGTTAAGTCACACGCCCAAGGTCCCAAGCTGTTTTGTGGAAGAGCCAGATTCCAAGTCCCTGCCGTCTAAATCTAGTCCTTTCTCTTAACCAATACACTCTACCGCCCGCGGAGTGGTTCTGCAGTAAGAACCCAAACGTTTGTTAGATCTGTGCAGAGGTCGGAGAGAAAAACGGTCGCGACACAGGGAGAGAGGATGGGTTAAGACTCGGCCAGCTGGCTGAAAAGCAGCCGACCTGGGAAGCGGTTCCAAGGGCTCGAGTCTCAGGCTCCGAGCGCTCCTCACCGATCGCGAGCGCTCCTGCGAACCTTTCTCCAGCAGGAGGCGCCGGCGCTCCACCACCTCGGTGTGCGTCAGCTCGAAGGGGCGCAGGACCTGGGGCGGGGCGGCACCTCGCGCTCAGCCGCCCGGGGAGCGGGAGGATGTGGGGGTGGCTCCCCGGCCCCGCCCAGCCCGCACACCCACCTCGGCCAGCTTCAGGGCGCCCTTGTCCTGGATGCGGTTGTGGGCCAGGGACAGCCAGAGCAGGGAGCGGTTGAACCGGAGGCCCTGCGGGGGCAGGGAGGGGCAGTGAGCCGGCTGGCCCCGGGCCGCCACAGCTCGAGCGTGGGCCCCTGCCGGCCTCGCACGCACGTCCGCGATGTAGCCCGCGCCCTCGTCACCGATGTGGTTGAAGCCCAGGTTGAGGGAGACCAGGGTCCGGTTGCAGCTGTGCAGCGTGGACAGAGCCTGGCCTAGGAGCTGCGCCCCGTGGTCGTCGATGTTGTTGTTCCTCAGAGACAAGTGCACGATCCTGGGCAGCAGGAGGGAGAACGCGGGTCACAGGAAGCACGGGGTCCTGGGCGTTCCCCGGAACCTCGGAAAACGGGGGCATGAGGAGGGCCATTCGGTCTGAGGGTGGAGAGGCAGGAATTGAGGGTCCTTGGGGAGGTGCTGGAGGGGCAAGGAAGCGTGGGAACTAAGGGTGACTTGGAATGGGGGGCAGGCCCGGAGAAAGGGGGTGAGGGAAAGGAGTCTCACGTGCTGTCCACTGCCATGAGCTTGTAATAGGACTGCTCCGGCAGCGGGTTCCCCTCCAGAGACACCTTCCTGAGGGTGGGGGGAGATCTGAGACCCAGGAGGCACCACTGAGGCCAGATGAGGGAAGGGGACAAAGAGGAAGGGTGGGGCTCTGGGAAGCAGCTTGGAAACAGAGGCAAAGGATGCACCCCCCAGCCCAACTCCTTGATACAGGAAATTATATGTGACAGTTCTCCAGACTAGAAATCCAGAAGTGTGCCATGTGAAGGGGCTACTCCCCAGAGTTAGTGAGCTGTGGTAAGGGGGCCTCTAAGATGACCCCAGTGATCCCCACTTCCTGGTATCCGTGCCCCAGTGTAATCCTCTCCCCTTGAGTGTGGCTGGACCTAGTGACTCACTTCTAATGAATGGCATATGGCAAAAGCCATGGGCTGTCACTTCGAATTTAGGTTACAAAAAGGCTGTGGCTTCCAACCCGGGTGCTCTCTGGCACCAGCTGCCAAGTGGTGAGGGCACCCAGATGACCTGTGGAAAGGCTCCCGAGTGGAGGCACTGTGGCCAATCAACTGCCACATAAGTGAGCCTGGCGGCAGATGCTCCAGCCCCAGTCAAGATGACTGCAGCCCCAGCCAACAGCCTTACTGCAACCTCACTGAGATGCTGAGCCAGAGGTGCCAGCTAACCTACACCTGGATTTATCTCACAGAAACTGTGAGATAATAAATGTTTGTTGTTTTAAGCCACTACGTTTTGAAGTAACTTGTTACACAGCAATAGGTACCCAATACATGACCCCTCCACAAGGCAGTGGCTTCTCCAACAGTACTGAGAAAATGGAGGTGTTTTTCCAAGTCACAAGAAAAAATGAAACTAATGGCTGGAAAATTCTCTATTAAAAAAAGTTTCTCTCGGGACTTCCCTGGTGGCACAGTGGTTAAGAATCTGCCTGCCAGTGCAAGGGACATGGGTTCAAGCCCTGGTCCGGGAAGGTCCCACATGCCACAGAGCAACTAAGCCCGTGTGCCACAACTACTGAGCCCGCATGTCACAACTACTGGAGCCCATGTGCCTAGAGCCCATGCTCTGCAACAAGAGAAGCCACAGCAATGAGAAGCCCGCGCGCAGCAATGAAGACCCAATGCAGCCAAAAATAAATTAATTAATAAAAAAAAAATGTTTCTCTCATGATATTTGCCCAACCTTTCAGCCTGGCTCATCTAGCATCTAAACTTGATTGCATTTATTTTTAATTATTTTTATCATGTTGATCTGACTTATTTTTACATATTAAGATGAATTCTATAGTTATTCTCCTGCTGGCTAAATTGTTTCTAATTCCCACGACAGAATACAATATGTGTTTTGTGGTGTTCAAGACAAATAGCACACAAGGACCTCCCGCTGAAGGAGACAAAATCCCTGCCCTCAAGAAGCATCCATCCCATCTACAGGAGGAAGACAAGTGAGGAGGCAAGCCAGTGACGGTGGGCTCTGTGAAGCAGGAGAAGTCAAGGGCACTGGGGGAGCTTCAACAAAGGGCAGCCAAATCAGCTGTGTCCTTTATACAGCAACCACTCCTGTAGTTATACTACTCCACACCTTGCTCTGGCTCCCTCCTATACAAGAATGCCCTTTCCCAGTTCCCTGCCTGGCTCCCTCCTATTCCTCCTTCAAGGCTCAGCTTAGCACCACCTCCTCCAGGCAGCCTTCCGTGTCTCTCATGAACCATTCTTCCACCACTACAGTCCCCACACTGCCCTGCAGTATCCACTCCTATGCCCTTCTCCCTCCCTCACTGGACTGCCAGTGTCTGTAGGATAAGAACCAGTCCCTAGTACAGTGTCAGACACCAGGCAGTGAGGAACCTCCAGGGAGAGAGTGGGTAGTGGTGGGACTGATGGAGAGGAGAGGGGATAAGGCCCCAAAGGTAGGCTCTTTAGGCACCAGAGCAGGCAGAAAAGGGGACCCCACTGCTTGTCAGATGGGAGCTTCAAAACCCAACAGACACTAGCAGCACCCTCTTTCCACAGGGATGCCAGCCCAGGCCACAGGAGCTGGAACTTGTCACCCACCTCCCCAAACTGCTCACTTCTGACCACCCATCCAGCCAGGCTACCCAGGTACCCTCCCCCTTGCCTATTCCCTTCTGCTGACCTGAGCGTGGATGAGCAGAGAGGCAGGAGGGCGATAAAGGTGGTCAGGGTCTTATCAGTCAGCCCCACCTTCCACAAGCTGGAGATAGCGGGAAGCACAGAAACGCAGCTGGAGCACCACCTCCTTCCCACCTTGTCCTCTCCAGCCACCCTGACACCCCAGCCACACCCCTCCTTATCACCTTCCCCACAGTCCCCAGGGCCTTCCGTGCCCCTTCAGTTCTTTCTCCCAGGCCACTGGTGGTCCGTCTCCAACACTGGCCTCCTGCCCCTCCCCCACCCCATGTCCCCTCACTTGATGGCCTGAAGCTGGCTGAGGGAGGTCAGACACTTAGAGAAGATACCCAGGATCCGCTCCTCAACCTTCCAACCTGCGGAAGGGAAAGGAGGACGGCGCCTCAGGCCCGGAGGGGTGCGGTGGTGGACGGCCGGTGAGAGAGACCGGGGGCTGACCTCACCGCGGATGTAGATTTCCTTCACGGACTTGTCCTCGGGCTCCAGCTCCACCTGGATGGTGGGCCGGAAGAACTCGTATTTGCTCTCCAGGCTGTTGAGGCTGCAGGACCCGGACAGCCGCTGTTCGTCTAGAAGGCAGGGGTGCGAGGAGCCGGGGAAGGAGGGAGGGGGCAGAGTCACCGCCCCGGGCCCCACGCCCCGGCCGGCCTACGGGAGCCGGAGAGGCCGGGACGGCTCCCACGGAGCCGCGGGATTGGAGGACTCCGCCAGACCCGCATCTGCGAGGGTTTGCAAAGGACGACGGAAGACCGCCCCCACCTCCCCACCCGCCCCCTTGAACCCACCCCGCTCGCTCACACACACATTTCCCTGCGTCCCCGCCATTCGGCCCACCGTGCGATGGGGGATGGACGCGGTAGCCCTGGCAGACACCCCGGGGTCTCCACTGTCACTCACCTACGGTGGGCTTTTCCGACGTAGAGGCGGAGGGGACGAAGGTCGGGTGCGGGCGGGGCCGGGTGACCACTTTGGGGAAGTCCGTGTAGCCCCACCGCGTGCAGAGCTCAGCGAAGTCCACCTCGAGGACGCCGGTGCCCTGGTACTCCTCTGTGGGGGCGGGGACGAGAGCGGGAGGGGAAGCGCAGCGCCGCGCCGCGCCCGCCGCCTGTAGCGCAAGGCTGCCAACAGAGGGCAGCAGAGACCAGAGGACGTCCCACCCAGCCTTGCGCCCCCGCCCGCCAGGGATCGGCGCAGTGCGCCGCGTTCCCACGCTCGTCCGCGCGGGGTTTCGGGCCTCTGGGCGGGCAGCGGCCCCTCCATCGAGGCAGACGTCCTCACGGCCATTTTTAACATGTAAGATGCGTTGTAGAGACCGACACTGAAAACACTTGAGAGGAAACAGTGGGAAATCAAGACCTGGGAGGAAGGGGACTAAAGGGCGTGGAATGTAGACAAATGAGGGCGCCTCTTTTATGTGCCGGCTCGTCCACCCACCCCGTGGGTCAAGGCCGCTTCCACTCCCGCTCTCCGCTCCCTGGGGGGCCTCCTCCTCCCCAGCCCAGCCTCCTCCCACGTTCCTTCCTTGCGGGGACTGCCCAGGGTCACACGGAGAAAGAAGGCCCAGGCCTGATGTGAGCAAAGGAAGGAAAGCAGAAGGACCTCTCCACCTCCCCCCGCTCCCACCCCCATCCCCACGCCCGCACTCGGGTAGACCGAGGCCCAGCACGGTGGTAGGCTTTTATTTATTTAGCAAACATTGACATAGCACTTACTCCTGTCCCACACTGTTCTAAATGCTTTGGAAATCTTAACTCATTCAAGAGTTTTATTAATTCAGACAGATGCCCACCACTTCCCATCCTGAGGGCTATGCAAACCTGAGGTGCCTGAGTCCCCAAAGACCCCTGCTCTTTCCTGCACCCGCATGGGCATCCCAACAAGAAGTGGGTTCCTTGAGACGGGAAGGGGTGTCCCTGGCAAAGGGGAGAAACCGGAGGCAGAAGGGTGGGCTTGGTGCCAGCCTGCTCTTCCAAGTGCAGGACAGCCTGGAGGCCCCACAGGCAGCGGGCGCTGCAGGGACTGTGCCCCCGACAGAACTCCTGCAGCCAACAGCAGGGAGCCTGCCCGGAGGGGGCAGGGGGACTGGGAGGACGTGTGCTCAGCACTGTGGGGCAAGATGCAGAGAGGTTTGAGGGTTCTCGTGGCAAAAGGGTGAGAGACACAGGCACCCAGACGTCAGGGGGGACACAGACACCCGAGAGACATTAGCTGAATGGGCGAGGCCGATGAGAGGAGGCACTGGGAGGCTAGGGGAGCCCTTTGTACAGCTGACTCCTGCACACTGCCTGCTTTCCTGGACTCTTCCCTCTGCTGGGAGAGCCCCTCAATCCTTCCTTGCTTCACTCACACCATCTTTCCCCAAACAGAGGTTCTCAAACTTTAACATCTTTCTGTAAGAATCAGTAGGAAAGCCTGTTAAAGCAGTTTGCTGGGCCCCATCCCCCCAAATTCTGATTCCATAGGCTGGGTAGAGTCTGTGAATTTGCATTTCTAACCAGCTCACAGATGATGCCAAAGATGGTCCAAGGAGAACCGCTGCTCTAGACCAGCACTGCCCGACAGAACATAATGGGACGATGGAAGTGTTCCACCTCCGGGCTGTAGCTAGCAGTGACCTAGTGGGCAGCACAGCTCTGAAAGGGCCTTGCTCCTGCTCTCCTCCCCTCCCACACTCACTATGACCTTGCCTCGTAGCTCCTTGAGAAATAGAAGCCACCAGATGCGATGTCCTCTCAATCTATCAACGTTCCTACAACTGCCTTCACTCGCTACCTCATTTGAGCCCTGCCACAACACACGATAGCGGCTGCTAAAGCCACTGTGACTGTGTGGCCCTGTCCTGTTATCACTCCCTTTCTCTCCGACCCCTCTGGCTCCCCCTGCCAGCTCCTTCTCCTCTAAGATCACTGAGGCTGGGTCCTGAGCTCTTTCCTGTCTCCGGTTCCACTCCCCCCTCCCCAGGGGAATCTCTTTCATTCCCGGGCTTAAATGCACCCAAACATCAGCAGTTCCCCAATTCACATCTCCAGCCCTGACATCTTCTCACCGCTCCACACGCTTCTGTGCAGCTGCTCAGCCGACATCACCCCTTGGAGATCTCTTATGTCCTCTTCCTTCAGGCCTGCCTGTCTCCATGAAAGGCACCTTAACCCACCCCGTGCCCAGTACAGAAACAGGGAATCATTCTTGCTACCTTCCCCACTTTCCACCCCATCCACTACTTCACCAACTCTTTTTCTACCTCGGAAGTACTTTTCCAAGGAGCCTAACCCATTTCCCTCACTACCCGAGTCCAACTACCACCATCCCTCACCTGGGCTATTGAAATACCTCGTAACTCAGCTCCCTGCCTTCATTCTCTCCCTCTGCCACTCCATTTTCCACACAGCAGCCAGAGTGGTGTAAGTGTGTGTGTATGTATGTGTGTGTGTGTGTGTGTATGTTTAATGTAACTAGGTTCATATCTGTAGGAGATTCTATCCTGTCTTGTCTCTCCTTCTGGAAAATGCTCTTTCTCCAGCTCCCATAGCTCCCTCCCCACCAGCCACCAGCACTGACAAGGAGATGGCACCTGACCAAGATCTGACAATCAGAGTCTTTTCCCACGTTGTTTTACCTTGAATCCAGAGACAGCAAGTTCCTGTCCCTCTTTGAAGGCAAAGCTGGTAGATTTGAATCAAGAAGCCTTCCAATCAATTCCCCTTTGTGGATAATTAATTTGGGTTGGGGTTCTATCACTTGCAACATAAAGAGCCACACTCATACGCGTACTTTTCCAATGGTTTTCTTTTCCTAGAGAATGTAAATTCCATTCCAGCTGGACTGTGTCCATCTCGTTCTCTTTCTATTGGACCTAGCCACAGAGCAGGCATCCAAAAAGTAATTGTTGAATAAATGAATGAATATCTATAAAACTAAACTCAAAGTCACCTCCTGGCAGCGCCCCTGTGTCTTCCCATCACTCCCTGGACCTTCTTCTCTGATACAAATTAGCACATCTTATTGTATTCGTCAGCATCCCAAACCAGAGTGTGGGTTCTTTAAGATCAAGTTAATTCAAACATCTGCCAAGCTGAGTTTCAGGAACTGTGCTGGGACTAAAACTGTGATTCATATCCCAGGATGGAGCAGGGCGCTTTGGGTGGGTGCACAATGTACTTTTGTTGAGTGAACGAGTGAATTTGCAGTTTATAAAATACTTTCTCACCATCAACTCTATTGTGCCTCCCAGTAATAGGCAGGGCAGGACTCCATACTACAGAGAAGAAACGTGCCTAATAACACGTGCACACCTCATAACGGTGACCACTTATAACACCCTTACCGTGTGCCAGGAGCTAGTTACATTCACATACTGAACTTCAGCTGGTGGAGCCCTTTTCCACACAGCGCTCCTCAGCGCCAAAAATTCTGTTATTATTTACTGGCTCGTGTGTCTCGCCCGCCATTGCCTGGCACAACGAAGACGCCCCATCCAATCTGGCTAACCCGAGCGACGAGTGGCTGGCGGGAGCGCGCCGAGCCGAAGCCTAGAGGCCTGATCCCCCAACCCCGCCACCAGCGTACCAGGGTTTTTGGGTTCCTCCTCCCCCACCGGCGGCAGGACGGTCGTCGGCTTCTCCTTGGCCCCGCGGTCCCCCTTCCTGGTCACTGCACCGGATGACTTCTGGATCCCGGGACGCGGGGCCCTGGGTGAGGCCACCGGTGGTGCGCTCGCCTCGCCCGACATGCTGGTGCCATCCGCAGCGACTCTGGGGACACTCACGGGAGCAAGGAGGCAGGACGGGATTCTGTGGGGCTCGCCCTGGAGGTGGCCGAATCAAGGGTCTCTATTCCGCGTCCACAGGCAGGACCCGCCTGCCGCGGCGTCGCCTCAGCGTCCCTCTCCAAGACAACCGCGCGAGGTGGGCGGGCCCAAGGGCAAGGGGCAACCACAGAGCGCATGCGAGGCCGACAGGGGGCACCACAGAGTCATCAGGGGGCGGGAGGAACCCGGAGGGCGGAGCCGCGGAACTAGGGCAGCCGAGAAGGGCGGGGCCAGGGCGGAGCCTGGGCAGCCCTCTGTCACAGGGGCAGGGGAGCCCTGGAGCCCTGGAGGGCCGGACCCCGCGGACCCTGTGCGAAGGGAGAAGGACCTGGGCGGAGCCGTGGCGGAGGGAGACGAATGGATACCGGACTGGACCGGAGTGGAGGGGGCTGGGCTAGAGCGAGACCAGGACGGAGAGGCAGGGCTAGGGGGCGGGCAAGGAGCTGTCCAAAGTCACCCGGGAAACGGAACCGGGGAAAGCCGGGATCCGACCCCGTGTATTAGAGATCGCGGCAGTCGGAGGAATCTAGGGAAGCAGAGTCCGGGTGGGGACAGATCCACTCTCTGGGGTCGGCCCTCCTACCCTGTAAGGAGAGGACTCCTGATGGAAAAGGCCCAGAGAGACCCACCGAGTTAGCGAGTTGCCGTGGCTCTGGGTTTGTAATCCCGACCCCATCTACGTAGCCTCCTGGAGGTCTGGGGACTTAGTTGATCCGCTAACGAGTAACGAGTTTAGGAGGCGGGTCACGCTTCCAAGAAACCTTGGATTCAAAGTCCTCAGGTAGCCTAGACCCTGCCGGGCCCCCATCAGAGTATACTCTCTCCCCTCTGCTTTCCTGGCTCCAGCCTCCCCGCTCCAGTCTGTTCCCCTCCCCCACCGCCACTCCCAGACCTTCCCACCTTTGAGCTTTTGTGCTGTTCCCCTGTAGAAACGCCACCCTTTGGGGAAGACTCTGACCTATGCAGTCTTTCAGCTCTCAGTGCACCAGTTTGCCCAGCCATCTTAGCACTTGCCAGCACTTACCACTGGTACTTTTAACTCACTCAGCCACTCAGCCTTTGGGGGAACATTTATTGAGTGCCTACCACGTGCCAAGGGGAGTCAATGTTGAACATAAACACAGGATTCCTGCTTTCAGGGAACTTAGAGTCTGGTGGGGGAGGCAGAGATTAATCAAATAATCACACTAAAAAGCAACACATTACAGAGGTGCCTGGCACCCTGTAGGCCTTCTGCAGGTAACTGGTGCATGAACACATCAGTAATCAGTGCTGTGAAAGAGAACACGGGGTGTGAAGGACAAGCAGGAGTTAACAGGTGAGTGGGGGAGGAAGAGCATTCCAGATGTGCCAAGCCCCCGTAGTAGGAAGACGTGTGGCTGATAGGAGGACGTAGAGGCCAGTGTGACTAGAGCAGAGTGGCAGGGAACACAGTTCAGAGTGAGGCTGAAGAGACAGGCAGGCCAGGCCAGCAAAGCCTTTAAGGCTTTGGACAATTTTGACTGTAGCCCAAGGGCCATGGGGCACCCACGGGAGACTTTCAGGCAGGGGTAACCTAACCAGCTTGTATTTTGAAGCAGTTGGTTGGCGGGAGTACCAAACGAATGCAGGGAGGCCAGTCAGGCTATTTCCAGAGTTCACTGGGTTTGGGCTGCCTCTCCACTATATAGTGAGTGCTCCAGGACGGGATCAGTGCCTGGTACCCCTCTGAAAACACGCATGCACGCACACACAGAGCCTAGCCCGGGAGTGCACAGAAAAGTTACCCAATATACACTTCTTACAGCAATCTGAAATCAGAGTTATCCAGCAACATTCAACCCACCAGTTTATGTATACAGGGCCCTGGGGGCCTTGGGGAGCAATGGGTTGGGGAAAAGGAACACAGGTTTCCTGCTGACCAGTGTTTCCCATGGTAGAACCTGGGAGCCAGGCTCCCATCTCCTCTCCATTCACTTCCTCTATTAAACATGTTCGTGTTCACGGCCGGCCAGTCCTCTCCCTGCTCCTGGCAGGGTACAGCGGGCTCTGTCCTCAGCCTTGAGCAGCAAAGAACCGGTGTGCTGACCTCTGCACACCATCTTGGCTCCTCAACGGTCCTGGCGCCAAAGTGGGGGTGACGGGGGATGCCGTACTGGAGGCAAGTCGTAGTGTCCAGGGATGTGGCTGTTCTTGGGTGAGTCATAGTGGCCAGGAGGCAGGCCCGGGGGCAGAGGGGGCTGGGAACCCACAGAGTCTCGGTCTGGAGACAGAGAGGGGAGGAGATGAGAAGGAGGTGGCTCCTCCCCTTCCCACCACTCTCCTGCCCTCTCCAGCCTCTTCTGCCCAAAGACGGATGCGTAGTGCCTGGCTATGGGCCAGCCTCCTCAGCTGCCAGGGAGGGAGGCCATCTCGACCTGCCCACCTCACAGGATAGGAAGACACTCCGTCACCTGCCTTGTTCCCAGCTTTTCTGGGTATCAAGTCTACAACTCAGGTGCTGTAAAACCACCATTTCAAATCCTCAGCCCTGTGAGGGAGGTACCGCCACCTACAGGCTCTAAGAGGCAGTGTGACTTCCCAAACATCATGCCTGGTTTGAGCCCAAGTCTGACCCCAAAGGCCTTGCTCTTGCTGCCACTTCATGCCAACTCTGCATTCTCGCCCTCTGTCCCTTCTCTTTTCCCACCTCCCTTGTCCCTGTTCTCTCTGCCCCAGTGGAGAAGGAAGACTCACCATGGGTCAGGGGGCTGGGCTGCTCATAGGTGCCACTGTCTCTCTCTGGCTGGGGGTGTCGCCGCCTCTGGCTGTCCCGGAGCTGAGAAGGCTGCCTGGGGGGAGACCCTGAGGGAGGGCCTTTCATCTCCATGTAGCTGCTCTCCCGGGGGCTCCCTAGCAGGCAGGGCAGGTCCCGTATGGTGGCGTAAGGGTTCTCACTGCTCAGGGAAGCCACGCTGGCCCCCAGACCCTCTTCAGAGATGGGCCCTAAAGATAGGGGAAAGAAGTCAGGCTCAGAGGAGGCACTGGCCCCTAAACCCCAGCGCAGCTCCCTCCCTCGCTCCCCCGCCCTGCCCTGCCCTGCCCTGCCCTCACCTTTACTGTAGAAGGGGCCAGGGCCATTCCTGTTGCTGTAGCTACAGCTGTAGCTTCGGTCCAGGCGGCTGCTACCTGAGGAGGAGAAAGCAACCTGCAATCAGGCCCCTGGTCCCCTGCCCAAGGTCCCACCTCCTCTAGAACTGAGGCCCAGAATCCCCTTCCACAGACACACGCACTCAGATGGAGCAGGACGCTGGGCTGTACACATCCACCCTCACCAGAGGCCTTGGCCCCCGGGCTCCTACCCCTGTCCAGAGGCCCTGGAGGGGGCTCCCGGCGGTGCTTCCAGTCAGCAGGCAGCGTGGCGTGGTTATCATGCCCAAGGGCTCCACCCGGCCGCTCAGGGGCCTGGAGGCTGGCAAAGAGCTGACTGCCTGGAACCTGGCAGGGGAGGGGTGGGACAGGGAGAGGCACGTGCCCGGCTGGAGCTTTCCGAGAACCGGGCTGTGCCCACAGGGCATCCACGGTGCATCCCCGCCCCCAACACTGACCTTGTTAGGGGGCGGGGGGTTAGGTGAGCACTGTGACAGGGTGTGGTAGCTGGGGTTGGAGTAGTAGTGACTGTAGCTCGGAGGGACATCTGCACAAACAGACACAGTTGCAGGGTGACCTGCCCGGTCAGAGACAAGCCTGGGCCCAAGACAGTCATTCTGTTCCAGGAGATCCATAATCAGCCTCTCTGGCCTCTCTGACTCTCTCCAACTCCCCGCTTCCCACCTACAAGGTCCAGGGAGGGATGCAGGAGCCCCGCACCCCATCTGCCCTGTACCTAAGAGCCAGCCACTCATGTGTGTCCCCGCCCCCGGGCCAGCTCACCTGGCATGACGTACTCAGAGCCGTCCAGTCGCCCGCTGCTGTAGGCCACTGCCAGGTGCTGGTGCTCCTTGCCTTTTTGCCAATGGCGGTAGCCAATGAACAGCGCCACCAGGGCCACCACCAGGGATCCCAGCACTGCAATGCCAATCACTGCCCCGAGTGAGTTATAGGCCACCGGAGAGGTAGGCGTCATGGTGAATGGCTCCTGGCTTCCTGTGTGGGATGGGGTGGTCACTCAGGACAGTGTCTTGGCCCTACTGGTGAGCTTGGGATGCATGCATGGGAGAGGCCCCAGTAGGGAGGCAGGGTGATACAAGGGTACCACCTAGCAGAGACCTGGGCATCTACCTGTGTCCTGGTTCCCTGGGGACAGTGCGGGGCGGGGTGGGGGTAGGGAGGGGGCTAGGTGAGAACTCACCAATCCTGCAGGGGGCACCACTGTGCCCTGGGGGACACACACAGGCCCCAGTCTCTGGGTGGCACCTCTCTCCAGGACCACACTGGCATGGTTGGGAACAATTGGTGCCGAACATCCCTGGAGAGCAGCCTGTTTAGAGAGCCGAGGAGGCAGGCGGGGATCAGAGGGGCCAGGGAACTGCAGTCCCCTCCTCAGGCTAGGGCTGACTTGGAGGCAGGGGCATGGAGTTCCCCTTCTGCTGGTACCTTCCAAGCAGAGATGTCCGGTCCGGCCTGGGGGGCAGAAACAACTCCCATGCTGGGGGTGGCAGGTCCCGCCATGGCGACACTGGCAGAGCTGGGCACAGTTGGCCCCCCAGTGTCCTAGAGGGCACGCTGCAGGAGACAAGGTTGGAGCCTGTCTGGCGGGCAGGGCCAGCCCCTCCTGAGTGAATTCTCAGCCCCCAGCATCGCTGACCTCTTCAGCTCAGCTTTGGTCTCCCCAGGGGCACCAAGGCTTTGAACCATATCTACACACTGATGAGTCACAAATGCTTGCCCACAGCCCTGTGTCTTGCCTGAACTCCAGACCCACGTGCCCAGCTGCCTGCTTACCTTCTGCACTTGCCTATCTGATAGACTTTCAAAATAACGTGACCAGGGCCAGACAACCAAAGGCTTCCAAACTATCCTATGTTGCTTAGCTCTGGACTTTTTTTTTTTTTTAACATAAGAGAGAAATAATTGTCTACACTATTCAAGGCATAATTTTTGTGTATCTGACACTAGCAAAAAATCTAATAGTAGTTACTGAATTCTATGGAAAAAGTCTTGTCCAAGATTACTTCCCTCTACCTTGCCCATCTTTTTCATGGTAACTGCTTCTCATTTCCCCTTTTTAAAATTTGTTTGACTCGGTTTTCTGGACTAATTTTTTCCATGATGTCCTTCTTATATTTATGTGGGAAAGAGGCCATGTATAAATAAATAAAAATAAATTGGCAATCCAAAAGAAAAAAAGAACATGTCCAAAACTGAGCTTATGATGTTCCCCACCCCCATACAAACACTGCTTTTCTCAGGCCTCCCATGCAGAAGGGCAGGGAATTTTTTTCCCTGATCTGTTCATTGCTGCATCCTGAGCACCTAGAACAATACCCAGCATGTAAGTGATGCCCAATAAATATTTGTTTATAGTGTTTATATAAATGGCTGAATCAAGGTGGGTTCAGAGGCTTTTATACCCAGGAGCAGGGGAACGGAAGCCTCTGGTCCTCAGCCCACCCCCTCAGCATGCACACATGCTCAGACACATGAGCCACCACATACGTTGGGAGCAGTCAGGTCCTGTCCAGCCAGCCATGCAGTAGCAGGTCCCATTCGAAGGGTGGCAGGAGGAGTGGTTAGCACACTTGCAGGGCACACAGCGTTTGCCGTAGCGGCCGGGCTGACAGGCTGGGGGAAAGGGGCTCGTGGTGACCAGGGGCAGGGGCCAACCCTCAGTCAGCCCGTGCCCCCACTCTCTCCCTCCCTCCTTCCCACTGCAGCAACCGGCCCAAAGATTGGAATCAGCACAAGAGACCAAGAGGGGTAGAGTGGGAGCTTCAGGCATCTGACACTGCACTGCACATTACTGCTGGCAGGCAGGGGGAGGGGAGGGAGCCTCACATCTCTGGCAGGAGGGGCCTCGGAATCCAGGTGCACACACACAATTGCCATTCTCAGGGATGCAGGTGCCCCCATTCTTGCAGGTGCAGGTGTTGCTACAGTTGGCTCCCCAGAAGCCCTCAGGGCAGGGCAGGTGGCAGCGGGTACCTGTGAGAGGGGTAGGATGAGCCTGGCCTGTGGCCCCCCTTCCATAGGGTTTCTTCTGAACACACGTCCTGTGGGATGCATCCCCCAACTCCACAGTAAGCCTGGGGCCTGGACACCCAGAACGCTCACCTGTCCAGCCAGCCTGGCACTGGCAGTGTCCGTGAACAGGGTCGCAGCCATCAGAATGGTCACAGTCACAGCGACTGGCACAGCCTTCACCAAACTGCCCCTTCTTGGAGAGGGAGTAGAGGGTAGGACAGGCCAGTCAGCTGGGGGGGTGCTGTGCCCTTCCCTCCCCCAGGAAGGCAGACGGTTGTGCACTTACCAGGCAGGGGAGCTGGCAGTGGGTCCCGTGCCACCCAGGGGTACAGGTACAGGCTCCAGTTTGGGGGCTGCAGGCTGCCTCATGGGCACACTGGCAGCTGGCATTGCAACCGAAGCCCCAGGTTCCAGGCGGACAGGGCACGGAGCAGTTACCATGCTGCCAACCTGGAAGAGGGGACTTGCAAGTAGGCATGGGGACCTGGCTCCCCTCCTGAGCAAGCACACACTGGGCATTGGCTCTGCCAGGCTCTGCACTATGAGCTGGGGCTGGGGGTGGGGATGCCCATGGCCGCATAGGAGACAAGCATAGAAACGGTTGGATGTTGGACAGAAGGCTGAAAGACCGCTGGGGATGCACCACCACCTTCTGGGTCTTGGTTGCCTCTTCTGCAAAATGAAGGGGGGTGGCAGCAAATCCAAATGCTTACAGAGGCCCCAACAGGTAACTAAATGAGTTCTCCAGATCATGTGTAAGACAATAGGGAGGAGTGGGGACTGGAGACTGGACTTTTGCTAAATATGATAGACAGCTAGTCAAACAAAACATATCTGCGTCCGAATCTAGCCTAAAGGTTGCCAACGTGGCACCCCTGGTAGATCTCCGAGGCCCTTCCTGGAGCTGCCATTCTGTGATTCTGTATGTCTGAGGATGAGGCATGTTCTGCAAAGAGGTACCTCTGGCCTGGGCCTTTAAGGACAATTGGGATTTTTGTGGTTGAAAAAAAACAAAGCGGATATTCCAGGAAGGAAGTAGCCTGGCTACTTTCCCAGCAGTCCAGCTGCTGACCAGTGCCTCCGCCCTTACCCTGCAGCCTCTCCCCTACTCTTGGCCTGCCCCTACCCTTGGACTCTCCCTTCTTCGCATGGCCCCGCCCCCAAATCCCCTTCCGGGAGACCCCAACCCATTACCTTCCTTGCAGACGCAGGCGCCGTCGATGGGCGAGCAGGCGATGGCATTTTCGCAGGAGCAGCGTGCGGAGCAGTTGACCCCATAGGTGTCAGGGGGACAGAGGCTAGCGCAGTGCGGGCCCTGAGAGCGGGCGGGAGCACCAGTGAGAGGAGCGGGCGGGCTCCTGGGCCTCTCCGGCACCTCCCTCGCGGCGGGGCGCGCCTCACCGTGTAGCCGGGCGCGCACCGGCAGAGGCCGCTGTCGGGCTGGCAGACGCCGCCGTGCAGGCAGAGGCAGTGCTCCTGGCAGCCGGGCCCGTGCGTGTCCTGCGGGCAGCTCTCGTTGCAGTGGAGGCCCGCCCAGCCCGGCAGGCAGGAGCACTCCCCGCTCATCGGGTGGCAGCTGCGGGCGGAGGCGAGGGCGCGGCGCGGTCTGAGCCCGGGTTCGCAGGTCGACTTCCCCGCCCCCTCCGCGCGGTGGGAGCCGAAAATCGCCGAATTGAGGGGGATATCGGGGAGGCTCGGTGCTGTTCCGAGAGCGGTCTCTCCCCGTCCCCGAGGCCCCTCCCCTTTCCCTTCTGTGACATCTGTCCCGCCCTAGGTCCTTTTTGTGACTCCGGTGGCTTCAGCACCGAAGGCCTCTCCCATTGGCCTCCAGACCCCTTGACCACAGTGCCCGCGGCCTACTTGAGACTGTGTTCCGGGTCGCAGGTGCAGGGCATCTGGCAGCTGAGGCCGTAGAGGCCGTCGGGGCAGAGACGTTCGGCGCAGCGGTCCCCAGTGAAGCCGTGTTCGCACAGACACGCGCCGTTGGCCGGGAAGCAGCGGGCGCCGGTGGCGCAGTCGCAAGTCTCAGCACAGTCCTGCCCGAAGCGGCCCACGGGGCACTCCTCACGGCACCTGGGCGCCTCGCGGGAGTGAGCCTGGGCACGCCGCCCGCCGCCGCCCCCGGCCCACCCCAGCCCACTCCCACCCCAGGCCAACACCACTCACCGGTCCCCTGTGTATCCCGGAGCGCAGTGACACTGCCCGGTGAACCGGTCGCAGAGGCCTCCGTTGTGACAGCGACATTCCTGGGAGCAGTTGGGTCCATAGGAGCCCTCGGGGCAGGGCAGGGAACAGATGGTGCCCTGTAGGGGTGAGAGGTCGACAGATCCCCAGGAGCCCAGCCCCCTCCCCATGGCCACAGGACTCATCAACACCCCTACACCCCAAACCCTCAAACCTCTCCAGGGCCCACACAGCCTACCCCCCTCACACACATCCTCCTGGGAGCCCTGTAGAGAACCGCCCACAGAATTCATACCCACAGGCCCTACCCTTCATACCATCCAGCCAGGTGGGCAGCTGCAGGAGCCCCGAGAGGCCTGGAAGACACCCCCGTTTTGGCAAGGAGGGGTGCTGGGGCAGGAGAAGCCAACACTGTCCTGTGAACAGGACACCTCGCAGCTGTTGGGCAGAGGGGGTGAGGTCAGTATGTAAACAAGCAGTACCTGCTTCCCCATTTGCCTCCAAGGGCTGGTCAACCACACACAGGCCCTCCCCAGGAGGAAGGCCCGACTCCAGGGCTCAGTGAGTCACACCCACCCTTCTTCGAGTCTCACCCCCCTTCCCTGTTGGGTACTGCAGGGATCAAGAAACAAACGTTTCCAGGACGGGAAATGGCAGGGACACCCAGCCCCATCAGGAGGGGTAGAGCGAAGAGCCATGGGTGGCGTGTCTGCTCTCCACGCACCCTCTGCTCCAGCTCTAGCTTTGCTCACGCTAGTCCCTCTGGGGGCAACACGTCCGCCTGCCATGGTTTTCTATCCTGAGGGCTCAACTCCAGAGCTCCTCCATGAAGCTAGATCTTTGATCTCCAGCTAGATGCACATTCTCCCTCCTGTGACTCCCCAGCTCTCCCTGCACCCTGCCTTGCAGTAGGGTTCTCTGCGTCCCTATCTCAGCCCCAATTTGGGACGTGCTTTCGCTCACACGCTAGTTCGTGTTATCTTCACAGCAACCCTTCTAGGTGGACAATACTGCTCCCATTTTACAGACCGGAAACAAACACGTGAAGAGTCAATGATTTGCTCAAGGTTGCTCAACCAGCGAGCAGCGAAGCTGGGACCAGGATCTGGGCCTCTTGACTCCATCCCTACGTTTGGGATGCTGAGTCCCCTTGTGTCCCCACGTATGCCCGTGCACCCTGTGTCTGCGATCCCGTTAGTGTGTGTTCCTCCCGTTACACACCTGGGCCCAGTTCTCTCTGGGGGGCAGAGGCAGGCTCCGGTCTGGGGGTCACAGGGTGCCCCATGGCACTGGCAGCTGAACTGGCAGGCAGGGCCGTAGCGGCCAGGGGAGCAGGGCCGAGAGCAGTGTGGAGGCTGCAGCCCAGAGGCACAGGAACATGCCCCACTCTTGGGGTCACAGGAGCTGCTGTTGCCGCAGTTGCAGGGCTTGTCACACTGTGGCCCCCAAACGCCCGGGGCACAAGCTGTGGGATGGGAGGGCGGAAGGGGGTCACCAGGGGTCTTGCCCCTCCCCAGCCTCCAGTTAGTCCCCGTCTCTGTGTCCTGGCCCCCACACATGCCCCCATGCCCGGCTTTGGCCCCTCCCCCTGTACCACACCTCCAGAAAAGGCTGCTGGCTGCAGTGGGACTCTGCTGGGTGATCGCCCTGGGGGCCTAAGCACCTGTGCCCTGGTAGGGAGGGTGTGCCCAAGGGTTCTGCATCCCTGTAGGCGCAAGGGGTCATGCCCTGCCGTCACCAGCCACTCACCACTGGAGCAGTCGTTGCCCCGCCAGTCTTGCACACATTGGCACTGATTGGGCGCCATGCAGCGGCCATGGACACACTCCTGAGCACAAAGCGCTGGGGCAGAGATGGGGTGGGGTGTGTGTGAGAAGATGCTTCCACCCCTGCCGTACCCACCTTTTATTCTCTGAAGCCTAACCCCAGCTTCCTCCCACACCAGGGACCCGGAGTTCGCCAAGCAGCATTTCTGCCTCTAAGATGCACAAAGACTGAGAGTAGAGCAACTCAGGTCAGAGCTTGTCAAGACCTCAGGATTCTGGACTCCCGAGCTCCTTTCTGTGAAATTCTGGAAGCACCTTGTTGGGAAATGGGCAGGCGGGGTTCCTCACGTAGGGACCAGACATGGATGCTGTCCAGAGAGAGGGTAGGGGTTGGGCTGGGGGCTCAGGCTGGGCAGGGGTCTCTGTAGGGGCTGGTGATGGTCCAAGGCTGAGAGAAGGGGAGAGGCAGACAGAGCGGGCTCTGCTCTGGGGGTTTCAGGGTGCTGGGGGCGGGGGACAGGAGAGACTGGACGGCGACCGGTCGAGACAGATAGCGACAGAGAGACAGGGACGGGAAGAGTCAGAGAGAGAGCCTGAGACACGGTGACAGAGAGATACAGGCAGCCCAGAGACAGAGATGCAGAGCCGGAGACTGCTGAGGGACATGGCGAGAGAGGGTGGGAGAGACGTAGGGCCAGCTAGAGACAGAGGTATGAAGTGGCAGCTTTGTCCCTAGAGACAACAGGGCGAGCGGAGGGCAGAGGAGTAGCCCCACCCTGGTGAGGGCAGGGAAGGACTAGGTGGCCTAGGCGCCACTCATTCCGCGGCCCCACCCAGGACTCACGGACACAGGCCCCGCTGCTCTCATAGAAGCCCCGGCAGCACTGCAGGCGCATTCGGTGCTCCATCTTCACCACCTGGCGGTACACGGTCCGGTAGACAACCCTGGGGGAGACCCAGAGGTGGCCCTCAGTCCTCCCTGCTGAGGCCCCGGCTTCCAACCTTCCACAGTGCGGCACTGGGGGAGGCCTGGGGCACTGCCCAACACTCTGAGCTGGGGTAGCAGAGAACATTCCCTCCTTGCCCTCCATCCGGCCACACACATGCCCACAATACACCACACCTGCACACCCCAAACACACATACCCCACACACAACATGCCTTGAGTGCCCTGAGGCCAGATGCTTCCTCTGAACTCTAAAGGTTCTGAGAAAAGAATGGGGGTACAGAGGGGCAAGGCCCGGGCCGAGGCAGCTCCTCTGGCATCCATCTGCCGATGGAGGGGGACGGGCACTCACGTGGGCCGGGGGCAGGTGTGCGGGCTCTCCCAGGGCCGGTCACAGGGCTCCGAGGGGAGCAGGCTGAAGGGGCGGGAGTGCGACTCCTTGGTTGTGGTGGTGAAGCTGCAAGACAGGGAACGGAGTGGGGGCCCAGGGCAGGGGGAGGCCTGAGCTGGCAGAGCGGAGCGGGGGCGTGAGGGCTTGGCCACAGTGGGGAATATTTAGGCTCGCTCCCTCGAGCCTAGGATGGACCCCCCCCCCCATCTGTCCTGCTTCAATCTGGAGGGATCCTCCCAGAGTTGGCATATTCCTGGGAATATTCCATTCCAGCCTTCCATTCCCTGCCGCCTCCTTCTCCCTATATGGGGAAATTGAGCTAGAACTGACTTCTGGGCCCAGCTGATGCAGATGGGTTGAAGCACTTCTGGCCAAACCTTGCCCTGGGACTTGTTGCCCAACCCTGTCCCCTTGGCTCTCCCTGGGCCAGCCCCTCTGCTTGCCCCATAGTGAATGGCTCCTACCCTGTGCTCTGTCCTGCAGCTAGCCTCGCACAGGGACCAAGGCAGGGGGATAAAGAAAGGACAGGGTCACAGCTGAGATGGAGACTGAGACAAGATCAAGATGGGGATGGAGTCAGAGGCATCCCATCTAGAGGAGCAGAGAGAGTAGAAGCAGAAATAAGAGGGAGGTGAGGGCTGGAGAAAGGGAAGGAAGCAAGGGAAGGAGCTGGGAAGAGGAGCCCCAGTGGGGAGAATGGGGAGCTGGGGGCTTGCAGCCCTCAAGGCACAGCAGGGGCCCTCTCTCACCTTTCCCAGAAGCTGCAGGTGTTGGGGTCCTTGGGGTTGAGGGTTCCAGCCAGCCCCAGGCCCAGGGCCAGGAGAAAGAGGGCCCGCAGAGGTGGTGACATTGCTGAGGCCTGTGACACGGCCAGGTGTGGAGCAGGTGAGGGGCACTGCAGCCACAAACCTGGAGGACCAAGTCTCTGCAGAGAACAAGCAGGGGTGGCAGAAGAGGTGAGGCTCTGGTCCTCTGGCCCATGCTTCCCAGGCTCCAGGTCTTATTCCTGACCAGGTGGAGCACTGCCATGCCTCTGAGACTTTCTCACACGGTTTCCTCTGTCTGGACGTCCTCCTCCCCATTCTTCACTTTAAGCACTCACCTTTCAAGGTCTAGCCCAAGTGTCACCCCTCTTTCCCTGCCCTGCTTCCCGATCCACACTGGCAGACTGCCCCCACCCATCCCTTCCAGGAACCCCAGCACCATTCACCCACACGCCACTGTTCTAGTGCCTGTTCCCTGACCATGACCTCTAGAGGCAGGGACCTGTGCCTGAATTCCCAATCCCCAGCACAGCCCCTACCCAGGGCACTTTGATATTATACCAAGGTGTGAAATTGGAGCCGATGAAGGGAAGTTATAAGGGAAGCCAACTTGGGCTCAGTTAGAGGAAGAACTTTCCAACGGTCAAAGCAGTTCTGTAATGGAATCAGCGACCTCGGATGGTGAGCTCCCCATCACTGGATGTAGGCAGGCAGAGGCCAAAACCACCCTGATGCTGTTAGGGGCTTCCTGCTTTATGGGGTGGGAGTAGGGCTAGGTCCAGGTGACCTTGAAGGAGGCCCCTCCCCACCACTGGTGCGCTGGCACGGCCCATACTGACTTCTGAGAGCCAATCATGACTTCTCTTCCCAACTCCTTGTTCAGTGCTGTCACAGTAGTAGCTTGAAACCAAGTACGGGGGTGGAAATCGGCACCATGGAAATCAGCAAACACCACAAATCAGGGCCACCCCCCCACCCATCCCCCCACCGAAGCCGGTTGCTAAAGCCTTGCCAGCATACCTCTGCACCCAGCTCTAGGTGCTATCACCCAGGGAGTCCCCAGCCTGGCCTCAGACTTAAGGAGAAGCCACCACCTCCCTGTGACCACCCACCAGCCATCTGGAAATGGGCTCCTCCCCTCTCCTCCACGCCTGGCCTCGCCCAGTGGGTGGGAAGCAGGTCAGGACCTCCGAGGAGTCAGTTCTCGCTCCTGAGCTCAGGAGCCGCGGAGGCCCTTGAGCACCCGCCGCCCCCCGCCCCGCCAGTTTCAGATTCTCTGTTAACTTGCCCCGGCTCCCTCCTCTACGCCTCCCTGAGGCGCCCACATCTGCTTATAATTTTCCCCGAGAAGAGAGAGAAAGGTCGTGGTAGCTGGCCCCTTACCCCCCTGAGTATCTCTGGAATGCCTGCCTCCGGGCCCCACCCCAGGCCCTCCACCCACACACTCCCAGGGTCCCCGCAGGCCGCTCTCAGCGCCCATCAGGGCAGCGCTCAGAGGGATACTCCCTAACCTCACCGCACCCCACTGCCGCGTCCTGCCCCACCAGTAAACCCTCCAGCCTGCTCCCCACCCTCTCAGCGGCTGGGCTGGCCCACCTCTCCTCCCCACGCTCCCTCCCACCCACCGCAAATTTCTACCCACTCCCCCACCCCCGCTCCTGCCTTGCAGAGCAGCAAGGCCTGCCCATGACTCTGGTTAGTGGCCCCATCACAGCTCCCCCAGGGCAGATCTCCACCTGTTGTCTTTTTTGTGTCCCTCCCATCCATCCTCAGTCCCCAGGTAACTCACCAGGCCTCTATGGCATCCTGGGGCCTGAGAAACTCAGGTGAGCCAGGGGCAGGGTGACAGGGCCCTTGGGCCCCAGGGCCTGAGGAGCCCAGAGAGTGTCCTGGGGGATCCCGGTGCTCATGATATGGAGCCTGAAACAGGAAACAGAGCCTGGCTAGAACGTGTGTATGTGGGGAGGGCAGCAAGGAGCATGATCACGGGCGGAGCATGGGGTGGCTCCGTCCTCCCACCACCCTGAACTTGGAAGGTAGGATGTGGGGGAGGGTGGGGAGTGGGGTGGGGAGGGACGCAGCCTGGCCTCAGGGAGCCAGGCCACAGTCAGGAGTGTCCTTCAGACGACCCCCATAGTCTGCCCTTCCACCCACACAACCCCCAGCTCCCTCCCCAACAGTTGGCTCCTTCTCCCAACATCCCCAGACTCTGCCCTTCACCCCAGGCCTGCTCCGGTCATGATCCCAGGTCCACCCTGTCTGATCCCAGCTGAACTTCTCCCTCGAGTGTGCATGGCAGCAAGCCCATGGACAGGACCCCGAGCCCCCCACGCATCTCCACCTCTTCATCCCTCAGTCTGGTCCACACTCCCCTCTTCCTGTAGCCCCCACTGTGCCCCTGGCATGGGGGTCCTGTCCTCCAATTGGAGCTCAATCTGTCTGGATACAGGGTCATCACCCTTGTCCCTGGGCGAGCCTCATCTCCAGCCACACAGGGACCCCCAGGCTTACCTGGGCCTGGATCTGTCCCCGGAGCTCGAGGCTGCGGTGACATGGACAAGACCTGCAGCAGGAAGACCCTGATGAGGCGCAAAGGGGAGGGGCTGTCCTTCCTCTCATCTACAGCAGCCCCCTCCCACCAGCCACCTCCTCTTAACCAACTTCTGGAGGAAATGGTTCACCCGGGGGACTTTGAGAGGGACCTCGAGATGGGCAGGGGAGCATGAGGAGGGCCTGACCCTAATCCCAGGGGGTTGACTCTAATAACTAGAGGGGTGGGGAGATTCTGTTCTCCCAAGGGCCTCAGGGTAGGACTGGAGAGCAGAGGAGGTCTCAGCTGGTCAGTGGAAGGGGCTGGAAGCCAGGATGGGGTCGGTGAGATCAGTGGGTGGTCTGCAGGGAGGGGAGAGATGAGATGGGGATCCTGGCAGGGAGGGGCAGGGTTTGGCCTCACCAGCCCCAGACCCTGAGGAGGGAACACAGGCCAGACCAGGAGCCCAGAGCTCCAGCCTGGCTGCCTAGGCTTGTTCCCATCTGAGCCTTTGTCCCTGAGGGGCTAGGGAACCTGAGACCCTGGCCCACCCTTCCCCAGCACCTCCAGTCCCAGCAGAACTGGGGCTATTGTGATTACACGTGCCCCTTCAAGGGGTTTAAATCAGACAACTACTGGGTCCCCATCTGACCCCAGGGGCCCCCACTGTAGGCTTCCTTCTCCCTCTTCCCACACAGATGCCCCCTGCCTTTCCCCTACTCAGCCTCCTTCCTCCATGGCACCTCTGGATTGAGGGACCCACACACCTTCCCTCACAATTGGAAAACTAACATATGTTGTTTACTGTGTTGGCACGGGCAGAGTGCTGAGCAATTTATATGGATCATTTCGTGTAAAGCTTATGTCAACCCACTGTGGTAGGTATTATTATTCATTTTACTGATGAGGAAACAGGCAAGGAGAGGGTAAGTTCCCTGCCCAGGGCCACACAGCCAGTAATATCAGAGCTGGGATTCAAACCCAGACTGGCAGATCCATCCCTGTGGTTCCAGGCTCTCCCGAGCCCAGGCAGGAATCCCAGGGGCTTTACATCTCTTTGTAATAGCCTTGGTTATGGCAAGGGGGAGCCTGGCAGGGGGCTGGACAGGAGAAGGGGATCGGGCTGGGGGCTGCCGCAAGAACGCGATCAGAGGCGTGGGAACCGGGATGTGTTTACAGTCAAGAATGAGCTGACACTTCTCTCTCCTCCACCTCGAGATGCAAAGCAGCTGGGCGCCTGGCCAGGCCCCCCCCACCCCAGTCCCCAGTCCCGCCTGCGCGAACCCCCAGTATCCCTGCCCTCTCGGCCTCCAAGCCCACACAGGGCCCAACCCAGCTCGCCTCCCCTTCTCTTCTCCTGTTCAGCCTGATTCCTCTGGTGCGGAGTCCCCCTACCCTCACTGTACTCCAATCCTAACCCTGCTAGGAGGAGGGGGATGAGTCTGGGGCCTCTGGGAGGGGAGTAGAGTTCCTAGTGGACAGGAGATCATCCATGTCTATAGAAGGCAGAGAGCAAGAGTGGGGCTGATGGAAGTGACACAGCAAGAGGAACTTCCCCACCAGCTCCCTTCCAGCTGCTCTTCTCCGGGAGGTGGTACAGCAAAGGATACCCTCTGAGCTCTGCATCCCCTCCCAGCCCCCCATTCAAACCTGGGTTCGAATCCCATCTCTCAGTTCCCTCATCTCTAAAATGGAGAGGATAATGGGACTTCCCTTTGTAGGACTGTTCTGCAGAGTAATAAATGAGTTGATACAGATAAGTGCTTAGAGAGCTACATGAGAAGTTCAATGAACAATTGCAGTTTCCATGATGGCATCCTCAGCCCCACTCCTCCTGCACCTATCACACCCCTTCTCCACTCCCCTTGGCACTGTCATACTCTTTGAGTATTAATTCCAGGAAAAGCTCTTTCTTTCTTTTTTTTTCCTGAAGAATCCCCAGGATGATCCGGGAATGGGAATAGGGCCTTAGATGCTGACAGAGAGAAAGGAAGTGGGGAGGGGAGGGGACTAGGCTCCCCAGAGAACCTGATCCCCCAGAACGATGGGCTGCCCGCCAGGTAGTCTTCAAGCCAAAGGCGGTTGATGAGGCAGGACGCCTGGATTCTACTCCCCCCCAGCCCTCAGCCTGAGCACCAACTCCAGCTTCTTGCTTGTTTCCACTGGTGCCTCCTCTCTGTATCTCTCTCTCTCCCTCCTTCCCATCTTGGAGGCCAAAGTTCCTAGTACTTAAAAGCTGTATGACCTCAAGCATGTCACTTGAGCCCTGTGAGCCTCCATTTCCTCATCTGTAAAATGGGAGAATAACACCCCACATCTCCCAGGGTTCAGTGGGGGTTGGAACTGTTGGTTCCAATGACCATCCTGGAACTGAGCCTCAGACCAGAGGCTGCTCAGTGGACATGTGTTGATGCAAAAACAGAATCCTCCAAGTTCTAGGCTCTCTGCCTGTTTCTTTTTGCCTTTTGTCTTGCTCTTCATCAGAAACTCCCTGCTTTCTGTCGTTTTTTCTTCCTCCATCAGTTTCTTGGTCTCTTCTGCCTCTCTCCTTCCTTTTCTATATCAAGGCTACCACGTACAGTTGTGCAGTATGTTCACTGCACTAGGGAATCCACCTTCAGGTATGGAGTGTAGGCTGAACTCCAGCCACGATCCACAAATCGAGCCCTGTGTCTTAGCTTGCTGCCAAGGTTGCCTCGCCCTGTAGCTCTCTTGTCTTTCAGGATCTCCCCCGTGTCTGTGTCTGTTCTCTGTGCCCTTTCCTAACCTCTCTTTGCCATGGAGACAGGATCACTTAGTCCTTCCCACTCAGCAGCGTGATCCTGAGTCCAAAGACTTCCCTTCCCTCCCCATACAGGGATGCCCTCTAACCCAGCTCCGCCAGCAGCCTAGACTGCTCTGCTCCACGTGCCACTCAGAATACCCGTGTACACGCTTGTACACGCACACACAGAGCCCCTCCTACATCCAGCCAAGCCAGGCCTTCGGCACGCCAGGCATGTCTGCCGGATGGAGGGACAGGAAGCCTGCATGTGCTCCAGAGGCTGGGCGGGGAGGGAGCAGGGGTGAGGGGCCGGCCTTGTGTTCTCTGTGGCTCAGGAAACAGAAGCTAGAGGGTCCTCAGCCCGACCTGTTTACTCATCAGGAAATAGAGAAACTGCAGGGATTCTGATTCACCAAACATTCAGCACGTGCCTACTGGAAGCTAGAGCCAGTCCGGACCCTCACCACCACCCACAGGTGGAGTGATTGATACCCCTCTCCATTTCACAGGAGAGACCATGGAGGGTCTCAGGTAAAAAGACTTGCCCAAGGGCCAACTGGTCGGCAGAGGCAACAGCAGGATTAGAATCTGCTTCTGAGAACAAAGCAGTGGGGGGTGGGAGGTAACCCCTGGGGTGACACAGGCCAGGGAGCAGCTCCCCCTGCTCATCGCCACCCCCAGATACTGTTGGAAAGCGCAGCTCTGCTCTGACCACCGCCTCTCTCTAATGCCTCTGTGGCTCCCCACGCTACAGGAAAGGGCGCCCAGGGCCCAGGTGGCCAGCCTCTGCTCCTGCTCCTGTGCTCCCATCACACTGGACATGCCTCTCACCACACGGCCACCTCTGCCCAGGCCACTCCTGGAATGCCCAGGTCCTACCCATCCTTCCAGGCCAGTCTCCTCCAGGAAGCCCCCTCAGTGGCTCCACACCTCACCTGTTCCTCCCTTTCCTTGGAAACTTCCTCCAGGCTCTTAGCACACTCACCACGGACCCCTGTGGCCCAAAGGACCCCAGTTCTTCCCTGAGGCCGGCTCCATACTGGACATAGACCAGTCCCCCAGAGGCCCAACACTTCCCCAAACTCCAGCCAAAGGCACCAGTGTCCCTCCTCTGGGGGCAGGTGGGACTAACCCAGGTCAAGTCAAGAGTTCACAGGCCCCGGAACACCTCAAGTCTGATGGACGGATGAGGTAATGTGCCCCACCTTGTGATGCCAGCTTGTGAGTCTGGCTTCCCTACCAGGCTGGGACAGCCTCCAATTCCATTCCTGTCCCAGGCTCTGTTAGTGGGCTGCTTGCCCCCCAGGTGTTCCCTGAAGGTTCCCATCCCTTGGTCATTATATTTTTATTAAGGTCTGTCTTCCCCACTGGAATGGAGCACCGTGGGGTCAGGGCACTTCTCTGCCTGCCTGACTACTGTGTCCCCAGCACCTACACACACGCATCTAGGGTGCCTGGCACCCAGTGGGCAGTAATTAAACATTGTGTGGAGTGGATGGACTGATAAACTCTAAATCCTTTCCGACTTGAGTAAGCCCAACCTTACTTTGTGGGAAACAGGGGACAGGGAGAGATGTTTGGAGGCTGTGGCTTGTCCCCGGCTCACCAGACATCAGGACCTTCCTTCTAGGGCCCTCAAGACACAACATCGGTAAGTCGATGGAAGGTGGAGTTCAGAAAGAACTTCCCAACATTACAAAGTAAAAGGCGTCTCCAGACCTGCTCCCCCGACCTCGGGCCGGAATTCCTCAGGGCCGGCCTCCAAGTTCCTCTGGGCTGAGTGCATGGGAGTGCAGGGCACTGAGTCACCTGGAGAGGAGGGAGTGTGCCCGCTGGCAGGGCCTGAGCCCTTATCCCGCACCTCCGGCCCAGGGACTACGCCCCTCACTGCCCATCCACACACCACCTCCTACACAGACGGACTAGGCCCCAGATGCCACTATGTGGGGTGGGGTAGGAGGCACAGGCAGGAAAGGGGACTCACGAGGTTCCATGGCCCAGCACCCACCCAGGTGCTGTTTCTGGAGACCTCCATCTGGCCACGTGTGGGTGCTCTAACACCAATTCCCACCCCTTGTTAAATGTATATTGTGAGCTGGATCCTTTCTTTTCATCCTCTCAGCAGTCCTAGAAAGTAGGTGCTATTATGCCACCTGTTATGTAGATGAAGAAATCCCAGGGAGTTCCCCGGGTGGTCCAGTGGTTAGGACTCAGCGCTCTTACTGCGAGGGCCCAGGTTCAATCCCTGGTAGGGGAACTAAGATTCCACAAGCCAATGCAGAAAGAAAGCAAGAAAGCAAACAAGAAAGAAAGAGAGAGAGGGAGGGAGGCAGGAAGAAAGAAAAGAAAGGAAGGAAGGAAGGAAGAGAAAACGAAATCCCAAAGAAGTTAAGTAATTTGCCCAAGGTCACACAGCCAACCAAAGGCAGGGTGGGGATTTGGACCAGGTCTATCAAGCTCCAAAGGCTTGTGCTGCCCCTTTTAAGTCCTTCTACCCCTGTGATTTCTCTTTGATCTTTGGACTTCCTCCTCTTTTACCTCCTCTACCACCTTCTTGTTCTTTCTCTCAGTCTCTGCTCTGTTTTTCCAAATATGCCTCTCGCTTCCCTCTGGGCCTTGTTGTTTCCAGAAGTCTCTATGCCTCTGCCTGTGTTTTCTTTGTCTGTTGGTTTCTGTCTGTCTCCATATTTCTGTCTCTCTATATCTCTGTCTTTGTCTTTCCCTCTCTCCTCCCCTGTCTTCTCTTGCTCCTCCTGCTGGCTTCTCCCCCATAGAGAAGCCTCTATGGTACCTCCCCCAGGACTGGTATGGACACCCTCCCCAGAGCTAGGATGGGCCCTAGGGCCCCTCTTGCATCCCGGGAGGGCTCTCTTTCAAGGTTTCCAAGGCTACTCAAAGGAGAAGCTCCGAGCACTGTGGTGGAGGCCCTGCCTGGCCCAGGTCCCCTCTCCAGCAGAATGTGTTGGTGGGGGGAGGCAGACAGCATCCCAGTGACCTCTATCTCTATCCAGGTTTCCGAACTGTGGATGGGGCTGCCTGCAGAGCTAGTTTCCTCTTCTGGGAAAGTCTGATAGGGGATGGAAGTTGGGGGGTGGGTAGTGTAGAAACAGATGCCAACCCTCGGCTTCACCTCCCGTTGAAGAGAGGAAGACAGAGGGGAGCCTGGTTAACCCAGCTCCTAGGTGGCAGGGAGGGTAGCCCCAACTGCAACGGCAAGTTTAGTGGGTAGACTTTGGGAGACCTCAGAAGTGGGAGAGGCAGCAGCAGGGGACAGAGAGCTGGAGAGAGGAGAGCTGTCCCACACCCTGGCTCCCGTGTGCCCACACAGAGGGACTGTATCATGGATTGGGATGGGGTGGGACTCAGACAGCTCCCCGACCCCCCAGGGGGGGTTGAGATCTGACCCCTTGCCCAATCCTGCCTGGAGCCGAGGTCTGGCTGAGCCTGGGAGCCTGGGAGCCTGGGAAACTCGGACCAGCACAAGCTGTTCCCATCCCCGGGGACTAGGGTCACAGCCCAAGCTCGGGAGAGGCCACTCATAAAAGGCCAGAGCAGGACAGCTGAAAGTTCACTACTGGAGGCTGGAGATGGGGTGGGGGTGAGGATGGCCTTGCTGGTGCCTGGGCTCCAGGGCCCCCCACCCTCACTCCCCCTCACACACACCAGCCCATGGGGCTTTCTGGGGATCCACATGCCTGAGACCTTTGGCCAACTTCTTCGTCCTCAAACCGGCAAAACTATGAGCCCCAGGGACCTGTAAACCTGGGTCCCTTCCCTCCATCCGCCTCAAACGTGTCTCCTGGTGGGGAGAGGGCCAACACTGTAATAAACACTGAGCAGGCACGGTTCTAAGCAGGAGACATGTTTATGCTCATCTTAGCCTCACAGCAACCCCATAAGGTAGGCACTATATCTTATTATTCTCCTTTTAGAAATGAGAAACTGAGACACAGAGGTGAAGTCTCTTGACCAAGATCCTACAGGTAGTAAGGAGAAGAGTCGAGATTCGAACCTGGGCAGCCTTGACTCCAGTGTGGGTGCTCTTAACACTACACATCCCTTCAGCCAATTAGAGGGCTTCTCTCTCCAGCCCTGAAAGGGGGCCAGTGGGGTGGTGGCAGCCGCTGGACACACAAAGTCCCATACAAGGGGCTAAGAAACAGCTTCATTTGCATGTCATTTACATGCTGTTTCATTATGGATGGAAACCCCCAATCCCCTTTGGCCCCTCTCCACTGCCCCATCCCCTTCAGGTCTCTCTCTCTGTCAGTCTCTCTTTTCTCCCCCACCCAGAGGTCCCCCAGTGCAGGGTGGTCGCGGGACCAGGGGCGCGCGGTCACTCACCTGCCTCGGGATCCTATCTCGCCGTCCGCCTGGGGTGGGGACCGCGGGGGTGGGCCCGGAGGAGCAGAGGGCGGGGGTCCCTGCGTGGAGCCCCAGGCCGACTGCGAGAGCGGCGGGGTGGCCGAAAGTTGTGGATCGCTGGGCGGGGAGGGGCGCGGAGGGGCGCGGAGGGGCGGGGGGCAGGAAGGGGGTGGGAACTCGGGCCCTCGCCAAGGCAGGAAGTTTTGACAAGGAAACCGGGAGCCGGGGGAGGGGAGATCCAGAATGCCCGGGAGGGAGGCTGTGTAGGGGTGGGACCACTGAGGCCGAGCGGCCGGGCCAACCCGACAGCCTGGATCGGGCGCAGAGAGGGGATGAACAGGGGAGAAGAGCAGGGGCCCCGGGCCCGAGTCCCTCCTCGACTCTTCACCAGCTGTGCGGCCTTGGGGTACTCCGCCTCTCCGGCCTCAGCTTTCTTATCTGCAAAGTGGGGTGGTGGAGGGGAATCAATGAGATCGTCTACGTCAGGCACCTTCCCACTGAGGCCCAACAACCGTCACCTTATTAAAGATACAAACCGGGGACCGACCGACAGCATCCCAGGCTGGGAGAAGAGCACCGGGAAAAGGCCTCTCCGCTTCTCTGGCCGCCCGAAAGCACCCTGAGGGAGGGTGTGATCCTGGGAAGCAGTGTTCGGCGGAGTCTCCGCCTCTGCCCGCCCCCTTGGTCCAGGGCCCGGGCGCTTCTGTGCACCTCGCGCCGCAGCCTCTGCGCGGAGCCAGCCCGAGCCGGGCGCCACCTCGCGGCCAGCGTCCGCCTCCCCACAGCCCGCGCACCTGACCTGGGAGAAGGCGTCACTCCGGAGGCCGACAACCTGTACCCCACCTTTCTCGGGGCACCCTTCCCTTCTCAGTCTCTGAGGAGACAGAGGCAATTTTCATAACAACTAACATTTGCTTTCATCATCGTTAGCCCTTTAGGTGCTGCTTCTTTCAATCCTTAACTCGAGATAGGTTCTATTTACATAACATTGTTCGTGTAATTAGGGCACCCATAAGCGGCAAAAGCGGGATTTGAACCAAGATCTGTGGTCCGTCTGATTACAGGGCTCCCTCTACAAACCACCGAGACAGAGAAATCTACAATAGTTCAGGAAGAGCAAGACAGGTACGTTCTTCTTTGGCGCCTTTTACAATTCAACTTTATTGAAGTATAATTGACATAAATTTAAAAATGTACCCACTTAAAAGTGTACAGTTCGATGAGGGTCTTTTACATTTTTTTATTATAGTAAAATATAAATAATATAAATTTTACCATTTTAACCATTTTTAAGTGTACAGTTCAGTGGCATAAAGTATATTCATATTGTTCAACCATCACCACCATCCATTTCCATAACTTTTTCATCATCCCCAACTGAAACTCTGTACCCATTAAACTGTAACTCCCCATTCCTCCTCCCCCAACCCCTCTATTCTACTCTCTACCTCCATGAATTTGACTACTCTAGGTACTTCACATAAGTGGAATCACACAATATTTGTCCTTACAGTATGTCTGGCTTGTTCACTTAGTTCGATGTCTTCGTTTGATGCAGTTTTGTATTTTGTTTGTTTGTTTTTGGCGTGCCATGGGTATTGTGGGATCTTAGTTCCCTGACCAGGGATTGAACCCAGGCCAGGGCAGTGAAAGCGCTGAGGCCTAACCACTAGACCGCCAGGGAACTTCCCCCAAGTTTGATGAGTTTTGACAAATGTGTTCATCTGTGTAACCACCACCCAATTTAAAAATTTTTTTAAAAACATTTTCCTCGGGGCTTCCCTGGTGGCGCAGTGGTTGAGAATCTGCCTGCCAATGCAGGGGACGCGGGTTCGAGCCCTGGTCTGGGAAGATCCCACATGCCGCGGAGCAGCTGGGCCCGTGAGCCACAATTACTGAGCCTGCGCGTCTGGAGCCTGTGCTCCGCAACAAGAGAGGCCATGATGGTGAGAGGCCCGCGCACCGCGATGAAGACTGGCCCCCGCTTGCCACAACTAGAGAAAGCCCTCGCACAGAAACGAAGACCCAACACAGCCATAAATAAATAAATTAATTAACTAAAATTTAAAAAAAAACAAAAAAAATTTTCCTCTCCCCAAACTTCTCTTGTGCCCCTTTGCAGATAATGTCCCACCCGCTACTCCATCCTCACTCCCGAACCCCAGCCCTTATGAAATCTCTGATCTGCTGTCACTGTAGATTTTTTGTTCTAGAATTTCGTATAAATGGACTTATACAATATGTACTCGTTTACATCTGGCTTCTTTCATTTACCATAGGCTTTCATTCCTTGCTTATCACCGAGTGGTATTCCATTGTATGGATATATTACAATTTGTGTTTACATGAGTAGATGGACATTGAGTTTTTTCCAGTTCTACTTAGAAGTGGGGGGACTTCCGTGGTGGCTCAGTGGATAAGCCTCCGCCCTCCCAATGCAGGGGGCCTGGGTTCCATCCCTGATCAAGGAAGTAGATCCCACATGCCACAACTAAGAGTTTGCATGACGCAACTAAAGATCCTTCATGCCACAACTGACGATCCCGCGTGCCGCACCTCAGACCCGGCGCAGCCAAGTAAATATTCTTTTTTAAAAAAATAAGTGGGACTGCTGGGTTATAACAGTTATGAACTCTTCATGTATTCTGGTTTCAAGACCTTTGTCAAAAATATGTGTTGAGGGACTTCCCTGGTGGCGCAGTGGTTAAGAATCCACCTGCCAATGCAGGGGACACAGGTTCGAGCCCTGGCCCGGGAAAATCCCACATGCCACGGAGCAACTAAGCCCATGTGCCACAACTACTGAAGCCCACGTGCCTAGAGCCCATGCTCCACAATAGAGGAGCCAACGCACTGCAAGGAAAAGCAGCTCCCGCTGGCCGCAACTAGAGAAAGCCCGCGCATGAAGCAATGGCGATCCAGCGCAGCCAAAAATAAATAAATTAATTAATTAATTTAAAAAAACATAACCATTATTAAAATTTATTTTTAAAAATGTGTTGAGAATATTCTCTATTTGACAGACAAGCAAGTGTTGTTTAGTTTGTTGCTTTGAGAGGTGGAAGGTGAAGGGAAGGCGCGGATTGGATGGTGCTGCTCACTTTGGGGAAGGAAGGAACGGAGAAGGCAAGGTTGGGTGTTGCTTTTCCTGACTCCAGTGTTACCAAAAATTTCCAACAGGGGGCAGTAGAAACCAGAGCACAGATCCAGGGCCCAGAGGCCAAAGATCATAGAGTTGCAGCATGTCGGAGGCCAGAGGAGCCTTGAAAGTTGTCTGATCCATCACTTTCGAGGGGTAAATGGGGAGACTGAGGACCAGAGAGGAAGAACAGCGCTCCTCCCTCCTTCACCTGGGTCACTTGTTCTCATCCTTTCACATTCAGCTCTACTTTCCTTTCTCTGGGAGCCTTTCCAGCTTCTGGCTCTCCCTCCCCATCCCACTCCTGCATGGGAAAGTTTAACTCGCCCCTCTCTCGTTACTCTCATTTCTTCAAGGACTGGGGCCAGGTCGAAATCATCTTTGTGATCTCAGGGCCTGGCACAAAGTAAGTGCACAATAATCGTTAGAGTAAACGGCTGCCACCCTGTGCAATGCTCTTCCAGGGTCTCTGGACCCTAACTCTGCCTCCTGGGCCCAGCCCTATAGCTAGAAGGATGGAAGTTCCCCTGTTGCCTCCCTGGAAGGTACAAGGGGGCCTAAGGTCCTCATTCATCCTTTTGTTCAGTAGCACTTGTTTTGTGTTTACCTGGTGTTGGGCTGCATCCGCAGGCCTACAAGCCCTGTAATTGCCCAGCCTCAAGACCAAAGAAAGAGCCTGGAGTCATTGATAGAGACATTAATGGTTTAATAGATGGGGGATCTTACACATCTGAAGCAAGGTCCTGGAGCGACACGGGGGGTGGGGTGGGGGGGTAGGGGGGTTCCAGTTATAGAGGGAATTGATGTCAGGTTGGCACATCAGTTACCAGGGTAACCAACAGAGGGGCTCCCCCTTTTGATAAACTACCATAGTGAAGATAGCTCTGATCTAAAGATTAGAGCAATCACTAGCTGGGGCCGGGAGCAAGTATGTAGGCATTTGCTGAGTAGGCTCTATGATTAAGAGGGAAGGTCAGTCATCGGACTAGGGTGTAGGTGAAGCAGGGACTGGTCAAGCGGGGGATGTACAGAGAGCAAGAGAACAGCCATCTTGGGTGGCCTGATACTGGCACCCGGGATACAGAGGAAATGACATCATGATGATGTTGATGGCAACTACTAACTTTTATTAAACAAACCCTACTGATTACTAGGCACACTTTTTTTAATTTTAATATTTATTTATTTATTTGGTTGCACCGGGTCTTAGTTGCGGCAGGCGGGCTCCTTAGTTGTGACGTGCAAACTCTTAGTTGCAGCATGCATATAGGATCCAGTTCCCTGACCAGGGATCGAACCCCGGCCCCCTGCATTGGAGCATGGAGTCTTAACCACTGCGTCACCAGGCAAGTCCCCTAGGCACACTTTTAAGACCTTCACATTTAACTTATTTAGGGGAGAAGTAAAAGTTTCCTCCCTCAAAGAGCTCACATGCTGATCGGGGAAAGACTCAATTATTCCTTCATTGATTCATGAATAAGGGCTAGAGATATGAACAAAATAGGCAAAAATCTCTACCTAAATATGAAAGGTAAAAAAATGAAGCTTTCATTCTAGTAGTAGTGCTGGTGAAGAGGTGATAAATGAAATCAGTAAAATCATGACGCATTAGATGATAAGTGTTATCATAAAAAATAGAGAAAAACATGTAGACAACATTCATTGTCCATTGCGATGAATAATGACTTGTATGAATCTCTCTCCTCGCCTTATACCCGGAAGGAATATTCATATTACCATATTGGAATTCTCCAGAGCAAGTGGTTATTGTTCACTCAACACAAACTCTGTTATAAAATCACTATACACTTTGAAATATTCCTCAGTGAGCCTTTTTCAGCTATCACCTTTAGTCCTAACTACACAAGAGTTTTCAATGTTTTTCTCTAATAGGATTGTTCCTGTAATTAGCTATAGAATAAAACCAAATTATCGATGGGCAATGAAAAGAGTGCTCTAACAAACAAACAAAAAAAAAATAGAGAAAAACAAAACAGGAAGAGTGATAGGGAGGGCTGAGGGTGCTGTTTTTGGAAAGGTGGTCAGGGAAGGCCTCACTGAAAAGGTATCCTCCAGGTGAAGCCCTAAATGAGGTGAAGGACGGAGCCACACAGATTTCTGAGGGAAGGGCATTCTAGGCAGAGGAAGAGCAAGTACAAAGGCCCTGGGGCCAGAGCATATGCCATGTTCACAGACTAGCTAGGAGACTGGAACTGAGTGAGCAGCAGGGAGCATGGTGGGAGATGTCAAACACAGGGGTGTAATGGGGGTCAAATCTGCAGGGCCTTGTAGGATGTGGTAAGGCTGTTGGATTTTGTTCTGCATGAGACAGGGAGCCACTAGAGGTTATGGGACAGAGGAGGGACATGATTCAACTCAGGTTTTAAAAGAATGACTGCTGTGTTGAGAATAGGCTGTAGAGAGCACGGGTGGAAGCAGGGAGACTGGGGAGGAGACCACAGCACTGATCCAGGGAGCAACCTGATGGCTTGGAGGTGCCGAGGAGTGCGTGAGCTCAGAGCACAGTAGCACGTGCCCACAGAGGGAGCGGGTGCCTCTTCCCTCCAGGATGGCAAGGGATTGCTGAGGTCTTGAAGGAATTGGAAAGGGTGGAGAGGGCTCCCCGATCCAGCTTCAAAAGAGGGGCTGAGTGGGACACGGGGCTGGTCTCACTGTCTCCTGGACACACAACTCACCTCAGGAGGCTGGATGTCAGCACACACCTCGCAGACCACTCCCTGTCTCAGCCACAGCTGCACAGAGGTGTGCTCCAGAACACACAGACACAGGGACGGAGCGGGTAGCTCGGCCTCTGCCCCACGCAGCCCACGGGAGCCGAAAGGATCCCCGAGGTCCTCTCGGGAAAGCCCAGGAGAAAGAATAGCACATTCTTGCTGCTCTCTCTGCCTCTCCAACCAAGCATGTCATAAACGCTTGGCAAGGATGCTGACGACAGTGGTGAGGACGACCCGCTGACAGGGCGTGTGCCCAGCTGACCCTCTCCCTCACCTTCCTGGGTGTTAATGGGGGGTGGGCGCGCTGAAATACAAGCTATGACACACACACACCCTGCCCATTGCCCACCTTCCAACCTGACCTTCCCTTCCTATTTCAGGCTCCCAGGTCCCTCCCTGGGTGGTCTCTGCCCTGAATCTGCCCAAAGGTCCCCACGCCCTACTGTTCCCCTCCCAGCCCTGCCTCCAGCCTGCCCGCCAGTCTGCCTGGCACTCAAGCTCTGTCCCTCACCCCCTCCACTCTAGCTGTAATCACAGCTCAGCCCAGCTCCCCCTCCTGTGAATAATTGGGGCTGATTTAGGGGCTATCAGGGGAGGGGGGTGGCTAATGGAGTTCATGGGGGGGCCGCCCTGGTGATGAAGGGAAGGTTGAGAGGCAATTAGCAGGGCTGACAGCCTCGGGAATCACCTAATATGCCCTCCTGCCCGCAATAAGAGCTAGTGAAGGGTTTGGGCGTGGGGGGTTGCCTTTCCCCCCACACATCCAGGGGCGGACTTGGACTTGAGGAGGGATCTTGGCCCTCCCTCAGCAGGAGGTTGGAGGCCAGATAGCAGGATGGACTTCCAGAAAAACAAGGGCAAGGGAGGGGGGCACTTTGGGGAGGAAGGGAGGCTGTCAGGATGAGCCAGGAACTCCTGGTGCTCCATAGCCCCCCACTTCCCAACACACAGACACACACACACACACACATACACACACACACACACACATACACACACACACACACACACACACACACACACACACACACACACACACGAGTGCCTCAGCTGAATCCTATCCCTCACTGGGGACCGGCTCCTGATTAATACCAACATTAGCCCTGAACACGCTCCCCTCCTGGCCTCCCTGCCATTAATTACCTCCTCTCCCAGCCCAGCGAGGGGAAGCCAGCTCCTCGGGGGCAAAAGGAACAGTCTGACCCCCTGCCCAAGAAGCCACTCCCGCCCCCCTCCTCCCTGCTTCCGAAGGAAAAGAGAAGAGAGGAAGAGAGGAATCCGGAGGGAGGGACGGAAGGAAGGGAGATTGTGCCCTACTGTCCCCAGCAGCACCACATCTCCCTCTCTGAGGCTCTCACCCCTTGGAGTCTCTCTGCCATCTAAGTTCCATCGCCACCCCTGCATATGGTCAGCCTGGAGCTAAAAAACCTCTGGCTGGAAGAGGGGCCCCCTGGACGAGGTGGGCAGTCAGATCCCTCGGCCCCTTCCCCTGCCTACATCCCTGGTGACTTCGTCAGGAGCGAGACTTTGCACAGACGCGGGCAGAGAGCCCAGTTTACACAAACCAGCACACGGGGACTGTCACACACGAACACAAAACCCGACGCACTGGGACCAAAGTCACCCTGGGGGTGGGAAGGGGGCGGCACACTCCACTGGGAGGGGCTGCCCACCACCACACACAGAATCACACCAGAAACATTTAGTCAGCTGCTTGGAGAGGGGCAGGTAACGTATCACAGAACATTCACGTGCCAATGGAGGAGGCTCTGCCTCAGCTGAATGTGTATGAGCCTCAGGAGGAGGGATCCCTGCCTTTTCTCTCTCTCCCTCTCTCTCTCTCTCTCTCTCTCTCACACACACACACACACACACACACACACCCCTTAAAGCAAAGGGCAGTGAACTGAAACCAAGCCCACGTCTACTCCAGCTCCCACCCCACAGTCTGCTCCCTGCTCACGGCATCAAGCCCTAACTCCCCTCTCAGCCCCTCTGCCTCCCTCTCAGCCCTTGTCCCCCACATTGTGTCTCTGCATGTCTTCCTTTGAGAAAACCCAGGCAGCCCAGCTCCCACTCAAGGGTAAGGGGTGGGGAGGCTTCATGAGATTTTTTCTGAGCCCCTCCCGACACCCCCGTGAGCCCCATTATAAGACCAAGCGAGCCTGGAGACCCGACAATCGATATCCCTCAAAGATGAAGATGCTAATAACTTTATCCCCTCTTGTCCTCCAACTCTCTCCTACATTAGCTCTGACCACAGGCCCCAGGCAGCTGGGACCTGCAGTGGGCAGGCCTGGAGCTGAGTAACCCCTTCAGGTCCAGGTGGGAAGCAGGAGGGTAGACAGCAAGAAAGACTTCCTGACACTCAGGAGTGGGAGGCCACAGGGATAAAGGATAGAAAGCCTCAGAAGCATGTTTCCCATTCCTAGATGTATACACTGGAGACCTGACTCAGAGTCTGGGAGGATTTGTGACCTTAGAAGCACCCTACAGGGGCACCAAGGTCCGAGTAATCCCTGAGGTCTTCCCAGAGGAGGTGAGCCAGGAGGGGAATTCCCACTAGGGGAAGTCAGAGAGTTGAGGGACAGGAGTTGATGGGGCGGTGAGTGGGGGCCGCTCTGGCCCTACCATCCCTGCAGACCCAGGGCCCATCCTCCACCAGGGCCGGTTGGGGGGTACCCAGAGACCCACAGCCCATGGGGTTTCAGAGGGCGAGAGAAGCCCTCTCCTCCCTCACACACTCCACAGCCAGGCTAGACCTCTCTGAAGCTGGTGCAGCTGGAGAGGGTGGTTGGGATCAGGGGATAAGAGCTTCTCTTCTGTGAACACTATCCCCCCAAAATATTTTTCCTGCCAGCCTGGCCTATCCCACCCCAAAGACCAGGGTCAGGCCTGGGACTGGGGTGCTCAAAGCCTGTCATAGGATAGAGAGATGGAGGTGGAAAAGGAGGAAGAAGTGCAGGAAAGAGAGAAATGAAAACAGCAAACATTTATATAGCACCTACCACAGGCCAGGCCTCATTGGAAAAGCTTTACACGTGAGACTTGTTTAAATCTCATAATGACCCTAGGAGATTAGTGCTATTATTATCTGCATTTTGTAGAGGAGGACACTAAGGCACAGAAAGGCGGTGTAAATTGCTCAGCATCACAGAGCTGGTAGGTACAGAACCAGGCACTCTGGCTGCAGAGTCTAGAAGCTTGATCTCTAGGGAACCAAGCCCTGGAAAGAGAGGAAGGGACCCAGCTGAGTAGGAGGGGGTGTTAAAGAGCCTCTTGGTCCAAGGGCTCAGGGTAAAACACGCTGCCCCAGGGCTCTGGGCCGAAGCTGGGGCTCTCTGCTTTTTTCTCCATGCCCTATGCATGCACCTCTTGTTTCTCTGCACTGCTCCGGGCTGCCCCCTCTCTCCTTGTCTTTGCCCCTAAGTGGGCTCTCCTGGCAGCTCTGGCCCTGTCTTGTCTCCATCTCCTGGCTCCAGGTCTCTCTCCTCCCCACTGCCCCAGAGCCAGAGCTGCTCAAACTTTCCATCTTAGCACTGGAGTCTGTCAGAGCTGGTGGGGGGCGGGGCCGGGGCGGGGATGGGGCGGGGCCGGACAGAGAGAGAATCTGGGAGGGGACTGATGCTTGGAGCTGTGGAGTCCTCAGTCCCCTCTGGGGGTGGGGCTGGACTGCCTGGTGGTTCAGCCTGGCTGTAGACTGAAAGTTGGGGTTTCTGGGTCCTGGCTCCTGCCGGGACTGTCAGCCCCTCTCTCATTGGACAGCCTGTCTAAGACCACGTTAGGAATTGGGCAAAACAGGCTTTCTCCAGCTGGTACTTGGAGAGTCCAGGGCCTATGGAGTCTGGAATTTCTCTAGGATCTCTCTTTAGCTTGGTGGTTCAAGGGGACATAGGACAGGACAGGACATTCTCCACCCAGGCTGCCCCAGCACTCTGCCTGCACTGTTCCTGGAAACCTGAACAGATGCTCCGCCCTCCTGTCGGGAATCCAGCCCCCAAGGGAGCAGACAGAAAAGAGGCAGAGGCTGGTTAGGAAGGCTGAGGGGGTCAGCCTTGGAAGGCTTGGACCCCTGGGTTCTGTAGAGAGCCCATCCCCCCTGCTGGGGGCCCCTGGGGAGCCACACTGGCTTCTGCATCACTGATTCCTTCTCTCCAGAGCCCTGTGGAGATGCTGGCAGAAGCTTCCTTAGACAGGGGAGTTCTGGGTTCTTTCCTCAATGTTAGGTGTTCCTGCAGTATCCACCACCTCATCTGAGCCTGTGTCTCCCAACCAAGACAGCTATCTCTGAAAGGGATGGGTAGTGGGGGAACTACACCAGGTCTGGGGGACTCAGATGTCTGATCCCCACAGCCTCAGGTGGCTGTCCCTGTCCCAGCTCCCCATGGGGTCCTCGGGGCCCCATTCCATTGATCCCCCTGCAGGCGTTCATCTCAGCTGGTGCTTAGCCCCTGGTGTGTGTGTGGCAGGGGTGGGTGTGGCAGTTAATGGACTTGGCACAGCCAGGAGGTAATTAACAGGGACGGGGCATGTGTCACAGTGGCGTGGTGGGGAGCACCATTAAAGATAATGGGATCCAACAGTTATGAGTCGGGGAGCGGGGAGGTGCCATGTGTGTACATGTTTGCACGTGCACGCCTGGCTGTGTGGGGTAGGCTGGTGTGCCTGTCAATGTGCTCATCTACGTGCCCATCAATGAAGGGAACGGACTGCGGGGGCTCTTAGGCCATGAAGCTGGCAAAGTGGGTGCAAGCTCCTTCCTTACCACCCAGGACAAGGTCCCAGGCCCCGACTGCCTGAAGGAATCAAAGTCACTGGCTTAAGCTCCTGTTCCCAGATCGATGAAAGCTATCCAATTCCCTCTCCCACAGTCTCCCAGCATTTTCCTTTCCCTGTCCTAACCTTGTTCCCAGAACCCCTCACCTTACCTGTCCAGCTTTTCCAGCAATACCTCCAGCTGTGGTTTTAAGAGCCTCTGAGACTCTGGTGCTCTTGACCTTGGTAACGCTCCACATGCCCTGGCGGGTCCCTTCTGCCACCTGACCTCCATCCCCTCTGCTTCAGTGATGCTCAGTGTGGGCCAAACCCCAGGCCCCCTACGCCTCTACCCACAGAGTCTCCAAGGCTGGAAGTGTGTACCACTTCCCTCCTCGGCCCTGAAGACAGGCTCAAGCAGCCTGAGGAGGTGGGGAGGATGGCAGTGTGTGCGAGATAGAAGGCACCCTCCAAGGAGGCCATGCTATTCTCCAGGACACTCTGATTCAGCTGTTTGTGCCACCTGTGTCTGTTTACGTCACTCATCTGTGCCTCTGTCTCTTCATCTGTGTCCATCTGTCTGTGCGTCTCTTTCTCCCTCTCTGTTTGCACCCTCTCGACAGTCTCTCAGCCTGTCTCCATGTCTTTAGGTCCTGTCCCTCTCTCTGTCTGCATTGTCTCTCTCTTTGCACTGTCTCTGGGCTCACCTGTTGGATTTGATCCCCTGACCCTGTCTCTCCTAGCACGTTCCAACCTCCTCTCCTCCTAATCACTTTTGCTCAAGCCCTCCCTTCCCGGGGGTGGCGCAGCACCAGCCCCACTCAGCCCAGGGCATGAGAGGAGGGCCTTTGAACTTGGCCCTCAAGGACCAGACCCCCCCATCAATCAGCCTGCAGCCCTGGGTCAGACCTCCATTAGCACTAACCAGCCTGGACAAGAGGCAGACACCATCGGCCTAGGCCTAGGGGTGATAAGACCCAGATTGAATCACCGGGTGGGGAGAGCTGGGCACCCAGGGACATGAGACAGTCACGCCATTAGCCCTGAGGAGCCATGGGGAGCGTGGGTTATTGCAGGAGCTGGGCAGGTGATTGGAAGTGATGGGGCTGAGGGTGGGAGGAAATTGCTCCTCCCTGGCTCCAGGGTGAGGAAGATGGGGGCAGGGTCCAGGTCCTGGGGTGGGGGACCTCACCCAGCCTCGGAGCTGACAGAAGCCTCGGGCCAGTGGTGGCCTCGGGCCAGTGGTGTTCCAAGGGACAGAGGGGAAGGGAGAGCTTACCTCCTCCCTCGGGCAGAATGGAATGGGGAGATGGCTTGGTCCTTAGGAAACAGCCACCTTGCTCAATTCCTGGCCTCCAGGTATGGATCTCAAAGCACTTAGAGCCAAGAAGAGTGACAGAGGGGAAGGAACAAGCGGTCCTGCTTCCCTCAACCATTCCTTTATCCTACTCCTTCCCTGTCCCTGCCACATGTACACACACACACACACACACGTGGGCATGCACGCGCACGTGTGCTCTCATGCACACATGCGCCCACATACGCAAGCTGTCCCCCCCTTTTCTTTCTCAACCTTTTGTTGCATTGTGTGCTTGCTCTGCTCTGGGCACACCAATACAAGGAACACTCACCCCACCAATGCTTCCATCCTGTCCACCTCCACATCTAACTTCAATCCCTCCTACTGCAGCCTTCCTGAATGAAATACAGAGATAGGCAATTAGGGTCTGAAGGTCCGGGAAGCTCGACCTGAGGCTGCCTCACCGCCAGGCGGACAAGATGACCATGGGACTGGGAGGCAACCCACCACTACAAGGTGGAGGTGACGGCTGCGTGCAGTAGGGGTAGGTGGCTGAGGCTAAGCAGAGAGGGGGAGGATCCCGGAGAGTCATCCCCCTACCTGAGTCCCCATAACCCCCTCCCAGAACGACACCATCCCAAGAATTGGCAAGAGACACAGCCAAGGGATAATAAATATAATTGCTATGGCGGAACCCTGTCTAGAGAAGCAGGGACATCCTCTGCTCCCAGACCCCACCTGTCCCCTCCCGCATGCTGAGGGTGAGTTAGATGCTTTGAGATCACCCTGGGGCTGCTGGGAGCCATGGGGGTCGCTGAGGGCAGGCTGCAGTATTCCGGCTACCCAGCCCCTGGGCCAGCCTCCTAGCCCAGGACATCCAGGTAGACAGGAGGCGCCTGGGCAAGGGCTTGCAGCCGGGTGTGCACATCCTTGATGCTGTGGCGTTGTTGGGGCTCCCGCTGCCAGCAGCCCCGCATGATGGCGTAGACCTCCGGTGGGCAGGCACGCGGCCGCTCCAGCTCACGTCCCTGCGTGATGCACTCGATCGCCTGGGGCCACCAGAGGGAGAGAGAAGAGGGCACACTGGGCTGGGGGCAGGAGAGTGAGGCCAGACCCAGCACTGCCTCTGCCTCACTGAAGCTCCCAAGGCAGGTCATACGATACGTCTGGGCCTCGTGGCTACTAATAATCTGAAAGGATGCAGTGAATCCCAAGATTCCTTTCCACTCTGACACTGAGCAGTGGAAGGATTAAAGCTAAAGAGACCCTGGGAGGGTTGGGCTGGGGTAGAATTGTATCCCAAAGGGCTGGAATCAGACCCTAGGAAGACTTGCCAGGTGGGCCAAGGAAGGGGAGGGGCCAAGGCATTTGCCAAATCCATCAGTTTAGTGTTGAGGGCTGCATGGAAGAAGGGAAGGGTTCTCCATCTCTCAGCTCCAGAGGGCAAAAAGAAAACAGAGCAGGGTTGCAGGTAAAGGCCTTGAAAAGTGGCTGGCTTGCATTTTAAGGTAGAGGGCAACCCCACTTTTTTTCTCTTCTGTAGGTACCACTCTGTGGGGACCTAACTGCTCTTAAAAGAAAACTGCAGCAGGAAAGATCAAAGTTAAACTCCAGGAAGGACTGCAAGAGCAGCTAAGGGATCCAAGGAAGGAGAGATTGTGGCAGGGAGATGCTTGAAGGGCCTGGAGTCTCTTACCCCCTTCTTCCCTCCCTCGCCATTAGAGGACTTGGGTTATGGGCGGCACTAATTCCATTCCTTCTCTCAGTGCTTGAGAAAATTAAAATCTATAACCCTCTCTCCCACGCCACCAGCCTCCAGGGAGCAGACTGCATTAGGAGGAGAAATGGAAACTGACAGCTGCGAGCCAAGGAGGGGGTGGGGGGGGGAGCTGCTCTGGGAGAGGGAACACCTGTGCCCAGCCAGGAGGGCAAGGGGAGGTGTAGGACCGTCCTTCTTACAGTCTAACCTCCAGCCTTCCTGCTGCAGCGTCAGGCCCTCTCGTATTGTGTTCCTCTTTCCATGCCTCTCCCTTTCACCCTGATGATGCCTACTAGGTCTATAAAATGCAGCTAGGGATGGGGGTCTGGGCTCCATTTATAAGTGCTTTGAGGTTCCCCCAGGAGCCAGTTAGAATAGGAGAAGGAAGAATGTGAGAAAAGAACAGGGTTGGGGTGGAGAGAGCAGTGTCAGCGGGATGCTGGATGGGTGCCCGACCTGCCGGCAGTGGGATGAGGGGCAGAAGGGGACAGAATTTCCTGAAAAAGGGACCCGAAGGGGCGGGGAAAGGGTGGCCGGCAGGGAATGACCCACGGAGCGGGGCTGACCTCTGTGTTGGAGAGCTGGTACCAGGGCTGCTTGCCGTAGGTGAAGATCTCCCAGAGCACCACGCCGAAGCTCCACACGTCGCTCTCGGTGGTGAACTTGCGGTAGAGGATGCTCTCCGGCGGCATCCAGCGGATGGGCAGCATGGTGCGGCCTCCCACCTGCCGGCGTGCGGGCGCCGCGTCACCTCCTGCGGGCGCCGCGTCACCTCCTGCGGGCGCCGCGTCACCTCCTGCGGGCGCCCACCGCCGACAGCCTCTCCTGACGCAGACCCGCCCCCAGTCCCGTCATTAAAAATAAATAGAAGTGGCTCTCCGGCCCAGGGCTAAAAGGGAAAAACCGATGGTGCCGTTTCCCTCCGCGATAGTGGAGACAGACCCTCCTCCACTGGGGGCCGAGGGGGTAGGAGGAGGGTTAAAAACCAGAGCCAGAGAGTCTCAGACACCACACCGCCTGAGGAAGAGGAGGGCGTGCCCAGCAAGGGCAGGCACTGGAGGAGGACTCGGCATTAGCGTGTCTGCAGTTTGGATGCTGTGGGAGGGGTCGGGGTGAAAGACTTACGCGGTAATAGTCGGTGCTGTAGATATCCCTGCTCATGCCGAAATCGCCGATCTTGACCACTAGTCCCTGACCCACCAGACAGTTGCGCGTGGCCAGGTCCCGATGCACGAAGTGCAGACCCGCCAGGTACACCATCCCCGCGGCGACCTGGCTAGCCACGGCCAGCAGCTGCCCCAGGCCCAGAGGCCCTGGAGCCACGTCCTCCCCGCCAGCCAACAGCTTGGCATCAGGCCCGTGGGACCTTCGAGAAAGAGTGAGGGAGAAGGATAGGCTGGGAGGAGAGAACCCCCAGGAGCCTGAGAGAAGGGAGCCCAGGGAGCTGGGGGTTGGGGGGTGGGGGAAGGGACTCAGGGAATGGAGGAAGGAAAGAACAGGGGAGGCAGCTGTCTGGAGGGACCGGGATGGGGGGCGGCTGGTGTGCCCCACCTCTAGAGCTTCCACTGGTGCCCACACTTTCCACATTAATGCCTTCCTCTCAGGCAGCCCCCTTGAACTCCAAGCCCACTGGAGCTGCCCACTGGCCCCTACATCTCTTGCCCGGGTACACCTCCAACTCAGCCCTTGCGAAGGTGCTCAGCATCTTCCCCCAGGCCTGCCCCTGCCTCAGTGAAGGGAACATCCCCCACCCAGGCTGTGAGCCTGAAATGTGGTCGCCCTTGATTCCTGTCTCTCTCACCTTTGCCCTCGGTATCCAGCCTTCCTTCCAAAGGTTTCCAGGATGCCCTCCTCCTCCCCACAGCCATCCCTCCAGACCAGTCCCTGATCATTCATCTCCATTCCCCAAATATTCCTTCTTCTGAAGCTGTCTGACTGATGGTTTTGTCAGTACTGCCCTTTCCTACTGGCCAACTTTCTCCTCAACAATTTATTTCTTCACTTATTCCAGGTAACATCTCCAATGTGCCAAGCACCAGAGCTACAGTGGAGGGTAGGATGCAGATAAACAGGTTACAGCAGTGCAGTGTGGGGGGCACCTGATGGGCACTCAGGGTAGGGATGGAAGAAGTCAGGGAAGGCTTCCTGGAAGAAGAGACATCTAAACTGACACTCAAGCCCTTGGGAAGGGAGGTGGGTAAGCCACTTGAAGGGGTCGGGGACAGGGGTGGGTGAAGGGGCTGGGAAGGAGACCCAGTGTACCAGGCAGAGGTAGAGGCCCAGAGGCGAGGAGAAATAGATGGCCCCTCCTAGGGGAAGTCTTCTAGACTCATCTAGGAGCTTTCATGTTTCCCTCCTTTGGTTTACCCGTGCTCTATCCACTATATAAAGCTGCTTTTCCTCCATCCTGGACCCCAGATGGATCCTGGCTTGCAGCCGGTCCCTAGCACAGAGCCCACACCGCATCTGGTGAGTAAGGGGAAGGGCTCCTCTTTGGCCTCCTCTTGACTTGGGTTCCTCTGAGACAATTCACCTCCACATTTAACCTCAGGTCTGCCCTCACCTCCTTCCCGCTCCACATCCTCCACTGGCTTCTCCCGATGCTCAAGATAAGCTCAGACTCTGGGGTCTCTCCCAGCTGAATTTTGCAGCCTGGCTACACGAATGACCTGTCACTCCCAAAGGGATGTCTGGAGACCAAATCACTACCATCAGCTGTACAAGCACACTCATCCAGAACCACAGTCCCACGTTGTCCCTCTTACTGGTAGGGAAACTGAGGCCAGAGAGGAAATCTACTTGGCAAAATAGGCGCAGCTAGTAAGTCGCAGTTGATTCCAAACCCTGGCCCTTTCCCTGCCTCACATGGCCCCAACCTCACAGGGGGTCCACCTCATCGGAGTAGGACGCAACGAAGGGAATATGTGACCATCACGGTCAGGGGTTGAGAGCAGGGCTCTGCCTGGGGTCACATCTCCCTGGACCATTTGTTACCTGTGTGCCCTTGAGCAAGTCACTTAACCTCTCTAAGCCTCATCTGAGAAATGGGTACATTTCTTGAAGTTATTAAAATTATCAGTACAAATTAGTTAACATATCAGAGTTGTTCTGTCCAAAGCCAAAGAAACGAATTTTTGGTAACTTTCTTCAAGTATAAATTGCCATATATGCTAGGAGACTATGAAAAATAAATATACATTTATATTATTATACAGACATATATGTATAAGCACATACAGTCATAATTAGAATGAATTATAAAATATATAGCACAGTGCCTGGAGCGTGGAAAGTGCCTGATAAATGTCTGTTATTGCTGTTATCGTAGTTATCAAAACTGCCACCTCCTACAGGCCTGGCTTCTGTGTGCCACACGCACTTGCACACACACAGTCTCTGCAAAGCCCACCCATCCTGAAGATTCAGCTCGTGACTTCTGCTAATGCAACCTCCCTGACATTGCCGCTCTGTTCTCCGCACGGACTCTCCTCACATTCACACACTTGCCTCACATTTGCCTCGCGGACAGGGCCTTCCTGCTCCTTCTTGGTGTCCCACCCCCCTCAGTTCAGCAGACAAGCAGGGATGTGCTTGTAGGGAAGGGACGATGGGCCAGGGGCCAGCGCCAGGGCCAGGCTCTCATACCGGAGGAAGCGGTTGAGGTCACCATGCCGCATGTACTCAAAGACCATGAGCAGCGGGCGGCCCTCGGTGCAGACGCCAAAGAAGCGCACGATGTGCTGGTGCTGCAGCATGGTGAGCAGCTCGGCCTCCCGCTGGAAGTCCTGCCGGGCGCTCTCAGACACCTCCTTCAGCGCCTGGATGGTAGGGGCAGGGACGGGCCTGGATGGGGGCCCAGCCTTGACCTCCCCACGTCCAAGGTGACCCATCCACCCCCAAGTCGTGAACCATGCCAGACCCCAGCCTCCCACCCACCAGCCTGAGCACCCCACCCTGGAATGATGGTGCTCTGGGAGGGGGGCCCGGGCCAGCAATATCGCATGGCCAAGGTCTTACCTTGACGGCCACTAGCATCTTGTCCTGCTCAGGCAGCAGGTTGTGGCACTCAGCTAGGAAGACCTTCCCAAAGGCGCCCTCACCCAGCTCCCACTTGAGCACGATATCTCGGCGCTTGATGTGATGAACACCTGAGGGAGGCTTGCAGGATCAGACAAGAGCCCCAGTCTTGGGAAGGATGGGACAGGGGCAAGGACAGGACTGTCCAGCAGGGCTGTGCTCTGCACAGGGGGTGCCAGGCAAAGGGGAGGATGGACACTGAAAGTGAGCCTTCACACCTTCACCAAGCCCCATGACATGATGTGGACGTGGGTGGCAGTGGGGTGGGAGGGAAGGCTTGTTCAGGCCTGGGGTGGGCAAAGGCAATGGCACACAGGGGCTTCTCCACATGCACACACACACGTACAAACACACACACACACACAGGCTCGCCCGCACCCTTGACCCAGCCCCTCACAGGCATCACTGAAGTACTGTGGGTTCTCAATGATGTGGCCTTGGAGCCCAGAGCTTTTGCCCTCGCTGGGAGACAAGGAGCTGCCACCCAATGTCATGAAATGCAGGGACATGGCCAGTCCATCCTCTGGAGCCAGCACGGTGGGGCCTGGGGAGGAGACACAGTCAAATGGCGGGGTCACAGCCCAGGCACACACTCTAGCTCCTGTCAGGTTGCAGCGTGCCAGGCGACCCCACCTCATAACTTGCATGGGAGGAACAGAAGAGCTAGGAAGCAAGACAGCAGGCAGGAGGAAGGGGGGGCACTATGGCCATTCTCTATCTGGCTCCTGTCCAACCCCAGGCCCCGTGGGCCACCAGAGAACTCCCCCACTGCCCCCCCCGCAGAGCCCAGACCTCCCAGACCCACTTAGTGTTTGACTACAATCCAGCCACCAATTAGCAGATGCTACCTCTGAAACTACCCCGGCTCCAGCACCGACAAACTCATATTCACAAGCCCCATAGCCAGTCCTCGTATACCCCAAACACACACTCTGTAGAACTCCACGTGTGCACAGGCCCCCACAGAGAGGACAGAGTGGGGAAGAGCCAGCAGGAAACAAAGCCAGACGAACAGACTGACAGACAGCCATTCTGCAGCCTCCCAACTCACGGTTGATCCCAAACTTGTTCCTCCGTCCACATTTGTTGAGCACAAGAAACGTCGTAGAAAGGAAGAGGCAGGCAAAAACAGCCAGGCCCACAGCCATGGAGACCTGAGGGTGTGGGGTGGTCAGATTTGGGGGTTGTCTGCACTCTCAGAGCTCCCCCACAGCAAACTGTTTCTCCATCCCGCATAGATGCCCAGAGCCAGGCCCCCAGACCTGCCTCCTCCTCCCCTGGGGCCTCCAAGTCACGGCTGTAAAGGGGGCTGATTAAGCTCAGGCCAGATTCTACTGATCTCTGTGCTCTGACCAGAAATGACATGCAGATGAGCCTCTAGCCCGGCCTCCTGAATCTAAAGTTCTGGACAAGCTTCCACTTCCCACGCTCACCCCAAAAGGTGTTTCATCCTTCTCCACTGGGTCTCCGGATGTGCTGTTGGTGTCTATGGGGACACAGGGCAGGAAGGATAGGCTTTGGCATACACTGTGTCTCCTCTACCGACTCCCCACCCTGGCCCCAGCTGACCCCTCAAGGATCAGGTTAACTGTACCCCCTGCCCCAGCCGCAGCTCCAGGGACCAGACAGAACCTCCCCTCCAGCCTGGGCTACTCACCCACTGGCGAGAAGGAGACTGCAGCAGGAGGGAGGAGAGAAAGCAATCAGATGGGGAAAAGAGCAGTGCATCCCCTTCCCCCTCTGGGACTCATCCCTTCGTGGGTGGGGGTGGGATGGGGAGGTGGAGCTGCTGGACCTCAAGGGAGAAGATGCACGTGGCCCTTTTCCAGCTGGGCCAGGGATGCCCTGGTGCGTGGCTCTCTCTTCAGCCAGCCCAAGTGAATGGAAGAGCTCAGGGGTTCAGGACTCCTGGGGTTTGGGGGAGGCAGGGGCAAGGAGGACAGCGCAGAGCTGGACACCAGAACCCCAGGCTCCTTTCTGTCCAAGACCAGGCACTCCAACTTCTGAGGTCAGGATCACAGCAGGAAGTGGGCCAGGCATCCCTGGACACCTGGATCTGTACCCAGGTGGAACCCAGGGAGAGGGGGCAGGGTTCTGGGTGGCCCTCACACCGGGGATGGGGTCCTCAGGGTTGAACTCGAAAGGGTTGTCCATGAAGGCGGCCATGACGGAGGCGGCGGCCTGGCCCAAGGGGTTGGTAGCCAGCAGCGTGTAGTTGCCATTGTTGACGTGGGTGGGCTGGTTGAGGCGCAGGCAGCCGTGTCGCACGGTCTCATTGGCTGCCAGCTCCAGGAACTCGGTGAAGATGAAGCTGGTCTCGTTGAGCACAGAGCCATTGAAGAGCCAGCGCAGAGAGGGCGTGGGCTGCCCGTCCACGGAGAAGGGGATGCACCAGTGGTGCTGCTCCACCGCTGGCTGCAGATGCACACTGGCGGGGACTGCGGGCCAGAGAGGGGACAGAGAGAGTCCGGAAGCAGCTGCAGACCTGACAAATCCTAGGTGGGGGTGGGAGTGTACAGCTGGAAATCAGGGGGTAGGCCTAAGAGAAACTGGTCAGCAGGCCCTAAGCCATTCATAAGGAGAGACGTTTTGAAGAAAACTGACAGTAAATCTTAAATAAATCAGGCAGCAGGTATATAAAACTCAAGCTTAAAAAACTTAAGTGGGGCTTCCCTGGTGGCGCAGTGGTTGAGAATCTGCCTGCCAAGGCAGGGGACACGGGTTCGTGCCCTGGTCCGGGAAGATCCCACATGCCGCGGAGCAACTAAGCCCATGCGCCACAACTACTGAGCCTGCGCTCTAGAGCCCACGAGCCACAACTACTGAAGCCCATGTGTGCCTAGAGCCCAAGCTCCGTGTGCCTAGAGCCCATGCTCTGCAACAAGAGAAGCCACCGCAATGAGAAGCCCGCGCACTGCAACGAAGAGTAGCCCCTGCTCACCGCAACTAGAGAAAGCCCGCGTGAAGCAAGAAAGACCCAATGCAGCCAAAAAATAAATAATTCCTTGAAAAAAAAAAAAAAAACACTTAAGTGGTGGGTTTAAAGAAAATAAGTAACAGTCCTAGAGAAGTAGGGTACCAGCTTATGGAAATTAGACATGGAGTCTTTTGGATGAGGGATGTAGAAAAATTAAGTGTAATCAAGCCTAAGAAGATCAGGAAGGGGGGCTAAACATCAAACAAATATATATATATATATATATATATATATATATATATATATATACACACTGTTTAAAAACTTTTTGAAAAAAGATATGGGTTTGAAATAGACCCAACCTGAAAGAAGCAAAAGCCCCTCAATAATAGAAAAATAATAATAATAAATAAATAAATATATATATATATATAAAAACACATACGCACACACGATACTGGAATTCCAGCCAGCACTCAGGCAATGGAATACTACTCAGCAGTGAACTGAATGAACTAATAGTTACTCCCATTAACGTGGACGAATCTTACAAAAATAATGTTGAGGGACTTCCCTGGTGGTCCAGTGGTAAAGAATCTGCCTTACAATGCAGGGGTCGCAGGTTCAATCCCTGCTCAGGGAGCTAAGATCTCACATGCCGCGGGGCAACTAAGCCCACGCGCCACAACTACTGAGCTCGCGTACCTCAACAAGAGAGCCCGCGTGCCACAAACTACAGAGTCCAAGCGCTCTGGAGCCTGCGTGCCACAACTAGAGAGAGAAAACCCGCACGCGTCAACGAAAGATCCCTCATGCCTCTACAAAGATCCCGTTAAGATCCCGTAACTAAGACCCGACGCAGCCAAAAATAAATAAAATAAATAATAAATAAATCTTAAAAAAAAATAATGTTGAGCAGAAGAAACTAGACACAAAATAATACGAGGTATGATTCCATTTATATAATGTACAAGAACAGACAAAACTCAACCATATTGATAGGGAAGCATACATGTGTAAAATTATTTTTAAAAGCAAGGAAATGATTATCACAAAAGTCAGGATGGGGTGGAGGAGAAGGACGGGGTTCTGAATGGGGAGAGGAAGAGAGTGTCTTCTGAACTGCTGGTAAGAATAATTACTGTTTAAGGTGTATATGTTTTATGTACATATCTATGTATGTTGTTTCACAAGAAGAGAAATTTATATAACATAGAAGATTTTAAATAATTTGTGGCAGACCTAGGAAAATTAGGCAGTAAGCCTAAAGAGGAACTTAGATGGGGAATTTCTTCTTTTAAAACTAGGATGTAGGGACTTCCCTGGTGGCCCAGTGGTTAAGAATCCGCCTTCCAATGCACAGGTTGCGGGTTCGATCCCTGGTGGGGGAACTAAGATCCCCGCATGCCAAGGGGCAACTAAGCCCGGGCCACAACTAGAGAGAAGCCAGCGCACTGCAATGAAGAGCCCGCCCACCGCAATGAAAGACCCCGCGTGCCGCAACTAAGGCCCAACGCAGCCATAAATTAATTAATTAATTAATTAATTAATTAATTAATTAAAAATAAAAAAAATAAAACTAGGATGTAGGGCAAAAGTTCTAAGGAGGAACGGACATGAAGAAATACAGCAGAGCAGTGAGAACGGGCAGGCAGCTGGTGTTGAGGGCTTCAGGTAGCAAGACTTGGGCAGGGGCCAAAAAGAAATCCATCCCGTCCCTCTGGCCTTGACGAGCCCCCAGGACTTCCCTCAAAGGATCAGGTTTTCATGGGAATCTGGAAACAGCTGGGAGGGAGCAGCTGTGGACACACACATCCCACCCCTTTCCTGCAGCCCCCCACGCTCACATCCTCTTTTCAGGGAAGAAGGGATGGGAGTGGGCGCAGGGGCAGTCATTGGGACTCACAGGAGACGTTGACCTGGACGGAGATTTCAGCCCGGCCCACGTCATTCTCCGCCCAGCACGTCACGTTCTTCCTATTGAGGTCACTGGTGACATTGGCCAGGGTCAGTCCCAAGGACGGCAGACTCCCAGATTGCTGGGTCATAGAAGAAAGGGGAAAATCAAGAAAAGCTTCAGCTGGCTTGGGATTGGAGGCAGGGCGGCTGGAGCTGATGTCTTTGGGGAGCCCCTCTGGCCCAGATGGAAAAGGGAAGAAGGCTGGGAGGGAGGGGAAGGAAAAAGGTGTGGGAGAGAATATAGCAGAGAATGGCCCTCCTTTAGAGCTTGTTTGCAGATTCTCCTGGATCATTTGTTTAATAATCTGAAAAATCTAGAACACAACAAATAACCTCAAAATAGGCACAAAGTACCCCAAGCCATAAAACCACCATCTAAACAGCTAAATAGATGTCACAAATCCCAAGTACTAAATATGCACAACTAATTGGAAAACCAGCCAGGACCTCACCACCTACTCATTCTTGTTTTACACATAGTTCTAAGAAACTTAGTCTCAGCCCAAGGAAGATCAGAAACAAAGAGATGGTGCTGGTAACAGGGCAGCAGTTAGAAGCAACGGTAGAATCATGATGACTACCTTTGGCAGATGGAAAAAGAGAGTGAAGTTAGAGAGAAGCTAAGTGACTTGGTTCTGAATCATCATCAAAAGACTGAATCAGATTCAGATTCTCTTCCTAAGACACCATGGACGTTATATGGCCTTAAGACAATTCTTAATCTTGTTGAACCAAGATTTTCTTATTCTGTAAGCTGAAGAGGTAAACAAAATGATCTTTTGACATCTTAGAAAGCTATTTTCATAAAATGATGAAAATAGATGAAGTAGTGGACAAATCTGATTTATCTGGAAATTTTGTAAATGTGGAATCCCTTGAATAAATACCACGAAAGGTGAAGTTTCTCTGGGCTTCCATTGGAATATGTGAGTTCAAAGATTCCAGAAGAGCTCTGCAGCCTCTTATGCAAGGCCTGGGTTCCAGCCACCCCAAGGGGAAGCCCTGCCCTAAGCTTCTCTCGGCTGTCCCATCTCCTGCAAGTCACCCTGGGGTATGGCATCCCATGAACTCTTCCCTCTGAGCTGCTCTGCCACCCTTCACACTCTTGAGGGGGACCAGCCTCCCCTCCCCTCCCCTCCATTTAGCCCAGTTAGGGTATGGCTTTTCTATAGGAAGTCTCCAGAAAACAGAAGTGGTAGCAAACATGTAAAGCTCCCAAAGAGAAAAGCAAAAACCTGCAACTTCCCAAAACAGATAACTTATCAAAAGTCTCTCCACAGATGGTCATGCCCAGCCTCTTGTTTCTGCCTTGTCCCCTTTTCCATTACTCACTCTCAGTGGCTTTGATCTCTGGGAGAGGAGGAACCACTCAGTGGCTTGTGGTCCCTCCACCATGTCTGGACCCCCTGCTCAGGGGTCCAGTGGTTCCTCCTTCAATATTGTTCCAGGGGCCACCAGCAATTCTGGGGTTGACTCCCCTCCCAAAGCGAGGGCCTCCAAACTGAACACCACACGCCTGCTTTCACTGAGCCAGCTCCTTCCAGGGACTGGACCCTCTGTGTCCACCCGTGAGGGGCCAGCTTTCTGGGTGGGCACAGCCCAACGTCGGCCCCTGCTGACCTTGTCCGTGAGGCCTCCTGAGTCAACTACAGCTACTCTCAGCTGCCCGTCGCCAGCCTGAGGACAAAGGGCAAGACCTGGGAAGATGCCCAAAGACCGATCTGGATAAGAGAGATAGAGGCCACAGAGTGCCCAGAGGCAGGCAGGACATCAGAAGGCCATCATGTCTACCTCCTCAGCTGACAGATAAGAAAACCAAAGTGCAGGCAGATTGAGGGATTTTTCCAAAAGTCACTCCAAGAATTAATTAGTGAGAGAGCTGGAACCAGACCTGTGCCTCCTTTATTAATACGCTCATCACACACTCAAGAGGATGTTGCTTCCAGAGTCTCCAGAAAATGACCGAAAGGCCCCCAAGAACTGGCCTGGGTGCAGGACCACAAATATTGCGCCCCGTCCCTGGTTCTCAGTTTCCTTATCTAGAAATGAGGTGGATGGGAGAGTTGGTCTGTTGGGTTCCCCTGTTCAGCTCCAATATGTGAGGGCTCTGTGACCCTCTCTCTTGTGGCCAGCACCTTGATCCCAGAGTGGGGACCTAAGTTGTGGCGGATCGGTGGAGCCTGGGGTCCTTGCTGGGCCAGGGCCTGGCCTGAGGGCATGTGCATGCCTGCGGCTGCCCAGCAGCACAAGGCCTAGTCCCAGGGGTCTAAGCCATCTCGGTCCGTCCCTCACCCTTTATGTGCTTCTTATTTGTTGTCTCTCTTTCCCTGTCTTTGTCTCCTGTGCTCTGTGCAGGCCTCGAATCAGGAGGGGGGCATGGGGGCACGGGCAGTGGAGGGCTTCTCACCATCACCGTGGCTGACTCCTCCAGCTCCGTGAGGATCCAGCCGGCCTGCTCCAGGCCCTGCCCCTCCACCTGGCACTGCAGCAACACGTCGTCCCCCACGTCCACGGAGGCATTGGGCATCTGGACCTTCAGCGTGGGCACACCTGGTGGCCCAGGATGCCCAAGGGGCGTTAGAGCTGGGAGTGGCCTCCAAGCCCCGACCAAGGGCGGTGCTCCTTCTCCCACCCTCCTCAGAGCCCCTGCTCCTGCCCCCCAACCTCCAGTTTCCCCCAGCTCTTGCCAATGTCCATTTCCCAGCCCCTCTTCAGGGCTCACCCCCTGAGCCCTGCCCAATGCCCTCTCCCCAAGCATGGTGCTCTTTCCCAGCCCCTCACACCACCTCCAGCACGTACCACAGCTGGTGTTGGACATGAGGGCAAGGGGCCCCTGCCCGGGACACTGCAGCTTCTGTTCCCGCACTCCGCCCAGCCCCTCCTCCTCCCAGCGCTGCAGCCAGAGCAGGGCACAGGTACAGTGCAGGGGGTTCCCCGACAGGACTCTGGTGGGTGTGGGGGACACCAAGAGAGTCAGGGGAAGGGCAGATGTGAAGGAAGTACTACAGCAAGAGGGAGTGCAGTTAGACAGCAGGGTGGACTGTCTAGAGGTGAAGGAGTGGGGAGACGGGAGAAGTTCCTCTCATGGACCCCCCTCACAAGACACTGCTGAAAGAAATAGAATGCCGAAAGTCAAAGACAACCAGCTGTGGGCTACATGGAATTCCCTCACCTGGGCTCCCCAGGGTGACAAGCCAGGTGAGGGCTCCAAGTAGGGTGACAAGGAGAGAAGGGCACAGCCTTCCGGGGTGACCCAGAGGCCTGAGGCGCCCACCAAACATACATGGACCACTGCCGTCCCACCCATCCCATGAGCACTGTGGGCGGATGTGCCCATGTGCACAGGCCCCGAGAACCACGCCAGCACCCTGCCTCCCAAGCACACACGCAATCAGTTGTCCAGGCCAGCTCTCCACCCCCCACCCCAAGTGTGCCCAGGGCAATCACCACCTCAATGGCTGGGCCTGCAGCTTCTGCTTCGATGGGGGGTTCACAAGCATGCATATGGACAGCCAAACACGCAGTCCCCAGAGAGAACACCCCACCCCCCCAAAGTTCCACGCAGACACAGCGACACATACCTTCACACAGAGGTTCAAGTGCCCGAGGGCACACACACACACACACACACACACACACACACACACACACACTTGCTGCTCTTGCCCCTGGAAGTCCCCACACTCACAGTTCCTGTAGGGAGAGGCCCTGGACGGTTTTCCAGGAGAGAGACTCCAGAGCATTGAAGGACAGATCCCTGCGGGAGTTGAGACAGAGCAGACAGACCCTGTGAGCGAGCGACCTTGCTCTGACCCAGTGTGAGGGAGGGGAGGAGCCAGGAGGGAGCTGACATCTGGCTCCCCCGACCCCAGCCCTGGCAACTAGAACTAGCCCGGCGAGTCACTGGAGAGGGGGGACTGGTTAGGCTCTCTGAGTCCCGCTCTTCTCCCTGGGACAACAAGGGTTAACCCCACTTAACCCCCTCCCCAGACCCCAGGGAGGCGGGGTGGTCCGAGGGAACAGCCGCTCCCCCTCCCCAAGCCTTGGCCCCAGCTGGCAAAGTGCTGAGGCCCCAGCTGGGGGCAGGGGCTCCATCTGTGCTGCCTGCCCACAGAGCCCAGGACCGGGCCAGAGGAGGAGGGGGAGCACGGGGCCTCCACACTCCCTTGCCCCCTGCTGGATGCCGTGCGAGGATCTCAGAGTCCTTCCTCGGCTTCCCTCCCCACTCCTCCTTCCTTCCCCTCCTCAGGGACTAAGGAAAGTTGGCTGCAAGGGACGCCAGGCCCCCAGCCCCCTAGCTGTAGAGATGGAGAAGGGGAGTTGGGTGAGGGCCAGCTCCAGTACTCTGCGCCCTGCACCAGGCTGCCACTCCTGGGACGCTCTGCCTCTGAGGGGCCTGCCCTGACCCTTCCCCTTGCCTAGCTGTCTTTCAGCTTGTGGAGGCTGAGATGGAGAGTAGCCGCCACATGGGGATCACAAAGGCTACCCGCTTTAGCGCCAGACAGAGCTGAGTGTGCCTCTGTCCTGCCACTTACAGCTGCGTGACCTCAGCCCAGACACTGAACACGTCTGATTCTCAGAATTCTCATCTCTAACATGGAGATGACACTACCTTTCTCACCAGGTTGATTGCGAAGATTCGCTGACCTAAGTATCGTGAGGTGTCACTGAGTACGCATTTTTAACTGAAGCCCTAGTACACAGTCAGTGAGGTAACATCACCTCATTTTGTCTGTCGTTGTTGCTAAATCACGGACACACAAAGAGTTTAGAGTACCCAGCACAACTCTGAATGACAGGCTCCCACCACACTTCCCATCTCTCCACCTGCCGGTGGTGAGAAGGAGGAGCTGAACTCCTACCCTCAGAGGGCCTGCCAGGGACTCCAAGGGTCTCTCCTGTCCACCCCTGCCCCTCCCCCTCCTCTACAGAAGGGGTGGCTGTGACTCCCAGGGGAGTACCCCGAGTGGCAGATCTGGTCCCCCAGCTCCCAGGCTATCCCAGGGGCCAGGGAGCAGGTGGGAGATAAGAGTCCCGGCCAGAACCCGGAGCCCTGCTCCCCGTCCTTGCTCCCTTTGGACTGGTGTGTATCTGAGCCCTGGGAAGAAAACTGAGGCAGGCACCTATGAGAAGTGCCCCTGTAGCATGAAGCATGGAAGTGAGGCAGCAAGAAGGACCTTCCAGCTGGCAGGGGTGGGAGCTGAGGGCACCGCCATCCCTGAAGTGGATGGGAAGAAGGCCCCAGGAGAATGGGTGGAACGACTTCCCTGACCAGGCTGGGGCCTTCCTCAGAACAGTTCCCTGGGGAGGGCCAAGCCCATTAGCCGCCCAGGCCTAGGTGTCTTCTCACCCCCCTCTGCCCAACCCTGGCCACTCACAGGCGACGGAGACGAGGAGTGAAATGGAAGGCATCTGGCGCCACGAAACGGAGACCACTCTTCACGATGGTGCTGGGGAGGGTGCAGCAGGATCAGCACCGAGGCTCGTAGCTCCCCTGGGTCACACTCTCTGCCCATGCCAGCCCTCCAGTCCCCAGTGCCGAGCCCTGGACCCCTCCCCGCCCTCCTCAAAGCTTTCTCAGCCACCCTGGACCCCTGAGACCACTGGGCTCACTGATCGGCCAGCCCCTCCGTCCTCAGCCTCTCAGGTCCTCCCACGCCCCTCCCGGGCCCCTTGAGCCCTCCCTGACCCTCTGGTCCCCCAGGCCCTGTGTGGAGCCCCTCACAGGTTTCTCAGCTCCCCCAGGCCCCTCAGGTCACTGAGCTTCAGCTGCCACAGATGCTGCTGGTTCTCGATGTAGCTGTGGGGAGAGGGGTTGGGAGTCACAGGGGCGCAGGCCCACACTCGAGTTCCCACACCCACCCACCTCCCTCCCTCCCAATCACACGCGCGTGTGCACACATGCATCCAGTCACACAAAAACCTGTTTACACGCGTACACATGCACAGGCATGCCCACACACATGCATTCTCATAGGCACGGAGACCCACCACCTCACACAGCCACATCGTCCCATGCATGCATCCTCACACCATCACACATGCACACTCTCACACACTCAAGCATGCACACACACAGATGTGTAAACATATGCACAGAGACACATCTCCTCACACACGCCCACACATGCATGCGTGAACCCACAGGTGTGCCCGTGTGCATGCTCACGCTATCCCACGGGGAAAAACATAGCTGCATAACTCTCATGCGCACACACACACGCACACACACGTGAGAATGTGTGGGCATACTCACATTCATAAACACACACAAGTCCATTTGCAGCTTGGCGTTCTGCTTTTAAACACAGAGCCCCTCCTGCCCACGCTCAGCAATAGGGGGTCACGCTGAAACGCTTGCTTCCACAAAGGGCCTACGCTCATCCCTGCCACTGCCCCACCCAGAACAAAGGAAGCCCTGTGGCCATGTAAATATGCGCTCCCAAACACACCACTCAGGGGCCACTGTCTGGGCTCACCCATACTGCTGTGCACACGCACACGCACAGACACACACACACACCCCACCCTCTCCCCCTCAAAGCTGGTCCCTCCCCACACTCAAGAAGCAACTCCTCCATCGCCCCCCCCATCTTTCAGCAAAGCGAGTGACAGGCATAGAGGCTGTCAGTCAGGGACCCCTTGAGCCCCTCCCTGCCCCAGGAGGGTCCCAGGGAGGAGGAGAGGGGCAATGAGAGGAGGGAGTCAGAGTTGGGGATGGTGGAGAGGCACCAAGTGGCTGTGTTTCACAGTGAGAGGGCAATGGGAAGGCTGAGGGTGGGGAGCAGGGTGCAGAAAAACAAAGAGATAGCGAAACAGGGACACCTAGGAGGAAGAACTGACAGGAGGAGACTGGCAGAGACACAGAGACAGAGACAGACAAGGAGAGAGACAGATAAGAAAAGGGAGACAGAGGGACAGGTAGATAAGCACAGAGATCCAGAGAAAGCAAGATGGGGAGAAGAGAAAGAAAGAAGTAAAAGCAGGCATGCAGGGCTGTGGGATTTCTGACGTCCCAGGCCCTGTCCAGCTTCTGGATCTGGCACGCCAGGGAGTTCCTGAGAAGTCAGCTGCCCTGCAGCGGCACGTCAGGCCCGCCCCCAACACACACAGGGGCCCCTGACTCACTGCCTGTTCTCAGAAATCTCCCCCTCTACCCTGTACTTTCCTCAATTGTGGGAACCAGGACCAGCCTGAATGACCCCTCCCCGCCAGCCCTTCCCAGACTTGGCCCCTGCAGGACAGCCAGGCATCAGGTCCTCAGTCCCCTGAGGTCTAGGGAGTAAAACTCCAGTGACTCTGAGAGAGAGTAGGTCCCTGTCCTGCCAACCCCCCCACCAGCCCCTGCCCAAAGGACCTAGAGCTATAGGGACCCCGGGAGGGGGTGAGAAGTAGTGTGGCTGGGGGTGTGCAAACTGTCAGGCAGCGTGCTCAAAGCTGCCTCATTCGTTTGGATTCATAATCAATCTGTCTATTCGAGTCCATTATCTCCTCGTTAGCTCTGCGGGTGAGGGAGGAGGAGGGGACCTTGCAGGCGGAGGCAGGGGTTAGACTGCCGCCCCACCCAGAGTGACAGCTCAGCTCACCACCCTGCATGCCTCCCACCCCCCCAGCCCCAACCTGTCCACACTTCCCACCACCCCCTCCCCCAGCTGGATCTACTAGGGGCTCGGAAGGGAATCAGGAAAAGAGAGCGCTGATGGGGAACATTCAGGAGCCTGGGCCCTGCTTTGAAGGCCCAGAGTGATGAATGGACGGGATTGAGGGTGGCAGTCTGGACCTCAGGCCCCCTCCCATCATGCAGAAACCTAGGTCCAGACCAAGACAAGGCCATCTTGCCTCCTCATCTCCCTAGGGCCATTAGGGAGAGAGATCAAGTACCTTCCTGTTAATTACCACAAGATACCCACGTAACTCAGTGCCAATTATTGCAGGCTGCTCAAGTCACTTCCAGACATCGATGGCCCCTGCCTCAGATACCTTCCAGCCTGTCATACATGAGGTCAGGGCTCCTTGCCCATTCGCTAACCCCAGGCCACGGGAGGAGAATATTCTAGCAGTTCCTTTCTTCTTCTAGAAGTCTTGCTGGCCATGCCAGCCACATAGAATACTCAAGTATTTTCCAGCCACCACCATGCGATGCTTGAGTACCTCTAGGCCAGTAAGTACAGAATACTCCCTTAGGTTTCACCCGCTGCTAAAAAGTACTTGAGTATTTTGTAACCAGTTACTGCAGGATGTCAGAATACTGCAAATGCTGGAGATTCCTCTTCGTTTCCGGTCCCGAAGGGAGGAGAGTCTCTCAGCAAGGCCCCTGACTCCCTGCCCAAAGTAGGGAGACAAGGGTGGTGAGGGAGATGGGGTGGGGAGAGGGAAGCCAGGTGGGGCTCTCATTTCCCACATCCAAATCAAGAGGCGGTGTGGACAAGAGATGGTGGAAGTGGGAAGAAGAGAGCTCAACTACCAAGCTATGGCTCCTCAGCGCCTCCCACCTATTCCAGTTCAATTCCCAATTCCAGAGAGAATTGGTGTTGCCTGGTCATGACAAGGAAGGGGGAGGGGGCTGATTTCTCCCTGGAAAAGGGAGATGGTGAGGATGCCAAACTGGGGGGGGGGGTTGTCTCTGCAGATAACCGCCCCCTGCATAGGGCAGAGGGTGGACTCCTGGCTGAGCTCCAGAAAGCGGTTTCTAGAAGGCTGGGCTCTCTCAGATCTGGTCCACAGAGAGCTCCCTTTCCTCTCCTCGAAGCTAGCACCGCAGCTGCCCTGAGCCCAACTTCCAGGCAGTAACTGCGGAGGCTGCCAGGGCAGCGGAGGAAAGCCGAGGCACAGCCGCGGGCTGCACGGTATCAGCCTCCCGCCGCGCCCGCCCCTCCTGATACAGCAAGCAAGCGGCGAGCCCGTGCCCACGGGGCACTGCTATGCCCGCCTTTCCCCGCGCCCCCTCGCCCGCCAGACACTCACAGCTCCGTCAGGTTCTCGGCGCCTGGCAGGTGGCGGAGGCTATCCAGGGCCCCAGGCCGGGTGCAGCGCAGCCCCGAAGGGCCGTGGGGGCAGCAGACATCGGGGCAGGGTGCAGCGCCCGCAGATGCCAGCATCAGCCAGGCCAGCAGGCTGCCCGGCCCCGTAGCCCGGCGGTGCCCGCCGAGTTGCCCGCGCCGTCCGCCTCGCAGCATCGCGGCGGCGCCCGCCTCGCCCCGGCCGGGCAGCCGTCTGTGTGCTTCCAGCAGCGGCTGCCTGGCCTCCCGCGACATGTGCGCTGGGCAGTGTTAAAGACCCAGCCGCCAGGAAAGGGCGGAGCCAGCGGCCCCCGCCCGGCCTCGCCCCGCCCCCTCTGACTCCAACCCCTCCCCCTCCTCTTCTAAGTCCCCAACTTTGCCCCCACCCTGGCAGCCTACTCCCCCAAGATCCCCCCAGCTCCAGGAGACGCGGAAGGGCAGCCGCAGAACTCCTCGGAGGTGTCTGCTGGGAGTAGGGGAACTGGAAAGTTGATACATTATTTCTCCCAGCCTACAGAAGCTGCATTTAGGGGGGAGGGGAGATGACTGAGCTTTGGGAAAGCTTGCCGTCCAGGTCATCCTAGCCAGCCCCCGGCCTCACATCTCACTCCGCACGGGGCGCGTGCCTGAGGGAGTGTGCATGTCACTTGGGATAAATTAGGTGAAACACTCTCTAAAGCCTAGAAAGAAATGGGAAGGGATCCCCAAAAGACCAAACGCAGAACCTGGGGAAGGAAAACAGAAGAGACAGAAAGGGAAGGTGTCGCCCCCAAACAGCCGGAGAATGGAGACCCGGGACCCGAGACGCCGATTTCCAGGAGAGGCCACAGGGTGGCGCTGGAAGCCCGCGCGCAAAGGTGTGAGCTCCGCCGAGGTTGGGTGGGTGGGGGCGCCGTCGGCAGCCCCCACTGCGCGGCGCCTGGCGACCCAGCGTCAGCCACTGACCCGGGCCAGCCGGCACTGGCCCCCAGGCTGGGTAGGGCCAAGCTGGGCTGGGCTGGCATCGATCGCTGTTCTGACAAGAGCATCGATTTCTGCGCGGAGAAATTAATAGCTCTCTTAGCTCCTCGGACGCGGGAGCCGCCCGCGGGCGGAGCTGGGGACCCGTCGGTCCAAGGAGGCCGCGCACCCGGAAAGCCCCGGGTCCCCAGCAGCAGTCACAGGGCAGGTCCCAGCCCCTTCACCCCGCGGGCCTCAAGCCGGGGAGAGGGGAAGGAAGAGGGGTTCTGGAGGATGGACTTTTGGAGAAGGGTAGGGCAGACAAGGGCCCAAGGAACCCGCAAAGGAAGCCCTCCGAGAGGAGAGTTTTCTCCACCAGGGCCCCAGCAAAGACTGTCCCCCAATTTCCCGAGACAGAGACAGACCGACCGACCAAGTAGCCTGAATTCAGGAAGGTGACGAGACAGAAGCGGGGCCCCACGGGGTCATTGCCCTCTCCACGAGGATTTTGGTTGGAACCAAGGGACTTAACTAGGACAGAGCCTTGCGCCCGAAAGCGGAAGTGACAGGCTCCTAAGGAGGTTGCCAGGGGCTCAAAGAGGCGAAGGACTTGACTATTCGGGAGACAGGTCGCATTCCCGCCGGGTTTCAAGCTCACCGGGTCGCTGCTGCCAGCAGTTAACCCGCAGGTGTCAAGGCAGCAGGTGGCCGAACTTAGAACCACCCTTTCCCGAGGGGCCCGGTCGCTCGCCGCCGCTCCGGCCGGCAGTGCAGCCCCAATTGGGAGAAGTCCGCAGGGGCGAGGGAGGGGGGACCCACCTCAGACGCAGCGGGACTGGGGGGAACTCTGTTCTTGGCCCACCATCCCCCTGTATTTTGGCCTTATTTCCCCAACAGACCTGTCCACCCCTGAGTTGTCAGGCTAAATATTTTGGCTTGGCGGGAGGGGCGGAGAGAACCGAGAGGTCCCAGCAAACCAATCCGTTCGGTCTGGGGTGGGGAGGCGGGAGCTGGGCGCGGCCCCTGCGTGCCACCCAGGGAGATACCGCGGCAGCGCGGCCAGCTGGCGCTGGGGAGCCGAGCGCGCCCGGAGGGATCCGGGGAGACTGTCCCCGGCGAGTCCCGCGCTCCCCGGGACCCCCCGCTCCTCTCCTCTGCCTGTTCCCCGGGCTTCTGCTCCGCCCTCGGGGTTGACCGGCCTCTTGCGCTGCCTTTTGCTCTGCACCCTGTGTGACTTTGTTTCCCTGGAAGCCTCTCTGAGTCTCTCCCCGTTGCTGTCTGCATCTCTGTCCTCATCTCTCTGTCTCTGTGTTCACGCTGAGTCTCTGGCTCCAGCAGCCTGTCACCGTCTGTGTCTCTGTGGCTCTCATTACTTTTTTTCTGTCTCCTACCATCTCTGTGTGGGATTCTTTGTCACTCTGCCCCTTCCCTTCCCCTTCCCTCTGAAGCTTGCATCTCTGTGTCCCTTAGGGCCTGTCAGGTCCTTCTCCTCCCTGGAGCCATCTGGAGAAGAGCCAGGACTGGGCACAAGGCAGGACTAGGACAATGGCAGTGCCCAGTCTGTGGCCATGGGTAGCCTGCCTGCTTGTGATCCTCCTCTCCTTGGGATTTAGCCTGGACACTCGCGAGGGTGAGTCCCCAGCACTGTCTCCTGGAGCCCCATCTCCCTTCCAGCAGACTGGGAGGCCAAACACTGAGCTTCCAGCCAGAACACATCTATTTACTTACTTCGACATGAAGACTGGGGTTAGGTCTCAGAAGGACTTCCCACCAGGAGGAGCATTTAGTTCCCAGAGATGGGTGTTTTCCTCTCAGTTCCCTGGGAAATGAGAAGGACCCTGAAACAGGGATGAATAGATGTCCTCCATTCCTGCTTATGAAACAGTGATCCCAGTAAAGCCTGAACGAGAATCAAAATGAGGGGGTTAGTCTTAGAGGTCTTTTCTAGAGCCACTGAATGGGAAAGGGGCCAGGATGGGAAGGGGAGCTGAAAACTAGGCACCAGTAAGTAACTGAACCCATTGTGCAGACAGGAAACTGAAGCTCAGAGAATTGAGAGATCAAGCTAGACTGGGGTCCTGAGCTCCTGCCTCCAGGTTCTGTCCCACGTCCCCCACTTTGAGGGCCCATCCGCTGGGGTAGGAGGCTTCTTTTAATTAGTCCCCAGGCTAAACACTTCCCATGTGTAGCGTTTTGGGGGTTGGGACCATGTAGACAAAGTGGCCCTCATGAGGGTGCTGGGGGCTTGGCAAGGAGAGGAAAAAGTGCTGAGAGTGGAAGATTCAAAGGCGGAAGGATGAAGAGATGTCCCTTTCCCCACACCCACCATTCCCTTCCAGACTGAGGAAGCTCAGGAATCCAGTTCTCTGTGCCTGCCTGAGGGGGTCCCGTGATGCCCTCAGACTGGGGACTTCCAGGGGCAGAGCAGGGTCTCCCTTTCCTGCAGAGACAGAGGGGTGATGTGAATGGGTTGGGGCAGGGGGTCCCCTGAAGAGTGCTAGTCACAGAGGCACTGCCTGCAAGGCATAGCCCCACCCCCTGCACCCTTCCCCTCCTCCACCCTTCCCCTCCTCCTCTGCTGTGCCAGGACAGGGCATAGCAAATGCCAGCCAGGAGCATAGTTGTCAGGACAGGAGCACGGCCCTGGGGGCAGGGGGGCGGGGGAGGGCGGTGTTTGGTCAGGGGACCCAGATGTCCCGTTCCCAGTGCAGCTCTGCACACCACCATGTCCTGAGGAGAGGCAGGCAGGGGTTAACCTGTGTAGGTCGTAGATTTGTTTTTCCAAATGACTCCCATCAGGGGAGCCCTAGAAAGGCTGGGGCATGACGGGAAGTGGCATGTGGGCTCCTGAGAGAACCCCCCATCTGCCTGCAGAGCCTGATTGGCCTTTGCCTGGAGGGACTAGAAGTGTTTTCTCATTCTCCCTCTCTGTGTGTGTGCATGTGTGCCTGCATGTGTTCAGACACACACACACACACACACACACACACACACACAGAGTTGCTGGGTAGAGCCAAGCACAGGGACCACTAATGACAACAGGGAGAAGGTGTGAAGTAAGCCCCAGGGGGCCAGCCTAGCCTGGCCACCCCCTTTTAACCATCAGGGGATGGGCCTGGGTATGTATGATGGGTGCATTGTTTCTTGAGGGCTGGGTAGGAAGGGAGGGAGTGGAGGCTGGAGAGGTTAGCAGGACTTGAATGGCAAGCTGAAGGATTCAGACCTGAATCTTCCTGAGTGGGGACCATGGAAGGTATCCTTGGGAGAAGTGAGTGCAGGGACCAGGTATCCAGCCCATTAGGAGAATGGTCCTACGTGCCTTGGGGAAAGAAAGAAAAGGGGGGCTGGAGCCCTGCGATCCAAAGAAGCCAGACACACCCAGGTCCCCGAGGGAGGAGTGGACTTGGGATCCAGATGTCCATCGATTCAACCCACAACCCCTGAGTGCCCAGTGGTTCCTGCCCTGAACTGGGCACCATGTGGGGATGCTGACTAACAAGGGTCCCACCCTCAGCAACCTCCCTCCTTGGAGGGGATGACAGACAGACAGAAAGCAATGTTGGGGCAATACCCCAGGTGTTCTGGTGTGGATGCTGGACTAAGTGCAGCTGAGCCTGAAGTGATTAACTCAGAGGGTCAGGGAAGGTGGGGGCTTGACCTGAGGCTTTCAGGACAAGAACTGAGGGTGTTGGCAGGCCAAGGAACTCTTCTGAGGCTGTAGGTATTAGCGGGACCCAGTTTATCAACACCCTGGAATGTCAGGCTGAGGAATTTAAACTTGAACTTTTGGCAATGGGAGCCACGGAATGTCCCTTCGAGAGTAAACAGGTGCAGGGACCAGGCATCTAGCTTTCTCAGGCCTGGGAGAGAAGTGGAGTGTCTGAAGCTCAGACTACTGCTTCCCAGTCACAGATTTCATTCATTCATTCCTTCATCAAATATTTATTGAGCACCAATTTCGTGCCAGGCACTATACCAGGCACCAAGGATACAGCAATGAATCACACAATGATCCCTGCCGTTCTGGAGCTTACAATAAACAAAATAAATAAGTAAATTGTATATCAGCCAGTGTTAAGCATTTGGAGAAAAATTAAGTAGGAAGGGGAGTGGGACTTCCCTGGTGGTGCAGTGGTTAAGAATCTGCCTGCTAATGCAGGGGACACGGGTTCGAGCCCTAGTCCGGGAGGATCCCACATGGCTCAGAGCAACTAAGCCCGTGTGCCACAACTACTGAGCCTGCGCTCTAGAGCCCGCAAGCCACAACTACTGAGCCCACGTGACACAACTACTGAAGTCCGCGTGCCTAGAGCCTGTGCTCCGCAACAAGAGAAGCCACCGCAATGAGAAGCCCACACACCGCCAGAAGAGAAGCCCCCACTCACCACAACTAGAGAAAGCCCGCGCAGCAGCAAAGACCCAACGCAGCCAAAAATAAATAAATAATTTATTTATTAAAAAAAAAAAAGTAGGAAGGGGAGTAGGGAGTGTTGCCATATTAAATAGGATGGTCAGAGAAGTCCTCATTGAGAAGGTGACATCTGAGCAAAGACTTAAAAGAGGTGAGGGAGCCATTGAGAGGGAAGAGTGTTCTAGCCAGAGGGAACAGAAAGTGCAAAGACCCCAAGGCAGAAGCTTGGCTAGCTTGTTTGAGGAACAGCAACGTGGCCAGTGTGTCTGAAGACGAGAGAGAAAGCGGGTGAAGTTGGAGAGTTGCAGGGGCCCTGTAGGCTGTGGTAAGGACTTCGGCTTTTCATCAGCGAGATGAAAGCCATTGGGGAGTTTTGAGCAGTGGAGGAGAGTGATCCAGCTTGTGCGTTGTGTTTCCACTCTGGCTATAGAGGGGAGGAGAGAAGAAAGAGGGGACGGGGTGGAGGTGAGGAGACTATTTAGGAAGCTATTACTGTAAAGCCAGGAACAGATGATGGTGAAAGCAGTTCGGGTGGCTCTGGATATATTTTAAAGGTAGAGCCCACAGAGTACAGGGGTTAGAGAAGGAAAGGAATCATGGAGGCTTTAGCTTCGGAGTCTGACTGCAAGAATGAAGTTGCAATCAACTGAGAAGGGGACGTGAGTTTGGGAGGGAAGGTCAGGAGCTCACTTTTGTCCATGTTGGCTCATCTGGTGGGGGTCCTCCAAGCTGCCAATGAGGCCTCTGAAGCCCAGGGAGGAGGTCACGCAAGGGGTGCTTGGCCCAAACGGTACTGAGGGCTACTTGCACTTGTACCCACAGTGTGCCCCAGCCTGGACATCCGCTCAGAGGTGGCAGAGCTGCGTCGGCTGGAAAACTGCAGCGTGGTGGAGGGCCACCTGCAGATCCTGCTCATGTTCACAGCCACCGGCGAGGACTTCCGTGGCCTCAGCTTCCCACGCCTCACTCAGGTCACCGACTACCTGCTGCTCTTCCGTGTCTATGGCCTGGAGAGCCTGCGTGACCTCTTCCCCAACCTAGCGGTCATCCGCGGTGCCCGCCTCTTCCTGGGCTACGCGCTGGTCATCTTTGAGATGCCGCACCTGCGGGACGTGGGGCTGCCAGCGCTGGGGGCCGTGCTGAGTGGGGCTGTGCGCGTGGAGAAGAACCAGGAGCTCTGCCACCTCTCCACCATTGACTGGGGCCTGCTGCAGCCTTCACCTGGCGCCAACCACATTGTGGGCAACAAGCTGGGCGAGGAGTGTGCCGACGTGTGCCCCGGCGTGCTGGGCGCCACTGGCGAGCCCTGTGCCAGGACCACCTTCAGCGGGCACACCGACTACAGGTGCTGGACCTCCAGCCACTGCCAGAGAGGTGGGCACTGGCACAGAACACGACTAGGGGGCACAGAGGGGGCAGGGTCAAATGGGGCTGGCTGGCCGTAAGATGGTATGGGTAAGTACTTTGCTGACACTATTTATTTTAATCCTCACTCATCCTATGAGGGAGGTGCTGTTGCTATTCCAGTTTTGCAGATGAGGAAACTGAGGCTCAGAAAAGTTAAACAACTGATGTAGCATAAGGCAGTCAAGGGGTGGGCACAAGACAGCATCAGGTAGTTATGGAGAGACAGTAAATAAGTTGGACATGGTGAGGAGGGGAAGGGTGGCATGAATGGGTACAAGGCAGCTGCACAAGAAGCAGTATGGGGCAGTGGGCAAGAGTGAAGCCAACTGGCCTGTGTTTGAATCTCAGCTCTACTACTTACCAGCTATGTTTATTTAGCTTATCTGTGCCTCAGTTTCCTCATCTGTAAAACGATCAGAGCATTGTGATGAAGAATGAGCTATTCTGTAAAACATTAGAGCAGTGCCTGGGCCATGTTAGCAGTTCTATGCTTCTGATAAAAATGGCCACAGCACAGGCCGGCAGTATTGAAATGGGAAGGTTAGGAGCTGGGTGGAAGGAGAAAGGAGGAGGTGACAGATGAATGACAGGGCAGGTGAGGACAAATTATGTGAAGTGGGATCTTCTTTAGGAGGTAAGGTGCATGGAGGGGAAACAGAAGGAAAGAGTGGAGAAAAGGAGGAGTGGAATAAGGAGGGGATGGTTGGAGGAGGAAGTGAAAGTTATAGGGGAGGGAAAGAAGACCTTCAGAGACTGGGAGCAGATCTGGGGTCCCCAAGCTGGGGCTCTTTCCACGCAGCTCCTGGAGGTCAGCTCCCCTCACCCCAATGCCTCAGCATGAGGGCAGAAGAGTAACCAGATCCCTGCTGTATCCACTGGGCCCCACCTCCCCAATATCTCCCTGTTGGCTGTAAACACAGCTGCTGCATGTCCTTCTCGTGTATAGTGTCAACACACCCTGGCTGACCCTTGCCACACGCATCGCTCCCACAGACATCCAGCTGCCGCTGTGCAGAGTAGCCAGGCCATTGGCACCCAGCCCCAAACCCATCCACATCTGCTTGGGGCCACCTCCCACCCAGGGCAGAGCGCTGAAGAGGGAGGAAGTATGGGCAGGGGCATGGGTCAAATGACCGGGGATGGTCCCTCCTTCTACACACTCCCAGGCCCACCTTGCCCTGGGCCTCACTCCTCAGGAGAAGCTGACTTGTTCACCTTGGCCCCATGCCCAGCAATGATCTGGGCACTAGGCCTAGACAGGACAGCAGGCTGGGGAGCAGCAGCCCTTATAGACAAGGTCACTGCTTGGTCCTGAGTTCTGACACCCCTGACTAGGCACTGTGGGAGGTGAGGAGTCACAGAGAGGGGCCACGGTCCCTATCTTCAAGAGCCCCTGTCTGCGGAAAACAGAGTGGGCAACCAGTGTCATCTGAGCTGGAGGGATTTGGGTGCAGACTAAGAGTGTTAGCCCAGGAGGAGGGGCTGGGGCCAGGACCAAGGAGGTGTGGGTAAGGTCTAATGCAGCACTCTGCCCGCAGTGTGCCCCTGTCCCCGTGGGCTGGCCTGCACAGTTAGGGGTGAGTGCTGCCACACTGAATGCCTGGGAGGCTGCAGCCGGCCAGAAGACCCCCATGCCTGTGTCGCCTGCCGCCACCTCTACTTCCAGGGTGCCTGCCACAGGGCGTGCCCTCCAGGCACCTACCAGCATGAGTCCTGGCGCTGCGTCACGGCCGAGCACTGTGCCAGCCTGCGCTCTGTGCCTGGCCGCGCCTCCACCTTCGGCATCCACCAGGGTAGTTGCCTGGCCCAATGCCCTCCAGGCTTCACCCGTAATGACAGCAGGTGAGTGTCGGGTGGGCGGGGGGCACCCTTGGAGCAGTGAGGAGGCCCACACTGGTCCAGGGCTCATGCCACATCCTCTGCTTGCCCCTACTAGCATATTCTGCCACAAATGCGTGGGGCTATGCCCCAAAGAGTGCAAAGTGGGCACCAAGACCATCGACTCTGTCCAGGCAGCACAGGATCTGGTGGGCTGCACCCACGTGGAAGGGAGCCTCATCCTCAATCTTCGTCAAGGCTGTTAGTGCCTTCCTCAGGACCATACCTCTCCTCCTGGCCACACCCTTCCTCCTGGCCACACCCCTTACAATGATCCAGCTGAAGCACCACTTTCCACCATCCTGGGTCCCAGCCCTGAGGGCCCCCTTCCCTTGGCCCCCGTTCAGCTCCCCCCTCCCAGTGGAACCATCACTTTCCTTGCCCCTGCTCCAGCCCTGTCTTCCCCATTCCCAGATAACCTGGAGCTGGAGCTGCAGCACAGCCTGGGACTGGTAGAGACCATCACTGGCTTCCTCAAAATCAAGCACTCCTTTGCCCTCGTGTCCCTAGGCTTTTTCAAGAACCTCAAACTAATCCGGGGGGACACCATGGTGGATGGGTAAGGGGTCAGAAATAGTTCCCTCTATCTCATCTCCTCCCCAACACTCCCAAAACTGTGGTGAAGAGTATGGGAACCAGCTCTGCTACTTACTAGCTGTGTGACTCTGGGTAGGTTATTTAACTTCTCTGGTCCTCAACTTTCTCATCTGTGAAATGGGGCTAATATAACTCTACTTATTTCTTAGGGCTGTTGTGAATATTACTTAAGTTGTTATGTATAAAGCACTTAAAACAGAGCCTGAAACAAAGTATATATTACTATATAAAATTATAGTTACATATAACTCTATATGTATTGGCTATAATTGTTATCATCTGATCCTCTTAGCTGCAGAGCAAGACTGCCTGGGTTTGAAACCCATTCCTACCTTTACCAGTCGAGGCCTACCCTTAACGTAGCCAGGATTTTTCAAAATAATGTTTTAAATTACCATCCAGCCAAGTGGTTTCTCATGTACCCCCAGGGGTGCCCCCGCTCCAGCTGGAGAGGCATAGCCCCACGCTGAGTCCCACTCCTCCCTGTGTCCCCAAAGCCAGGACAGAACCTGGCACATAGCAGGTGCTCAGTTAATGTGAGATGAGGGAAGGAGGGAGGCAGAAAAACAGTTAACCCCATTTCACTGATGAGGAAAACACAGAGTGTGGGTGACTTGCCGGACCTCACATTTCTGGTCAGTGGCACCGAGTGGGTGTGTACGAATGCCCCATGTGTACTGGTGTGGGTGGGCTGCTGTGTGCCCCTCCTTCCCTGTGCCCCCAGTGCAGCCCCTTTGGGAAGAACCCGTAAGACACCCCCTTCCTCACCCCTTGCCCCCACCGGCCGTGCAGAGCAAGGTTCCCTGGCCTCCCCCAGGAACTACACTCTGTATGTGCTGGACAACCAGAACCTGCAGCAGCTGGGCTCCTGGGTGGCTGCGGGGCTCACCATTCCCGTGGGCAAGATATACTTCGCCTTCAACCCACGCCTCTGCCTGGAACACATCTACCGCTTGGAGGAGGTGACTGGCACGAAGGGACGGCAAAACAAGGCAGAGATCAACCCCCGCACCAACGGAGACCGAGCTGCCTGTGAGGCCCAATACCCCAACCCCTGGCACCCTGGCAGTGAGAGATGTGACCCCAAGGAACACCCAGACGCGCGCACACGCTGACCTTCACACACACTGAAATACACCAGACATGCTCCCGGGTGGAAGAGGACGCTTGAAGGGGTCAATGTGATAAGTTCTCTTCAGAGGCCACGTTGGGGGTGGGATGCTGCGGCGTCAGGGTGGGGGGTTGGGAGTAGGCGGCTCAAGCAGGTGCTCTCAACACGGTCAAGAGCAAGCGTTCGCCCTTCACCCCGACCAGGCCAGACTCGCACCCTGCGCTTCGTGTCCAACGTGACGGAGGCCGACCGTATCTTGCTGCGCTGGGAGCGCTTCGAGCCGCTGGAGGCTCGCGACCTACTCAGCTTCATCGTGTACTACAAGGAGTCGTGAGTGGCGGGGGCGGGGCCAGAGTGGGTGGGGCCAGAGCGGGGGCGGGGCCAGAGCGGGCCGGGGTCAGAGCCCGACCAGGTCAATTTGTTCACGACCGCAGGCAGGTGAGGGCAGAGCCCCGGGGGGCTGTGGAGAGCCAGCAAGCCAGGACCCCAGAGTCGCACTCCCTCGTAGGGCCCACGTCTGGCTCTCTCCTCTCACCTTCTTCATCCCTTCGTGCCTCAGTTTCACCTTAACCAGTGATGAGGAGAGGACAATCAGGATTTCTGAAAGCCCAGGAGAGGCGCCCTGCTGGGAAGGCCTGGATAATTAAACTTCAATTCACTATGCTTATGTTTCGTACTGAACACATGCTCCTGCCCCAGCAGCGGTTTGGGAAGTACCCACTAATTTGGCCAGTTTTATGCATATCTTTGCCAGCATTTCATTAAAGCCCGAGGAAAGGAGGGAGCAGGGACAACCAAGGACCAGCTGCTCTTTTCTTTGGAGAGAATGTACTGACCATAGCAGGATGGATAGTGGTTAGACCACAGGAAGAACTTCTCCAAAAGCATGGGTAGGGATCAAAAATAGAATTCCTTAGAGAAGAGAGATGGATTTGGGAAGGCAAGCTGGGAGGGCAGGAGTGAGGAGTACTAGCCCTCTGTGGTAGATAGAAGATGGGAGCCACCTGGTTTGGAATCATTTCCTGTGAATTAAAATGGAGAGATCTTAGTTGCCCACTAGCACAGGGCCTGGCCTGGGAGGAAGGGAGAAATACTAATGGTGGGAGGCCTGCTCACAGGGCCAAGACTCTCCTAGGCCTCAGTGGAAGATGAAGGACTCTAGCACGAGGAGCTGGAGAGTTTGTCAAATACAGATTCCTGGGCCCCGCTCCCACAGATTCTGATTCCTTCAGTCCTGGGCAGGGCCCATAAATCTGCATTTCTAACAAGTTTCAGCATTCAGGTAATGCTGAATCTTCTGGGCCATGGACCACACGTTAAGGAATGCTAACATGGACTGCAAGGTAAAGCCCCGGCCTCCCACCCCTACCCACCGGTTGTAGAGCTCACATTCTGCAGGACTATACACAGCTGCCTTTGGACTCAAAGGGCAGAGAATCTTCGAGGTCTTTCAGGAAACTCCCCTAGCATCTGCCTTGCAGTGTGGCTATGGCTGTGCTCCCTTAGAGATATACTGGGGATCCTGGCTCAATTCCAGCTCTGAGCAGACCCACTCAGTGAGTGTGTCCTGCCCACAAGGCACCTGCCCCAAAGGGCAGACCCACACCTGCTTCTGAATGCCCTCGTACTGGAAGAAGCATGACAATGACAGTCTTGGAGTGATTCAGAGAGGAGCGGGATGCTAGAAACTGGGGTTGGGGCTGAGCTGCCCCTCATCTCTAGGGATGGGGTGTTCAGCCCATTCCAGAATGCCACAGAGCATGTAGGTCCAGATGCCTGTGGGGCCCAGAGCTGGAACCTACTGGATGTGGAACTGCCCCTAAGCCGCACCCAGGAGCCAGGTGTGACCCTAACCCCGCTCAAGCCCTGGACACAGTACGCAGTGTTTGTGCGGGCCATCACGCTGACCACTGCAGAGGACAGCCCCCACCAAGGAGCCCAAAGCCCCATCATCTACCTCCGAACCTTACCTGCAGGTAGGCTGAAGCCTTTGAAGGGGGTTGGGAGCTAAATGCCTGGGTCCTAGTGAGAATGGGGGAACCCAAGCACCAGAAATAGAGAAGCTGGGTCACTGAACACCGGGCCTATAGAGGCTGGGAGGCCGGACCTCAGAGAGAGGGGCCCTTAACCAGACAGTATTTGAAAGGGGGATCTGCAGCCCCTCAGTTGTACCCTACTCACACCCCCAGCACCCACAGTGCCCCAGGACGTCATCTCCACGTCCAACTCCTCCTCCCACCTGCTGGTGCGCTGGAAGCCACCGACCCAGCGCAACGGAAACATCACCTACTACCTGGTGCTGTGGCAACGCCTGGCAGAGGACAGCGACCTCTACCTCAATGACTACTGCCACCGCGGTGCGCAGGGAGGAGGCGCGGACCGGAGGGGTTGGGGTGTCGGGCCGCGGGCGCTGCTAGTCTAACTCTTTCCTTCGCCGCCGCCGCACCAGGCTTGCGGCTGCCCACCAGCAACAACGACCCCCGCTTCGACCGCGAAGACGGGGAACTCGAGGCCGACAGGGAGCCTGGCTGCTGCGCTTGCCAGCACCCACCTCCTGGGCAGGTCCTGCCACCGCTGGAGGCACAGGAGGCCTCCTTCCAGAAGAAGTTTGAAAACTTTCTACACAATGCCATCACCATCCCCAAGTGCGTCTCGGCACGAGAGAGCCGGGAGGCCAGGGTGCTGATGAGCGGGGTCTGCGGGCGGGGGACGGGGGGGCGGGGCCTGGGTTGTGGGTGGGTTTGGGAGGCGGTCCGCCGTTGCAGAGGGCACTGGGGCGCCTTCCAGGCGGGCCTGACAGGGCCCACCTCCCCGATCCCCCGGTCTCCCCAGATCCCCTTGGAAGGTGACGTCCATCAATAAGAGCCCTCAAAGGTGAGCGGGGGCGGAGCAGGGGCCGAGAGACGTGGCTCCCGGGACCGGGGCCTGGCTCTGACTTGCGCCCTCCCTAGGGACTCAGGGAGGCACCGCCGGGCAGCCGGGGCCCTCCGGCTTGGGGGGAACAGCTCGGATTTCGAGATCCAGGAGGACAAAGTGCCCCGGGAGCGAGCGGTGCTGAGGGGCCTGCGCCACTTCACAGAGTACCGGATCGACATTCATGCTTGCAACCACGCGGCGCACACTGTGGGCTGCAGCGCTGCCACCTTCGTCTTTGCGCGTACCATGCCCCACAGTAGGTGACCCCCCCCCCAGCTCTACACACCGACCCCAAGGACCCCATCCAATTAGTGCTCCAACTAGCCAGTTTGACCTCCCGCCAACCTCAGGGCCGCAGTTTGCTCACCCTTCCCAGTCCCCATAATCCCAGCGTTTCCTCAAACCTCCCAGTTTAGAGCCCTTGGGTTTGAACATGAAGGTGAGAGGAAATACTTGTGGCCGGGCTGCCTGATGCCCTGTCCCGCAGGAGAGGCTGATGGCATCCCAGGGAAGGTGGCCTGGGAGGCAGCCAGCAAAAGCAGTGTTCTCCTACGCTGGCTTGAGCCACCGGACCCCAACGGACTCATTCTCAAGTACGAAATCAAGTACCGCCGCTTGGGAGAGGTAGGTACCCCAGGAGACACCCTAACCTAGCCCCAATTTGTGCCTCCATCCTCTTCCCAGCCAGCTATTCTGTGTTGCCCTCAGGAGGCCACAGTGCTGTGTGTGTCCCGCCTGCGATATGCCAAGTTTGGGGGCGTCCACCTGGCCCTGCTGCCTCCTGGAAACTACTCTGCCAGAGTTCGGGCAACCTCACTGGCTGGCAATGGCTCCTGGACAGAAGGTGTCGCTTTCTACATCCCTGGCCCAGGTATGCAGAGCCTCTGTCCCAGACCTGTACTCCCAAACAGCCCCACCTGGGTCCCCAGACACATCTCCCATTGTGGAAACCACAGGCCCCTCCACCCCATCCCTCCCCCATCTTCACCTCCCACTGTGGAAAGAGAAGTGTCTACCCTCTGACTTCTCCATCTTTTTTTATTATTATTGTTTTTTTCTTTTTTTTTCTGACTTCTCCATCTTTGACCCAACCCTCTGCTGCCTTCTGGCCACCAGAGGAGGAAGACTCCGGGGGGCTGCACGTCCTTCTCACTGTCACCCCCGTGGGGCTCATGCTGCTCATCATTCTTGCTGCCCTCGGTTTCTTCTACAGCAGGAAGAGGTGATGACAAGTCCCATTGGTTCCCAACCCCCTTCTTCCCTGAGCCCTCATCATAAGGTCAGTGCAATCAGAGGGTAGTAGATGAGACAGCAGAAAGGAATTCCTTAGAAGCAGTAACTCTTCCCCTGGGGGGCGGCATGGAGGAAAGAGACATACCTTTCAGTTAGGGGGACCAACTTGTCCACGTTTGCCTGGGACTTTCCTGATTTTGGTAGTGAAAGTCCCAAATCCTGGGAAACCCCTCAGTCTGGGCATACTGGGTCTGTTGGTCACCAAACTCTTAGCCTGAGAACTAATGAAACTGGTCCTATCATAGCAGGGGGAGAAGCAGGAGACCTCAGGATGTGTCCTGGGATCCTGGGATTCTTGATGTCAGATCCCCCTAGGGCTGGATATGAGAGGGAACTGAGGGCAGGACTTTGATTAGCTGGGTTCTGAGGACTAGCTGAGCAGACAGCAGCTTCTCTACTTCTGTCCTCCCTTTTCCCAGCCTGTCAGATCCCAGATCCCAGGACTAGGACCAAGACTAGCTTGGAAAGTGCTTGGTGTTCCCCAAGGGTCACCCTGATCAGAGCTAGGGGTATGATCAGTAACTTCCTTCCTGCTTGTAATGTCCCTCTTCCTTGTCCTCTGACATTGCTTCTTCCTTCCCGAGGACCCTTCCAGCCTGACCCTCTCACCTCCCATTGCAGAAACAGCACGCTGTATACCTCTGTGAATCCGGAGTACTTCAGTGCTTCTCATAGTAGGTCTGGGGGTGGCTGGACGGGTGGTGTGGGAAAGGGAGACAGGAGGGGAGAAGAGGCAGACTTCCAGACCATCTTGGAGAAGGCAACCTTGGGACCCGAGCCCTTCAGAAGAGAAGAGAAGTGGGTGGAGGTGTGGCAGAGAGCAGTACCCTTGCCTTGTGACTCCCACTTCCTCTCAGTGTACATCCCTGATGAGTGGGAGGTGCCTCGGGAGCAGATCTCCATAATCCGGGAACTGGGCCAGGGCTCTTTTGGGATGGTATACGAGGGGCTGGCACAAGGACTTGAGGTTGGAGAGGAGCTCACGCCCGTGGCCCTGAAGACGGTGAATGAGCTGGCCAGCCCACGAGAACGCATTGAGTTCCTCAAGGAAGCCTCCGTCATGAAGGCATTCAAGTGTCACCATGTGGTAAGGGAGGGTCAAGGGCATTGTCAGGGTCAAAATTAGGGTGAAGTTCATGTGGTAAGAGGGAAAAGATCAGAGATGATTTCAGGGCACCATCAAGTTCAGGGTTGGGCCTGTGGTTAGGATCCTAATTGGGGTAAAGCTCATGGCTGGGGTTAGAGTCAAAACAGGGTCATCATAGGGCCATGGTAGGATCATGGCTAGGGCTGGAATCAGTCATGGTGGAAGTCAATACTGAGTGTTCACATCATTATTAGGATCACGGTCAGAGTTGATTCAATCATGAAGATTGGGATGATAGTCAGATCGATTAAGGTCATGGGTTAACATCAGGGTCATTGTTAGGTCAAGATTAGGGTTATGGTCATGGTTGGGGTTAGGAGGGTTGGTGTCTGGGTCAGTTGTGACAGCAGAACAAGGTTTTGGCCAGGGAGATCAAGGGAGCTGGGTAGACCTACAACCAGGCTCTTTGTCTATCCCAGGTACGTCTCCTGGGTGTGGTGTCTCAGGGCCAGCCAACTCTGGTCATCATGGAGTTAATGACCCGAGGGGACCTCAAGAGCCATCTTCGATCTTTGCGGCCTGAGGCAGAGGTAGGGACCAGGAAGATCCTGGGTGAGGGGCTGGGGAGTTAGAGAGGACTTGGCACAGTTGTAGGGGTAATCATTTGGCAGGAGTCCAGCCTCAAGTTCCTACTTCACTAGCCCCCTCTCTTGGCTCTAGAACAACCCTGGGCTCCCTCGGCCAGCACTGGGAGATATGATCCAGATGGCTGGTGAGATCGCGGATGGCATGGCCTACCTCGCGGCCAACAAGTTTGTGCACCGAGACCTGGCGGCCCGAAACTGCATGGTGTCCCAGGACTTCACCGTCAAGATCGGGGGTACAGAGGGGGCCAGGCGGGTGGGGGCAGCCTGGGTAGAGTGACTCCCCCCTAAGCGAGGCTTGAGGAGACCCAGGCCTGTCCCACAGCTCTGTCCCTGATAGCCCCCAACCCTGGATCTCAGTCTCCTCATCCAAGGGCAGCGGGATTTGGATGGGATGATCTCTGAGGTCCTTTGAGCCCTCACATTCCAGGATTCTTGGAGACTATGGAGGTGGAGAGGGTTGGGAGAGGTATTCCTGGGGCAGGAGCTGGCGAATGGCTCTGCTGCCCCACACCCCGTCTACCCTCACTTTCCAGACTTCGGGATGACTCGAGATGTGTATGAGACAGACTATTACCGCAAGGGCGGGAAGGGGCTGCTGCCTGTGCGCTGGATGGCCCCTGAGTCCCTCAAAGATGGAATCTTCACCACCCACTCGGATGTCTGGTGGGGCCTGGCTGGAGCAGAGGGCTCAGGGGGTGTGGAGGCAGGGCCTTGGGAGAGGCCTGGGTGCACTCCTTAGGGTGCGCTGAGCTGCATTAAGGGTGCTGGGCTCAGGCCCTCCTCCGCGTCCTCCAGGTCCTTTGGCGTGGTGCTCTGGGAGATTGTGACCCTGGCTGAACAACCCTACCAGGGCCTATCCAATGAGCAGGTGCTCAAGTTCGTCATGGATGGCGGGGTCCTAGAGGAGCTGGAGAGCTGTCCCGTTCAGCTGTGAGTCACCCCAGTCTGCCCCTGCCTCGTCCCTGCCCTGCCTATACCTGTCCCACCCCCGTGAGTCTGGCCCACCTCCTCTGATGCTTTTACTTGCACTGATCCCCAGCTCTGAGCCCTCCAACTCAAAATGCCCACTACAACCCCCATTTACTCCCCTGTGACCCTCGCAGACCTAATCCCCCATGATCCCCCCCTACAATCACACTGATTGACCCTCTCAGTGCAGGAGGCAGGACGTGTGCACCCCTCTGACACTGCCCCCCACCTCCACCAGGCAGGAGCTGATGCACCGCTGCTGGCAGCAGAACCCGCGCCTGCGCCCAACTTTTACCCACATCCTGGACAGCATACAGGAAGAGCTGCGGCCCTCCTTCCGCCTCCTTTCCTTCTATTACAGCCCAGAGTGCCGGGGAGCCCGGGCTTCCCTGCTGCCCACAGATGCAGAGCCCGACTCCCCGCCAACCCCTAAAGGGACTTCCTCAGACTTCAGCCCCCAAAATGGGGGTCCAGGGCACTGAGGGGCACCCCATTCCCTGGCTAGTTGGCCTCCCATGGGCAGAGAGGAAGGGACCTGACCTTTTCAGCCATGAGATGCTGAGACAGGGCAGGGGGTGGCCAAGGGGGGCACAGAGAGCAGGAGCAGGACAGATTGGGGGTGACGGGGAGAGCAGAGCAGAGTCATGGCAGGAAAGATTTTCTCAGGAATCTGATCCTCCATGAGAAAGTAATCAAGGCCACAACAGAAGCGGAGGTTAGACTGTGGACAAGACATCCTGCCCTCTGAGTGAGAGAGCCTACTCAGACTAGGAAGAGAGGCCTGCCCGCCCCAGAGGCAGGGTCTAGGGAACCCCACCCTTGGCTTCGCAGCTCCTGTGGGCATCTGGGGCCATCAGCACATTTGAAACCAGATGAGCAGCCAGAATCGGGCCTGGAACCCTCTCAGTCTGTGTTTGGGATGCTGGGTTTGGGCGTCCATGTGACTGCTCCTCTCACCTCCTCCCCTCTGCCCCGTACCGCAGGGGTTGTGGGGAGAACCCAGGGACCCGGGTGAGTGGGTTCCCAGCCTGGCCTGGAGGCCTTCCCTCACCCCTTCCTCTCCTTTGCCATACCCAAAGACCCCAAGCTTGCTGCTCCCCCTTCCTCTTCTCCAGGGCGTTCCCTTGGTGCCGATTCACCCCTTCTCCCAGTCCTTTCCCCCTCAATTCCCCTCCTACCCTTGGATTATTAAGGCTTTAATAGCCTTGCTTCCTCCCTGCCCTCACTTCTGCCCCCCCACCCCTGCCTCTCATGGGAAGACTGGAGAAGGCACAATAAAGGCCGAGGTCTGTTTATACCCTGGTCCCGGGCAGCCCATTATCTCTCCATCTATATGGTGTTAACACTGGATGAACTTCCTCCCTCCCTCCTTGGGGACTTGAGGTGGTGACCCTGAGGCAGTGATATAGGATAAATACAGTGCTGTCAAACACCACCTCCATGAGGACCTGAGCAGCCAGGGTTGCCATGGCAGTGAAGCAGGACCATCCTGCTATTATCTGCAGCTCAGGTGGCCAGAAGCGGTTGAGCCTGGCAGGGGAACCTTTGTATCTGGCCTCCCAGCCTCACCAACCCGTCCCCCACACCTCATCCCTCCCTATTTCCACTGGGCAGACATTTCCTGGGGTATCACAGGACAGACTTGAAGTGGGCAGAACTTGGGGTGGGGGAGGGGTACTGATGACATCACCAGTCCGTGCTGGATGCCCCCCAGGCAAGGCAGGGGACACACGTCAGAGCAGAGTCTGTGTGTCTGGCTCCCTACTGTTATTCCATCCCAGGAGCAGAGATGCCCCGGAGGCAGGTTAAAGGAGCGCATGGGAGTCTGTTTCCAGGCTCTTATGCCAGTGGCGTCAGAGCATTCGAAGGGGAGGAGCTGCAGATGAACGACTTAAAACCTTGGTGAAGGGGGTGGTAGCAGAAGGGGCTGGGCCTGGCTCAAGGCTTTTTCGCATCCTATATCAGCGTTTCCTGCATCCAGGTCCTCAGGGCCAGAGCTCCCATGCTGTCACACACAGGGGTTCTGCGGAGGTTTATACTTCTAAGCGTGCTTGCTCACTCGAGCGCCCGTCCTGAAAACCACAGGTCCTTAAGGCATGAGTGGAGTGTGCATGAGTCTGTGCGAGGCGTCTCTATGATAACAACCACAACTCATACACTATCCTGTTAGGGTCCAGGTGGGCAGCAAGGACCACGTGTCCCACCGCACGCACCCCTGCCCTTCCCTGTCCCTGCCTGTCATTGCTGGCTAAGGCAACAGTGACCCCTAATGGTTGCTGGCGGAACCACAGCTTAGGGAAAAAAAGAGTGGGGAAGGTTGTTCTCTCCTCCCTGTGTTGCTGGTCTCCGGCCACCAGCGAGTACAAGGGAGGAGAGACTCCACACATAAGCCCTGGATCTGAGACCCACACACTCGCACAGCAGACAGGCACACCTGCACTTGCACAGGCCCAGAGGACAGCACTGGGGTCAAGCCCTCTCCCCACCACCCATGTCCCCTAACCTCCACAGGATGGGACACTGCGTGCTCAGGAAGCGCTGGGCATGTGGTTGTGGAAGGGCTTAAAGAAGGGATTGGGAGTTGAAGAAAAGAGGGCTTCAGAAAAACACTGCCTGTGCTTCACCTCCAAAGATGAGCAGGTAGTGACAGGCCCAAAATAACGTTTTGGAGAAAGGTGTAGGGATGCTGGAAGACAAACTCTACTGCCATCTATGTCCTAGAAAAGAAGTGGATGTACATTGTAAATCAACTATACTCCAATAAAATTAAAGGAAAGAAAAGTAGATGTAATAAGGTAGCAAGACAGATGGTGGTTAGACTTCAGAAGGGACTTCCCAACTATACAGGGAAGCTTTGTGGAGGGAAGAAGTGTCCTCTCTCAGAGACAGCTAAATACAGACAATAGGTTGGCCCGGGGAAGGAGAGTGATGGACACCTACCAGAGAGGCAGAAGGATGAATGCAGTGACTAAAATAGAAAGTCCAGAAACACCTTTCTTGATTTCCTCCTCCCCCCCCCACCCACCCCCCACCCCCGATTCAGACAGAAGTCCAGAAAAAATAACCTGCAGCTGGCTAGGAAGGGTAGGAAATGGCGTGGAGACAGATTAGCATAAAAGAATTACATGTTTACCATCTACCCCCTTGGAACTGTTCTTGTGCCCTCTTGACAAGTCCCCCACCTGGGCAAAGGGATGCTGGAGGCTATAGGTCTCATGTCCCACCCCCTCCCAGCTCAGGAGCAACTGATGCATCTTTGTGGGGAAGAGATTGGAGTCCTCCATAGTGAGAGGCCCAAAGGCCTGGGGCAGGAGGGTTCGAGGTCAAGTGGTCCGGGGTCAGGTGAGCTGTGCCACTGGACCAGGCCTTGGTTGAGGCAGGACAAATAGGGGTGTTCACAGTTCCTCTTCCTCTAGGCTCTGGGTACAGAACAGAAGGCTGCAGCCTGGGTGGTTCCCGGCTATCATCACGTAGGAGGAAGAGTCAGGTACGAAGACAGGAGAGGTCAGCATCCTGCTCCTGCTCCTGGGTCAGCCCCACAGCCCCATACTCCCTCCGAGACCCAGGGAGCTTGGATGGCAGGGCACCAGGTCTTAGATGCCCAGCCAGGGGGCAAACCTGGAGTAGAAACTTGGACCCTCCCCTTGGCCTAGTGTCAACAACGCTGTGGAAGCCCCTCCCCTGGTCCAGGAGTTGTTTGTCTTCTTCTCCAACCTTAGCTGAGGTGAAGGACAAGGGAGATGTTAGTCACAGCCATTACCCCACAGCAAGGGTCTTCCTCCTTCCAGCAAGAGACTTCAATGCCCAACTCCTCAGGCCACCAGTGCCCGCCCCCAGGGGCACAAAGGAGAGTTTGGGGGTCCTCTCATCCCTGTGAGGCCGATGGGCAGTGTGCTGGCACCTCCTACCCACTCCTGATCTTTGCCCAGGAGTCAGAGGGCCTGAACACCTGGGGCTTCTTCTGGCTGCCTTCTATGAACAGGAGCCCCTCTGGGTCACTCATCTAAAGGCACTACTAGTCAGTGGACACTAGGGTGACACTAGCTGTCCCTGGAGTGAGGGAAGTGACGCTGAAAGTGCCAACTCAGGAATCCAGGCCGGTGGGGTTGGGATGGAGCCAGAAGGGAGGGCATTTGGTGAGCCCCTGGGCACATGATCAGGAGCTTGAGATCAAGTGCTCAGGTACCCCTGATGCCTGGCTGAAGGAAGGGTCTCAAAGGGGCCACACAGCTAAGAGTTTTGACGTCCTCGCTGTGGAAAGGAGGCCTAAGGGCCATGGGGCAGGCGTTCAGGGTGGGTGTGGTGAGGGGTGGAGTGCCCCCTGGGCCCGAATATCTGGATTACCCAAACTCAGGGGCACTTGCCCTTCTCCAAAGCCAGGAGAGGTAGCCCCCTGCCCAGGATGGTAGCTGGCTGAGTAGATACTCCAGCCCAGCTTCCTCATCTGGTCCCTGGGAAGGCAGGACATCTGAAGAGTTTGGCGTCTTGGACTGATCAGGCCAGGAGCTCCTCTTGCCATCTTCACTTCCACCACAGAGGGGAGAGGGGAGAGATGGGGCCGCCGGTCAGGGTGGGGGTGGGCAGAGGGAGGCACTCCCAGGATAAAGATGTCAACTGAAATCCTAGGACAAAGAAGGAGGGGCACAAGACATTCCCTCCTGTCTCTCTCCCCGCCCCCAGTGGCTGCAGCTCTCAAGCACCACGGACATTGTCAGATGTCAGGCAGAGGGAGGACAGGAAAGGCTGGGGATGCTGGGGAGGTAGTGAAGAGGGAGAAACAGGCAGAGGAAGGGGGTGCGGGAGAGAGGAGACCCAGAGAGGCAGGGAGACAGGAGATCAGAACCCCTCTACACACACGCACTGGAGGCTCTGAGGACACCCCAGCCTGCCCCTTGGCTCTCTGTGGGCCTGGCCCCCACCCATCCCCACTCATGAGCAAGAACAGGGAAACTTTGTGCTTGGCTGTATCTGGAGATGAAGAGGGGGTCACATCCTGAGGGAGCAGAGGGTCACACAGGTTCCCACCCTTTCAGGTTGTGTCAAGCTGGTCCTCAAGCAGAATCGGACAGGAGAGGGGAAGTGGGCAGAGGTGCAGGGGGAGAGAGGGGAAGGATGGCTAGGGTGGCAGTGGGGACATTCTGAGACTATGCAGAAGGATTCTTAAGCAAATGAGACAGAGGCCCCTTCCTCTCTAGGAGGCAGAGAAAGGAGAGCGTGTGCACAAAAGGACAGAGGTTGACAGCTGGGTCAGGCAGGAAGAAGTAGAGATGGAGGAGAGGGGTCTAGCCAGCATGCATCTCTCCAAATGGCAATTGGAGTAGAAACCGACTGCTGCTGAAGCAGGAAGAATGGAGGTGGAGCTATATAAAGACTTCCGGGGAACAGGGGCAGGGGGCAGGGGGCAAAGGAGGCAGGCGTGGCCTCTTTTGGCAGCAGAATTACCTAAGGGAGAGACCTCCATGAGAGAAGGCCAAGGGCTGAAATAAGATAATAGACACCAAGTGCTTTGTAAGCTATAGAGCACTATACAAATTATAGTTGTTGTTATCTAATTGTGATATCATTTAAAAAGATGCTGCAGAAGCACATTTAGTGCCATGGAAAGATGGCCATGATGAACTGCAGAGTGAAAAGGGCAGGTTGCAAATAATAAAATGCCATTTTTTGCATTTACATGTACAAACCCAGAGAAGTGTCTGAAAGTGTAAATATGCATCTGGGAGATGGGGTTGTGGATGATTTATATCTTCTTTTTGCTTATCTGTATTTTCTCTTTATGTTTTTAAAGAACATACATTATTTATGTTGTGAAAAACAAGCAGTTTGCTTTGAAAGGAATGAGACTTCCTCCCAGTTGGTTGAGGTCCTGGGCTCAGGAAGGGTGAGGTCAGAGTGGGCCGGGGCCATGACTCTGCCCTCTCTCTGCCTGGTTGGTTACATTGGGGTCTGACAAATACATATTCTCCATGAACATTTTTTTCCTCTATGCTCTAGGCTGGGCCAAAGTTGGCTTGCGTGAATTTAGAATTGGCAGCATGTTTTTGTAACCCCACGATGTTTCCGGCTGGGAAGATATAAAACAGGGGGCAGGTAGAGAAAAGCAGACAGAGATCCCCAGCAACTCTGAGCCCACCCACAGGGAGGCCCACAACCCTCTGCTTGCAGTGTCCTTGGGACCACCTTCCCCACCCAGCCCTGCAGGACCAGCCTCCACCTGTAGTGGCTTCCAGGGCCTGTGGCAACCTAGGTTCCCACCCCCGCTCATTCCTCAGCCTTACCCACGTACCACGCCAACACCCAAACGTGGCTTCCTTTTTTATCCCTTCCCCCACCCTCTGCCTCCCAATCTGAGTGTGGACCATCACACCCTTGGAGGCCTCCCCCCACATTCTTCCCCACTGGGCTCCCACCTTGTCTCTTTCCCAGCCTGAAAGCACCCTCCTCCCTCCTATGAGCCCCTCCCCCAGAGCTACTTAGAATAGTACCTAGTATCGATAATTCCTTATGCTGGCAAAGAGCTTTCTGTTTCCAAAGTGTATGGAAAATCCACTTAGAGAGGATGGCATCAGTGATCTGAGAGGCCAAATGACTTGCCTAAGATCACATAGCCAGTTCCTGGAGGTCCGGCCCCTTCTACCACGAACCCAGCCTCAAGGGCTGAGTGTAAACTGATTTGTCCTCTCTGTCCTTCAGTCCCTTCTTTATCTCTAAATTGCATCTTCCCTGGCATGTAAGCCTTCCACTTCTAGCTGCAACTTGCCTTTCCAGCATCGTGATCTGCCCCACCCCAAAACAAACCTCATGTTCTAATCAGTCTAGACTCTTCCCTATCCACCAGCTTGCACCATGCTGCCCATCCCCTGACCTGTGCTCTACTGGGAATTGCCTCCACATCTGCCCCACCCCCTGCCCCATCTTTGGTCTCTGAGGCTGTTTCTGAACTCTGCACCATCCACAGGGCACTGAGTACCTGCTGCCTTATATAGCCATGATGTTAGTGTCAGGACTCCCCTTAGGAAAATAGAAGCCACACTAGGTATTTCCACAGAGAGTATTGAATATAAGGGGTTGGCTTTACTGGTGTGGGAGGGCTGAAAAGCAAAGAGGGAACACTAAGTAACACAGAGAAAACCGCAAGAGGAAGCTCCCACCCCTAGGTTGGGAGAGCAAGCAGGTAAGGTTGAGGTTGTCAGAGTCTAGAACCTCAGGGAAGGGATACCCCAGAGGTGGGATCCAGATCTTGGAGGAGGTAATGCTGCCCAGCTGGTGCTGGAGCAACGTTGAAAGGAAGCAACCGGAAGAAGCAAGTCCTCCCCTCTCTCCCTGTAGGCAACCTCCCTGTTGGCAGAACTTAGTAAGAGCCCACTGGCAAAATACGCTCTGCAAAATATGGTTTGCAGAGTCAGCCCCAGCCTCACAGAGCAGAGTATAGAAGGGAGGGGTTAGAGCTGAGAGACAATAGGTAAGTGACCAGCACCCATGAGGGTCATTATTTATTATGATTATTGGACCTAAAATGTACTGAGCACCTTCTACATATCTACACTTGACATACACTCGAACATAAAGAATAAAGTGGGGACTTCCCTGGTGGTCCAGTGAGTAAGACTCCTCGATCCCTGGTCGGGGAGCTAGATCCCGCATGCATGCCACAACTAAGAGTCCGCATGCCGCAACGAAGAAGTCCGAATGCCACAACTAAGACCTGGCACAGCCTAAATAAATATTTTTTTTAAAAAAAAAGAATGGTGAGCTTCATTCTTTCACTGACATTGTACAGATGAGGGAACCATGCCTTCAGGAAGTGAAATAACTTGCCCAAAGTCCTGCAACTAATAAATGGCAAAGCTGGTATTCAAAGTCCACAATTTTTCCACTCTATCCTGTTGTCTATAAGGTGCCCCACACCGGGCTAGGAGGGCTCCAGAGAGGGGTGGGCATAAGTCCTTATGGGCAGGGATGGCAGATTGTACAATGGTCTGGCGGCAGCGCCAAACCTCCTTGAGCATGTTGTATGTGCTAAACCCCTGCTTACAGTAGTTCCTGCCATGGGTGAAGGAGCCACAAAGATGGACAAAAGCCAGGCCCTACCCTTGCAGAGCGCACTGCCTCCTGGGCAAGAAGGCATGCAGACAGATCACTGCAGTGCACCACAACAGTCCCATGGAGCCGTGCAAGAACCAGGGCTCTGAGAGCACTGCAACTAAAACTCAGATCTCATCACTTCCCTGCTGAAAGCCCCTCAATAGCTCCCCAGTGCCAACCAGCAAAGGCAAAGCTCCAAGCAGGCTGACCTCTCAAGCTCTCTGCCCCTCACACCCATGCCACCCCCAGATGGCACCACAGCTCTAAGCCTCCACACCTTCACTCACTTTGCTCCTTCAACCCAGAACGTCCTCCACTCTCTCCACCCTCCCCTTCCCGTGTACCCTGAGGATCATCTGCTCACCCTTCAAACCAGCTCTCTCAACTACCACCCCCTCTCTGAAGCCTTCTTGACTTCGCTCCCCCTTCGCAGCATTATCCCGGGCAGCATGGACCACTCCTTCCTACATGCCCCCTGAACCACAGGCTTTTAGTTTAGCTCCTGTCACTCTGAATTATCTGGGTTTGTTTACCTATGTATCTCCCCTGCCCTCGAGTCTTATTTATCTTTGCAGCCCTTGAAACTATCATACACTCCAGTACATAATAGGTTTTTAATAGATGCTCCATGAATTCATGATAACAAACCAGCCAAGGGCAGGGAGTGCAGAGAGGAAAAAAATACTGCCTTTGGAGCCAGACCTGAACTGAATCTTAGTTAAACATACTTACTAGTTTGCTTGAGCAAATTATTGGTAATTTACTGCTCCCGGCCTCTGTCAAATGGAAAGTCCACTGCACTCGTCACAGCACAATGCCTGAACCCAGACATCTGCAGGGCTACCTGCGTTCTCCTTCAGGTGGTCGTGGGTGAGGTCCAGGCCACATATGAGGGCCTCAGCCCGCAAGGGCTGCACCAGGAAGTCTGCAGGCCTGACTGCCATGACTCCTTCCCAGCCACAAAGTCTACACGCTGGACATGCTGGAGGAGAGAGAGTGGGAACCCTAAATCTCCCCAGCCGCTCTAGACCTCAAGTTCCACCCCCCAGAGTCTACGAGATCCCAAACTCCCTTGAACATCTTCCTGTGCTGACCCACAGTGCCCTTGGTGCCTTTGGTGCCCCCAGCTTCACAGGCACCTCAGCACATCTGGAGCTTCCTCTGGTGGTCTGGAGTCCCTAGAGATCACCAGGATCCCCTACACTTCTCCACCGCTCTCCCTTCCCCAGTACCTCCAAGCAGTCCTGGAACCTGACTCTCAGTCACCAAGAGCCCTCTCCGCAGTCTCTCCAGACTCCCAGGGTCCTGCGGTCCTTGCAATCCCTCTCCGCCCCTCCAGGCGCTGCCAGCTCTAACCCTGCACCATCTGGATGAGCGGCCAGCCAGCTGGCGCAGGGGCTCAAGCTGCTGCAGGGTTCCTTCCGCTGCACTCCTGTCAGTGCCGCCCAGCCAGCCCTTTCCTCTGCCATGTTGCAATTCACTCTAACAGCAAATTCAGCCTGAGGAAACTTCTGGCAGCACACACATTCCCCAAGTACCCACACAGCAGGGGAGAGAAGCAGAAGAGAAGTGGGGATGGCAAACTGATCTGACCTGGTATGCTCTTCACATGGTCCCAAGTCTTTGCCCAGACTTCCCCTGGGCCTGGGACTACCCCTCTGCCCACAGCTTCTTATCAAGGTCCAGCCCAGATGCCCCCACATGGCACTCTCCTCTGAGACTCCTTCCTCCATCACCCCAGCCAGAAGAGAGCTCTCTCCTCTCAAGTCCTGGAGGATGCACATGGCTCTAGGCATGACCGCTTCTCCTCTGTGGTCCTAGCTACCTTAGAACTTGAGCTCCTTGAGGGGAGAGGACAGGTTTGACATTTGGTGTATGGACTGAACTGTGCCCCCTCAAAATTCATATGTTGAAGCCCTATCCCCAACGTGACTATATTTGAAGATAGGGCCATGAAAGAAGTCATTAGGGTCAAATGAGGTCATTAGGGTGAGGCCCTAATCCAATAGGACTAGTGTCCTTATAAGAAGAGGAAGACACACCAGAGATATCCCCCTCTTCCCCACATGAGCACAGAGGAGAGGCCATGTGAGGACACGGTGAGAAGGCAGCCACCTGCAAGCCAGGAAGAGAGGCCCCACCAGAAACCAACCCTGCTGGCACCTTGATCTTGGACTTCCAGCCTCCAGAACTATGAGATAATAAATTTCTGTTGTTTATGCCACCCAATCTGTGGTTTTTGTTATGGCAGCTCGAGCATACTAATACATTCAGGAACTCAGGGAAAGCGTTCTGGGAAGGGAACACCAGCAGACAAGCCATCTCACATGTGCTCTTGAGCCCTTCCCGTTATCAGCCCGGCAGCTCACAGGACAGAGGGGAGGGACCAGACCCAGCTGCTACAAGCCCAGCCAGAGGGAAGACCTGAGGTCTGACCCTCTGCCCCGGCCCTGAGGAGACAGTGGTTAAATGTTCCCATCACATTGCTAGGAACTTATAGGAAAGAAGGGAAAAAAATACCTGAGCTCCTCCTGCAGATCAGACAGACCCTCTGCTGGGCTCAGCACCCATTTGCTGATGGAATCCCACAACCACCCTTTCAGAGAGGTGTTCTCCCACCTTCCAGACCAGGCAACCAAAGCTTGGAGAGATCAAGCAACTTGCCCAGGTTGACCTTGGCACAAGGGTGGAGGGGGATGAAAATACAAATAAGGGTGAGAGACAGTCACAGCCTCAAGATGCTAGAGCTCTTCCAAGTGCACCTACCTGACAAAATGCTGAGGCACACGCAAGATTTCAGCGGCAGGCCCGGAAACTGGTCTGAATTTATGGGAGGGATCCGCTGTACCTGGGTCTAAGAGAATTCATTCCTTGCCAGGGCTGCTGGCCTGGGCCCAGGCCTCCAGACAAAGAGAGTGAGTAATTCCATTTTAAAGGTGAAAAGTACTTCCGTTGCAATTATCACACAGTGTATCAAAGCAGTGGGCACGGTTTCCAGAAGCAGGGGGGCGGGGTGGGGGGAGGTGGGGGGCGTGGTTACTGTGCACACAGAGCAGCCAGAGCAGAGTCGTGGCGTTTGGTGGAGCTGCACCAAGCCCGCCACCTCCCCGCCCCCCCGCCCCCCCGACTTGGTGATCAATTAAACGGCAGGTTTGGAGAAGATGGCAATCAGGTGTTTGAGTACTGATAATCAGACTTGAGGCTCTCCTGTTCGATTCTTCTCTCTCTTGAAAAGGAGACAACTGATGGGAGGGGAGGGTGGCGGGTAGATACTTAATACCAAGCAGTGCCCATCCTCATGGTGTCCTCCTACTCAGGGGGGTGGAGAGAGAGAGTCCATCCCCAGGGTCCTCCCCGTCCAAAAGGCAGAATCCCAAGATGGGGGTGACCAGGATTCTGGAATTCTCTGCAGAATCTCTGCAGAATCTGGGCTGGGTAGACAGACTTCTGGGCTGGAGAGACCATTGCAGCTCCTCCACACCCCTCCTTTCTGCCTTTTGTCTTTGTTTCCATCTTCCCCAACACCTTTCAGGCCCGCTCTGCCCTGCCCCAGGCCTTGGCCAGCCCTCCCTACTTCCCAAGGAAAGGCTATTACGGGAGGTTGTAACTGAGCCAGTGCTGGCGTGGCTGGCATGGCTGGCGTGGCTTGCGTGGCTGGCGTGGCTGGCGTGGCTGGCGTGGGAAAGGCCTGCGAGGGAGCCACACTGGCCCCAACTGCAGGCGGCTCTCAGGAAAGGTCAGCAGCGCGCAGGCAGGCAGCTGCTTTGGGTGCCTGGCCCTGTGACTGTCACAGTGCTCTAGGTCTTTGTACTCTTGTTCCCCCTGTTTGGGACACTTTCTCCAGACCTTGAAGGGCTGGCTCCTTCTCACCTGGTCAGTGGGTTACAGTGTCTGTCACCTCCTCAGGAGCGGCCTCCCAAAGCAGCATCTACTCTACATCTAACATCCTGCAGTATCATCTTATTACTCGTATCACGATCTGAAATTATCTTTCTGATTTGTTACCCGTTCCTTTTCGTCTCCCCTCACCAGAATGCAGGCTTCCAGAGGGCAAGGGCCATGCACATCTTTGCTGCTGCATTCCCAATGCCTAGGCTGCCTGACACATCCTGGGAGGGCTCAACTCTGTTGAACTGGCCAACTGGATGGATCTCCATTTCTTATTATTACTCTATTGATATAATAAATAAAATAATGACACAGAAACACAGCAGACTTTTCCAGTTGACGAAGCATTGCATGAGTCACAGCATATTGTCTACATACAACAGCTTAGTCTGGGTTATCCCCATTTTACATGTGAGGCAACTGAGGCTCAGGGGGCCTGCAGGATTTGCCCCAGGTCTCAGGGCCGGTAGGTGGTGGAGCAGGAGCTCAGACAGACCCAACTTCTATTCTCGTTCCACAGCCCTATAGTTTTCTCTTCCTCTGACATTCTCATCCATGCAGGTGCCCACGGCAGGCACAAGTGTGCATGGGGAAGAAGAAGTCTGCACCGTGACAGAGGCTGTCCTGCAACTGTGTGCAAGGAGACACATATGGAACTGCAGGAGAGTGGCCTGTGGAGGGGACCGTTGCACAGCATGAGGAGATGGGGAGGTGCCAACATGGAGCCACATCTGCCTCTGGGGTTTTTTTTTTTAAATTGAAGTAGAGTTGATTTACAATGTTGTGTTAGTTTCTGGTGTACAGCAAAGTGATTCATTATACATATATATATATATATACACACACATATATATACACACATATATATTCATTATATATATATACACATATATATTCATTATATATATATACACATATATATTCATTATATATATATACACATATATATTCATTATATATATATACACATATATATTCATTATACATATATATACACATATATATACACATATATATTCTTTTTCATATTCTTTTCCATTATAGCTTATTACAGTATATTGAATACAGTTCTCTGTGCTATACTGTAGGACCTTGTTATTTATCTATTTTATATATAGTAGTGTGTATCTGTTAATCCTAAACCCCTAATTTATCCCTCCCCCACCCTCTCCCCTTTGGTAACCATAAGTTTGTTTTCTATGTCTATGAGTCTGTTTCTGTATTGTCAATATATTCATTTGTATAATATTTTATTTTATTTTTTACAAATTTATTTATTTATTTATTTATTTTTGGCTGCGTTGGATCTTCGTTGCAGTGTGCAGGCTTTCCCTAGTTGCGGCGAGCAGGGGCTACCCTTCATTGCGGTGCGCGGGCTTCTCACTGCTGTGGCTTCTCTTATTGCGGCACGTGGGCTCTAAGCACCTGGGCTTTGGTAATTGTGGCATGTGGGCTCAGTAGTTGTGGCACACAGGCTTAGTTGCTACGTGGCATGTGGGATCTTCACGGACCAGGACTTGGACCTGTGTCCCCTGCATTGGCAGGCGGATTCTTAACGACTGCGCCACCAGGGAAGCCCCTGTATCATATTTTAGATTCCACATATAAGTGATATCATATGGTATTTGTCTTTGTCTTTCTGACTTACTTCAATTAGTATCTCTAGGTCCATCCATGTTGTTGCAAATGGCATTCTTTCATTCTTTTTATGGCTGAGTAATATTCCATTGTATATATGTACCATATCTTCTGTATCCATTCATCTGTCAATGGACATTTAGGTTGCTTCCATGTCTTGGCTATTGTAAATAATGCTACCATGAACATTGGGGTGCATGTATCTTTTCACATTCTTCAGGTATATACCCAGGAGTGGAATTGCTGGATCATATGGTAACTCAATTTTTAGTTTTTTAAGGAACCTCCATACTGTTTTCCATAGTGGCTGCACCAATATACATTCCCACCAACAGTATAGGATGCTTCTTTTTCCTCCACACCTCTTCCAGCATTTGTTATCTGTAGACTTTTTAATGATGGCCATTCTGAGCGGTGTGAGGTGGTACCTCACTGTAGTTTTGATTTGTATTTCTCTAATAATTAGAGATGTTGAGCATCTTTTCATGTGCAGAAGGGCTGTTTTTAATTCTCTAAAAGCTTTCTTTTCTCCTTTTAAAAATGTTCTCAACACGTTAATATATGTTGACTATCTCTGACATGCCAGCATTTTTCCAGGCACTGGGAATTCAACATAAATAAGAGAAGATTTTCACCTTGGAGTGGAAAAGAATGAAAAGAAACTCGGAAACCTATCTCTTTTGCCATTGATTCATTGTTTCCTTTTTTTTTTTTTTCCTTTCCTCCTACTCAGTTACATGGGGATCTTTCTTGTGGCTCTAGTTGTATAAGAGATCTTCTGCCAGCTTTCAGCTGGTATTCTGTTCCACATGAAGATGTAGTTTTGATGTGTTTGTAGGGGGAGGTGAGCTCCATGTCCTTCTACTTGGCCATCTTGATCTTCTCTATCTGATTCATTGTTGACTCAAGGAAATCGGATGCTCTTTGAGCTCTTTTACTATATTAAAAAGTAAGAAATTGATCTAATTTATCAGTGTCAATACTAATATTACATTTGCAAAAGGCCTTATAATTTTCCAAAAAATTGTAAGTATAGTTATTATGTACATTACTTTATAGAGGAAGTTTTTTTCATACCTTCATAAGAACAAGGAACAACTTTACTAGGCCTGGATCATTACAAATTCATGTACTAATTCTATAATAAAGCTATGATTTAGAAACGCAGCCAGACACATGCAGACCCACAGGGAAAAGGGGCTGTTGAGGGGAGGGCTAAGGGTGGACATTTCAGTTCACAGTCCCTCACTTATAGCGTGCTTCTTTTGTTACCTACTGGTTTGCAATAAGAAGTAAGAGGCACTAAAAGGTTAATATGCCGTGGGCACTTCTCTTCACCCAGATGTGAACTCCAAAAGAACAGGTTGTTGAGTTTTTATTTACTTTTGCATGCCTAGCCCCTAGTATGTTTGGTATTCTGTAGGCAGAGAATACTTGTTGACTAAATAGATAGAGCAAGAGTAACTATAAAGTAATGCCTTTGGTCCTGTAAATGCCTAGAGCTGTTCAGAGAAAAGGCATTATGTGAAATCTGAAATATCACTGCTCCTTTCCATAGCATTGTGGGAGTGTGTCATGATTGCTTGTGATGTCAGCAAAGCACATTCTGCTGGATGAAAAACTACATTCAAAGATACTATGGTTTTGCAAATGAGTCCATGTTGTGAGTTGAAATTGCAGCAAAGCATAGGCTGCTAAAAGGGTACAGTTATGACCTGTGGTTAGAAAAGTTTCCTGGATTCTGATTTTTTTACAGCTTGAACATTTTGGTCTTCACAGGCAAATTCCTTAGAGGGCTTTTTGTTCTAGTGATAGTTAAAGTCTTGAAAAGTCTGCACCTTTTCTGCTCTTCTCAGGTATCTTTAACATGAAATCATTCAGTGGGAAAGCAGTGAAGCAGGGCCCACCCATCCGTATGGGGTTATGTCCCTAACTTCTTGGCATCTGTATTGGCTAGGAGTTAATCAGATCTGATCCCAAGATCTGAAGCCAGACCACCTGGTTCTAATGCCCACTTCCTGACTGTGTGACCTTGGGCAAGTCCCTTGACCTTCTTAAGTCTCAGATTCCCTGTCTGTGAAGTGGGGATGATAATCAGAGCATCTCCTTCATGGGTCTGTATAAGGGTATAAGAGTCCATGCCTGTAACGCACTTAGCACGGTGCTTGCTAATGGCAAACACTCAAGACTTGGTGGCTCTAATCTCCCTCCCCACCTCCATACCTAGAGGTCCCAAGTTGGAAGCCCCAGGTTAAGACTAATGTTCTCATTGTGTGACTGAAGCTAAGTCTCTTGACCTTGATCTCAGTTTTCTCACCTGTAAAATAATGCCAGGTAACCCTCAAATAAGGTAAAGCCTGCCCTTGGCACTTATTTGTCAAGTAATAACTGATTATACAAGGTAATGGTGGGCAGTTGGTAAAGTCTAAACACAGGGTAGGATGGTACACACACACACACACACACACACACCAGTTTTGTTCCCTGAATGCAAATGGTAGGAACGAAAAAGTAAAGAAAGATATTTGTAACCACAGTGTATATTATCCTTGCTATGCTGGACACAGATCTCCTCAGATTCCCTCCATTGCCACCTCCTTTCCAAAAGCCCTGGTCTGGAACTTGCTATAAAGGACAAGATGTTGCTCCTTATACTTTCCAGCACTAAGAAAGAGACACAGCATTTATTTGGACTCTTTAGATTTGGAGGCTAGGTGTGCTGCACTTGAGAATATCACTTCAAACTAGTTGTGAGGTGATCCAGAAGGCTGGCAGTTTTAAGTGGGTCCCAGAGCAAGATAGGCCCCTGCAGCAGGTCCAGGCTGTAAACAAGCTGCCCCGCCTCTTGGGCCTTGTGATCCAGCACGTCCAGTGGTGCTAGAAATCCCTGTTGTGATGGATAAGGATGCTGTGTGGAGTCTGGCAAGCTCTGATGGGGAACTGCGGCACATACCCTGGGATTCTGGAACAAGGTTATGCCCTCTCTGACAAAGAATTACATCTGAAAAACAGCTCCGGGTTCGATATTGGGCCCTAATAGAGACCGAGTGCCTGACCAATGGGCGCCAAGTGACCATTCAACATGAGCTGCCCATCATAAAACTGAATGTTATCTGATCCACGAGTCCTAAAGTTGGACAGGCAAAGCAAGTACTTCATTCTGTGGTGGGCATGATACATCTGGACCAGTCTTGAACTGATCCAGAATTCAAAAGTAAATTGCATAAGCAGGTGGCCCAGACTGCCAATCTCCTGCCTCTATTGCTACTGCTTCTTCTTCAACCACATTTGTGACCTCATGGGGATTCCCTATAACCAACTGATAGATGTGCCAGGATGACACGTTGGCTCTAGCAGCAGTATGGTCTCACTCAGAGCGTCCCTGAAAGACAGTGCTAAAGGGAAATCCTTCCGGAGCTGCAGCATACATCAGTCATCCTCTTTGCACTTAGGGAAAGATGGTCCAGAGTAAGGATGGGCATGGACTACTAGGGAGTGGCAAATAGCTTGGCCAGTTGGTCAGAGAATGTCTGGGACATCTCTTAGTACTTCCATGCCTGGCGATGACTGTTAATGGGTAGCTACAACAACCAACAAGGGCAGGGCAACTAGGGGTCTATACCTTGGGGGAATGAAGTTCTGGATCACCCCACCAGAAAAACAACCCAGACCAGATGAAATGCTAACTAAAGGTGGGGGCATCTAGAATGAGTGGCAGAGGAGGGAGATGATGCCTCTGGATCAGTTACAACTACAAGGATTGTAGCTTTTCTCACTTATCCTCTCACCTCAGTCTTTGAGAAAGACACCCTTGACCTCCACCTTGAAGGGGATTGTGTGACTGAGTGTAGCTCCCTTCTTGGAGAGTAAGGATGTTTCTGTTTGTACAAAACAAATGTAAACCCTGGGGCTTCCCTGGTGGCGCAGTGGTTGAGAATCTGCCTGCTAATGCAGGGGACACGGGTTCGAGCCCTGGTCTGGGAAGATCCCACATGCCGCGGAGCAACTAGGCCCATGAGCCACAACTACTGAGCCTGCGTGACTGGAGCCTGTGCTCCGCAACAAGAGAGGCCGCGATAGTGAGAGGCCCGTGCACTGCGATGAAGAGTGGCCCCCGCTTGCCACAACTAGAGAAAGCCCTCGCACAGAAACGAAGACCCAATACAGCCAAAAATAAATAAATAAATAAATTTTTTTTAAAAAAATGTAAGCCCTGTCTTGTAGTATAAGATCTGTATATGATGAGAAGACACAAGGGGTGGACTGTGTTGGACACAAAACTTGTACACCTCCTTAGATTCTTCTCATTGACTCCTTGGCTGGCTGCCTCCCAAACCACTTCCACTTTTTTCAGAGCCCTTTTTTGGGACCTGAGCTGGCTAGAGTCCAAGCTGAAGTCCTAGGAATGCACAGTCTTCACACCTCACCTGTTGAACCTATCTCTCTGAGTCACCTCTCCATTTCTGATTAATATCAGACACCACACCAAGGACCATGAGATCTGGCTTCCTGAGTAGATACCAAGGTACAGGGGATGCAATCTCTAAGTCGGTTCCTGTGGGACCATCTTGATCAATGGGAAGTGGGAAGTATGAGGGAGCTGGGAAGATAAGTTCCTCCTCCTTTCTCCCATCTGTGGGTTACTCCAAGTTGTGGTTTCAGCTTGCACCCTGTCTGGAGAAAGTCCTCAAGTGAAAACACCTGTCAAGAAACTGGATGTTTCTCTTTTCAGTTCATTTTGAAGTGGTAACCAATGCAGTAATATTATTTTGCTTTTTTTTTTTTTGCTTCACTTCTCTTCTCCTCATCCTCACCACCCTGACCTTGTACCTCCCAAATAAAGTGTCAAACTTTGAGTCTTGCATTGAGCTCTACTAAGACACTTGCTAAGCTTGTCCTCAAGACTAAATCCTGAGCTGGGATGCTTCCTCACTACAGGAGACATGATTGGGTTCATCAGTGTAGCCATTGCTCCTCCCCATGTAGAAGAATACACATCCCTGGGAGTTCCCTGGTGGCCTAGTGATTAGGATTCCAGGCTTTCACTGCTGTGGCTTGGGTTCAATCCCTGGTCAGGGAACTGAGATCCTGCAAGCCACCTGCTTTGGCTAATAATGTGTTAGCGGAAGGAGCATGTTTCACTCCCAGAGATGGGGAGAGCATTTAGGAAAGAGTGGATAACTCTTCATGCTCCTCTTCCCCTGCCACAGTGACTGTGGGAGGGTGTGTAGATATGGCAGCACCAGAATGTTTAGGCAACCTGGGAGGCTGAGCCACCACCTGGGCAACAGCTGCCCTGAAGAGATGCCCAGCTCTTCAGTGTAACTTGCATAGGTAAGAAACAAACTTTTGGGGCTTCCCTGGTGGCGCAGTGGTTGGGAATCCGCCTGCCAATGCAGGGGACACGGGTTCGAGTCCTGGTCCGGGAAGATCCCACATGCTGCAGAGCAACTAAGCCCATGCACCACAATTGCTGAGCCTGCACTCTAGAGCCCACGAGCCACAAGTACTGAAGCCCATGCACCTAGAGCCCAAGATGCACAACGAAGAGTAGCCCCCGCTTGACGCAACTAGAGAAAGCCGCGCGCAGCAATGAAGACCCAATGCAGCCAAAGATAAATAATAAATAAATTTATTTAAAAAAAAAAACAAAAACAAACTTTTGTTGTGTTAAGCTGCTGAGATTTTGGTGTTCTTTGTCACCTCAGCATAACCTAGCCTATACTAACTGATGTTCCACTTCCAAACCATATGAAGGAGAGGTGTTCAAGAGAATCACACACCATCATGGGAGGAGGGCTTCAAGAAGAGGACAGGGGCATCTTGCTCCCTAGTTGACGTCTGCTGAGTCCACTCTGCTTTCAGTGCAGAGCATAGTGAGGGAGATCATTCATCATGCCTTAGTCTCGATCCCATCCCTGGGGGCTGGGATCAAGGCTAAGGCAACAGTTTTTAAGGAAGGGAAGAGGGCTCAGGCAGCTCAGGGGGAGGCAAGGCTTTGGGGTATGGGTGTGGCTGGGCCAGCCGTGACTCCTGGGGGAAGTCTTTCCCTCTCAGAGCTGCTGGGGAAGTAGCTCTCCAGGCTGTCGGGACTCCAAAGTCCTTCCTGGGTGTAAGGCAGTGTGTACTCTGGCCCTGGCCCCTCCAGCTGCATAATCCACTGCTGGCAGCCCCCAAGCCAGCTTCCGCTCCAGTCACACATCCCCTGCTCCACCCTATTTCCTTTTTCCATGCAGTTGCACATGCTCATTCCTCTTCTAGAAACACCTTTCCCCACCTTCCTCAACCCTGCTCATCCTCCACAGCTCAGCTCAATCCCCTCTTCTGACGTCCCAACCCCCTGTACACGCAGGCACGCACTGCACACACGGCTAGATTAGGAGCCTCTGAGGTGGGCTCCCGTAGCACCAGCCCACACCACTAACTCACCACAACCTTCTGTAAGTACCTGTTGGCAAGTCGTTTCCCCCTCTTGACATCTTCAGACGAGATCCTTTTTCTCTCTGGGCTCTCAGCACCAAGAACAGTGCCTGGCACGTAGCCATGGACTGTTGGCCTAAATCACAGTGAAATTTGTAAAAGAAGATCTAGTTTCTAGTCCCAACTCTGCCATGAACATCTGAGACACTGAAAGACCCGGGCCAAGGCACTTAACTTCTCTGAGCTTCAGTTTACCCTTCTGGAAAATGGGGATAATGTTCCCTGACTCCTTCTCATTTGTGAGGATCACACGAGAGAGAAATGGGATTGGTCCTCTAGGGTGGCAGCAGATGTAAGCACACTGCAGGTTTAAGACATCAGCACTAAAGTTATTAATAACAACTGTTAATAATCTTGCTGCTAATAACGACCTGCTTAGTTGAAGGAAATTTTGCCTCCCTTTCTGCGGGATGGCCTGGTTTTGTCCTAACCCAGATCCATTCTCTGCTTGACGACGAAGCCAGGTTCCCTCTTCGCTACCCCCTTGTCTCACAGGTTTCATATGACCTCAGAAAGTCCTTCAAAAGTCTGACCCACATTCTTTCTGTTGCAGCTCTTCCCCCCTCTCCTCCTCATGTGTCCTAAGAGCACAGTCCTGCCTATGAATCTTTGATGACCCCGAAGCCCCATCACCTTATAAGGCTTATCCTTCTGAGACTGACGTCCCCACTGCCACTGCTCAGACAGAGGGAGAGAGATGGAGAGAGAGACAAAGAGAGAGGGAGAGAAAGGGAAGCCCCAGTCTGGAGTGAGGGCGTGGAGAAAGAATCACCGGAGAGATGGAGATAAGACAGCAGCAAGGACTCCCCAACACCCAGACCCACAATGACACGAATACTCACCACACCACCACCACCTTCAGCTGCCTGGCTTCCGGGGGAGGGACAATTGTCTTACGGCTTTCCATGACGTGAGTCCTCCGCGAGGGCTAGGGCTGTGGGTGAGGCGACATTTCCTGCCCCCGGGGGCTGGGGTGAGAGCAGAGATGAGTAGCTGAGGGTGCACACCTTTTGAGAGCCCAGACGCACACCCTGCTCGAGGGGGCTCCTTTCCTAGGCTGCCCCCATGGAGTTCCCCCTGGCCCAGATATGCCCCCAAGGTAAGTGTGAAGTTGGGGAATGTGGGTGGGAGGGAACATCAAGACCCCCGTGACCCCTGCTCTCCTCCCTCTGGGCCTGAGCTCCCACTTCAGGGGTGACAGGTCACACCTCAAGCCAGAGCTGGCGGGCAGGCGGCCCACAACCCCTGCCCCTCTTCGGGGGCTCCAGGTCCACGCATCCCTGAGGATAAGGGTGACAGGGTCTTCTGAGGGCTTCTTCGAGTGGAGAGAGGAGGCAGCAGGAGGATGAAGGGGGCTGGGAGGCCGAGGATCCTGGGCCAGAAGAGGGACCTGCCCTGAAGAGATCTGCCTCCTTTCCCGGATTTCAGGACTTCCGGACCAGCCGAAGGCCAACTGGCTTCCCAGCGCTCCTTCCTGGGGCCCAGTTTCCCTGAGAAGCCCCTCTGCGCCTCCTTGGCCCCTTGATCCTCCTCCCTGAGAAATCGTGTCTGCCATCCCTCCTGCATTTCTCCTGCTGTCACAACTGGCCCTGTCCTCCAGGTCCCCAGGGAGAGGCCTATGGGGCCCCTCTGAGCCTGGGGGAGGGGTGGGCAGCAGAGGGAGAGGCAGGCCTTCACTGAGAAACTTCTCTGTCCTAACAGGGAGTCAAGAAGCCCCCACCATAACCTTCAGCACCTTCCAGCCCATAGACTTGAACCGCAGGAGCTGCCAGGGCCTGGGCTTGCTTCCAGGACCCAGACTCCAGGCCCTGAAGGCCGAGGAAGCCCGGCCCAGCCCCAGGGCCTCCGCTGCGCACGCTGCGGTGAGTGGGAACCTGGGGGGTGTTGCTCCCTCCTCTGCTCCCACCCTCCCACGGGTGAGGGCTTGCAGGGGGACAGAGGCCAAAGCAGGAATGAGCTGGGTCTGCCGACAAAGCCAGGGGCCCAGAGGGAGGGTCTGCATCTCTGTCCGTGGCCTTCATTTGCCCAGTGCATCCTCATCTCAGGCCTTCTCACTCACCCAGTCATAGGAAATCCTCCCTGTGAACCAGCTCAGTCCCTCCTACTGTAGGGTGAGCCCTCCCTCATTCTGGCCTCTGGCGTTCCCTTCATCCCTCAGGCCAGGGAATGTTTTTCTGTCCATCTGGAAGTCCTCACTCCCATTTAAGCACAGTTTAACAGTTCACTGCTACTGGATCAAAGGCCCACGGACCCAGATGGAAGTGGAAGGAAATTCCCTGGAAACAAAAACATTTTGACCTAAAGAAGAGATTTAAGTTACACTTTGGGAGGGACTTTCTGGGCAATTATACCCTAAAATAGGCAACAGGGATGGGGGATGGGGAGCTTCCTCCGCATGTCCAGGAGGGGCTAGGTATGAGGATGAGAAGGGAGTAGCTGGCTTGAAGTCAGAAGAAGGACCACTAATCATGGCTACTTCCCCCTCCTTGAACTCTTCCCCTATCCAGGCACCTCCCCAGGCCCCAGGGGCTGCCTGCAGCCCAAAGGATATTGGGAAGGAAGAGGTGCCTAGGGAAGAAGGCATGTCCCTGCAGGCTGAGACTCAGGCTTGGTTCCAGAAGACCCAGGCCCATGAGCTCCTGCAGCATGGGGCAGCCCCTGCTTGGTTCCACGGCTTCATCACCCGGAGGTGAGTCACAGAGGAAGAAATAGGCTCAGAGAAGGGCAGGGGCCAGTCCTGGGTCCTGCGGTCAATCAGGAGTAGATTGAGGCTACAGGCCAGGCTATGACACCTGGAGCTTCCAAGGCTACTCGTTAAGGCAGCTCCCCTGGGGGAGATCATTGGAGAGGCTCTAGCCCAAACCCCCCACTCTGTGCCTCAGTTTCTCCCTTCTAGGCTCAACTTTCCCCCTGTCTCTAAGGCTTCTAGTGCTCAACTTTCCACCTCTGCCTCAGTCTCTCTCCCTCCATCTTTATTTACCTCTGGCTCTCTCCAGCCCTCTCCTCTTTCTTCCCTCCCTTGCAGTTCCTCCCTCTTTCTCCACTTCTCAGCTTCACTTCTCCTGTATCTCTCTGTTCACATCCTCTGTTCAGCTTGTGACTTGTGAAGTCTAGAAGTCTATTACCACCCCTGTTGCTGCGGCCGCTGTACTGCCCCCCTTAGTCCCCCACCCCAGGCCGCTTTTCCAGGATGAGGCCAGGAGGAGGATGCAGGGCTGGGAGGTCTCCTGACCATCCACGCCCAGTCCCTGCAGCAGGAGCGCAGTGCCCACATCCTCTGTCTCCCATCTCCACCCTTCTCTAGCCACTTAAGCCCTCTTGGTAGTGGGTAGGGGTCCCCCCATGAGAGCCAGGGAGACAGGGGGTGAGGCTGGAAGAGTCCGAGCATCTTCCGTGTCTTCTCCATTACCCACAGAGAGGCCGAGAGGCTGCTAGAGAGGAAGCCTCAGGGATGCTACTTGGTGCGTTTCAGCGAGAGCGCCGTGACCTTTGTACTGACTTACAGGTGAGGGGCGGAGCGCTGCGCTGGGCGACAGGGAGGCGGGGCTTCGGGCTAATCAGGGGGTGGGACTTGATACTGACGGACGTGTGAGGGGAAGAACTTCATGCTGACTCCCAGCAGGGGCGGAGGGGGTCTATGCTCAGCCCCCAGGCTACTAAGGAAGGGTGGGAGACACGGGCGCGGGGCGGGTAGGGGTCACTCCTCGTGCTGGTGCCCTGGCCGGGAAGAGGGAGCAGGTCTGATCCTGACTAGTGCCTCCAGGAGCCGGACTTGCTGCCGCCACTTCCTGCTGGCCCAACTCGTGGACGGGCGCCACGTGGTGCTGGGCGAGGACAGCGCCCACGCGCGGCTGCAGGACCTGCTGCTGCACTACAAGGCGTGCCCGCTGAGCCCCTACGGGGAGACGCTCACCGAGCCCCTCGCCCGCCAGGTACGCCACCCCCATCCCCGGCCCTGACACTGACCCTGACCCTGGGAACCCAGGCCAGAGCCCAGGCCGCAGGACCTCGACATCAGGCACTTTCCCATTCCCACCGACGACCCAGCCAAACCTCCCTTGCCCACACATCTCCACGCAGATGCCCTTCCAGAAAGATGCGTGTGCTGGAGGAGGGGTCCTTGAGAGACCAGCCCAGCCACACAAAGCCTGGAGGGGTTGGGAGTGGCCAGCTAGGCAGACGGGTCATTTGTGGGGGGGGGGGGGTGTTTTTTGTTTTTTTGTTTTTTGCCTCGAAGCTTGTGGGATCTTAGTTCCCTGATCAGGCATTGAACTCGGCAGTGAAAGTGCCCAGTTCTAACCACTGGACGGCCAGGGAATTACCGGGTCATTTGTTCTTTAAATTAAGAGATATTTACTGAGACAAGACAGATGGGTGTCAAACCCACAACGCTACTTACCAGCGGCAAAGACATATAATAGGAATCAAGTGTGAGAGTGTGATGAGAGAGGAAATACAGAGTGGGGTGCCATTTAGCTCACGTGGTGGGGAGCTGCATCAGAGAGTGCCTCCCTGAGGAAGTTCAGGCAGTTCTGAGGGACCGCTCTGTGCCAGGCATTGGTCCGGGCACTGGGAAAATAGCAGTAAACAAAACTGACCCAAATATCCCTACCTCCATGGAGCTTCCATTCTAGTGACAGGAGACAGACAACGAATGTGTAATACAGATAACAAACAGAGAATACAGAAACAAGGAGTGACAGGGTTGGGGCTATTTTACATAGGAACATCAAGGAAGGCTATTCTGGTAAGGGGACATTTGAACAGAGGCCTGAATAAAGTAAGGGAGAAAGTCATGCAGATAACTAGAGGAAAAACATTCTAGGTAGATGGCACAGCAGGTGCAAAGGCCCTGAGGCAGAAGGATCCTTGATGTGTGTGAATAAGAGTAAGAGCAGTAAGGAAGCTAGCATGGGTAGAGAGGTAGGAAATGAGACCACAGGGGTGAAGGAAAGGGGCCCAGTAAATTCTTGTATGATTTGGAATTTTATTCTGAGTGAGATGGGATGGCACTGGACAGTTACAAGCTAAAGAGTGACATGACCTGGCAAGTTTGGGAGGGACATGGGTGACCAGATGGAGACCACTACAATACTTCAGGAGCGAAGATGGCAGCCTGGACCAGGTTGGTAGAGGTGAAGGGGTGAGGAGGTGGAACACTGGGTCTGTTTGGAAAGTGGAGCTGACAGAGTTTTTGCAGGATTGGGTGAGGAGTGTGAAAAGATGGAGTTGTCATTGACTGAGATGAGGAAGGCTATAGGAGGAGCAAGTCTGGGGGAGGCAGGGGAGATCACGAGTTCAGTTTTGACATTTGCGGTTTGAGACATCCATTCAATATCCAAATGGAGATGTCAAGTACACAGTTGGACTATATGGATCTGGAGTTTAGGACAGAAGTCTAGGTTGGAGATCAACATTTGGGAGCCATCAGCATGTAGATGGATTGATTCTAAAGCCTTCAGGAGGGATGAAATCTCAGGAATGAGTGTAGCTGGAAAAGAATACCAAGTCTCCAGCATTGAGAGTTTGCAGAAATGAGGGGGAACCTACAAAGAAAACTGAGAAGGAGCAGTCAGAGAGAGAGGGGAGAAGAACCAGGAGTGTGACGCTCTTGACGCGAAGCAAAGAAAATGCATCAGGGAAGAGCAGGTGCCAGTGGGTCCAGAATTAACCGCTGGATTTGGCCAACAGAAGGTCACTAGTGACCTGGGCAAGAATAGTTTCCTGGAGCTTGATTGGAGTCAGTTCAAAGAACTTGCCTTGAGGAACTGTGCCTAGGGGTAACTCTTGTGTGGAATTTTGTGAGGCATAAGGGGAGACCTGAAGATTTCCAAGCAGTTGGAACAGGGTGTAGGGAAGTCTGGTGGGGAGGGGAGCCAGCTGGAGCTGCGAGAGCCGAAGGCAGAGCTATCAGAGACCACGCTCCATGGCCGGCCCTCAGAGGGTCTTATCACTCACGTTTTCTGGAGTTTGGGCTTTATCCTGGAGCAACAGGCAGCCACGGAAGGATTGCTAGGGGAACTTCTGCAGGCTCACTCTGCTCACGGAGTGGAGAATGGGTTAGCAGGGCAAGATGATGCAGGAGGACGACTTCGGAGGCCTGAACTGGAGTGGTAGCTGTGGGCATGGAGAAAGTGTGCAGATGTAAAGATATTTAGGCAGTGGAAGGAGCAGGGCTTGTGCTCCGTTAGATGTGGGGAGGAAGGGAGGGAGGTGTCCAGATTGACTCCTAAGGTGCTGCTGTTTCGGCAGCAGGGTAGAGGTGCTATTTTTTATTCATAAAGGGAATGCTAAGAACTCTTAGGGGGTTGAGGCAAGGAAAAGAATTCTGATTTGAATCCATGAACTGCCTATACACCTTCAGACGGAGACATACACTTGGCGGATCGCAGAAGCATGAGAAAAGGCCTATGGCCTGAGCCTTCCAAAAGTAGTGGGCATGTGGAGAACATTCAGGAACCCAGGGATAAATGCTGAGCAAAAATCATACCTAACATGGGAAGGAACCCTATAAGGCTCATCTCCTCATCCCTGAGGCAGTGTCTCTGTCCCTCGAATATCTAGCTTATAGCTCCATAAAGTAGTCGCCTGGCACCTGCAGAAATAAACACAGGCACAGAAGTCTTGGAGATCTATCCCCATGCCGAAAAATTTTAGGCTAAAGACTTCTAAAGCCTTGTTGCAGTTTTACAACCACAGGTACAAATGGCGACTGGCCTGGCCCTGGCCCAGATGAAGTTAAGTTTAATGCTAAATATGGCCTGTGACCAGAGCGACTGTCCCGCCTCCTGGTCTCCTTGCCCCCTCTTCCTCACCCAGAAACCCAGCGCCACCCAAATTTCTGTGTCGCACCTCCACCCCCGACATTATCCATATGGACGAGATTATTTTGCGCCCCCCTGCATCACCTGCCGACTCCCACCCGCCCCTCGCGCACCAAGTCCCTGAGGCCTCCTTCTTTCCCCGCAGACTCCTGAGCCCGCAGGACTGTCCCTAAGGACTGAAGAATCAGACTCTGGAAGCAAAAGCCAGGACCCACAACCTCAGTATACCTCAATCCTCAAAAAGGAGCAAAGCGCAGCCCCCACGCAGAAAGACGGGGCAGGGGAGCCAAAGCAGGTACTGGGCGGGAGGGGCGGAGAGAGGTGGTGGGGCTTGAGGGAGGGGAGGAGCCGGGAGACGAAAAGAGGGAAGGCCCTGCGGTCAGGGGGCGGGGCCAGCGGGGGAGTGGGCGGGGCCTGCAGGGAGCGGAGGCTCGGGCTGAGCTCCAGCTTTGGCCCTGCCTGCGTTGCTCTGACCCACTCTCCTCCCCGCCTGCCTTCTCTCCTAGACGTCCCAGCCGCCCAAGCCCAAGCCTCCCGTCCGCGCCAAACCTCAGCTGCCTCCCGAAGTCTACACAAGCCCCGCTCCGAGACCCCGCCCAACCCCGCCCCCCAAGCCCTCCAACCCCATCTACCACGAACCTGATGAACCCATAGACTTCTATGCCATGGGCCGTGGCAGCCCCGGGGAAGCCCCCAGCAACATTTATGCCGAGGTGGAGGTGAAGGTGCCTGATTCAGGGTGTGAGGGCCCGCCGTGCATCCTCAGGCACGAAGTCCTACGGAAGTGCCAGTCCAGGCCTGTCCCAGGAAGCCAGGTAAATGGGGGTGCAAGGAGGATTTCCTGAAAGCTAGATTGCGGAGGGTGGAGAAGGTGTTCAGACTGGATGCCTGGGTCAGGGTGAATGCAGGTCAGAGGTCTGAGGTGAGATGGGAAGGACAGAGGGTCCAGGCTGCCAGCAACCCTCTTCCAGGCCCAGATTTGCTCCCTCTCCTCTGCCTGGAGTTACTGGGACCTGCCTCCCCTTTGTCAAGTCCCCACTCCCTCCACTTCTCAGAGAAAATAGAGGCCCCGTCAGCCTTCCCCCAACTGAGCCTGTGTCCCTCTCACCTGGCTTGTCCTCTTCAGACCCACCTGAGATTGACCCCACCCTGTGCTGGGAATCTTGGCTCCACCTCTCCTCTCCTCTCCAGTCTGAACTTGGGCCTCTCTCACTCTGGCTCCCTCCCCTCAGTCTTCAGGGCCCTCCTAAAGAAGAGCACCTGGAGTCCCTTGTGTCACCTCAGATGAGCTCAGGGGAGGGGGTACCTGCACGTCCCCTCCTTCTGCACACTCCTCCTCTCCTCCATCCTCCCACCTGCCCAGTCTTCTCATTGATCAGTTCAAGTCAGTATCTTGTTTCATGGGATGTGTTAGACCCACCAGCTGCTCCCACGCAATCCCTCTGCCTCTGCCCCCCTCCTCAGGCCCTTCCCCACCCTCCCCGCCCCCCCCACTGCTGGCACCTCAGGCTCCCCCTCAGCTCTTGTGCCTGCTCACACTTATCCACACCCCTGCCACCTGCTACCATCCTAGAGCTGATGTCACCAGCCCATGTCTCTATGCAAACTTCTCTCCAGGCTTCTGCTCAGCTCCCCAGCATCCCACAGCTTCTTGGACTCAGCACAGCCAACACTGTTCTTACCCTACTCCCCGGATTGCTCCCTCCATTGTTCCCTCTCTGATCAGGTACCTCTCCAGTCACCCAACTATTCAAGGTCGTAGGGCTGCCTTGACATCTCCCCTCTCTTCACCCTCACTCCCCTATAAGCCACTGATTCCTGCTGAGTCTCTTCCTAAATATATTTTTCCTTTCCCCAGTTTCAGCCCCCATCATCTCTCATCAGGACTTATCCAAGGGCTTCTTAACTGGTCTCCTAACCACCAATCTTGCCACTTCTGACCCACTCTGCCCCAAGAAAGTCAGAATGGTCTTTCTAAAACAGCTACCTGGCCCATGAGGCCCTCTATACTTGTGTGGGCTGGGGAACCACCTCCTCAGTCTTACCATCAGCTGCTCCCACCCTCCCAGAACTGGTCACATTTCTCCAAACACACCAAGTGGTTTCAAACCTCCCAAGGTTTTGCACATGCCAGTCCCTCTGGCTATAGCTACTTCTTGCAAGTGCACCCTCCTGCTGCCCAGCAACCTTCTAATCATCCTTCAAGACCAGCTTGCCCTTCTCCTCCTCTGCAAAGACTTCCCTGACCTCACTGCAGAGGCCGTCCACACAGAGGCTTTATACACACCTGCCATGCCACTGATCATTGACACCCATCTCCCCTATCCCCCAGCAGAGTGTGAGCTCCCTGCGGGCAGGGGCTGGGACTTGTTCATCTCTGTTTCCAGAGCACCCAGCACAGTGCCTGGCAAAGAGCAAATGCTCAGGAAATGTTTGTTGAATGAATGAGAGAGGTTTAGACCTCCTCTCTGCAGGGCAATGTCTGTTAAGATCAGACGTCTTGGCCCTTGAGGCTGCAGGTAAGCGTAGGAGGCAGAAGGTAGAGTGTGTGACCTGGGACCATCCTTCTCTCTACAGAATCCAGGTGGCCAACAACTGCATTCTGAGAACTCTGTGGCTGAACAAGGCCCTCCTGTGCCCCACAAGCCCCTACCCCGCTGGGGGCACACCCTCCCACACAACCTTTCTAGATAGGTGCTTCAGAACAGAGGTCAGGCATGGCTCCCCTTGGGGCCTCCTCAGTAGCTGCTGAGTCTGAGCTGGGGTGGGGCGGGGCGGCGGGGGGATAACTTGGAACAGCGGGTCCAGAGACCTTCACACACACCCAGGCGCCCTTCTCAGAAAATGTGGATGGAACAAACTGTAGATGATCAAAGCTGGAAGGGACCTCAGCCATCATCCATTGCAAAGATGGCAAAAAGGTGTCACCTCGCATGCCAACTCCAATCCATTCATTGTGGCTGCCTAGAGCGCTGCATTGGAAAGGATGTTAAGGTCATATCTGAACTCAGCAGAAAAGAACTCTGTGATTGATTAGTGATGTCTGCCACGGGTGAGAGAAGGAAAAGGAGCAGCGTCTCCTTTGCCCTTACTGATCAAGTTCGACTCCCTCACTGTACAGATAAGGAAACAAAACCAGAGGGGGATAGTGGCTTCCTCAAGGTCAAGGACTAGAACCCCAGCTTCCTGTTTAGTGCTCTGTTCCGTACCCCACATCCACTAACTCTTTACCACGGGAAATGTCAGAGGTTTCCTCAGGAAATCTGGCTGCTTTCCAGAGTTCTGCCGCATGGGGGCCCCGGTGCTTGTTCCCCTCCTCCAGATCCCAGCTTAGCCCTGTTCCCCTAACTGATCTGGGCCCCCACAAAGAAGCCTGGAGGTCAGAGGAGCAAATGTGGAGTCTGCTTCCTTTTAGGGACACACCCACTGGTTCCCTCCCAAGAGTCTCCAAGAATCCAATGGCTCAGTGCTTGCCTCTAAGGAAGTAGGCTAGGAGGGCCCTGCTGCATCCTGCTGCCCTGGTTTCTCCTCCTGGAGTCTTATTTCCTTGGCCCTCTGAGCCTTTGAGTCTGGGCCCTGGTCCAATGCTGCTGTTGTCTGAGGAACAGTTTGGCGAGAACAGATGTTAGAACTTGTTTGTTGATTCTTGTCTGGCTAATAAATCATCGCCAACCACCTCCCCCAACAGGGATTCAAGTGCTCCAGGCTCCTTCTGTCTCTCCTTCTGACTCTCTCTCTCATATTGTGGAAGGCGATTGTTGAACGACCATTGCAATGGGGGGAGAAGGGTCGGGGGTTGAGAGACTCCTGGGCAAGGGTCACAGATCTATGGGCTGGGGGCAGGGAGACACCAAGGCAAGGGACACAGACCTCTCTCTGAAAAGTATTCTTTCTCTAACTGGGGTGGGCTGGGCAGCTAGCCAGGGGCAGAGGGGTGGCTACATCACCTGGGGGTTGCCAGGAAAGAAAGAGGTAGGGATGGGAGTGGTTGAAAGGTAGCCCCTGCACCTCCTTCCCCAACCCCCTGCCAAACACAGGACTGGGAGGGGGAGGGGGCATTGTTAGCCTATGTGTGTGAGCCCCTTAGGAGGATGGGGAGCCCCCCTGCAGCAGCTCCCAGCCTCTTGGGCTTAGGCCTCCCCTGTTCCTCTTATGAGGCTTCCTCCTGTCTGCCCAGACCCACTTCAGGGTCATCTTCCTGCCTCTGTGGCCGAGCTCTGCATTCTAAGCTTCAACCACCTAGAAGAATCTGCCTTGGGTCTTATTTTTGTCTCAGACTGGAGGCTCCCTGAGGCAGGGCTGTGTCTGCACCTGGAAGGCCCTGAGGGCTCAGAATAGACTGCCCCCAGGAGCCACTCAGGGGGCTTCTGGGTGCTCCTGTGGTCCCAGCCTGTTCTTACCCTCATTTCTATGAGAGTTCAGTGAAGACAATCAGAGCCCATCGAGGTCTCTCTTCCTGCCAAGGGGCCCTGGGTACTTGCCTGAATCCCAGAAGCCCCCCAGACCCCTCCCTGAAGACATATTCCCTAGGCCTATGTGCTGCCACCACCATGCCACCCCCAGCCTGGTGCAGGGCCAGCTCCAGTGACTAGTGAATTCCCCTCCTTTCCACTCAGTGCTAATCAGCTCAAGGAGAAATACAGTTGCTGAGTCAACAGAGTGGGGTTCCACTTCCTTCTGTCTGTAGGTCTCAACTCGCTCCTGAGTAAGAGACGGGGGGGGGGGGGGGCGGTGTGGAGCAGATGGCTTTGGGAGGGGAGGCTGAAAGTGCAGGAAAGGTCTTAGATTAGACTCAGGGAGTCACCTCATGGCTGGTTCCTCGTGGCAGGGGAGGAGGCAGAAAAAGGAGAGGCTTGCTGTACAGCAAGGGCTGGAAATCAGAGTCAGAAGATGGGATTTCCTTAGACTTCGGGATAGAACAGGATGGCGGGTTCGGGGAGAGGACAGAAATGCCTAGGGACCCACTTGGTGTTTCTGAAGGAGCAAAGCCTGCTAGAAAGGGGTGAGCAGGACCCAGGGAATCTCCCCCTCCCGCTTCGGCTCCTCACTGCTAGGGGTGGACTCACCGAAGTGGGTGGGAGGATCCAGATGATGGATTGTCAGGAGCCCTGGGTTCCTGTTACGGCTGTTTGCTAACAAGCTGCCCAACCTTTAACAGGGGAACTTTTTTCTGCACCACTGTTCCCTACATTCCTTTGAAATGGAGATGGTGCCTTATTTGCCCACAGGGATGCTGTACAGAGCAGATGAGACCAGGCAGCGAGGGGCTTGGCCGAGCAGGGCTGCTGGGACTAGAAGGGACTTCAGACCCCTTGGGACTGACTTCTTGGTTCAACCAAATCGGAAACTGCAGTCTAGAGAGGGGAGGTGACAGGGTACTGGAGATAGGACCAGATCTTGTCATCCCAGTCCAATGTTCCCCCTTATACCCGTGAGGCCCTTCCCAGGCCAAAGGATAAGGCCCCGGTCCTCCCGAGGGCTCCAGCTGCAGGCCCAGCCCTGAGGCCCAAGGTGGTGGAACCTCCCTTCTCCCCACCATAGCCATAGGCACCCCTGCACCATCTTGCTGATTTCACTCCCACAGGGGCCTGGGGCTGCGGTGAGACCTCAGGATGGAGAAGTTGAGTAACTAGTACAGGAAAGGGAGCCTGGCGATTGTGCTGAGCAGGTTCCTCTGCCCCAGCAGAGACCACTGGGGTGGGGAGGGGGAGGGCATTTCCCAGCTGACTCAATCTCCCGTGGTTATTCCATCCCTCCAGCTTCCTCTAGGGAGGGCTCTCTCTGGCTCAGCCCTGTCAGAAAGAAGAGTCTCCTACCCCGAGCCCCAGATCCCCTTCAGAGCCTGCAGAAGGCCTTGCTGCAAGTGGAGGTTCCAGTCTTTTCCTCCAATTCCAGCCCCTTCAGCACCATGGCTGACCCTGAAGTCTCTTTTTTCCTGCTCCTGTCTCCCTTAAGCTGTCCCCTTTATCCTATCAGCTCCCTCAGCTAATGCAGTAGACAGTCTCAGTAAAGTACCCTGTAACTCTGGCTCAGGGGACCAGGGCAGGGGCAGGGGGCTGAGAAGCTATTACACCCCCAACCTCAGCTGTCCCGAGTCTATAGCGCATCATTCCCCGTGAACCCACTTAAGGAGGACTGGGGGCCAGTCATCACTGAGGCCCCATCCCCAACTACCTCTACTGGCCTTAGAACATGTGTCCCCACCGGAAACAAAGCTGAGCAGAGGGAGAGGGGGTAAAAAAAGGTTGGCAGCAGACAGCAGAGCCTTCCAGCACCCTTGCCACCTCCCCAAGCCCCACAGAACTTCAACCATCCCCTCAACAGACTGCGGCTTCTTGGACAGCAAGCTCAGCACCCAGCTGGGGCAAAGACCTGGCCAGGTCCCTGCCCAAGGGTCAGAGCTGAAACCCCCTTTGTGACAGCTGTGCCATCTCTGTGCAGTTCCTAAGTCTGCGTCCTAAGCCTGTTCCTTGTGGACCTCACCTTCCTCAGCTCCTCTGCCCTGATCAATGCAGCACTGCACACTTGGGCTTTGCCCCGGCACCTCCAACACCTTCTAGGGCCATTGGGAGCCACTCCTGACCAAGGCCGTCACCTCCCGCCCCCACCAACCCCGTCACTTGGCTGTTACTGCCATGCCAATTTGAGCCGTTATCATTCCTTATTCCTCCTTCCCTCTCCCTCATCCCTGTCTTCTCTTTCCTGTTTATTTATCAGAACTTGAGGTGATTACCTCAGGAAGCCCTCCCAAATAAAAGTCTGTCCATTTTCTAACTTGTATTTCTCTTGGTGACCAAGAAATTCTAACCACCAAATAAAATGTCATCTTTGGTAGGAGTAAAAAGTGGCTTTAAAAAAATGGCTTAATACTACCTCCAGAGAACCAAAGGAGGTGGGAGGCAAGAGGAAGCTGAAAGATATCTGGCTTAACTATCCGTTCCCAGAAGACACCAGGACAATCCCTGCCCACCACGCCTTGCCTCCCAACCCAGAGCACTTCCAGCTCCATCATGATGCAGCCCCTAAAATGAGAAAGTTGAACTGCTGAATCCCAGGAGTGTGGCAACTCAGGAGGGCAGGGCTGCGTCTATAGCGTACTGAATACAGAAACAGCACTGGACTCCATGGGACCTCTGGGGCCCTGCTGAGCCTACCTCACCACCTCACTTCGCTATGACACCCCAGAGGGGCGACCTCAGCCCTCAGTGCCTCTGTGGATGGTGGGAGTGGTGGTACGGGCTAATGCTCCTTGCTGAAGGCTGGCTGGATGCACTGACTTGGACAACTACAGCCCAAGTGTCCCTGTGGGATGCAGGAGCCCTGTCTGGCTCCAACCCGAAGTAGGTCAGATTTCAGATAAGCGGGTGCTTTTCCTGTAAGTGATGAAACCCTCCTCTGTACTTAATGAGAAACAGACTCAAGTTACCCCAGCCGACAAGACCAGAAGCATGGCGAGATTCCTCACTTCCTTCTAGTCCCCAAGTCCCCAGCACACACTTCTTCAAACTGCCCCTCTGGCCTTAGCCTTCCTGTCACCAGGACTGTCAAACACCAAGTCCTCCCAGTGTTTTCCCCATTCAGAACCTGCAACGACTAGAGTCAGGCATCTTCGTCCAATTAACGCTGCTCTGCCTAGCACCTAAGGCCTTTCTTCTTGCAGGAGTTTAACAGTCCCTTCCTGCAGGAAGCCACTGCAGTTACACCCTACTGGAGTCCTAGTACCCTCAGCAACAGGTTTCAGCAGTGTCTACAGTAGGATTTGCATGCTGCATTGTGAACGATACCCGGTATCTTCCATCTCTATTTGAACCTTGCTCCGAGGAGGAATCATGCCACCTATCTTGCGGCTCCTGGGCACCACAGTGCCCTACAGCTAACTCAAGTCATAGACCCTGCCACCTCCCTTCCTCATCCATCCACCCACCCACCCAACCTGCCCCTCCGTCTCAAGCAAAAAGCTGGGAGTCCAGAAATCTCCAAGATCTGTCTAGCCCACAAGCTCTATGCAAAGCTTCCAAACCAGTCCAGGTCGATGACAACCAGTATAAATTTGACTCATCTTTAGGGACAGGCATTTCACCACTTTTTCATGTCCAACAACTCTTTCATGTCACAGAAACAATCTCCTTGACTTCCCCCAGTCTTCAGAGATACCCGAGATCAGCAATACTTTCCATATTTGGGATCACAGGCCCCTGTCCCATACAAAATTGTCGTACAATTCCTAGAGTCTTCAATGGCCATGACCCCAGTTTAGATGATGAGTACTCAGAAAGATGCAAAGTAATCATAAGACAGCTCATGAGAGTTTGGAGGTTGCTTTACACAAAGTAAATATTGAGATCCAAGGACAGGATAACAAATGAGAAGGGTCCAAAAAAAAGAGACCTCACTTAAAAGTAGGAAAGGGTCAGGGCAGGCAGCATCTGTCAGACTGAATGTTTTATTTCAACAGACATCCCTGGTTTAAAAAAAAAAAAAAAAAGATGGAGGGGTTCAACATTTCATCACACCCAACAGGGAGCAAAACTCCCATCCAAGAACTCAGAGCCCCTTCTGAGGCATCACTTGAGTCTTTGCTAGCTCCAAGACAGAAAGGAGCTGAATTTTCTAACTTTTGTTAAGAAAAATCTATCAAATATGTTCATTCTCGCAGAGGCGAGGGCTGGGTCCTCAGGGAAGGAGATCCTGGGCTTGGAACAGCTGGGGTCCCAGAGATGAAGCTGGGGGCCCGGCCAGCTGGGCAGCAGGAGATCCAGGGGGCAGTCAGGTCCAGAGCCCTAGAATCCATATTTGGCTTGGGTCTGCCGGCGGCTGAGCTTGTTCTCCGACCAGGTGTTCTTCAGTTCCAGCTCCCGCTCCTTAGCCTATGCAAGGAAGAGGGGGCAGGGGAGAGTCACACAAAGGTTCTGAGAAATATTTTTCTCTTGCCTCTGTGCACTTCCCACTTGAAAGTCTTTCTCCCATCAAAACAATTATGTGGAAAAAGCAAATCCCCTGAAAGATTTAATTTTCCCTTATTCAAGCAAAAGGGGAAGACCCTGAGAAAGCAAAGAAAAACCATCTCTTTGGGGAGCTAATAGGGTTTAAGCAGAATAAAGACTCAAGAATCCTGGTCCTTCATCAGCTAGAATTAAAACAGAGATGCTCAAGTAGGAAATGGACAAATGAGAAATTGAATTTGGCATCTGAAAGAAAGACAACTGGCTACCTTGGATACCTAACTAGCCAAGTGGGAGAGGACAGCCTCGAAGACTTGGACAGGTCAAAACAGGACACCAACCAAGTCTGGAGCCACAGTTTGCTGCTGTGTTGAATACAGTGTATATGGTACCCTAGAAATTCACACCACTTTAAAGTATAAATTGAAGCTGTGAAAAATTGACTGGAAGGAACTAGAATTAATGCTTTCTCCTTCTGACCACGACAACTCCTGGCTCTACATTGCATTCTGGGAAGGTACAAGCGCCACCCTAGAAAAGGGACTCCTCAACCCCACTCCCACAAGCTAGCTGATACCTGCTCATTTCCCCTGGAATGGGGTGGGGTGCTAAGGGTTTGGGTTTAAAAAAAGACCCTACAGGGGAGCAGCGAGCAAAAAAAAATAATTAATTAAAAAATAAAAATAAATTTAAAAAACTTTTGAAAGACCCTACCCTCAAATTCTTTCCCTACAAACAACAAGACAGGGTAAGGGTACAAAGGAGTCCCTGAAAAGGAATGTGAAAATATGATAAGAACAACGAAAGCAAGTTTTGCCACTGAAATCACCAACCAGCATATACACTCCCCAGGGAAATGGCCAGGAAAGAGTCTTATTCCTGGTCTGTACCCTTGACAGCATTTAGTACAGTAGGTCTCGAAAAGATATTTAGTGATTCAGTGAATTATTTGAAAGCTGCCAGGTCCTATCAAATAAATACCGAGACATATTCTAATTCCAGAAGATATTCTGGATTATCTGTAATTTTGAATTATTTGCACTGATGTTTCCTGCCATAGAAATGGAGAACATAAATAAAACCAACTTCCTCATGAGGTGGATGTTTTGCTAAAAGTTGGTGAACCAATTTTTCTTTAAAGTTTTTTTTTTAATTTTTAAAATTTATTGGCTGCATTCGGTTTTCATTGCGGTGGGCGGGCTTCTCACTTCAGTGGCTTCTCTTGTTGTGGAGTGCGGGCTCTAGGCGCGTGGGCTTCAGTAGTTGTGGCACGCAGCCTCAGTAGTTGTGGCTCGCGGGCTCTAGAGCGCAGGCTCAGTAGTTGTGGCGCACGGGCTTAGTCGCTCCGCGGCATGTGGGATCTTCCCAGACCAGGGCTCGAACCCGTGTCCCCTGCATTGGCAGGTGGATTCTTAACCACTGTGCAACCAGGGAAGTCCCTAAAGTTTTTTAAATTATCAGATAAACTTGCTATTTGAAAGAACCCTATGATAAACCATTTCACTCTCCTCTTTTTTTTTTTTTTCCCCCTCTTACTTTTATGCTTTGAGTATCTGAATTTTCACTTACAGAGTTTATTCCAAGCACCTGTACTTGAGTCTTATCCGAAGTGAGACTGATGCAGAGGAGAATTCTGAAGGACACAGCCCCACCTAGTGGCCGTATGGAGAACTGGGGAGGGTGCCTGCTGGAAGCTTCTTAGCCTAGATCTCAGCCTTCAAATCCCCAGGTTTATAGGGATCCTGCCTAGCAGGCCAGGGCCCTCAGCCCTCTCACCTGATGAATCAGATACGTGATCTGGTGTTTCCGCCGCTGCTGGCCTGTTGGCTGCTCACCTTTCTTCTGCAAGGGAAGAAAACAATCATTAACCCACTGAAAGAAAAGTGGAAGTTTCTCACGTGCCCCAATGAGGCAAAGTTGGGCATTAAGAAACCAACTATACACAGCCCAAATCCTAGGGGGAAAAAGTCAGCTTGGAGCTGTTTTTATGTCTGTATACTTACAGTTATTTTTATTAAAGCCATTATGCAAAAATCCCAAGCTCAGACTACTTGCCTATAATAGCCAGCTAACATCCCCATTAGACTGGAAATTCTGTGGGGTCAGGACTGTCTACTACATCTTTGGTAACCCCACCTCGCCCCCAGCACCAAGCATGGTGTTCTGCCCACAGTGGGCACTTGATACCAGCTTTACTGCCTGCAGTCAGTCTAAAACAGCTGAAGTGCCAGGGTACAGGAGACCTTCCTCCCGCCCTCCAGACCCCTCACCACCCCCTCTGCCCATCTCCCCTTTAGGCCCTCTTCATCTCTGTCCACCTCTCCCCAGTCAGGCCAGATGTCTAGCCTATCTCCTACCTGCTGCTTACCAAGCTCTCTCCCATCAATCACCTCTTGAAACCCCACTCCCTCATTCTAGTAACTGCCAACAAACAACTTCCCTGGAATTAGATTTTCACCATCACCCCACCTCTCTCCAGTCTTCCAGCCTCCACTCGTAACTGCACTGAACCCCTAACCAAACTTTGATGCAAATGATTTACTGTCAAAGTCTATATTGGTCTGGGCTTTCATTCTGCGGTTTTTCTGTCCTCTGCCAGTCTTGTCTCAGACTAGAAGCTTCCTAATCAGCCCCACCCAACTCCCAAAACTCCTCTCTGGAGTCTCCTCAGCACTTATGTAATCAATTTGCACCATAATCATTTACACTCAAGTGTCCTTAAATCTCTTTTTCTCAACTACACTGTAAACCCCTCAAGGACAGGAACTGTATCTTTCTCTCCTTTTTTTTCTATCTAGCTCAATACAATGAGATGATGGGAAAAAACCTTAGACCTGGGAAAATAGCAAACTCCAATTCCTTGATGCTATTTAATATCATTTTATATGACAGTTAAAGATGACAAACATAAAACATCCAGCTCCATTCCTGGCCCACAGTGAGCACTGACAACAGCAGCTATTACTACGTGATGATGCTTCTCGACCCACAGTTAGTAGAGCATGCTCTCCTAAGTGGTTTTTCCAGTAAACAATGATGGATCTATGCTGATCTAACCACAATCCTTTGCTCTGTCCTGTATGGCCGCCAACATTCAGTTAAAACAAATGGCTGGGGCTCAGATGGCCATCTGTGGCCACAGAACAAAGCAAAGAAAATGGACAGAGAAGGGAATAAAATGCCCGACCTTCGCCTTGCTGGTGCTCGGCTAGAATCCAGGGTTTCCCCACATTTTCCCCCCTGTGGCAGGCTCATAAATGTCCACATTTGCTGTACTCAGCTACTAGGTGAAGAGATGTTCATCATACTGACCGAAGAAAACTAGCAGCAAGAAGGTAGGAGTATGGTGTGGGAAATGTGAGGAATAAAGCATCTGAAAAGACTACAGCTGGCTACAATAAATAATGGAAAGAAAGGAGAGAGAAGGACATGTACACTCAGCACCTAGGACCCCAGGGCTTCTGAGGCTGTGTTGTGCTCACACCTCACAGATGTGCTGTGCCAGGTCCCAACTTAACAGGATGGAGAGGGCTTTCCTGGTGGCGCAGGGGTTAAGAATCCGCCTGCCAGTGCAGGGGACACGGGTTCGAGCCCTGGTCTGGAAAGATCCCACGTGCCGCAGAGCGGCTAAGCCCGTGCGCCACAAGTACTGAGCCTGTGCTCTAGAGCCCACAAACCGCAACTACTGAAGCCCGCGTGCCTAGATCCTGTGCTCTGCAACAAGAGAAGCCACGGCAATGAGAAGCCCGCGCACTACAACGAAGAGTAGCCCCCCGCTCGCCGCAGCTAGAGAAAGCCCGCATGCAGCAACAAAGACCCAACTCAGCCAAAAATTAATTAATTAATTAAAAAAAAAAAAAACAAAAAAAAACAGGATGGAGAGAGGGATGTGATTGCAGAGCGAAGGAAGAGCAGCTATGGATCCTGTCCAGCCAGGGAAGGAGCCACACATATCAGAGATCTTCCCAACTGCAGGTTAGGAAACTGTTTCAACCATCCAATCTCAGTAACCAGACTCCACCATCCAGATGGAGAGCAAAGTGCTGCAAAATTCTGAAAGGCGGGAGCTCTATCTGGGAGGCTTGGTGTACACTCCAGTACCAAGGGGAACAGGTGTTTGCTAAAGGTGCTGGGACAGTAACAATGGGGTATGGGGTCAGACTTTGCTTTGGCCACCCACTAGACCTTTCCCACTTACTTTGCTGAATGACTTCATGGTTTTCTCTTCTGTCAATGACTTGGTCATCCACTGCTGGGCCCCACTGAGCTGGTCATCACCTTTGATCTCCACAAAGTTGATCTCCTCCCTCCCTCGGTTCCTTTTGCCCTGCAGCCGCTTAAACTGGAAAAGGGGAAAAAAATTCAGGAGTGGGGGGTCTGGGTAGGGGGTCAGGAGATGTCACCAAGGATCCAGAGTTTATAGAATGGTTTTGGGCCTCCCCAATTCCATTGCACCCTTAATTCTCTCTATGCAGTATGTCCTTTCACCGTGCCACCTACCAAGTGGCCTTAAAGCCAGGTGAAAGGCTACTTCTCAGAAGTTCTCCTGGCCTCAGGGAAAGGAAGGGCAAAATGTATTCCCAAACATAAGTGAGTGCAGAGAATCACTGATATGAATTTGTATTCAAATTATTTATAAATTGTATCTGCCTAAAAGGACTGCACACTATTTTCAAATTAAGGGTACAAAAAAAAAAAATTTTAGGATTTCTCTTCTAAAAATTGGTTCTTTTAACATGTCTGTTCCTTCTCATTGGTTCAGTATCACCAAATCAGCAGACCGCACACCAGACCAGACATTAGAGAAGGAGAACGTAGAGATGGGGAGAAAGGAAGCCTCAAAAAAAGACCTGGCAAATTTTCTAGGAGACTGCTACTCTTTCCTCCTCAAAAAAAAAAAAAAAAAATCACACCACAAGTCACCAGGAGATGTGCCTAGAAGGAGTGTGAGCAAAGGGGAATTAAATTCAAGAACACTCGGAAACCTGCAATGAAACCCAGGTTGTGGTCTGAGCATTAGCAAGGCCTCCTGGGGTCACTCTACCCATAAGAAGCTGACTTTTGCCACTGGATGAGCTCTCTGCTGCCTCCTAGGCTTAAAACAAAAAGGGCCTAACTACTGAACTTGTCAAGGAGGATATACACAGGGAAGTGGATGAACACAGTATTAACCACAGGCAGAAGTCTGCAAAGGGATGCACATCTTTCTGTGAAAAGGTGAGAAGAAAATTATTTTTATAAGAACTTGCATGCAAAGCGGTAGAATCCCCTATTTCTCCAACCCATTCCTAATAGGCTGTGACCTCGCTACAGATGGAATACTTTATCTCCTGAACATGACCAGATGGCCGCAAGACATGGGGTTTTCATCTTCCCTTGTGCTGAGCTGGGGAAAAGCTCAGCAGCAGGGAACACAGTGATGTGAAACACAGGGTTATTTACTGTGGCTGCTGTTCCCTCCCCAAATCCACTCTCCCTGTCTCCGTTAGTGTGAATGAACCCAACATTTTGGCTAGGCATATTACCACCCAACAAAAAGACTACATTTCCTTGCAAATAGATATGGCCATGTGACCAGGTTCTAGTCAGTAAGACAGAAGGGGAAGTGTTCTTAGGAACTTTCAGGAAGTCTCCTAAAAGGGGAGGTGACTTTCTTTCTCCACTCTGCTGCCTGGTATGCAGTAATGATGGCAGTGGACTTAGCTACATTCTTATTCTTATCACTAACCATAAGAATAAAGGCCACAACCTAGGGATGGGCAAAGTAATGATGAGAAGGGGACTGGATCCCTGACAACTTTGTGGAGCTGCCATACCAGCCTTCGCCTACCTACCTCTAGCCTTCTTTTATGAAGAAAAAAGTTAACTTCCCTTACATAAGCCAGTATTACTTGAAGTTTCTCAATTATATGTTGCCAAACCTAATCCTAAATGAATGTAGTTTAAAAAAAAAAAAAAAAAAAAAAAGAAAGAATTTCCTTTAGCTTCAGCTTTGAAACCTGGTGCCCAGGGGTCAAAGATGGTCACTTGTGCTTTGTTAACTTACTGCTTCGTCATCGATGAAGGAGGCATCTGGGGCAATTTCCTGTGGGGGGACCAGAGTCGGGTCCTGTGCGGGATAGTAGCCACCACTGTAATAATCCTGCAGTCAAGGAGGGAAAAAAACACACCAACTGAGGGCACAGTGGAGAGGGGACAAAGAAAACCCTCATCAAAGAGGCAGTGGTGACACCCACACCCACACTACAGACCCTCAAATGGACCAGTAAAAGCACAGATCCTAAGGACCTACCCTATAACTCAAGAACCAGAGTTTCTTCTCATCTGCACCATCCAGACAGATGGATATTTTTTAGGGAAGAGAGATAAGAAATAAAGACGTTCTCTCTGGCTTCAATTTACACCCTGCTCCCTTGGCTGCTTCCCAAGAGTGATTCCCACTCCTGACCTCTACTGTGCCTCAAAGTCTTTGATCAGAACAGAGTCCCTTCAAAGCCCACTACCTAGACTGTAGATAAGATTAACACTGACCATTCAGAGAATCACACTGGCTGAAGAAGACAGAAGTCTTGAAACCATCGCATGCTGGCAGGAAAACTTCCTACAGCTGCCCAGCCACAGGGCCAGCCAGAGGCCTCTGTCCCACCTCCACCACTGCTGCGAGTCCCCGAACTCCTGGAGCACTCTCCATCTCAGGAAGCTCTGACCACTGGAAAAGTCTTTCTTAAACCTATTTACAACCTGGCCTCATATATTCTCACTCCCTGAGGCCACAGAGAACAAGTTAAACAGCTCTTCCAAATAACATGTGAATAAAAAGTTATCATAATCATTTACTGAGCATTTGCTATGTTCCAGGCACCACGCTAAACCAATGTAATTCTACCTAGCAACCCTGAAGTTGCTAGTATTCTTCCCATTCGAGAGCTGAGAAATCTGAGACTCAGAGAGGCAGTTAAGTAATAGACTCACATAGTTTGAGATTCAAACTCCAAACCACCCTCAAACCCCATTCTCTAACTCTGCCCAAACTACGGTCCTCCAGCATCTTCTTTCCAGGGACTTGACTCAGTCCCTTCAACTTCCTGTGACTCAGTCGAGGCCTCTCACCATTCTAATTCCCCTTTGCATTCGACTCTCCAGATTCCCTCCTGTCCTCCGCAGTCCCTCCCCTCCCTTGCAGTCCTCAGCACTCCCCACCTCCAGAACTCTTCTCGGACTCACTGCTGTCTAGGAGTCTATGCCACAGTTCACTTATCCTCCTCACCCACATCTGCAGAAGCTACCTGGGATCTCTAAGACTAGAGACTGCTCCTCTTCCACTTTCTCCCTATACCTTTCATCAGCTCCTACAATGACATTTTGTTTTCAGAATAAACGGGTCAATTATGTGTTTCGACCTGTCAGACTTCAAGACTTAGCACAAAGGTAGTATGTTTTGAGGCCTGACAGGTACAGGAAAACCAAGACACCAGAAGATTCATTAATTCAGCCAAAGTGATGCCACAGAGGCCTTATCACTGGCTCAAAGCTCTCCCTGACGGTCATACTCCAACATTCCCTGGCCTGCCCTCCACGCCTCTTACCCACCTGATAGTAAGCACCAGCGGCATTGGCATCGCCATACGTGGAAAACTGATTGTAGCTGTAGTCATCCCCAGGCTTAGGCATCCAAGGGGCCCCACTTGAGCCTGCTGCCATCTTGAACTCTAAGGGGGCATTGGCTGCATCGTCCTGGAAGGCCGGCTCTGGTTCCGTGCCTGGAGGCAACTCTTCAGGGACAGTGGGAATGGGGTAAGGGTATGGCTCAACTCCAGGCGGCTCGGCCTTCTCAGGGAGGGAGAAAAAGTTCTCAGGGGCTACTTCCTCATCACTATCGTCCTCTTCCTGTGTGATCTGCTTCGTCACCTGCAGGGCAGCACTCTTGGCAGCAGCCTTGATAGCAGAGGGCGATGGAGTGGTGGTCGTGGTGCCCACAACAGGGGCGAGAGAAGAGGGCTTGGTCTTAGAAGCTTGTCTGGAGGGCTTAGTGTCAGAGGAGCCATCCGAGGGTTTCCGGGAGAAGGCGTGGGGCAGGAGCAACCTGTTAGTCTCTTTCACAGTCAGGTTTTTAGGTTGGGGAAGCAAGGCGGACAAACCAGTCCCCTCACTGGATCCCTGGTGAGCCCAGGTTTGGGTGAGGAGGGAAGAAAGATGACAAGTGAGATGTTATGATACATACTACTGACATTAAGAACAAGCATTACAGATATGTGCTCTAGCCTAAAATCTTACCAGCCCTGTTTCCATCTTACCTCAGCCCACTAACGTCATCCAAACTGGACTTGACCCCTCCTACCTCAGGCCATTCTGCTGTCCGCTTCTCCCAAGGTAAGATGTCATCCCTGTTTTCCTCATCCATCTCAACCCAGCTCCTCTTCCCTCTGCCACAAAGCCTTCCCTGACTCTGATTTTTTTGCAAATGTGATAATACATTTGGCAAATACATCATCCTTCTTCCCAAAAAGCCCAGGGCTCTCTCCAGCTGATCACTGAACCTCTCCCTATGTCCTAAAGGTTCCTCTTAACATGGGTACTCCCTGCTTCCTCTGGATTGCTACTCAAAGTCAAGAGCAAGCCTATGTCCAAAAAAGACATTCATACATACCGCCAAAAGTTCCCTCCCCCACCCAAGAAAAGCCCTACAGACGGGGTATATTCAGCTTGTTTATGCCAGAGTCATGCATTTAATTTATCAATTTGTAAGCTAATTGGCTCAGCCTATCCAGTGTTCCTCAGCCCAACCAGAGTTGCTATTATTCATAAGAATCTCTGGGATTCTGCTTTCCATGTGCTACAGGGCCAGCTTGGCCTAACTGCAGGGCTGAGGGAGGTGTCAGTCTGAAAAAGGAGAATGGAATAAGTCATTGTGTCACCGTCCTGGAGTACCCATGTACTTCAGCTCTCTCAGCCAAGAAATGCCCAGAATGAGTAAAATAAGACTTTTGAGTCAAGCAGGCCAGGCAGAACTGTTCATCCAGAAAATGGGCTCTTCTCCCTGCTGTCTGGGTTCACAGATTTGGGTCATTTCAGCCTGGTAGACCCCAGAGGCTCAGGTTCATAAAAACCAGACTGAGGTGGCAGGTGGAGCACATCCTCAGGCTACCTTCAAAGTGTCTGACTTCTCAGATACATCTGGGATCACGGCTACATCCCTTTGCAGTGCTGGGTCCCTACTCTGCCTTAACAGCTCAGAGTTTCTCTATGCACTCATCTCTTCCCACCATCTGGAAGACTGCTGTTTACTCCTGGGGTGCCTTCTGAGCCAGTGTCCTCTCGTCTCTTTAGTTGCCAGTCCACGTCCTCCAGGAAGCCATTCAGATAACAGAGAACAAGTGGCTTCATTCAGTCTCAGCAAGTCAGTATCTTCCATGATTCCTCCTCCATCACCCACTACAAATATGGACACAACATCACTCTCACTAGTTATCTTTCTTTCACATGACTTTGTCCTTCTAACACCTCCCAGCCATGGAAGTGACACCTTAACAGAGTCAGGAGAAGGAGCAACTTCAGCATCATATACCTAAATCATGAGACAGCAACCTTATAAAGGCAGGACTGTTTTTTTTTTGTTTTTTTTTTTTGGCTGCGTTGGGTCTTCGTTGCTGCACGCCGGCTTTCTCTAGTTGCAACAAACGGGGGCTACTCTTCGTTGTGGTGCACAGGTTTCTCATTGCGGCGGCTTCTCTTGTTGCGGAGCACAGGCTCTAGGCGCACAGGCCTCAGTAGCTGTGGCTCGCAGGCCCCAGTAGCTGTGGCTCGCAGGCCCTAGAGTGCAGGCTCAGTAGTTGTGGGGCACGGGCTTAGTTGCTCCGCGGCATGTGGGATCTTCCCGGACCAGGGCTCGAACCCATGTCCTCTGCATTGGCAGGCGGATTCTTAACCACTCTGCCACCAGGGAAGTCTCAAGGCAGAACTGCTTTTGCTCTTCCTGAGGCATATAATCAACATGAGGTCAGAGAGTGTATAAATCACCGAGTGTGGAGCTGAGCAGGAAGAAACTTCTGGGAGCCAGAATAAAGGCACGGGGACAAGGGGAAACAGGCAACAGCAGCGAGATCATCTCCCGACACTGTCTGGTTAAGGACTTCTGGTCTTGATGACAGAGCAGCAGCCAAATGCAGCAGATAAGAGCCTGGACTCTACAGTCAGACTGCCTCAGTCTGAACCCCAGCTCTGTCCCCACTAGTTGTCTGACCTTGGGCAAGTTCCTTAAGCTCTCGTTTTCCTTGTATGTAACATAGGGATGATAATAACGCTATGACTTAGGCACTATTAGGAGGATTAAATCAGTTAAACACTGGTATAGCACTTAGTGCCTGGTAAGTGCTATTTAAGTGTTTCTTTTCCAGGTTAAAAATGAGGCAGGGAGAAGATGGATAATTTTAAAGTTCAGATGCTCCATAACAACATTTTGACCAATCCGTTTATTCTACCATTCCTAAATAATCCTTTTACCTGAAATGTAATGAATCAAATTGAGTTCCAATTCATCTCCCTACCACGCCTGTCCTCTAGGAGAGACGCCAGTGCGCTAAAGCCAGGGAACAGCGAGGAGAGGGTAGAGAAGCACGAGGTCTGATGTTATCAGGAAAACAAAACTACACCCAAACAGGCAGTTGTCCAATACTTGCATTTGCTCTAAGCCTGACCTGGAAATTTCCCGTCTTTCAGGAAGCAATATGGGAAGAGAAGAAATGGCTTCTATTACGTCACAAAGCTTACCTGAAGGACAGTTTTCTTCTTTGTGGGTTCATCTTCCTCGGAATCTGACTGAGAGAAAAAGAAACGGAGTGAGGTCTCACTGTTTAAGGACAGTGGAGAAGCACTCACATTAAATGAAGCACAAATAAAGGACTGGACAACAGGGGCCATCATCTTGTCCGAGCCCCTCCTCTGTATGAGAGGTGCACCCCCCAGAACCAGCCAAACAAGCAGAGCTTCCTTCCTGCTCTCGAACAGCTTCAGAGAACAAGGTATGCGTTGACCGCCCCTGGTCACTCATCCCCATACCCCCAGACCTGTTGCACAGCCTTCTCAGCATCAATTTCCAGTCCTTTAAATTAAGACTACTTCCTCCCATTCAGCCTTTGGTGGAAAGAAAAAGCTACACCCATTCTTCTTCCTATAAATCTGTCCACTAGAAGATGAATGGGATTTGGCCCACAGTCTCACCCAATCTCAGTTTCACTTCTAAAACCACTTACATAGACTACATAACCACAGGGCTGGGGAACTCCGGTGGGATTAAGTGGTATGTTAACTACTCTTCTATGAGGTATTAAAGGTCAAAGCCATTGGAGAAATCCATTCCCTCTCCAAGTATGATCTATTGTCTGCCAGACAGAGTTGTTTGTGTCCAGGAAGAAGGCAAGCAAATGATGACTGTGAGAATTTGGAGCAAGAAGGGAGCTCATCTGTGTTACCCCTCTGACTCACCAGGATTGTTTCTAATACAAGCTCTCACACTAAAAACGTCTAAACTTTTAGCTCAATACCAGTTCCTCAGCATCTCCAACTATCAGAAAGATGCAAGGCATATGAAGAGCAAGCTTTCACATTTTATTTTAAAAAATTAATATCCAAACTGAGAACCTTAGAAGTTTTCCATTTGTTCTTAGCACCTTGGTTTGGGGCATCTGTAAATAAAGGTGATTAGGCAAGAATCTAAGATCCTATTCATCTCCAAGATTCTAAAGAACTCAAATCCTCTGCCTGTCTTTCTCAACTGACCCTCATATCTCACAAGTTCCTTTCGGGATCTTTTCGTTTTTTTCTATTTTATTTTTATTTATTTATTTTTTTGGCCACACCACACGGCATGCGGAATCTTAGTTCCCCCACCAGGGATCGAACCTACGCCCTCTGCAGTGGAAGCGCAGAGTCTTAACCACTGGACCGCCAGTGAAGTCCACAGGTTCCTTTTTGGATTTGTGTGCTACAAGGACTTTTTGATCATTATTACTCAGAACCTACTGTATGCAAGACACTGTGCCAGGTACTGCAGACAGAGCTTCCCAACTGGTGTCCTATGGCTGGGTTATAGGTACTATGATGATATTGATCCACTCAGCCCACAGGGCATCAGGCAGGGCTTGGAGCAGGTAGGGTCCTGGCCCACTGGTTTCCAGAGGCACAGCCTGTACCACTTGCCCCACTGTGCTTCAAAGATTTTCTTGTGTGCCATGACATGAAAAAAGTCCCTGCCCTCAAGAAACTTACAGTCCAGTTAAGAAGAATGACAAGTACCCAAATAACTGTAATAAAAGCAGTAAAAAGATAAGGGCATCAAGTGTGGTTCCAACATCACCTCAAAGAATTGGCTGATCCTCCATTTGTGCTTTCTTTCACGTAAGGCCCCCACCTTATTACTCCCTCTCGCCTACCTGAATCGCTGACACCTCTCACTCTCCTGTCAGTCTGCACTCTGTACTTCCTGACTCGAAACTCCTAAAGTCTTCCTGAAGAAGCTCACCTTGCTCTTTTTCACTCTGTGTCCCTAAGTTATTCATTTGTCTGGGGTGGCATCATGCTAACAACGATTCATTTGTGCTTGCTCTGTAAAAATGTTACATTTTTCACGTGCGTATTCTTCCCTTTACTCCTGACAGCCAAGGCCCTATCTTACGGTTCAATATTACCTCACAGTAGTCAGTGCACAATGATTTTAATTACTAACTGCTGCCAATCGTAGTATTAAAAAAAACCTGTTAAGAGAAATCTGTCTTGGACTTCCCTGGTGGCACAGTGGTTAAGAATCTGCCTGCCAATGCAAGGGACACAGGTTTGAGCCCTGGTCCGGGAAGATCCCACATGCCTCAGAGCAACTAAACCCATGCACCACAACAACTGAGCCTGCGCTCTACAGCCCACAAGCCACAACTACTGAGCCCGTGTGCCACAACTACTGAAGCTCACGCGCCTAGAGCCCGTGCTCCCCAACAAAGAGAAGCCAGCTCAATGAGAAGCCCATGTACCGCAACAAAGAGAAGCCCCCACTCGTCGCAACTAGAGAAAAGCCCGTGTGCAGCAATGAAGACCCAACACAGCCAAAGATAAATAAACAAAATAAATAAATATATATATTTTTAAAAAAAGAGAAATCTGTCTTAGTACTTAAATATGGAGGTAAGGGAAAGGGCAGTAAAGGACAGGACAGTCATTTGCTGAGTAGCTACTATGTGTCAGGCAATTTATTCACAAGTTTTTAATTCAATCCTGAATAAAATTTCAAGGTAGGCATTATTATCTCAACTTTACAGGTAAGGAAAATAAGGCTCAGAGAGGTTAAATAATTGCTAGTACACGGCAGAACCAGGACCTGAATCAGTTTAGGCTCCCATGCTTTTGCAGCTGAGCTGTGTGCGTGTCCAGACCTGAGATCCACACTGATCAGATCCCACTAGATCCCACAGGATACAGCCGAGAGCACAAGGCACAACATCAGAAATACAGGTTTCAGTCTCAGCTTTGCCACTCACTGGCTGGGAGGATCCCCAAAGAGCCATTTAACCCCCCAAGCCTCAGTTAGCAATAATATTTAATCCATGTCACAACACTGTTCTAAAGACTGCATGAGCCACTATCCATGAAAATGTATATAAACTAAAATTCTTAACAGAGTTCAAGGATTACTATTCTCTCTGGTCTGCCAAGATGTCAAACGCAACCGAAGAATAAGCCTTAAGCCCCAAACACCCAAGCATTTTTGACCTTTTCTCTCTGTTCCAAACTTCCACTGCCTCAGGGGCTACTGACCATTTCCCTTGTCTTTTGACCGTGAAGACTTTTCTCCTTTCCAGCAGACCACACAGAGCCACCTCACTATGGGGTATACAAGGTTTTCATGAAGTCCCCAGGCACGTTTAAACTTTAACATCTAAGGCAATATGTCCAATGGAAACAATCTGAAAATAAAATTTTATCAAGTTTAAGACGATTACATTTATAAAATTGTACAAGCATATTTTTATTTTTCAGATCCTGTGACAAACAGAAAGTGGCTACTTTGAAAGTGTAGGCAAACTGTCCCACGGCTAATAGAATTGAAGACCAGATCAGCTGTGGGAAGAAAATTCAATTTTTCCTTAAATGTCAGATTGTTTCCATTACACTGTCAACCTAAGTTTAAAAGCGCACGCACACACAAACTGTACAAAGACTTTAGGAACACCTTATTAATTTTGGATTTAGAGAACTGCTATGGCTACTCACAATCATCCTTCTTTGAACATTTTGTACTCATCTACTGAACCCCATTATAAATCATCTCAAGATGGGCACAAAATATGACAGACTCCCTAAAACAGAACACTAAGACCCTCAAAATAAATGTGCTGAGCCCCTAAACACTTCTTAAGTCATGACTATTCATCTTTGAGGGAGGGGTAAAAATAATCTTTACCTCTTAAAGCTGACAAACAGGACTCCGAGACATTCAGTAATCTACCCAGGGCCACAGAGGAAGTCCAGGGCCATTGGGAGGGTGAGGAAATAGAATGAGAACCACCTCTTGCCCCCTGAACTAACTTTAGCCAACTAAAGAGGCTGGAAACACAGAAGTCACTGGTTCACTATGAAAAGAGGTCTAGATGCCACTCAGAATACTTATGAGCATGTGGGGGCCTGAATGAAAACTAACAGGAAGCAAAAGGAAAGCTCAGCAAGGAATTATCCAAATACCTCAAACAGAAAAATAAACTTCGGTTCAGAGTACGAAAAAGGAGGAGATGAATAAGCCAAAAGCTAAGAGATGTGCCATATATGCTCCAGTCACAGGGCAGGGGTTGGAGTTGGGGGGATACAGCTGTCTTGGAGCATTTAAAAGAAAAATTAATTCAGTTTCTATCAGGAACCAGCTAGAGGCAATGGGCTTAGCCTAAATACAGTATTTAACTAAGACACAAGAACTTCCTTGATGGTGAGAGGTACATGAGTATACTGGGTTTTTTCCCCTTACCATGGTAAAACATATATAACACAAAGTTTATCATTTTAACCATTTATAAATGTACAATTCAGTGGCAGTAAGTACATTCACAATATTGTATAACCATCACCACTATTTCCAGAACTTTTTCATCATCCCAAATAGAAACTCTGTACCTATTGAACAATAATTCCCTATTCCCCAGCCCCCAGTAACCTCTACTCTACTTTCTATCTCTGGATTTGCCTACTCTAGGTACCTCATATAAATGGAATCATACAATAGGTGTCCTTCTGTGTCTAGCTTATTTTACTTAGTATGATGTCTGCAAAGTCCATCCATGTTGTAGCATGTACCAGATCGCATTCCTTTCTAAGGCTGAATAATATTCCATTGCATGTATATACCACACTTTTGTGTATCCACTCATCTGTTGATAAGTTGGGCTGTTGCGCTGTTGCCACCTTTTGGCTACTGGCTACTGTGAGTAGTGCTGCTGTGAACACTGGCATACAAGTATCTGTGTGAGTCCGTTTTCAATTCTTTTCACCTAGGAGTGAAACTGCTGGATCATATGGTAATTCTAATTAACTCTTTGAGGACCTGCCAAACTGTTTTCCACAGGAGTATGTTAAATGGAGGCTGTGGAGTCAATTCCCAGAGAATGCTAAAGACCAGTGAATGGTGATCTGAGTGGGTCTGTTTCCTTAGACCCAGAAAGAAGGGTGACGCTAGAGATACGGGAGCACCCAGGGCTGGAAGAAGTACGCTGGGCCAGAACAGGCGTTCCCGGGTTTCAGAGACACAAACCGGTCGTGTCTCTTAAGAAGAAAGTATTGTATTTCTTCTTGGCCTCATTAGAGCCTGAGCCTCAATGACCACCACTGTCCTCTCTGTTCCAGCTGCCAAGAGTGACAAGACACACACACCCAGAGACTGCTGAGCAAGAACGGAAACAGGCATTTTCCATTAAGCCAGGCCCAGTGGGATCTGCTAATCTAACAGAGCCTCGTTCCCCGTGGCAACCTCCCTCTTATCTTTCCAGGCTCTGGTCCTGACAGACTCCCTCTCCAAAAAAGCAATCACTAGTTGCCAGGGCCAGGAGCCAAGAAGAAAATCAGGGCCCAAGCACAGACTCCCCCACCCCCAGGCTCCAAACTCTAATCACTTCTACACTCCTCTCTGCTGTTATCCCAATCAGCTAGATTCATCAACTTTTCTACCCTTTGGTCTCAAATATGTTCTTACATCTGCCCTTCAGTTAGGACACCATTTTCTCTCCCACCTTTGCACTGCTCATCGTATCACTTTCATAGTTCTGGTTGCTCAAGGTTCTTCTGTCTTTTTGGTAGGCACTATGATAGAAAGGAACAGAACACACCTGGGTACAAATACGACTTCTGCTATTCCCAAACTGTGTGATTTTAGCTCTGTTCTCTAAATTCCTATCTCCTCACCTGTAAACTAGGGGTAACACTTAGCTTACAGAGTCGCTGAAGTGCCCAGCACAGTGTCGGACACCACGCAGGTGCCCCACAGATGTTAGTGCGCTCCTCCTTCCCTTTCTATCTAGGGCTAAATCTTAGCTAAATCCACTGCAGTCAACTCTTATATTACTTGGTTAACAGAAATGAGCAAAATTAGTGAACTCGCAATCTCACAGCTTCAAATCTTCCACTACCTGGGTAAACAATCTAAAAGGATGGGTAATACTAATCCAGATAACCCTAAGATTTCTATTTGTGTTGTAATGCACATTACATGACAGAAAACTCTCACAGCAAACTTATTCTTCTAATTTTGTTTTTTTGGTATCCTAATTTTAGAAGTCTGCATCCCCTAAGCCCGCAAAATCAACAATAAACCACTGTTCAGAAAAAGAACAGTAAGAAGGGAAAAGGAAAGGATGATTCTCCATTTTACGGATCATTCCTAACTCCCTCACATAAGTCAAAAGCTGACTGAATTTGATTCTGCAGTGCACCTGGAGAGAGAAATTTGGTACTACCCTGCCCCCTGACTGCAGCTGATTGATGAGCTTACCCAAACCAATCATATTCTCTCCCCTGGAAAACCAGAGCTGGGACTAAGACTGCAGGTCAATCTGAGCCAATCACTAAAAGGAAGGAACTAAAAACCAAGGAGGTATGGGTGGCCATCTTTCACCTGCAACAAAAGTTAAGAAGTGGAAACTGGTCTGCAGACAAAGAAGAATGAATCAAATGTGCAAAGAGGAGCTGTGGGGGTCTCCGACAGATCTCCAATTCCTGATTCCAGGCCCTTTCCAAGGTACCTCAGTATACTTATGACACATTTCCATTTAAGCCAGCTGGGAGCAGTTTCTGATACTTGTAACCAATTAAATCTAATCCCCAATGTGCTCAGCCTCTGTATTCCGTAAATAAATGGCACCACTACCCTCCCAGCTGCCTGAGCCAAAAGGCAAGGGGTCAGCCTTGAATCCTCTCCTTCACCCATGACATCCAATCAATTCCCTAGTCTTAAAACGTCTACCTCAGAAAAAGACCTGGAGCCTCCAGCTCTCTCCATCCCCCGCTACTCCCTTATCCAGGCCGCCATCATCTCTCACACTCTCTCTGCCGGTCTTGCTCCCTCCAGACCTTTCAGCACCCTGTGATCAGAGAATTCTTGCTCAGACTTCAAGGGCTCTTCACTACCCTAGAATTATGTACAAAGGCCTTGGCATGGTATCCAAGGCCCATTGTCATCTAGCCTCAGCCTCCTTCTCTCTAGCTTCATCTCTCGTCACTGCCCCGCCCACCCATGCGCTCCAGCCATGGTGCCTTACGAAAGGTTCCCCCAAAGCATTTTCATTCTCTCACCTCTGGGCTTTTGTACATTCTGTCCCCCTGCCTGATGTTCTCCTCTCCATCGCCCCTTTCTCTGGCTACCTTCTGCTCATCTGTCTTATCTCTGAAGTTTAGACATCGACTCCTCCTGGAAGCCTCCCCAACCTGTGAACTGGATTAGTGCCCCCAAAGGAGTGCTCCCATGGCACCAGCTCTATCATGGTTCTTCTCTGACTTGACCTAAAATCTATTTCCTTGTCTGTCTCCCCCCATTGACCATAAACTCCTTTTGTGACAGGATCTATCATGTTCACTACTGTACTCTCAGCTCCTGGCACAGAGAAGCAGCTCAATACTGAACTAACAAATGAATGAATGAAAATTCAGAGTTAATTACTTCTACTTCAGCACCAAACCCTAAAGAGAAACTATTTAAGGAAACCTAATTCATTCACTCAAATGTTTACTGAGAGCCCAATAAGCACAAGACACAGAGCTTGGAACCACAGGGCCTTAGAACCACAACTATTTCAAAGGTAAAGGTCACCTTCACCTAATCATCTTGGAACTCTTAGGCTACGCTTCCCAGGAACTATATGTTCAGAAAACAAAAATACTAACTTGAACAGAACAAAAATGGGAAACTGAACCGGTTAAGGGCTAGGATTTGGCTTTATTTTAATTATCCACGTCAGGATTCACCTCAGGAATTTAGTGAATTATACTTACAAAGGAGGGATAGTTAGAAGTCCTCAGAGTTTTCTGCCACTTCAGCCAGCCTAAATGGAAGATTCCACAGCCTCTACCAGCAACTTTTCCTAATGCTACCTTTGCAGACCTTAAAATGAGCCTTTCCGCCGTCACTGTGGAGGGTGGAGGGTGGAGGGAGGCAGGCTCAAAGTGCCATCTTCCACCATATATCACAATTAGGCTGCGAGAAAAGTTGGTGGGAAAATTGTGAAAAGAAAACACCCCAAACAACAAACCTATTTTCCTCTGTCCTACTCAGGGACTTTCCTTTGTTCCAGGTTAAATCAAGACCAAACTAAGTTTCAGTGGAGCAATACAAGGCTTTTTGGGAACCTAAACTTAGAAATGACAAACTCAGGTGAGAAAGAAGGGGGAAACGATATGGAAAAAAGTTTGGAACATGGTAGTGAGGGAGATTCTGGAAACTCCTTCTATAAAGAATCCATATTCATTTGAGTTCATTCACTCAAAATATTTAAGTAGTACTCAGCATGTGCCAGGCACTGTTTTAACCACCAGGGATATAGCAGCGAATAAAATAAACAATAAGCCTACCTTCATGGAGCTTGTATACTAGCAAAAGGAGAAAGGCAAATAAAATATACAGTATGTTAGACGGCGGTAAAGTATTTTAGATGGTGGTGCTATGGAGAAAAATAAAAGTGGGATGGGGAGGAGCGTGTGACAGGAAGTTGCAATTTAAATAGGTCAGCTAGGAAGTCCTCACCGAGAACGTGTCTTTTAAGTCAAGATTTGAAAGAGGTGAGGGAAAGAACATTAGGACATATGGGGGGAGAAGAGAAATAGCCTCCAGGCAGAGTCGGAAGTCTGAAGAAAAGCAAGGGCAAAAATCAGCTTCTCTCAGAGGGTTACCAAAGGTGAGCCAGGGATTGACCCAATTAACCTTTTAGGAGAGAGAGAATGGAAAAGAACTCCAAATAACTCTAAAGTATCACCTGCCCCTAGGCTGTCTCCTTTATCCCCCCAAAGCGTTCACTCCAGAAAAGGCCTTCAATTTTTCTGATACAACATTCAGAAAACGACAAGAGCTTGGTTGCCTCTCTAGGAGCCAAATGTCCTAATTCACCTAGGCTTGAGAAATACCTAAACCGTGAAACTGAGGCACAGGCCTGGAGTTCAGATAAACCCTTAATCTTCACTCTGCCCTTTGCCAGGTAAGATCTTGCGTGCTGGACACCTGTTTCTTATCTGTAAAAATTAGAACGTTATCTCCCAGAGTTCTGTAACAATTGAAGGAAAGGGCCAGTGCCTGGCAAATGATCTGTACTCAACAAATACTCAATTCCTTCCCTAACTCCCCTCAAAAACAGAATCCAGGATTCCTATCCTTTTCGTTCCAAACCCTGATGCTTTTAAGTTCAGAGGCAAAGGAAAAGGTTAGTCCTGAATGTTCAGCAAGGGCTCAGGAATCCTGTCTCCCGTTACCTCAGGTACCAGATTTTATGCTGTTCTCAGTATAAGAGAGAGAGAGGAAAAAAAACCAAAAACTGGCCTGCGGTGAAGATGCAACAAAGCGGAGTGGAACCAAGTGTCCCTAGGCCTGGGCCTGTCAGTGCCAGGTGATGGTATATGGCCCTTCTGCAGGCGAATCCAGCTTGAAGACACCCGCATGGACAAATACCCTAACTCCCCAAAGCTGACAAACTTCAGCTCAATTAATCGCACTGTACCAGGAATCCAGCGGTCCGGAATCAACGGATGCACTTACAGGAGGGAGTCTCGGAATCTCCACAAGTCCCTCCTACAGCTGAGCCCATGCCCAAACCCAACGGACAGTTTGGGGGTGCCCTCCTCAGATACTCACATCCCCCTTATGCAGCTCTGGCGCCGCAATCTTCACCGGCTCTGTCCTCTTCTTTGGCTTGGGAAGCCCCAGGGGGGGCCCGGCCCCGCCGATAGGGGGGGGCAGACTGAGGCCAGGGCCTCTGGGCGAGGGCAGCCCCAATCCCAGCCCCTCCCCAATTCCCGCCGCTTCAGCCGGGCTCACGCCTGGAGGTGGGGGGAAGCCTCCCAGACCGAAGGGCAAGGAGGGAGGAGGCTGGAGCCGGGGGTCTCCGGTGGGTGTGGGCAGCAACAACGGCGGGGGAAAGGCTGGGGCCAGCATCTGGGGGGACGGAGGCAGCAAGGCCGGACCCTTGGGCGCGGGAAGAGAAGCGAACAAGCCCCCTAAAGTGGGCCCAGGTGTAGGGGCCGCCGCCTCCTCCTCCTCCTCCGGCTCCGGCTCAGCCTCATCCGGCTCACTCTCATCGCTGCTGGCGTAAGCAACCAGCGACATGGCGCCTCCCGCCTTTGGGGCGCCCTTGCCGGCAGACGAGGCCTACTTGACACCGGGGATGTCCGGAGGCCTAGTGGGCCCCGCCAGTCAGCGGAGCGGGGAACCAAAAAGCCCGCCTTCTCCGTACTCTAGGGGTAGCCCCGGTAGAGGCCCATGCCCACAGTTGATTTCCACCGAATAAGCCTTCCCTCTCCACTTAAGCTCCTAGTCCCGGGCAACTACACACAGCTAATGGCCGCCGAGTCACTCCACCTCCTCCTCGTCTCACCAATATACGAACTACAACTCCCAGAAAACACTTTGGCCACAGCACCATTCTCCGCCGCAGGGAGCTCAGCGCAAGGCACGGTGGGAGTTGGAGTCCGAGGAAGGATTAAGGGGTGCGGAGAAAGACAGGAGGTAAACCCGCCTCTGACACGAGGGCTCCTGGGATGAGTAGTTTTTTTGGTCTCCTGACAATTCCTAGGTAACTACAAGCCCCATCAGTCACCGCGGTAGTCACGGAGACGGATAGGAGAGCATTTCGGTACTTGAAGTTCCCTAAAACAGCTGCTTGGGCGCTAAGATTTATGGGAGACGTAGTGCTCTTAGAAACTGCAAGTGAGGTCGGGAATGAGAGGGAGTCTGGGAAGGTGACGGATTGAGGGAAAATAGCTTAAAGGGAAAGAGGTCTGTAAATGAACTGATGAAACTTCCGAGGCCACTGAAACCCCGAGTTGGAATAAAACACCCCAAGAAGAGCCAGGGCCCGAGACACCTGTACGGAATTGGGCTGCGAGCCAGAAAGAAGCAAGACTTCAGGCCTAATTGAAAACATCTGAGGGGCTTCCCTGGTGGTGCAGTGGTTAAGAATCCGCCTGCCAATGCAGGGGACACGGGTTCGAGCTCTGGTCCGGGAAGATCCCACATGCCGCAGAGCAACTAAGCCCATGCGCCACAACTACTGAGCCTGCTCTCTAGAGCCCGGGAGCCACAACTACTGAGCCCGGGAGCCACAACTACTGAGCCCGCGCGGTACAACTACTGAAGCCCGCGTGCCTAGAGCCTGTGCTCTGCAACGAGAAGCCACTGCAATGAGAAGCCCGTGCACCGCAACGAAGAGTAGCGCCCACTTGCCGCAACTAGAGAAAGCCTGCGCACAGCAACGAAGACCCAATGCAGCCAAAAATAAATAAAATAAATTAATTAATTAAAAAAAAATCTGAGAGCTGAAATAAATGTGACATAAGAGGGAGTAAGTGATCTCCCTCACCTTGACCAAGGTGCATATCCAGGAGCACACCTAGCCCTTCCAACCTGGGTCCTGACTGCTCTTTGCAGTGAGACAGAAAGATGGGCAGGGCCCTGGAAGGCAGAGCCTGGCACTTGAGGTTAATCCCTTCCCCTCAGCCCAGTGGTTTAAGGGGGCCAGGTACATCTGAGCCCCCTTCACAGATCTGAGGCATCACCTGAGTCCATCTCTATGCATATGTCCTTTGTATCTGTGTGTCCGTGCCTGGTATTCATGTGACTTTGTGTGTGACCTTGTTAATCTGTCTCTGTGAGTGCCTCTTATATCCATCCATGTTTCTGTGTGTCCTTTTCCAGCTCACATATGTCTGCCCGTGATTCTGCAGCTGTCCTTCCCTGTCTGCCTGTAATTTTGTGTCCTTTTCTTTATATTCATCTTTGCCCCTTCCTGTCTGCCTGTGACTGGGTGCCCTCTACTTGTCAACTCTGTGCATGTCCTGGATATGCCAAACCACCTCTGTGTAGGCTCTATCTCCCTATTCCCAGAGCAGAAGGCTCTACTGAGCTCAGCCCATAAAGACTGTTGAGGTTTGGGGAGGAGGCTACAGAGGAAGATGGAAAGGATGACAAGGGGGGCGATGATGATGGCAACAACAGAGAGGGACAGTGAAAGCCCAAGTGTGAATTCTCCGTCAGACAGGCCTGCTATGGCCCCCTCCTCCCCACCTTCTCCATGTGTCTAAATCCCACCCTGCCTTCACCAACAAACTCATATGTTGCCTTCTCCATCTGTTTGCTTAAATCTGTTTGCTCCCTGCTCTGGATGCCCAGAGCATTTTTTCTGCCCACCAATTCTTAAACTTTATTGTGCCTAAGATCACTGGGAAAACTTCTTAAAAATGCAAATTTCTGAATTCCAGCCTAAGAGATTCCTCTTCAGTAAGTGTGGGGTGGGGCCCAGAAGTCTGAATTTTTAAGAAACTCCTCAGTTGATTGCAAAGCAGGTGCACTGAGAACCGCGTTGAGAAACTAGACCTGCCAGTCCTCCCTCGCAGCTGGTATGCTTTGCACAGTGCTGACTTCTAATACCACCTTTTCGAATCTAGGTTCCCCAACCTACTTTCTGGTGACTTTGGACAGTCACTTCTCTGAGTCTCACTTTCCTCCTTTGAAAAATGGTTAGAGTATGAAGGAACCCTACCCTACTTCTGTGAGAAACATCTGATATTAACACACAGTGAAATGATTTAGAACCCTAAGAGAACAGGAAACTTTCAAAGGGAAATGACTATCCGTGTTCCTGGTCACCACATCGTGCTGCCCTGCAGTGAAGAGACACCCCAAAAGGGCAGAGATCTTTTTGACAAACATTTTCTAAGCAGGGTCCTCTTACTGTAAGGATTAATGATTTACCTTAATAGGTAGATACCCTGCCCTCGAAAGGTTGTTTTCGTGCAAGAAATTGAAAATAGAAACTTTAGGACAGGGATGGGAAGGGGATTGATTTCTTACTGCTTACTCCTTTATACCTTTAGAAATTTGTAACTTGTGCATGTATTACCTATTCAAAAGTAGTAATAACAGTTATAAAGTCTTCCATTAAAGACAGTGAATAGAATAGACAAATCTAATTTGGTTCCCTCCTGAAATTCTACTAAAACTTCAATTAAAGGAATTTTTTTTAAGGCGTTAAAGATCATTTTGAAAAGATGTAAACCCACAAAGATGGGGACACGAGAAAAGGAGATCACAGTAACAACATTTGGAAGGTGGAGAGCAAGAGGCATCAATGGTACTGACTTGGCATATGCAAGAGAGCCAAGAAGCAAGCTGACCTTGGGGAATGGTGAAAATGAATCTGAAGTATCTGTGGAAACCTCAAAGGGCTCAGGATTGGTGGCATCAAGTACCTCCGGAAGTGAATGAGAAGGGAAGGGAGCAAAAGTGAGGGCTGGTTACAAGCTGGTTAACAAACAGTCAGATCCCTAAATCTCCTCCCCCACTTCATGCTAGTGGAAGACTGCCTCTCCCCAATCCCAGAAAAAATAAAGGGTTTTTGTTTTTGTTTTTTTCCAGAGGGAACAAAACAGAGGGTTTCTGCTATGCGGAAAACCAGGCACAGTCAAGGGCAGAGGTATTTTACAGAAATCAAAGGAATTAAAGCAATATGCACATGGAATACTGAGACCCCAGACCTATTTCTCCAGAAGACTGGCTGCCGGCCTTTACCCTAAAGGCTAGATGCTGAGAAAAACCTCCACAGGAAAATGTGTTCAGCCCAAGAGGAAAGATCTATGGAATCCCACATCAGAGATTCCCCCTACAAATTTCCCAGCCAGATAACCCTCACATCAAGTTCTCAGTTGAGAAGCCCCAACCACATGCCCATAGGTACAAGATGTCTTTTTAGTCCTTCACTCTTTTTTAAGTCCCTCACTCTTAAACATGAGCAGGCACTCTGACATGAATGATAGAGACAAAACAAACAAGTAAAAATAGAGAAAGTGCAGGGAGAAGAAAACTTCCAAAACCTATCAATTTTCTCAAGTAAGTAAGAGAAAATACTGTATACGTGAAACAAGAACAGAATGCCATAAAAAAGTAACAAGCAGAAAATAAAATAGAGCTCTTGAGAAATCAAAATATAAGCACACAAATAAAATTCTCACTAGAAGAGCTGGAAGAGAAAAGTTCAGAAAATCAGAGAACCAGCCCAGAAAGTCTAATATCTGAATAATAAGAGTTCCCAAAAAAGAGACAACAGAAAAAAAACAGAGGGAAGGAAATCGTCAAAGGAATAATTACAGAAAACTTCCCAGAACTGAAGGACAAGTGTTTGTTTTCAGATTGAAAGGGCCTACCCACTGCTCAGCATAATGGATAAAAAAGGATCCACACCAATATGAAATGTCAGAACACTGAAGACAAAGAGAAGATCCTGAAAGTTCCCAAAGAAAAGAAACAGATCTCTTAAAATGGATCAGGACAGGGACTTCCCTGGTGGTGCCATGGTTAAGAATCTGCCTGCCGGGCTTCCCTGGTGGCGCAGTGGTTGAGAATCTGCCTGCCAATGCAGGGGACACGAGTTCGAGCCCTGGTCTGGGAAGATCCCACATGCCACGGAGCAACTAGGCCCGTGAGCCACAACTACTGAGCCTGCGCGTCTGGAGCCTGTGCTCTGCAACAAGAGAGGCCGTGATAGTGAGAGGCCCACGCACCGCGATGAAGAGTGGCCCCTGCTCGCCACAACTAGAGAAAGCCCTCGCACAGAAACAAAGACCCAACACAGCCATAAATAAAAAACAAAACAAAACAAACAAACAAACAAAAAAAAAGAATCTGCCTGCCAATGCAGGGGACACGGGTTTGAGCCCTGGTCCAGGAAGATCCCACATGCCACAGAGCAACTAAGCCTGTGCGCCGCAACTACTGAGCCTGTGCTCTAGAGCCCATGAACCACAACTACTGAGCCCACATGCCACAACTACTGAAGCCTGCGCGCCTAGAGCCTGTGCTCCGCAACAAGAGAAGCCACTGCAATGAGAAGCCCGTGCACCACAACGGAGAGTAGTCCCTGTTCACCGCAACTAGAGAAAGCCCGTGCACAGCAGTGACGACCCAACACAGCCAAAAATAATAAATAAATAAATAAATATGCTGCAAAAAAACCCAAAAAACAAAACAACAACAACAACAAAATGGATCAGGATAGAATGTGCAAGGGCTTCAAAAATCCAAAGGAAAAATATTTCCAACCTAGAATTCAACACCAAGCCAAACTATCAATCAAGTGGGAGGGTAGAATAAAGACATTTTCAGACATAGAAGTTCTCCAAAATTTTCCATTCTAAGCACCTTTACTCAGGAAGCTACCAGAGGATGTGCTCTATCAAAAAAAAAAGGCGGGGGGAGGGGAGATTAACCATGAAAAATAAACACCTAGGATTTAGAAACTACAGGAGAGGGATGAAGGGAACCCCCAGGATGCTTGGGAAGGGAGATTCCAGGAGGAAAGCTGGAGACCAGACTACTCACTGCCAGTCACCTATTCATCTTCAAACCTACGCCTTGCCCCCAACACTCCCTCAGGGCCTGGCACAGCACCTACCAATGCCCTAGGAATATATGTGGGAGTGAATGAATGAAGCTTCAAGCCCGTGGCAATGTGGTGGCAGAAATGGTGGCCTTTCAGTACCTCCATTGCCATCTGTGCCCACAGAAGCCATAATCAGCTTCCTCCAGCAGAGCCAAAACTGCTGCTCTCTCTCCCTCGGTGGTGGGGAGGAGGGGCGAGGGGCAGAGAAACCACTAGGGCTCAATCTTATCATTCCAGAAAAGGGCCCTTGGCCCCTCCTCACCCAGGCACCTCCCAGGCTCCTCTCCTCCCTCGGCCTCTGTCCCTGGTGTCTCAGAGCAATGCCCTTGGTGGGAGAGGGCTGAAAAGTGTGGTCAGACACGATCAGAGCCACAGCAATTCTGTCAGCCTGACTCTGGTCCCAGACCTCATTCCTTTAAGTCTCAGGGACCAAGGGGAAAGCAGACAGACCTGGGGTTTGTGGCTGTACACAATGGAGGCTTCTCATTCAACCTTAGATGCCCCTGTCTATAATTAGCAAGGTTACTTCCAGCACTACTTGTCAGCAAACTCCTGCAAATAATGTTGCTGTGAATGACCTTTTTCATCTTGCAAATGGGAGAGAAAAATGGTGAGGATCCTCACCCATGAAAGAGATGAAATGGTACAGTTTTATTCACTACAGCATTATTGGTATTATCAAAAGAAAGGACAATACCTAAACATCCATCTACAGGGGACTGATTATATCATTTATGACACAGAAATGTTGTGAACTATTATGCAATCATTAAAATGAATGGGGCCAATCCTTGTGTACTGAAATGGAAGGAGTCCCAAGATATATTGTTAAGTAAAAGGTAGTAAAGTGCAGAACAGTGTATGTGAGATGCTACAATTTGTGTAAAGGAAATAGATAGCTCTGCATTTGCTTGAAAATTATATAGAGAGAATATTACTGGAAGAATACATACAAATTGGTAAATTTTTGCCTCTAAGAAGAAAATTGGGGTGGCAAGGGATAGGGAGGGGTAACATGAGATGTCTTTTCACTAAATTATCTTCTTGACTTTCTAAATTTTGTATCATATACACATATTAATTACATATACAAAAATTAAGCTGAGTTTTTTTAAATGGCATCTACAACTCATGGGGATCTTGAGATGCTCTGACTCCTTCCTGGTCTATGAAGGCTGAAGTTCTCTCCCCTGAGGGCTAAGGCGCCAAGGAGCCGTTGCCACCATAATTCTTGGAAGAGCGGAGAAGAGAACCCAGGAATACAGGTCCCCGGGAGCTTTCATAGCCCCTTCCACATGTGGGGTCACACGTCCCTCAGCAGAGACTACCGCTGTACCCTCTCCATGACCTGGCAACTCCAAGCCACTCCACACCCGTGCTGCCTCCAAATGAAGCTTCTAGAAGTTCGCCTCTGCTCATGTTTCTCTCTTGCCTAAACACTTTAACAGCTTCCACTGTCAACCAATTAAATCTAAACTCTGGGGAGTCTGGCCCAGGCATTAGTATTTTTTAATTCTTCAAGTGACTCTAATGTACAGCTCAAATGGAAAGCCATGGCCTTGGAACAGTGCTGTCCAACAGAACTTTCTGAGCTAATGGAAATGTTCTGTATCTGCTCTGTCCAATACAGTAGCCAATAGCCACATGAGGCCACTGAATACTTAAAGAGTGGCTCATATGACTGAAGAAGGGAATATTTAGTTTTAATTAATTTACATTTAAATAGTCAGATATGTTAAAAGAATAGCTTTAGAGAATGAATCCAATGATTCTCACTTTTTAAAAAACAGAATCCAGGAGTTCCCTGTTGGCCTAGTGGTTAGGATTCCGGGCTTTCACTGCTGTGGCCCAGGTTCAGTCCCTGGTTGGGGAAGTGAGATCCCGCAAGCTGCATGGTGGCCAAAAAAATTAAATAATAAATAAAAATAGAATCCTCTTTAAAAAAAAATATTTTTCTTATACAGGATATTATACATACAGAAGACTTATAAAACATAAGCACTTTTAAGAAAAATAGCTAAGGGAATTCCCTGGTGGTCCAGTGGTTAGGACACCGCATTCTCACCGCCAAGGGCCTGGGTTCAATCCCTGGTCCGGGAACTAAGATCCCACAAGCCTGTTCTAAGCACCTGTTCTAAGCCTGTTCTCAACATCCCCCTTTACAGATGGAAAACTGAGGCACGGAAAGGTTGAGTAACTTGTGTCTGGTCACACGGTTGGTAAGTGGTGGAGTGGGACTCAAACGCAGGTAAATGGGTTCCCAAGCCCATGTGAACACCCACATTCATTGTAGTAGTGCCAGCTTTACCAGCGCATAAGGCTAGTACCTAGAAGCTCACTGCAAAGTAACCCATTTTCTTGAACTAAATATTACTCAATCTAATCTGATAAATACAGTGATAACTGATTTTATCAAGCATTTACATAGAAGACAAGACATAGAAACTGAAACTCACCCATTTCACAGACATGCAAACTGAGACTGGGGGCAGTGAAGTAGGTTTCCTAAAGCAATACAGTGTGTCACGGTGGTGGAGCAGGTACTTAGACCCTGTTATCTCTGACTCTTAACCACTCTGACTCCTTGTAAAATGCATAAAAGCATGAATGCTTTTTTATTTTGGGAGGCACCAGTGACAGGGGCCAATGGAGGCGGTTTTGAAAACCACTGGTCTAAACTACCCATCCGTCTCTCCTCCATTTTCCAGAAGGGGTAACCAGGCCCAAGAAGTAGTAATGGGAGCAGGTCACACAGCGTTGAGGGCTGGGACCGGAGCCAAACCCCTCGACTCTCTCTTAGGAGTTAAAGGGAAGGAAGCTGACATTTCCTTTGAACCTAATGAGCAGGTAAGGTTTTCACTCAGATGACCTCCTTTTCACTTTACAACCACACCATAAGGGTAGCTATTTGTATTAGTATTTTTGCAGTGGAAGAAAATTTTGTTTAGAAATTCTAGTTAAGTCATTTGCTAAAAGCAAGTTTCAAACAAACACAGATTGTTTCCACTAGACCACATTGCCCCTGCCTCTAGTACAACCCAACTGCTGTGCCAGTTCCTCCTTCTTCCTGACATGGACAGAAAGAAGTCCGCCACCATCTTCCCTGACCTTGCTCCTCCAGACTCGCTTCAGAACCCTAGAGCCAGATCTGCACCCTCAAGCCTTCTCTGCTCTAGGGCCCCAAGTCCACTGTCTGTCTTGACCTCCCTCCCACACAAATGTAGAATCAAGCACCAGCATCAAAGGAATCATTTCACTGAGACATCTGTGAATTGGTTCCAAGCTGGACTAGCAATCCGGGGCCTGTGACGGACTGTTTTAGACCTTACTAATCAAATGGAGGTCCAAAGCAGCAGCACCTTGGGTGATGAAATAGAAATGTGGGCACCCCACACCTACTGAGTTAGAATCTGCTTTCTAAGAGGATCCCCAGGTGATTCATTTGCACATTAAAGTCTGCAAAGCGCTAAGTTAGACCTGAATCCCAGGGGAAGCAGGTTTATGCCCGCCCGTGTAACTGACCCTCTGTGGCTCTTGGCTTGGTTGTTAGGGGCAGCTGTGAATTGGTTGATGATGTTATTGTAAGGAGAACTTGGATATTAAATTGCAACCAAGGCCTGGGAGATTACTGCAACAAAGGGAACCTTGGTTGTTTTATTGCAACCAGCATCTGCATGGCAGACTGAATGACAGGCCCAAGAGATTTGTTGCAAAAAGAATTTAAGAAGCCTTATTGCCATCTCCATGCAACAAAGTGGAGAAATGGATAGGAGTCTTTGGTTTAAACTAAATTGGGGTGTGCTAAATTGGAAAATAGTTGAAAAAACATGTTTGTTGCACTGAAATGGCATACTTATAATACTGGCCTGAACACTAAATAAAGGAAACCAATTGTGACACTGGGTTTACTGAAACATTTCTAAGAACTTGTGACAAGATTCTCTCCTAACAACAATAAGAACAACAAAGAAGGGTATTAGCCTGACAGAATCTGGACTATCACACTGACTGCATTTCAAACTGGAATGCATGGTAGAGTAAACACCAACTGGGATCTAGCTGCTCTGTTGCAACAAGTTTGGATTTGCTATTGAAACAAATCGACAAGTCTGTGGCTGAGGGCATGCATGAGGACCTTGCAGAGTGCCCCGCTGTGCCAGCAGCCTGGGGCCTGGAGTGCCTGTGGACAGGGCCAGAGGACTCCTATCACAAGGTGGGATTATGCTGAGAGGCCACATTTTATAAAAGCAAAAATTGTGAAATGCATTGCCATGGACAGAAGGACAACCAACTGATATGAAGGTCTGTAGGGAGCAAGATCAGGCCTCGGCTAATGATAAGCAGCCCTTCCATGTCTGTGATGTTGGCAGGAAAGTAATGTGATCCCATCTCACAGTTGAAGAAACTGAGGCTCAGGGAGACGTTCAGGGGGTAGCCCAAGTTCTCATGACTAGTGAACAGCAGGGTAGGATGTGGATCTGGGCCTTTTGGCTTCATCCTGCACTTCTTTTTCAGGGAGACTGCATATGCTTTGAAGTAGGATCAGGAAACTTGGAAGAAAAACACACATATTTTATCTCTTCAAACCTAGAATATTTTGTTGCAAAATTTTAAGGATCTGGACATACTATAACTTAAGATCCAAACAGCTTATTTCTAAGTTACCATAGGTGTCTGGAATTTCGGCAAACCCAAGATCAGCAGAGTGACAGCAAATCAAAGATGTAATTACGGCAAAGTCTTGTTTGGCTTAATGGTAAGCGACGTGAATTCAAGTTTTGGCTCTATCAGTTCTTAACATATAACCTAGTCTAAAATGTAGTCTCCGGAATCCGGCAAGATCACATTCGTCCTTTAAGGCCCAACTCAAAAGTCACCACTTTGTGAAGCCTTCCCAGATTTTCCCCCACTCTCACCGCCCCAAGAGAGCTAGTGACTTCACGTTTTATCGATGGTTTGGGATTTACTGGCATTCTACTGTCTCTTCCCACTAGAACAGAGCTCATCTGTGAGGGCTTAACTGGTGGTAAAGCCCAGATCTCTTTTGCCAGGAAGTAGCAGAGAACCGAGACCTGTCTAATGCACATGGAACGTGGCCACTTTGTGCCACAACCCCTCCGAAGCTTCCTCGATACCGAATTCCACAAAGGCCGTCGTAGGGCGCAGTCCCCGACGTTTCAGGAGCCACCCCACAGACTGTAAGCACGTCGAGGTCCAGGCCAAACCTCTGTGCGCTCAGGGGCGCGGTGCCCAGCCCTCGCCCCGGCGCCCAGCACGCTGCCATGCACTGGGTGCCGAGCAAACATTCGTGGATAGGGATGGAGCCGAGGGCAGGGAGACACTGCGCCTAAACGTCGACAGTTGGCAGCGCCGAAGCCGCAGTTGGGAGCGACCCGCGGGGCCGGGGGAGGGGCGCCAGGCCGCTCCGTCCTGCCGGGCGCCAGCTCCTCCCGGGCGGGCGGGCACCCACCGACAGCGGGCACACAAAGCCTACTCGGCTTGCTCGGCAATCGGCTCTTCACGCCTGTGTCGCCGCGCACCGCCAGGCGGCTCCAGGTTGGGCGCCGGGCAGTGGCAGGCACAGGGCGTCAAGAAGCCGCACTCATCAAACCGCCGCGGGAGGGAGCGCGGAGGAGGGAGGAGGAGGAGTGAGAAAGGGAGGAGGGAGGAGGAGGAGTGGGGACCGGGAGGGGGGTGGAGGAAGAGGCCTCGCGCAGCGGAGGGAGCAATTGAATTTCAAACACAAACAACTGCACGAGCGCGCACCCATCGCGCCGGAGCGTTGCCCCCGATCCGCGCCCGCCCCGTCCGTGCGGCGCGCGGGCGGAGACGCCGTGGCCGCGCCGGAGCCCGGGCCGGGGGCCACCATCGAGGCGGGGGCCGCGCGAGGGCCGGAGCGGAGCGGCGCCGCCACCGCCGCACGCGCAAACTTGGGCTCGCGCTTTCCGGCCCGGCGCGGAGCCCGGGGCGCCCGGAGCCCCGCCATGTCGCGATCCAACCGACAGAAGGAGTACAAATGCGGGGACCTGGTGTTCGCCAAGATGAAGGGCTACCCACACTGGCCGGCCCGGGTGAGCAGGGCGGCCCGCCGCCCCCTATCCACCTCCAGACTTGGGTTGCATAACACCCGGGAGGGCAAGAGCGCTCCGCGCGGAGGGGGTGGGGGTGCGGGGCGTCTGAGTCCCCGAATCTTTCCCGAGCGACTCAAGCCCACCCGCCGGTTATATAATGGTGGAGGCGGGGTGGTGGGGGTGGTGGCGGCGGCAGCGGCGAACACCTGGCCACACGGCGTCCGCGCGTGGTGGCGTGTGCGCGGCGTGGGGATCTGAGGGCGCCGGTCACTTCCCGGCCCCCGGCTCCGCGTGCTCAGTTCCGCCCCCAGCCCCCATACTCCCAGCGGTTTCGGGCGCGCTGCCTGGGTTTGGGCCAGCAGTGTAACTCCTCCCACCCACCCCCCCAGGCGCCACCGCTACCCCCTTCAGGGACCCCTTCAGGGACCCCCAGTTTCTTCACTGATTGTTACCCCCAGTTCAAACTCTCCTCTTCCTAGATTAGATGGTTAAGAAGGATCTCAGCCCTGAAAGGCTAGATGGAGGCGGAGTTCGCTTCTAGAAAACTTTGGTTTGGGGCATCCGTAAGAGGTCTGAAGTTGGGAGGGTCGAGGAATCGTTGGGGGGCGGCAGAAGAGGGGATCCGTCTAGTTTGGAAATTACCGGCTAGTACCCTTCACTCCTCAGCCCCACAAAAATATTTCTTCGTATGCTGCCGACTCAGACTGGGGACTGAGGGTGGCAGAGCCCTTGTTGGGATTGGGAAGTCCAGTCCAGACTGCCCTGCCTCTCAGTGGAGGTGGGGGGAACCCGAGTTGCTTCTCCTCCCCATTTCTGAGCCTCTCCCGCCAGAACGGCCCAGTCTGCCATGTGGTTGATTCAGCCCGCCAATGTGAGGCGCCCACCCTCCCCACCCCCCCAGCACCTGGCCAGGTGGGAGGGTGGGGCCCAAATGCCCAGCCTGTTGCATTCATCATGTTTCCCCTAAGAACTGAGACAGGTGAAGTAAGGAGTAAGGGAGGTTGCCAGAGGGTGCTGGAGGAGGTTGGGGGTGTCACAAGGGACAGTGTCTCTGGCACTTTATTTCAACGTTGGTGTAGAGAGAGGCCTTTGGTATCGGCCCTAGAGTACAGGACTCCTGTAGAGTGTAATCCAAGGGCAGAGGGGAGTAGAGGGAGTCTTCTGGACAAGGGGGCCAAATGCAGAACTGCCTTATGGCTGTGGGTTGCTCTTTTCCACATGAGTCTGTGTCTTCATCTGGGCCAGACCCTGCTCTGAGCTTGGGAAGTTGCCCCAGGCTCCCCTGGGTCCTGTTCAGAGTGTCCAGACCAACTTTAGGGCCACTCCGAGAAAGTCCAGGAGACCCTTCCTCACTCAGTACCCTCTCCTGAGGAATATACCTAATCCCATATGCCTTGAGCTCCTTGTTCCCTGAAACTTCTAGATGTCTGGCCTCTGGAACGGGAGTGAAGTACAGAGTGAAGCAGGGCTCTCCCAGCCTCCAGGGCCTCCTAGGGGACTTGGGTTTGGGGGGTGGGGGGCAATGTGAGGAAGCAGCCACAGACAGCCTTGTGTGCATGTATGTACGTGGTGTGTGAACACTCAGGTACTTTACCCTGCACCTTTGATCCATCTGGCTGCTTGGTCCAGATGCCAAGGTTCTGGTGGGCAGGGCAAGAACTGAACACAGGTCTCTACTGCTCCTACCTCCTGGGGGTGGGACAAAGTCCAGAGACTGGGGAGGGGGCTCAGCTGGAATGGGGGTCGTAGGGAACCCCTTCAGGCTGCAGGGAAGAGAGAAAGGGGGGCCCATGCAGACCCACATTGGCCCCTGTGAAGAAGACCTTCAGGTTTCTGGTAGCCTTTGGAGTGAGGGCAGCGCCTGGGACTGGGGATGCTGTCCATTTCCTCTGTTCACCCTGGGCCTCCAGGACAGAAGGGCAGGACAGGGAGGCAGTCTCTTGCTCTGTTGAGGCCTGGGCCCTTTAGATAAAGTTCGGGTTCGGGGAGGGAGATCAGACTGGATCCCAAAGAGATAGGACCCCACCCTTTGCCTGTGCTCTGGGTCTTGATTCTGAAAATTGGAGGGAGTGGTACACCCAAGGTTGTTATCTTCCAAATACATTCTCCTTGAGCACCGAAAGAGCAGACAAATCTGAGTCCCTTCACCATCCTTGGGTGCTGTCTTAGTCTTTTGAGTGGCAGAGCCTGACGGGGCCTGGCTCCTCCTGAGATGGAGGAGGAGTAGGGGGGCCTTGCTGACTGCTCCATCTAATAGGCAACCAGAGTCCTCAGCCATGGTGAAGGCCACTGTGTGGGCTTTCCTTCCTCAGCCCCTGCTTCTGGGGAGGATGGCTGACTCTGGGTGAGACTGGAACAGCCCAGTGCTTGGAGAGTTCAGCCAGAGGGACCACGTGGTAGGCACGACCTGCCTGGAAGGATGGTGTGACTCCATCTTAACCTTCTCCTTTCCTCTTCCTCCTGCCTGACTTCCTGGGGGATCTCCAAGCACTTAACAATTAACCTCCAAGACTCAGGGATTTTCCCCCTTAGGTTCCTTCCTCCTCTCTCCACTTCCTGTTTCACAGTCCCAGAAAACCTGAGCAGCCAGAGGGCCTCGCCCATCTGTCCTCCCTCTGCCCTTCCCCCACATCCAGGCACCACCTTCTCTTTTCTGCCTCTTGGGCTTGCCACACTTTCCTGGCCCCAACTGTCTCCTGCCCCAGATTTTACGATTCCTGGGTCAGGTTGGGCCTGGGCCTTGGGTGTGGTGGTCAGAACCCTGGCTGGCAGTCAGGGTGGGCTTAACCTTCTCTGCTGCCTTTCTATGTGCTGAGCTGGCGCCCCTGGGCCTGGATTTGGTATGAGGCTGGGGGAGAGGTGTTCAGTCCTCTCTCCCCACTCCTCACCTGGGTACTTCAGGCCTTAGAAGGTGTCCTGGGCTCTGGGAGGATGGGACTTCTTGTGCTCAGGCCTGTGTGATGGAATGAGGCACATGCAGAGGGCAGAGGGCCGGGGGAGGGGGGGGGTGGGAGTGGATGAGCCCCAGCCGAGGGGAAGTAACTTGCCAGGATTCCTGGAATGGCTGAGAAGTAGCAGAGCCCCCTCCCCTGTTGGCCAGTGGAGGAGGTGCAGTGGGGTACCCAGCACTCATCTGGCCCCACCCTGACCCACTTAGCTTTGACTCACTTGTTCTGAGTCACAACCTGGATATAAAGGCACCGCCTGGGAGACACATGTCTGTATTGGGAGTACAGGCCTCCCCTGAGACCTCATATCCTCTACGTCGTCGTCGTCGACGAAGAACCTCCCTTCACTTCCAAATGCAGAAAGACATTTCCTTTGTGGCTTGAAGGATGAAGGGTCCACTAGAGAAGGAATGTCTCACCTTTTTGGGGTGAGGGGTTGGGAATTCCATTAAGTAAAAAGAGCACGCCTCTCCTGGCCCTTCCCCCTCGGGTGCCTACACTCGAGGTGAGGTGGGATTGGGGTGGCTTTATGCTTTGGAGGTAGATGCCCATCTGCCCAGGCCCCTGGCCTCCCTCTTTCCTCTCGACCTACCCTTTATCTGGCTAGAAGTCAGCAGGGCGGGTATATCTGGTGTGTCCCGTTCTGTCTATTTTTAATTCCCATCCATTCTTTGGTTTCTCCCCCGCCCCTGAGGCTGGGCAGCTGGTGGCCTCCTGGATCCCCTGTCACAGCGTTCAGCTACCTCTCTTTGAGTTTGCTTCCCACGGGAAAGAGACTGATGGGCAGAGCGCTGCTTTGCCTGGTCTGAGCTCCTTGAGAGGACCTCATGTCTCCTGTTTCTCACCCCTTCACTCACCAACCCCCTTTCCTGAGCCTCAGTTTCTCCCTTTCATCACATGTTTCCTACAAGCCTGTTAATGTCCTGGCTCAAGTGTGGCACTAAAAATGCAGAGCCCAGAGTAGTTCCCAGCTGGGACCCTTAGATATCCCCCCCCAGCCCCCCACCCCCTGCCCTCTTTCCTGGTGCACAAAGATCCACCAAGAAGAGGCCTAGGAAAGAGCTTTTGCTATTATTGTCCTATGCCTGTCTCCTGGGATCTCTAAGCCCTGGAGCCCCTCATTTTATTTTTTGCTTCCCCCGCTGAGAGGAGGGTGGGGAGCTAGCAACAGGACCCAGGTATCCTGGCAGAGGACTGGCTCCTCCTTTGCCCACACCCCAGCTCTGGCTTCCTGAGAAGGGCCCCCAGCCCTCAGCCCTAGCTGTGGTTTCAGGCACAGCCAGGGACCCAGGTGCCAGACTCCAGGCTTGGGGGTGGGGTGTGTGTTAGTGTCCCCTCCTCCCCAATCTGGAGAGAGGGCCTGGGGGGGAGGGGCAGTCACATTCCTGGTTGCTGAGTGGCCCCGGGGGCGGGGTTGGGTTGTCATGGCGATGGGGATTGAGCTGGGGTGGGGGACAGCGTGCCTTTCCACCCCCAGCTCTCACACCCCAGTGTCTCCCGGTTGTGGGGAGGGCCCAGTTTGTGCTGGGCCTTCCTGGGGGGGAGGGGCTGGACCTCTGTCCCCAGAGGCCACAGGGCAAGGGGGGAGGTGCTCAGGAGCTTGAAGACTCCATGTCTGGAGCAAGATGCCCCTCAGATTCTTGCTCAGGTTCCACCCCATCTCGTGGGTGTGTCTCAGCTTATTTCCATCCACCTAGCCTCCCTGTCTCCCCAGGCCCCCAGTCAGGGCACTCTGTCCTAGTCTCTGTGTGTTTAATCACTGCCTTGGCCTGCCTGTCTCTTTCCTATCTGCACCCCGGGCCCCAGCCAACATGGCCACCTGGCCTCTGTCCGGTGGGAAGCCCGGCCGCTAGGGCTGCTGCAAGTGTTGCTGGGAGTTGTAGTCCTCTTCCCCCGTCCCCCACACCCCCTCCCCCCCAGCTCAGCTTGGCCTGGGCTTCCAGGGCCTGATCTGGGAGAGGCTATCTGGGCCACTGCCTCTCACCATTTCCCTGACGGACCTCGGCACCTTCTCCACCACAGCATCCCTTATGCCCCCAGGACATTTGAGGCAGAGGATCAAGTCAGGAGCTCTAGTTCTGAAATCTGGCCCTCACTAACTTGTCCTGTCACCTTGGGCAAATCACTTTTCTTTTCTGGGCCTCAGTTTCCTTGTCTGTAAAATGAGAGAGTCTGACTGCATCACATGACTTTCAAAGAGTTCCCCAGAAGTCTTTTGGAGCTGCTGCTGATGGGGGATATTGAATAGGCAGCCCCTTGGCCTCACCTCTCCACTTCAGTCAGAGCAGGCTGCTTTTGTCTGTTTCACAGAGTCATTCAGCATATCTTCACTGTGCACCCACTGGGTGCTAGGCACTGTGCTGGACTTACAAACAGACCTCTCTGTTCTCGGGGCAGGTATAGTCCACGTAGACATTAATCAAATGGTAATATGAAGAACCGTAAAATTGGAATTGTGAAAAGCACTGTGAAGGAGAGGTGCTGAGAGTTTTATCTGGGAAGCCAACCAGGTTGGGAGAGATGGGGAAGCTTTCTGGAGGAAGTGATGATGGGGCTGAGGTTGGAAGGCTCATCAGGAGTTCGTATAGGAGACTGAAAGGTCAGTGTGGCTGGAGCAGAGAGCAGAAGGGCAGTGTACTGGGGAGAGGATGATGATAGCAAGCACGTATGCGGGACGTACTACGTTATGGTCATTTAATCTTTACAGCGCTATGGCTTAAGTACTATGACCATCTCCATTTTATAGTTGAGAAAATTGAGGTTCTGTCAGTTGCCCAAGCTCATACAAATACTGTTGGCAGCATTGGAATTCAGACCTTGACATCACGGAGAACGGTGAACAGGTGGGCCCTAGAGTCCTGAGAAGCCACCGAAAGGTTTCTAGCAGGGGGAATGGAATGCTCAGACCCGCACTTGGAAAGGCCCCCTCTGGCTGCAGTGCGGAGAATGGGTTGGAGTGGGGCAAGAATGGAGGCTGAGAGAAGAGAGGGAGGCTGTGGCTTTAGTCCAGGCAAGAGGGGACGGTGGTTGGACCAGGGTGACGGCAAAGACGTGGAGCTTTATGGACAGGATCTGTTTATGGATGCTGTTTGGTTTGTGAAAGAGAGGCGGGGATTCTGCTGGGCTTTTACGCCTGACTTCTTTTGAACAAAGTTACACTGCTAAAAATGGTTCAGAAACCCCTTTGGTGAGCTCCTGGGTCCCTCTCAGTCTGAGTTTTCACAGATGTGCCTTAGAGATCAGCCCCTTAACCCCTACCCTCCGGCCCCAAATTCGTGACCTCAAGACTCCAGCTCACGCTCACTTTACTCATCTTGCTCTCAGATTGACGAGATGCCTGAGGCTGCCGTGAAATCAACAGCCAACAAATACCAAGTCTTTTTTTTCGGGACACACGAGACGTGAGTGAGGGGGCAGAGGTGGGGAGGGCCACGGGGGGACCACTTTGGGGAAAGAGCAGTGGTGACGGCACGCCTTCCCTATCGGGCTGCGCAGCTCAGATGCAGTGAGGGACTCGAGAGCACAGTCTCCCATCTCTCACCAGGGCATTCCTGGGCCCCAAAGACCTCTTCCCTTACGAGGAGTCCAAGGAGAAGTTTGGCAAGCCCAACAAACGGAAAGGGTTCAGCGAGGGGCTGTGGGAGATCGAGAACAACCCTACCGTCAAGGCTTCTGGCTACCAGGTGAGCTGCCATCCGCCCCAGAGACCTCCTGGAAAGCGGGTGTGGCCATACGTGCCGGGAGCCCCTGGGCCCACATGTGATGCTTCAGGAACAGGGGGCTCAGACACCAACACCAGGGCTTTCAGAGTAGGAGCTCGTGGGGTGGGGGCTTGGGGGAGGCTTTCTGCAGAGGGGAAGGGGTTCTGGGTGTGTGATGTAGCTGTGGTCAGGGGCCACCTGTTAGACAGCGCCTGGGGGGGCAAGAACAGGATGGAGGCGGTAAGTGGGGACAGGCCTTTGGCAGGCCCAGTGTGAGTATAGGATGTGGCCTTAACTCTTTCCACAAAGGCTTCCAGGAGGAGGTGCTCGTGAGCCGGGCAGGATGAGGCGGGAGGGTGGGGGGCGGGGGTTGGCGGGGAAAGGGTCCCAGCTCCCTTTGGGAGAAGTTGACCCGAGGTTTTGCCTCCTGCTCCAGCCCTCCCCCCTCCTGCACAGAGCCCTGCCTGCCCGGCCAGTGGGTTTACCCCGGGGCTAATCCGACAGAGGTGGGTCTCAAATCACTTGTGAGACTGGGCACCTGGGTGGGGGCGGGGGAGAGGTGGGAGAAGGAAGGAGTGAGTGGCCGAGGGAGGGGTCTGGGGAGGGGGCCCAGCGTGGCAGTCGCTGGTGCCACTCAGCCTCTGCTGTCTCCGCCGCAGTCCTCCCAGAAAAAGAGCTGTGTGGAAGAGCCCGAGCCCGAAGCCACCGAGGGTGATGGCGATAAGAAGGGGAATGCCGAAGGTAGCAGTGATGAGGAAGGGAAGCTGGTCATTGATGAGCCGACCAAGGAGAAGAATGAGAAGGGGGCGCTGAAGAGGAGAGCGGGAGACCTGCTGGAGGTAACTGCCCCCTGCCTGGGGCCCCGGAGCAAGGCTCCCAGGCTGAGGAGGGAAGTTACGAGTTTTTCAGGGAGTGCCCGTCTGAGAGACAGACTCGGCCCCTAGTCTTGGGGAGTCCCTTGCTGAGAAGATGGGACACAGGAGACATCTCAGCTAGCAGAGGGCTGGAGGACTGTGGGTCTGCCTAGGAAGGAGAGCCTCTGGGGAAAGGAGGGGGAGGCTGGTGTCCTCCCCCTCGAGACTCAGCCCACCTCATCTCTGCTAACCCTGCCCAGGACTCCCCCAAACGTCCCAAGGAGACAGAAGACCCCGAAGGGGAGGAGAAGGAAGGGGCCACCTTGGAGGGTGAGAGGCCCGTTCCAGTGGAGGCGGAGAAGAACAGCACCCCCTCTGAGCCGGGCTCTGGCCGGGGGCCTCCTCAGGAGGAAGAAGAGGAGGAAGAAGAGGAAGAGGCTTCCAAGGAAGATGCTGAGGCCCCGGGCATCAGAGATCATGAGAGGTGAGTGAGCCCCCTGCCCCTTGGCAGCTGGGCTGGGAGGGCCCAGCCACCTGCTGAGAGGAGGAGGAGGAGGAGGAGGGCCTGTCGCAGTCAGCCTCTAGGGAGGCAGGGTGGGCTCTCCCAGGAGACCGGCACTGGCTGGCCACACCATTAACCCTTCTCCCCTCCAACCCTCCCCCGCAGCCTGTAGCCACCAATGTTTCAAGAGGAGCCCCCGCCCCGTTCCTGCTGCTGTCTGGGTGCTACTGGGGAAACTGGCCATGGCCTGCAAACTGGGAACCCCTTCCCCACCCCAACCCACTCTCCTCTTCCACTCACTCTCCCCCTTCTGAGCTCAGACCCTGGAGATTGACCAGGATGGGGCAGGCCACCTGGCCCTCACCTCCATGTCCCCACACCCCTGTGACCTGAGTCAGGTCCATGTCTTCTGCTCTGTGGGATGAGATGAGGCCACTGTGTCGCTCCCTGCCTGGAGCTGTTTCCCAGTGTATTTGTTAGGGCCTGGACCGGCTATTTCCATCTTCTGACGCCCCTCTCACCCTTCCCCGGGCATTCTAGACCTCTGGGTTGGTTGGGATCAGGGCTATGAGTGGAAGGGATGGAGAATAAGTAGCACGGTGGGCTTCTGGGGCCTGGGAGGGGCAATCTTCAAATTGGGGTGGGGGAGTGGAGTGGGCAAGAGGATGGCATCCTGTCCCTTCCTCCCACACCTGTTCTCCCAGCTACCTGGATTCAGGGAAAGTGGGACAGCTTGTGGGAGAGGGGCTCCCTTCCATAAATCCTGGATGGTTGACAATGCCCATTCTCTTACGCCAACCCTAGGTGTTATGGGAGTTACAGTTTATCATCAAAAGATTTGGGGTCTTCCAAGTTCTTTGAGTCAAGGACCTGAGATCTGAAGGGTTGACTTCACCCAGCTCGGATGGGAGTGTTGAGAAGTATCCATCCACCTTTAGACCTCAGGCCAGAGTTGGGATGCCCTGGGGAGACCCTCAGCTGCCCTTTTCCCTCTCCCCACAGTGCTCAAGGCCAGCCTACAGTCACATACGTCACCCAGACATAAAGGAAAAGACACATTTTTTAGGAGATGTTTTTAATAAAAGAAAATTACAAAAAAAAAAATTTTAAAGACCCCCCCCCATCCCTTTGTGTGCCCCCCACTCTGCTCCTTTCTTCCCCACTGTTGCCCCCATTTCTGAGGTGCACTTGGAGGCTCCCCTTCTGTTTGGGGCTTGATGACTTTTCTTGTTGTAGTTGGGGCTTTGGTGTTCCTTCTGGTGTCATTTCCCATCCACATACCCTCACCTGGTCCCCTCAGTGTTGTCACCAGATCCAATTTGTAACCCACTGAGAGGCCAGAGGGAAATAAGCGCCCTCTCCCAACCTCTTTCTAGTGGTCTATTTGGCTATTCCGTCTCTTGTCTCTTTCACCCTTGCCCCCCTCCCTTGGGCTCTGATGAAAAATTGCTGACTGTAGCTTTGGAAGTTTAGCTCTGAGAACCGTAGATGATTTCAGTTCTAGGAAAATAAAACCCGTTGATTACTACATTGGATTTTGACTGATTCTTTGGGGGTGTGTTGGTTAACTGATGGTGCAGGGGAATGGGAAAGGGAATGCAAATGATTTCCAAATCCACTTTTCAGATTGAGGTAAGGTGTGCCAGCCTTCTCCATTCTCAGTCTGTTAGAGATATCTAAAATTCTACATGAGGGCAAAGTCACAGAATACTGTGCCCAGTATTCTACTTCTGCCCAGCCGCTGTTTAACACAGTTTCCCCCATAAACACCTGGGAAAGTTTTTTTTAAAGTTTGCACAAGAAGTAGGGTGTGGGACTTCCCTGGTGGTCCAATGGGAAAGACTTCCCGCTCCCAATGCAGGGGACCTGGGTTCGATCCCTGGTCAGGGAACTAGATCCCGCATGCATGCCACAACTAAGAACTCCGCATACCACAAGGAAGATCCCACGTGCTGCAACTGAGACATGGTGCAGCCAAAATAAATAAATAAATAATAAAAAAAAAGAAGAAGTAGGGTGTGAGAGGTGACAATATCAGCCACAGCTCATGATAGCCAGGGAAGTTAGGGTGTTGGGGCTGGTTGTAGAAACAACTTTGACCCTCAAGGGCAAAGCTAGGGATGCCCGGTACTGATAACTGGTGATGAGGGTTGGGGAAGTTGATAGCATGGAATCCTCCCAATACTCCTGAATTAAGTGGAATGGCTGGATTAGATCCTCTCTGAGGTTTCTTTCAGTCTGACAGGGCCCACGTTTCATCCCTTAGTTTAGAAAGCCTATGACACTTTCTTCATCTGCCTTGGCTCCCTCCAGCAGAGGGCGGGCGGGGAGAGTATTGACTGTAGCCTCACTAGAAAGAGAGGCCCTCTGCTTTGAAGAAGCCGCAATCACCTAGAAAATGGAGCCGTCGTCTCTAGTAACTACAATTCCCAGCGGCCTCCACGCAGAGCACGTGCAGGAATGTGCCAGGCGCGATAGCATATTCCGCTTTGCCTTCAACTCCCGACGTGCTTCACGGTGCTCTTAAGCTTCCTTGATTTCCTACAAGGCCAAATTTCCTGTTTCTTGCTTGCTTCGCAGCAGCGGACTACAACTCCCAGCATGCAGAGAGGCTAGATTATCGTTGTTGCGCGTCCATTGTACCATTAGACTACTTTTCCCAGGAAGCTGGGGGACGCGGTGGGGCGGGGCTTAGGTCCCACGTGCAGAGGGGACTGACGGAGGCTCCGGGGCTCAGCGGGAAGCGGAGGTGAGGACAGCGTGGCCCGGAGGTTTTGGCAGCTCTGGGCTGGTCCGGGAGCGGGAGCGGGAAGGGCCTTCCTTTACCCTGGCATGGCTCAGTCGCCTCGTCCGGGGTCTCCCTGCTTCGGAAGCTCGGAGCGGGTGGTTGCTGAAGACTGCTGGAAGATGGACATCACCCGTACCTAAGATGGGGCCGGCGGAGCCTTTGGAGCCGGGGTCTGAGGGAGCAGACGCTCTACCTCACTACCTAGCACGGCGCCCCAGAGCGCGCCATGAAAGCCCCACTGCTGAAGGGCACCAGCCTCTCCAGGGTTTGGACGGAAAAAAGGAAAAGATCTAGGGGGCTGGCTTTTTTTTTTTTTTTTTTTTTGCCGCACTGCGCGGCCTGCGGAATCTTTGTTCCCCCACCAGGGATGGAACCCGTGCCCCCTACAGTCCTTCATTGGAAGCGCAGAGTCTTAACCACTGGACCGCCAGGGAATTTTGCTTCTATCAAGTCATATGAATTAGGGCAAGTCACCAGCTCTCAGGGCCTTGGTTTCCTCGTCTCCTGTCAACCTCCCGCGGAGAGCAGTGTGAAGATCAAATGCTGGGAATAGTGAAGTTCCCAGCATTAGACCTGTCACATAGTTGTCCTCCGTAAGCGTTTTTTGATTCTGAATGGGAACACCAAGGCCCTTAACATTCATCCAGCATTAATTAAGAATAATACTAGGTCTTTTCCATATTGAAAAGTATAGAGAAGAAAAATGACCTGATATCTCACTGTTCAGATAAACCAGTTGATGTATTATTTTAAAGGTACGTGGTTAGAAAATGCAAACGTTATGGAAAGGAACAAGATGGAAAGTAATAGCCCTCCCAGACTTCCTCATCTCCAGAACAAGTACTTTATTTGTTCCCTGTTGCCTTCTTGTAAATATTTATGTCTGTGATAGAATATATATTTTTAAATTTACCCAAGAAAGGATAATAGTATCCACATGATTCTGTACCTTGCTTTGTTCAAATGTTAAAAATAACTCGAATGACAGAAACAACCCTGTAAAGTTTTGTGGATGATGAAACTGAAGCTCAGAAGTCAAGTTGCCTAGGGTCACAGAATAAGTTGATGGTGGAGCAGGGACTAGAAGCCAGGTCGTCTGATTCCCAGTCCAGAGCTTTTAATGTCATTAGAGTGCACTTTAATTGTACTTTGAAGTTAGGCTTCATTCTTAGCTATGAAACAAGGTTAATGGTACTTCCTTCATCAGTTGTCCTTGGGCTTAAATGAGATGATACAGGAAAGCACTTAGCATGGCAAGTGGAAGGTAGCAAGTGCTCAGCAAACAAGCGCTTATTATTTTTGCCCTCAGTTGTCTCACCGCCCTATTGGTTTAGTCCATTATCCAAAATTGGGAGGCTTAGAGTACATACTTAGTTTGGAAATGTAGGACCCTATAATCCTAGAGTCTGGCTCTGGGTCCTTTTCCTTTAGAAAAGAAACTATCTTAGGGAGAAGTGGTTATTTCCTGATTGCGATTAGGAATTGGACGTTGTGTAGGCACATTTTAATCCCAGTTTTTATCTCTGCCACCTGTTTGTTTGTTTCACCTTATAACTGCCTGCTTTTTGGCTTTATGTCAGTGTTTTGTCCATTACTTGTTTTCTTTCCATCTTGCTGTTGGTGCGTTTATTAAATAACTTTTTATTGAGTACCTACTACATGCCAAGCCCTACTGGGATCTGCTGGATTCAAGGGTGATCTAGATAACATGGTCCCTGGCCTCAATGAATTTTTGGACTTTGAAGTCAGATATATGTGGCTTTGAATGCTGATTCTCCCACATAGTAGCCTTATGACCATTGACAAGTCACTTAACTTCTCTGAGTCTCTATCGTCATCTGTAAAGCGAAGATAATATCTTGTGAGGATTCAGTAAGATCAAGTCCATTGAGCCATGAAGTAAGTGCTTAAGAAAATGTTGCTTCCCTTGTTTCTTTGCCCCCTTTTTTCTGTCCTACCCCACAGCTGACTAGGAAGATTTCTGGGTCTTTCGCCGGCCAGGGGATTTCTCACAGCCTCCAGCTATGCGGCTCTCTGCTCTGCTGGCCTTGGCATCCAAGGTCACTCTGCCTCCCAATTACCGCTATGGGATGAGCCGCCCAGGCTCCTTGTCAGACAAGAAGAAGAACCCTCCAGGGACTAGGCGGCGCCGGGTGGCTGTGGAACCTATCTCTGATGAAGACTGGCATCTGTTCTATGGGGACAGGGTGAGAATCTCACATGGGGTAGGGTGGCGGGGTGCTCCTGGGCAAGGATCTCCCTCCCTGACGGTCATCTCTTCCCACAGGTAGAGATCCTAGAAGGCAAGGACGCTGGGAAGCAAGGCAAAGTGGTTCAAGTTATCCGGCAGCGAAACTGGGTGGTCGTGGAGGGGCTGAATACAGTAAGTGAAGAGTGAGAATGGTGACGCTCAGGAAGCCTGTGCCATCCGTCCCTGTCCATTAAGAGCAGCACAGGGAGGCCAGAGACTGGCTGAGGGGATGGTGAGACAACTGAACCTTTTACTTTTCAACTTGGGCTGAATGCTCTGAGTTGTGGTAGACAAGCCCCCTTCACACCTCCTGGGTTCTGATAGCCCCCTCCTCTTTTGGACAGCATTACCGCTATATTGGCAAGACCGTGGATTACCGGGGAACCATGATCCCCAGCGAAGCACCGTTGCTCCACAACCAGGTCAAACTTGTGGATCCTGTGGACAGGCAAGCACATGGGGCTCTGGTCCGAGGGTTTCTTGCCCTCTGAGTCCACACAGCTATTAACCATATTTATCCAAAGGGAGTGGTGGGTTGGATGTGCTGGAAATTGAGAGGGGCCATCTCATGGACATGACCCCCCATAGGAAACCCCAGTGCAGGGGTGGCAGAGAAACAAGATGGTGACCTTAGCGTTTTTAGTCACTGATTTTCGGGTTGGAACATAGGAGGGAGACCTAACTCCCTGACTGGCCTCACTTCTTCTATCCCCTAGGAAACCCACTGAGGTGGAGTGGAGATTCACTGAGGCAGGAGAGCGGGTACGAGTCTCCACAAGATCAGGAAGAATTATCCCTAAACCTGAATTTCCCAGAGCTGATGGCATCATCCCTGAAACATGGATTGGTGAGGCTGGGTGAGGCGGCAAGAAGAGGGGGGTGGGAGGAGTGGGAGTCAGGGATGTTAAGAAGCCTTCCCACCCATCTTCTTTCCTCTGGCTCAACAGATGGCCCCAAAGACACATCAGTGGAAGATGCTCTAGAAAAAACCTATGTGCCCAGTCTAAAGACACTGGAGGAGGAGGTAATGGAGGCGATGGGGATCCAGGAGACACGGAGACATAAGAAAGTCTATTGGTATTGAGTCTGGGGAGAGCTGCTTCTCCCCTCGTCTTAGCCTTGAAGGTTGGGACCACCTCTTCTTCAGACTCTAATAAAGAGCCTTGGGTCCTCTGTGTGCAGCTGCTGTCTTTTGGTAGACTGGCACCCCTAACCCCTGTTACAGGGACTGAGGGAGGGAGCATCTGTCCTGATGTTATGACAAAACCTGGACAGAAGTTAGCCAGCCTTAAGGTGGTCCTCCCAAAGGGCAGGGCCTGCAGATTCTGGGATGGAGATCTAAGGGAGAGACAGCTTCCCTCCATGGAGACCTCTGAGTAACAAGGTGCTACCTGTTAGGGAAGACAGTGGGGATTGGGGATGTGAGACCTAATGTAGCACCTCTGCAGGATTCGGTAGGGAGGGTGCATGTCTGTCCTTTTCTATACTTAATAGAAATGACAGAAAAGTAAAGATTTCAATTTTTTAATAAATTAAAAATAAGTTTTTGCATAATATTACATAACACACAGAGGGAGAGAAAGCGTATGAAGCTGAAGGTTTGTAGGGAACCAGGATTCCACAGAGGATGCTGGTTCTCTGGCTGAGGAGGTGAAGACTCCGCCACCCAGTGTGGTACCTGGCAGTTACAGATGGGGTCGGAGATATGCCCTTCCTCAGGCTCTGTCAGCTGTCTTCAGTCTCCAGAACAGAGAAGGTCTCACCCAGAGGCCTTTTGGTGGCCACCAGAACCAGGTTTCTCGGAGAGAGTTCGGGGCTGAAGATGGGCAGAAGCTCAGCATGGAAGCCTATGAGAAAGGCAGGGCTACTCAGAAGGGGAGAAATGAAACAAACTCTTAGCCACTTCCTGCTTAGCCTGTAGGCATAGCCCCTTTTCCCCATGGGGGAGGCTCGAGGGGGTCTAAGGAGACCCAGCTCTCTCCAGGAACATGAGTGCCCAAGACACTGACTCGGGAGGAGGCAGTCTGCAGCACATCATAGGTTCTCAGTGCCTGGGATGCTGGCTTAAAATGCACCTCAGGGAGGTACCACCACAGGCTGATTCAGTAGGAATTTGCATTAACAAGTTCCCCTCCCCCCATCTGACTCTGAAGCAGCTGGTCTGAGAATCACCACAGCGAGGAACCTAGTCCTGGCAAGTGCAGGGGCCGGGACCTGAAGGAGAGCCCTAGAACTCCAGCCCCTCTGGCTCTGGGTCCCTGCTTTGGCCACCCTCACCCTGCTCCTGAAGGTAGAGCAGCCGGTCCAGTAGAATCAGTGTCTCCACCAGCGGGGCCAGCAGCAGGGCCAGGCTGAAGAAGGCCACCACACGGTTCTCCTGGGCCTGGTGGGCCCGAAGGGCAGCCAGATTCAGCGGCAGGTTGGGGTCAAGCCCCACCCGCTGTAGCCCCCGCTGCACGTATCTGTGGGGTCAGCCACAGACAGCACTCAGTTTGGTTTTAGAACCCTCCTCCCCCATTCAAACTGTCCATTCCTAATTCAATTCCAGCTGTAACAGATTTGCCACCCTAAGGTGCATTTTTAAATGTTTTTCTGGCTGTGAGCTGTATGTCCAATAGCAAATCAATCCAAAAATTTGTTTTCAGCCAAATCTGTCCAATTATTTAGCCATATTTTTAGCATTTCAAAAACTTGATAAAAGAGTGACAACTGCCTTTTAAAGAAAGTTTGAAGCTGCCTCAGAACTCAAAATCACTCCCCTCCTCCCAGCACATTTAGATTTTCTTCAGGACATGCTAACAGTTGAGGGTGGGAGGGGAATCATACCTCCAGTAGGTGATGCCCCCCTCCTCACGCCCCCCCAACTCCCCAGCCTCACTCTTCAATCTTGAGCTCGTGGACCCTGGGGATCCCCTGCACGCCTGGCCGACGGAGCTCAGGCCGGGCACGCCGGATGACCGTCTCCAGTGCTGCCCGGTAGCAGTGGGTTCGGAGGCCAGGGCCTGCTTTCTGCAGCCGCTCAGCATATTCCTCCAGGGCGTGGCAGGCCCCCTCCCGTAGCCTGTAGGGCAGTTCACGGCCAGGCAGCCCAGCCACCCACTGACTCAGTGGGTAGCCACCGGGGTCACTCAGCTTCATGTAACAGCAGCCCACTGAGGCCAGGGCCGCCACCTCGGGGCAGCAGGAGAAGTGCCTCAGCAAGGCAACACTCAGATCCCCACAGGCATGGAGGCCTGTCAGCAGCAAGCGGGCCTCACTCTGAGGTGAGTTCTCCACTGGAAGCAGAAGCTCCTCACACAGGGCCATGGGGTCTACCCACCTAACCACATGGTGGGGGCGGTGGCGAGGGCCAGTGTGGACCACCTGTGGAGGCAGGACAGAACAGAGGCAGATGGGAAGCCGGTTTCCCGTCCCCGTGCCACCTCAAGCCACGGGAACGGATCTGTCCTCTTGAGTTCCTTCCCAAGGAGGAAGGTGGGAGAGAAACTGGGGCAGAGGAGAAAGTGGGACTTTAAATCAGGAGATGGGATAGATTCTGGGTCTGTCATTAGTAACTGCAGGTCTTTTCATCTCTGAGCTTCCTCATTTGGCCACTTTTTACAGGTGGCTGTGAGAAGAACGTATCGGTGTGGAAAGCACTTTTTAACTAGAAGGTGCCTTTAAGATATGAGGAGGCTTCAGTGAAGGAGGGACCTTGGGAAAGGGGTAGCAGAAATAAGGACACACCATCTCAAGCTGAGAAACTTAAAAGAGGGAATTCAGCCTTGGTGCCCAATTCCAGCCAAGCAGACCCTGCTCTCACGGTCCTGGCTGCAGGAAGGGCTGGTCTACCTGTGGGTTCCGCTTCTCCTCTTTCTGCAGAGCCTGCAGGAGCTCCTGGTCTAGGCGCTGGGCTCTCTCCACCAGTCTCTGATCCCCTTCAATGCTCTTCACCATCAGCCCCAGCCCCAAGGACATGAAGCGGGAGAGATGGCCCTGGAGTCCCGAGAGGGAGGGTGGAGACAGCCCCGTTCAGTGTCCTCTCCACTGTCCCCCTCCCTATCTGTGGTTTGGACACCTGGGTCCTAGGCCCCCAGAAGGCTTAAATTCTGCCCAGCTTACTTCTACCACTCCTTAGCACCTGCCTCCCTGGGCCTGTGGCCTGATAACCTGTCTTCCAGCTGTTCTATCCCCATGACAGAAAACCAGAACATTACGGGTCTGGCTCACCTGGCCTGAGCCTACATCCACAACTTGGGTACAGCCTGTGAGGTCACTCAGCTTCTTCACCAACTGAAAGAGGAGGGAACAAAGGTCTCCTGGCCATTGGTGTTGGCTCCCAGGGCAAACACCCACAATGAGGGTGGAGGAGCTGAAGATGGCAGAGGAAGATGGGTAGAGGGAAGAGACAAGAGACATGGAAACCACAATGGGGTGTGCTGACCCCAGGCTCAGGCTACTGTCTTTGCTCCTCTCAGGCTAGTGATTCAGTCTCCTCCACAGAACAAGAGCCCTGCTGTGAAGCCATGAGCAGATCGTGAAGGTTATCAGAACAAAACTAAGCCAGTGATTCAAATATAGCCACCAAACAACCCGGCAAAAGGATGAAGATACGATTATAGTGTATCTGCCAAGGAAGGGACCTTCTAGGGCCTCTGGTCCTGCAGGTGGTATAAGGTGCCCACACCTTTGTAACCCATAGGCTTAAGGAGTCCCCAGGCTCCCAGATACCACCTATACCCCAGCCATCTCCTCACCTCTCCCAGCCTCCGAATCTCATGCTGCTTCTTGGGCCTGACGTGTTTCCGGAATGGAGCTGTCAGTCGGGAACTCTGGCTGGGGTTCTCCAGGAACTCTGAGGGGGTCTGAAACCCAGGCGTCCGGGTAAAAGCCAGGGCATAGGCTGTGGACTTCAGGGCCAGCAGGGTGAGTGGCCACACCGACCTGTACCTGAGATAGCCCACCCAGGCCCCCAGTGAATAGTCCCATTGCATCCTGAGTGTGCCAGTTTACAACCCAGGAAGCCCTTGTGAGACTCTGAGCAATGGCTCCCTGCAGGGCTCAGCACCAAGTCCCCCAACACAGGTCCCTCTTGCCCATACCTGGCCACTTCCCCTTCCCCAGGCATCCCCAGCAGCAGTGTGGCCAGCTGTGGCGGGTTCAGTCCATCCAGGGCTTCCTGCCATGAGCAAGGGAGTGTGCCCCATAGGTTGTCTGTGAAAAATTCCTGTAGGGGAAAGGGAGAAGCAATCAACAGGCTACTACTCTTCCCATTCTTCCCCGCCCCACTCAACACATGGCCACTGGCTGCAACTAGCAGGCACCTCTACCCATTGGCTGTCATCTCTTCTCTGAAACCTGCTCTAGCCTCCCCCTCCTTCCTCTGAGCCCAAATTGCATTCTGGACACACCTCTCCTTTTAGCAGTGTCCCCACTTATTTATGTGTCTGTTTCCTCCACTCAACTAAAGGGCAGGGATGGTGGCTTCACATCTGCATCCTCAGCACCACAGTGACTGACACCCAGTATTTGTGTTACCATCTAGTAACCTACCATTAGATGTGCCAGACATTATATATGTCAGAATGTTGGGGTTGTTTTTTTTTTTTTTGGCCGAGCTGTGTGGTTTGTGGGATCTTAGTTCCCCGACCAGGGATTGAACCCAGGCCCTTGGCAGTGAAAGTGCCGAGTCCTAACCACTGGACCACCAGGGAATTCCCTGCCAGAATATATTTTTATTCATTCATTTATTCAACACAAATTCTGGAGCTTTGGTTAGGCACCAAGTTCTATCCTAGGCTCAGGGGATACAAACAATGAAGCAGACAGACAAGATCCTTGCTCTTACAGAGCTTACATTTTAAAAAATTATTTCAGATAACATCAAATGCCACATAGACAATAAAACACTAATAAAACAGTAACAATGGAGAGTTTGAGTACTATTTTAGATAGAGTGATGAGGGAAGACTTGTCTGAGAAGGTGACACTTGAGCTGAGACTTGAATGATGAACAGGAAACAGCACATGTAAAAAAATTCAGACAGTGGTTGCCAGAGGCAGGGGGTGGGGGTGGGTAAAATGGGTGAGGAGGGTCAAAAGGTACAAACCTCCAGTTACAAAATAAATGTCATGGAGATGTAATGTACACCATAGTGACTATAGTAAATAATACTGTATTGTATACTTGCAAGTATTGTATACTTGAAAGTTGCTGAGAGTAGATCTTAAAAGTTCCCATCACAAGAAAAAAATGTAGCTATGTACGGTGATGGATATTAACTAGACTTACTGTAATCATTTCACAATATATACAAATACGAATCACTATATTATACACCTGAAACTAAAATGTCAATTCTATCTCAATTTTTTAAAATTCAGGTAATAGCAAACACTTACAGAATACTATAATATGCCAGGCACTGTCTGAAACATTTTACGTATATCAATGCATTTAATCCTCACAATTACCCTATGAGATAGTACTATTTTTATCCCCCATTTTACAGATAAGGAAACCAAAGTACAGCAATTAAGTATTCTAAGTCAAAAAGCTAGTAAGTGGCACAGCTGGGATTTGAAACCAATTTGACTCTAGAGTTCTTGCTCTTAACCACCCTACTCAGTTGCCTTTCTGTGGAGGAAAAACATTCCAGGCAGATCAGTAAGTGCAAAGACCCAGTGTAGTACAGTGAATGTGGGAGAGAATGAAATGTGATGGGGTTTAAAAGGGAGCAGGGGACAGATCATGTAGGGTTTTATAGGTAATGGTAAAGAATTACAATTTCATCAAAGAACCTAAGAAGCAAGGAAGTGTCCTGGTGAGATTTACATTTTTAAAAGATTAATCTGGCTGTTTTGTGAAGAACTGGGTATGGAGGAGAGGAAGCAAACACAGAGATCAGTTAGGAAGTAGTCCAGGAGAGAGATGATGTTGGCTTGTCCTAGGGTGGTAGCAATGGCAATGGAGACAAATGGGTGAATTTGGTATCTATTCTGGAAGTTGAACCAATAGGACTTGTTGAAGGGCTGGATCGTAGATCAATGAAGAAAAGAGCTGAATCGAGGATGGCTTCTGGGTTTGGGAGCTGAACAATTCAGTGGATGCTGGTGCCATTTATACATCATCTCATTTATTCTTCACAATGATCCTTCAAAAAGAGATCCATTTTACGACTCAGGAACTGGGGCTAGGAGGAATGTTTTTTTTAATGCCTAAGGTTAACACAGTAGGGGAGGCAGGATTCTAGTCCAAGTCTGTCAACTCCAAAGTTGGAATTGACCATTACACTGCAAAGCCAGGAATTTATTCAAAGCTTGAATGAATGAACATGTGTGTTCTCGAAACACCTCACATTTTCCTGGGAGAGTTCAACGTAGCTGCAGCAGCATGGCTCAAATGTCCATGCGTTTTATTACTTTGGACTTGAGAAGGTTAGAAAAACAACCTAGATGCTAAAACTATTAATATTTAGGTCATCTGAAAGAAAAAGGAGGTGGGGGGGGGCTGCCCCAGCTTTAACCCTTTCTTGTACAAAAGACTGAAGAAACATATTAGAAAAGAGATCAGAAGCTAACTCTCTACATTCTTCCCCTGTCGTGGCTAGGGAGCCACGCACAGAACCAGGAGCACCCCACCCACAACCCTGTGGCCTCACGATGATGTAGGCGTCCAGAATGGAACGGTAGAGCGTCACGACCCGGGTGAGGTTCACAGCTAGCTGCCTCCTCGCTTCGTGAGAGAGGCCACGGGCGGAGACCCCCGGCATTCCGGGGCCCAGCCGGTGGCGCGGGGAGGGAGAATGCAGTGAGGAGGGAACCTGGGTCAGGACCACGCGGGTCCGGTACCCGGGCTGGGCTCAGCTCTGCAAGACCGGAAGAAAGCGCTCAGAATCCGGTCCCAGACGCTGCCTTTCCGGGATTCGAGGTTGGGGTTGAAGACTTGAGACGCCCTCCTGACGTCACAGGCCGCGACGTCCCACAGCCCGAAGCTGTCAGCATTGGATGCAAACCGGGAGGCGGTGCCAGCGCAGTGACGCCACAGAGGCGTGCCGCGGCGACCACCTCACGGAGTGGGGCGGGCCAAGTTCCAGGTCCCGCCTCCAGATCCCGCCCCTTCCCGTACACCTCCCTCTTCTACCGGAAGTGAGGCCCAGGGCCTCCGGCGCGCTGCAGTGCCAGTTTGTAGCGGCCTCCGCACACCTTCGAATTGTACCTCCACTGGGCTAGAGGGGCCGGGGAGCGCATCCCGCCCCCGCCCCCACCCACGCCGCCCCCTCCGTCGCAGCCGCCGCTGCCGCTTCTCACACACTAGGAATCCCTGGCCTCGCTCCCGGAGGCAGGGGCTCTGCGGGTACGCGGGCCCGGCCTCCGGCGCGTTCCAATCCGCGAGCCTGCCGGCTCGGGCCTCGCCGACGCGCGCCAATTTCCGCATCCGGCTCCTGGCGCTTCCGGTCTTAGCGGGGCCCATCTGGGAGGTAGGTGTGTGAGCGTGGGAAGCTGGCTCCGTGGCGTGGACGGCCAGAGTGTGCTGTCCCCAGCCTCGGTTTTCCCCTCCGCTAATGTGTTGTCAAAGGTCCTTTCTTGGGAGAAGGACTTGAGTGAGAGGCATGTGGAGATTTCCCCCACGTGGAGACGAGGGAAATGGGTGCCTGAATTTGTATCTCTGTCCTTGGGTCCCGCGCTGGGTAATTCAGAGGTCAACTATGCCAAATCTGTGACTGCCTTCGAGCATACTTAGACGTTTCTTCCCTGGGCAAATGATAGAGCTCACCTATTCTGGCGTTCCAGATCACAAGAGTTTCAGCTGGTTGGCCCTGCAACCCCCTCAGTTTACAAATGAGACTGAGATCTAGAGAGGGGAAATGGCCTTCCTAATACCATACTGCTGGAGAATTGTGGGGCTTCCCTGGAACCCAGGCTTCCTGGTTCAGAAGGAAGTTCTCCTTCCATCATTTCACATTTCACATTATCTGAGAGGTTACTCTGATGTCTTTCCTCTCTTTTAAGTCCTACGGAGATGGGTCTTACCTTACTGGTTCCCAAGCCTATGGACTCCGTTATCAGGATCACTTTCTTCCCCAGGGTATACTACAAACCTCCAGATGTTGGCCTATGGGATTCAGCAGAGGATGAGTTGTCCATCCTCTCATTGGTAAGCTGTTTTTCCCAACTGTTCTCCCACCATCCACCGTCATCATGTCTACCTTACTCCTCAATCTGGATTTTGGCGAACCTCCCCCCAGAAAGGCATTAGAAGGGAATGCCAAGCACCAAAAATTTGTCAAGAAGCGGCGGCTCTTGGAACGGAAAGGCTTTCTGAATAAGAAGCAGCAGCCCCCTAACAAGGTCCCTAAGTTGCACTCAGAACCTTCAAAGAAAGGGGACACTCGCAAGGTGGATGGCACTTGGAAGGCCCCTCCCCTTCCAAAAAAGAAAACTGCTGCTTCCAGCAGTGGGTCAGAGCAGTCCCTGGACAAGAAAGCTGCAGTGCCTTGGCTGACCCCTGCTCCTTCACAGAAAGCTGGTTCTGTTGTGGCTAAAGTAGATTTGCTGGGGGAGTTTCAGAGTGCCCTACCAAAGATTGAGAGCCTCCCAATTCGCCCCCAGAAGAAGGACTCCCAGAAGAACCCTCCTCAGAAGACTGCCCCACAGATCTCCACCCAAGCTCATTCAGAGAATAAATACCCTGGAGCATCCCAGAAGATGCCAACGAAGATGGTGGCAATTGACTGTGAGATGGTGGGCACAGGACCCAAGGGGCATGTCAGTTCCTTGGCTCGATGCAGCATTGTCAGCTATAGCGGAGATGTGCTTTATGATGAGTATATCCTTCCTCCCTGCCACATTGTGGACTACCGGACCAGATGGAGCGGTATCCGGAAGCAACACATGGTGAATGCTACTCCCTTCAAGATTGCTCGGAGCCAGGTGAGAGGCATGGGAGATGGTGGTAGCAGCGGGGTGGGTGGGGAGAGGTCCAAATCATTTTTCTGCAAAGAATATCACCCCGGGAAGGCGCCAAAGGATTGCGGAGGGAGGGATGGAATGGGTGGAGGAGCAGATGAAGAAGGCTTTCTGCTGGGATAAGGAGTGGTGAGAGTCTGGAAAGTCACAATTAGCTGGTGTAACGAACTTTATTAGTTAAGATCTTTTAGGTCCCAAGTGGAATCCTCATCTGGAGAACCGGGAATCTGCTAGAGAAATAACAGCCAGTGATGGACAGAGCAACAGGCTATGAGTGCCAGGGGGAAAGGGCTCAATTTGAGAATGCCTTGTAGAGGTGGGGTCTAGGGTTGAGAATAGAGAGGTGGAGAGGGCTTCCCAAGCAAGAAGTAGCCTGTGGCAATGTGGAAAGTTGGTGGTAGGGGAAGGCAGAATATTGACAGAAGGAGCTGGGGCATATTTGTATAACTGGAACAGGTAGCCTGCAGTGGAGGGGATAAAAGACACAGGGCTGATATGCTGGGGTTCTCATCTCACTCACTGAGCAAACCTAGCCACTGTAAGTCCTATGCTGAATACTGGAGACACAACAAATGAACAGGAAAGGAGGGTGAGCTGGCAAATGTGAAGGGGAAGGGAGCCTGCTGGTCTTGGAAGGCCTCCAGAGGGCGCCTTTGGTCCACTTTGTAATTTCAGCTCCACATTCTTTGCCTTATCTAGACACACACTGTTCCAATAATTCCTCATATGCCAGAGCAGTCAGTTGGAGGAATTTCATCAGAGGTGGAACAGCTGGATTTTAGAAAGAACTTGAAGAGTTGAAGAACATCCTGTGCACCAGAGGCATAGCTGAGCAAAGGCTTGGGAGAGGCAGAAGATGGGGTGGGTCTGAAACAGCAAATCCACTCAGCTTTAAGGAAGGCTATATGTTGAAATTAATGCAAAGTAAAGGTGTTAGTGGTCAGTAAACTGCAGGTGAAGTTAGGAGCAACTAAATACCAAGTTGATTGGACTATATCTGGCTTTCATCATAAAAACCAGTGCCCAAGCTGGGGTATGAGACTAAGGTACATTCAAATGAGTCTTTTCCCTTCCAAGGGGTCCCATTGGGAGGCCAGGCATTGATTCCAGGCCTGTTGCTCTTGTTCACAGTCTGTTTGGAACCCCATTTTGGTAATGGCCTTCAGAGCCCATGACATATTCTGTAGTTATCCTCATTGGCAGTATGTCCTTATGGTTTAAGATTCTGAAATGGTGAGAAATTATTTGTTTCCAAGAATAGTGTGAATAAGGTTCCTGACCAGCTGGTAAATAACTTCTGGTTATGAGCAGGAGGAGCTATAAAGCGGTGGGACTGATTTTTTGTTGAAGCAGCATAAGCATGGTCACTTGATCACTTCCCTCTGCATCCTTAGTCTATAAATGATTCTTAATGTTTTTCTTTTTTGAGGCGGGGGGCTGTGCCTCACAGCTTGCAGGATCTTAGTTCCCTAACCAGGGATTGAACCCCGGCCCCAGGCAGTGAGAGTGCCGAGTCCTAACCACTAGACTGCCAAGGAACTCCCAATTCTTAATCTTTTATGGCTTGTAGGCTCTTTGAGAATCTGATGAAAGCCATGGATTCCCCCCCCCCAAAAAAAAACCAAAAAACCGACAAACATATGCATATCTATTTGCACATAATTTGGGGCTTCCATTACCTTCCTGGAGCCCATCTTTAACAACATTTGTCCCAGCCTGTGTCTAAGGCCAACATAATGATCATAGTTAAAGAACTTCAAGTATCAAGCCAGGACTGAACTAGGTAGTTACATGAACATCACATTGGGATAGAAATTAATGTGAAGATAAGGAGCCACTGCTGATGTAAATCCAAACAGGGTTACACCATAGAAAATACCTACTTTTATCTTGGGGAGAGGAGATAGATTTCAGGTGAAAGAAAACTTGTGGAAGAGGGCATTTCAAGGATGAGGCAGGTGGGCAATTGGTGGAAAGAACCTAGAAGGACTTAGACAGCCATGTTGGGCTTTTAAGATGCAGGGGCTACATCTTTGAATCCTGTTCCTCACCACCTCTTCTTCCATGCCTGTTTCAGATCTTGAAGATTATCACAGGGAAGATAGTGGTGGGGCATGCCATCCACAACGACTTCAAAGCCCTTCAGTATTTTCACCCTAAGTCCCTCACCCGAGACACCTCCCATATCCCCCTCCTCAACCGTAAGGCTGACTGCCCAGAGAATGCAACCATGTCTCTGAAGCATCTCACCAAGAAGCTGCTGAGCCGGGACATCCAGGTAGCGCCTTCCCAAATGCTGCCAGACCTGTAGCTTGGACACTGAAGGCTCTCCTGCTGCCTCTCCAGGCTCTGACCCTCAAATTCCTCTGGTTGTAGAGAGATCTGGGCGGGATGCTCTGATGGGAAGAGCTTTGGGCAAAGGGGTCCATCTCTACATAGGGATAACTATTCCTGTTCTCTACCTCACGGAGTGTTCCAAAGGATACTTGGAAAAGGAAAAAAGCCTGAAAGTGGGGATAAAACCCTAACTAAGAAAAGTAGAAAGCAGGTAGTTGTGGTGGTCTAAAAGACCATGTAGTGGATGCAAGAGGCTCTTATGTATTTCATATGTTTGGCAGTCAAAGAGGGGATGGCCTGCCTGGCATGAGGCTGTAGACACATGTCATATACAGATCAGTTAAGGAACTGGGGAAGATGGAAGACTCAGAAGGCCTGTCTGTGATCTGGTTTGTTCTGCCTCTACAGAAGAATGTAGAACAATATGGTATGTACATGTTGCTACAGAAGGGATTAAGGCAGACAGTAGCATAGGAGTTGAACCCCTGAAATTAGATAAGGAGTAGGGCCTCAGCAGAGGTCTACCTTTGTAGCCCGCTAACTGCAGAAGCAGCAGCATCAGTGGGTTGGAGGGAGCCAGTTGGGAAGGGAAGAAACAGTCTCTTGTAGCTTCATGCTCTTTTCTTCTTCCTTTTTCTTCCTTCCCTCAGGTTGGGAAAAGCGGACATTCCTCTGTGGAAGATGCTCAGGCCACCATGGAGCTGTACAAGTTGGTTGAAGTTGAGTGGGAACAGCACCTGGCCAAGAATCCCCCAAAAGACTAGTGCCAGTGGGGACACTGGTGATGTGGGGAGGCAGAGGCAGCACCACACCCGGGAGAACAGGGCAGTGGACCAGTGCACAGCTCTACCAGCTCTACACCTTTGGAAACTAGAGCTGTTGGGGAGAGTGAGGCTCCACCCCCGACTTAATAGCCATTAAAATTTCACCTCAGGTGTTGTTAAGTGTTCCATGGAAGGAGGCAGGCTCCATGTCAGAACCCAGCCCTATAGGCTGTTTACCTCTTAAATGGTGCTAACCATGGGTCCCAGGGTGCTTTGCTCCTGGGAAAGAGCCTTTTGACTTTCAAGGGGCAGGGCATACTGGGAAGTGTAGTTTCCCAAACTGCCTTATCACTAGGGTGACCATGTGTCTCATTTTATGCCTTTTGTTCTCAAGTAATTAGCAGCACCGTGTTGAACTTCCCAAAAGTATCCTGTTGGGTGATAACTTGTATGATCACAGTTCATCTCTCAGACTTCTTTTGGCTCAGAGTCTACATCCAGTCTGTGTCGGGATATCACCTGTTCTTTCCACCTGGACTTCCAGAGGAGCCATCCCTGGTGAGGTTTAGTTCTTAGGGTTACAGGGCAGTAGAGGTAAGAGAGTGTGACTTGGAAATCAATTTTTCTGATTTAGGAAAGCAGCCTCTTTCCTAAAGTGATAGAGGATTTATTTAATTTAGACCCCACTTGGTAGGTTAAAGAAGAATTTAAAGTGTTTTAATGGTTTTTAGTCTTTTACTTTGCTAAACCAAGCCTCTTAAAACTCAGATTATTCCCTTGATAAATTTTTATAAAGGAAAAACAATTGTGTGATGTTTTCTTTATAACTTCACATTAAATAGCTTTGTCACAGGATCCTGTAGAGCTGTAATTCTGATAGGGGGTCCAGGGTCTGTGTGAATGACACTTACTGGGCCCTGGTTTGCTGGAAGTCATCAAGAAGCGCTGACCAAGCCTTTGTGTGTAGCCCATGTGCTCTGCTGCCTTGTCCTCGTCCCTACCACAAATCAACGAGCACACCTAAAGTGACACCCCAAGCCATGCAGACACCTTCACACAGAGGGTATGTGACCAGGAGAGTGACTCAGAGAGTGGGCATGCGGGAGGGACGGAGCCGGGGAGGAAGGGTGCTTGATGACGCCAGCCTGGTCGCTCCCGCCAGCCCTTCCTCGGTGGTATACACCCTCATGTTGGGAAGGTGAGTCACAGGTCTGACCTTGTGTCTGGGATCACTGCACTCTGTCTTGAGAGAACGCAGACTCCACGTATACACCAAGGCTTGTGCCCTCTTGAGTGGCTAGTTTGGCTCCAGGGGCCAGAGTCACAGTCATGGCTGCCTATAGAAGGGAATTTCCTGCAGCCAAACCGGACCCCAGACGTGGTCTTGCTGTTGTGTCCTGCGCTACAGGATCTGCTTGCACAGGCAGCTGTTGAGCTCTGAGCAAGTTGGTTCCCGTTGAACCCAACATATGTGGTGTCCATGACACTTCACAAAGAGGTGCTAGGCATCCTTACACACCTCTAAGTGGGAGTAATCTAGGAAGGCTACACCAAAAACTGGGGATACAAGTCTTAATTGAAATGAAGGCGAGTCTTAATTACATTGTGATCAGTAAACTAGAAGATATGTGGGAAATTCTCATTTGAGTTCAAGTTTTAGGGTACCTGGCTTTGTAATTTATTCTATTGAAGTATAGTTGATTTACAATATTGTGTTAATTTCTGATGTACAGCAAAGTGATTCAGTTATACATGTATATATACATTCTTTTTCATATTCTTTTCCATTGTGATTTATCGCAGGATATTGAATATAGTTCCCTGTGCTATACAGTAGGACCTTGTTGTTTATCCATACTATATATAACAGTTTGCATCTGCTAATCCAAACTCCCAATCCATCCCTTCCCCACCCCACTTCCCCTTGGCAACCACACGTCTGTTCTCTATTCTGAGTCTGTTTCTGTTTCTTAGATAAGTTCATTTGTGTCATAGTTTAGATTCCACATGTAAGTGATAGCATATGGTATTCGTCTTTCCCTTTCTGGCTTACTTCACTTAGTGTGATAATCTCTAGGTCCATCCATGTGAGTAGCAACTGGCTCTTATGCTCCACTTCACCCCCCACTCAGGTGTCCTCAGTCCAGCATTGGGAAGAGCTCAGTCTCACTTTAGCTCACCAGGAAGAACCTGGAGACCAGAGGACCTTGCAGACATTTTCTTACTCTTTTCTCTTATCACACTTCCTGGTCAGAGCCCAGCTCACCCTGCAAGGTGCCTGGGGATCCCTGTACTTTATTATTATTTTTTAAAATAAATTTATTTATTTATTTATTTATTTATTTATTTTTGGCTGCATTGGGTCTTTGTTGCTGCGAGCGGGGGCTACTCCTCATTGTGGTGCACGGGCTTCTCATTGGGTGGCTTCTTGTTGCGGAGCACGGGCTCTAGGCGCACAGGCTTCAGTAGTTGTGGCCCGTGGGCTCTAGAGCACAGGCTTAGTTGCTCCGCGGCATGTGGGATCTTCCTGGACCAGGGCTCGAACCCATGTCCCCTGCATTCGCAGGTGGATTCTTAACCACTGCACCACCAGGGAAGTCCTGGGGATCCCTGTACTTTAATTCCCTCTTTCTCTGCCCCCTCTGTTCCCAGGCTTCATCCAACTGATGACAGATAAGCCCCATTGCAGATTACTATGGAAATAGCAATCAGCAAGTCCTGTTTTGCCTTGGGTATTAAGGCTCTTCAGAGTGGAGCATACGTATAACAAAACACATGCTCTTCCAATGGTATTCTTTTCATAGCATAATGTTTTCTAATGCCGAGACCCCCTTCTGCAGGTGAGAATGATAAAGGGCAAAGAGTGTGAGAAGTGTATCATGCCAAACACATTACTGATCTTAAATTTTCATGTAACGAAGTGATTCTCAGAAGGGTAAGGGGGGATGTATTTTGAAATTTCAGGTGATAGCACTGCCATTCTCTCTACCCTTAAGAACCACTGACTGAGGGAATTCCCTGGCAGTCCCCGTTAACCACTGGACTCTGCACTCTCACTGTCGAGGTCGTGGGTTCAATCCCTGGTTGGGGAACTAAGATCCCACAAGTCACACGGTGTGGCCAAAAGAAAAAAAAAAGAATCACTGATCGAGCCAAGGCTCTAAAGGAATCATTTGATTCCTAGTTTAACAGATGGTTACAGCTGACGATAGGAAAGATGAACAGCACTGTAATTATGAACTTACCCCAAGGCACATTAGCACAAGTCCAAGTTTAGAGACACAAATTCCCATGTATGCAATATGCCAAGTGCGTTTATGAATATCCTACGCCTACAGTCTACGTATTATTCACAGTGCACTTTCATTTACCCTGTAATTAAGGGCAAGTCCACCAAACAGCCCATAACAGCATTTTATTGTTGTATTGATACTAGGTTTCAAGTTTGATCTTGCCACTTACTAAATTTGTGATGGTCAGTCAGTTTGTTTCTTGGAGCCCCAGTGGTTCTAGCATTAAAATTCTGGGGTTCTTTTCTAACCTTGAAGTTTAACTGATGGTTGCTGTCATTAATAATAATAATGGCAACCATTTATTGAGTGCTTCTCTGTGTCAGGCACTGTGCTGAGTCCTTTAGGAGCATTGTCCCATTCTCTGTAAGGTAGGTGGTGGTATTCCCATTTAACAGTTGAGGAACCTGAGGCTGAGAAAAAGGAAGAAATCTTCCCCAGGCCAAATAGCCGGAGCTTGGTGGTGCTGGCACTCAGACCTGCCAAGTCTGCCTGTCTGAAGCCTCTGCTCTTAACCACTGCCCTACTTGGCTGTTAACACATTCAGGCAGCACCTGATGAGGCTTGGAATCCTTCCACTCAAATGTTTATTAAGCACCTGCTATGCCAGGCATTGTGCTAGGCACAGAGAAATGGCATGTGCCCCCGAGTTGCTTACAGCAACCTGAAGAAGAGAAACCAGTAAACCAGTAAACTAATTTCAGTGCCATGTGGCAAGTACTGTCCAGAGTCATTGAAGGATTTAAAGCAGGGGAGTGAGGTGGTCAGATCTGGGTTTTAGGAGGACGATGCTGGCAGCCAAATGGAAGCAGGACTGGAGAAGGGCCAGGAGCTGAGTTCTTCTGCTTGACTAATTTGATGAGCAGTGATGGAGTCCTGAATTAATGAAGTGGGAAGATGCATATGATCATCCCTGAGGAGGTAGAATCAGTAAGACTTAGAGATCAGGGCAAGAGGATTAAAGGTTGCCTTGATATTTCTGAATTACAGTGAATAGACAGCAGTGGTGCCGTTCACCAAGACAGAGAATATGGTGGGCAGAAGAGCAGGTTTTTGAGGAGGATGACTTGAGTATTGACTGGCTTGACTTTGAGCTGCCTGAAGATACCCAAATGGAGATGTCCAGCCAGCAGCTGGATGTACCAGACTGGAGTTTAGCAGAGTAAAAGAGATCTGGGGCGGGTAACTAAGGCTTAGAGACAAGAGTGTAGCAGTGGGATGGAAGCCTTGGATTGGAATGAAGCCTTTATATATAAAGGTATAAAGAGGAACAGAAGGTCAAAATCAGAGTCTCAGGAAGTACCCATCCTTATAAGCTGCTGGAGGAAGAGAGGTCTGAGAGAGGGCTATTGGGTAAGAGGACAACTAAGGAGACTCCCCAGGAGAGAGGAGATAGCATTAACAGCACGGAGAGCCAGTAAGCTGAGAGCAAAGAAAAGGGTCTATTTTGTAGTGATTTGGTGCCCTTCATCTCAGCAATGTCTGTGGTGGTGGTGGGGAGGGCGGCAGAAGCTCAGCTGAGGTGTGCTGGAGAATAAATTGGAGGTGAAGAAGGAGAGGAGTGGGTGTGGACTGCTCTTTCTTGGCTCTGAAGAGAAGCAGGTGAAGGTTGCTGTAGGAGTGAGAAGTCTTAGGATGCCAATGGGCAAAGCCAGTAGAACATAAGGTGGCTCATGAGGGGGCAGGTGAAGTAAGCTACAGGGGATCCTGAAAGAGTAGGGGGAAGGGTTGCCAAGCTTAGGCTTGGCCAGCAATAGGGATCCCTTGTCTTCTGGGACAGAAAGGAAAAAGGAACGGGTAGGGCAGATGGAGATGGTTTTGGATGACGGTGGAATAAAGTGATTAGCACCTGGTGACCTCGATTGCTCATTCAATCGGAGGCAGAGTGGTCTGCTGAGTATGAGGGGGAAGTCAGGGGACGGGAGCTTGGGAAGAATAAAGACAGTTTGCAGCAGCCGCTGAGAAGACGGGAGAGCGAGCCGACCGAGAACACGAGGAAGGGCCTCTGAGCAACGGCAGAGTTCCTGACTGAGGCCAGAACCTGAATTTGCAGGAGCACTGCAAGCTGCTTGTCACAGTTTTTTCTAGCATCACTCGGCAGCCCAAACAGAGAAGTAGAGAGTTTAAATGCTTGCGGCTGCATAGGCCGCAATGGGAGGACAGTGTGTGGTCCCGGAGGTGAGTGTCTGAACTGAGATGGAGATGAGATTGTTGGAGTCCGTGGAGTCAAGGACCTGAGAGGCTGACCTATTGAGTAAGTGCTGGAAGCCCCCAGGTGGCTGGCCGTAGGATTATATATCTCTATATCTATATATCTGGATCTATATCTATAGGTAGATAGATAGATAGATTTCTTTTTGATTGCGCTGCATGGCACATGGGATCTTAGTTCCCTGACTAGGGATCGAACCCGTGCCCCCTACGGTGGAAGCGTGGAGTCCTAACCACAGGACCTCCAGGGAACTCCCCAGCAGCAGGATTAGAAACAGGAGGATGGGGAGCCTGAGCTAGATCCTTAGGGACCTGAGGTAGATAGATGCAGCAAACAAGGAGTTGAAGATGCAATAAACATATGGCGTGAGCCTCAAAGAGTTGGGTCAGGGATTTCTAAGAGGGCGGCTGAGGCATCATGGAGAAGCATGCAGAGTTCTGAGGCCTCCCAGGCAGCGGTCATGGCCTCCGCCAGGGCTATATCACTCTCGTTTTCAGACCTGATGTTTGTCAGAGTACCTCTTTCATGCACCTATCAAGGACAGTTAAATAAATGATTAAGCCAGGAACAAGAGTACTAATGAAAGACAGGTATTTCTTTCAGCCTTAGTAGTCATTGATTTTGGTTGATGTCATTCACTTTTCATTCACTTGTTCAAGAAATATTTATTGAGTACAAACCATGTGCCAGGTACTGTTGTAGGCTAGCAAAGTCTGCACGAACTTCCCTTGTAGTGGGGTGATGAGTGACATGAGGAAAAGTAAGGGGATAAGGCAGATATGTGTACATAAGATTTTAGTTGGGCTGTTTAGAGAAGACCTCTCTGAGGAAGTGACATTTGAGCAGACCTGAAAGAAGTGAAGGAGCAAGTCATGTAAATATCTAGGGGAAGAACATTCCAGAGGAAGAGGTAGGTGCAAAGGCAGGAGGAATGTTTGGTGTATTTAGGGAGCAGCAAGGAGGCCAGCATGGCTGGAACAGGGGAAGCCAAGGGGAAGGGGGTAGGAGTTGGGGTTAGTGAGCAGGGGGAGATACAGGCAGATAATATAGAGCCTTGTAGGCCATCGTAAGGAGTTGGGCTTAATATCTGCACAAAATGGGGAACCAGTGCAGGGTTTTGAGCAGACTGGTGTGAACTGACTCAGGATTTAAAGGACTCCCCCTGACTGCTGTGAAGGGAGGAGAGTGGGAACAGAGAACCAAAGAGGAGACTCTTGCTGTAATCTAGGCAAGAGATGATAGGAGTTGAGGCAGTGGATGTGGTAAGTGGCCTCACCTGAGACTAACTTTACATACACATGGACGATCTTTGGTGTGGTTGATGCTGAACAAATGTTTAAGCCAAAACCGACATCTTTGGCTTTTCAACTCTCACCCAAGCTCCTGTATACACTAGCCCACCAAAGAGAGCTCAGGAAGTACATGCACCCTCAGAAGCTGGGGGCCCAAGGATGGTCACGGGTGGAGATTTGCTGCAGACTCTGGGCAGACAGGGTTGCACTATCTCTTTTGGGCAGTGACTAAATGGATAAGTGACATCTAGTGGCACTGCTAGGGGAGGGGTCCTGGTGAGTCCCTTCCACCCCAGCCCCTGGCCTGTGGGAACTGCTGCACAGGTTTTTGCTCCACTCTCCTCTCTGCCCTCCCACCGCTTAACTGTGCTGACTTGCTGGTTTTGTTTGTTTCTTTCTTTAATATGTAAGGCTTCTAGCCTTATTTAGGGATACCATCAACTCTGTGCTTTCTTTGAAAGAGTGTATATAATGCATAGGATTTTGAGAGAGATGGGGGTGGTGGGAAGAGGCAGAGAGAGAAGGTATTTTTAAGAATTTGCCATGGAAAGACAAGTACATCTTAATCTTCCTCCAGGCTCAACTGAATTCCACTCTGAAGTGTTTAAGAGCAAAGCTTTGGAATCAAACAGACCCAAGACAGTACATGGAAAGTTGTTGCACAGTGGTGGGTTCAGAGTCAGAGCCACTCCTTTCCCAGACCTGGGCACTGAGGATTGGGCCCTGTGCCTGTGACCCTGACCCCCCTGTCCCAGTGCAGCACCAGGAACCTAAATTGTCCGGCATCCCTAGACCAGAGGCAGCTTCCCCAAGGGGCAGGTTCTACACTCCCTTCTACCTTGTGGAATCCTGCTCGGTTGCTTCTTGGAAAGATTCCATGAGACGGATCCAAACCATAACCAAAGGAGGAAGAAGGTAGACTGCCCCTGCCCTGGGAGCTGGGGAGGGAGATGGAGCCCACACCCAGGACCAACAGGGAGGCAGAGGCAGATAATCCAGCCTGACAGCTGGAGACCTAAGGCTGGGACTTGGACGCCGGGCTGAGCTGGCAGAGTGGGTAGGTCTGGGAAGCTTTCCTGAAGGGTGGGAGGGTGGATCTGGGGTCAGATCAAAGGGGCCCCAGGCTGGGGAAAGGGCAGAGTGTTCTGTTGCCTTTCTGCTAGGTTAGAACCCACCCCCATGCCCACTCTCCACTCCAAGGCAGGAACTGCCTCCTCCCAGCTTTGGAATCAATTCCCTGGGGCTCCTAGGAACCTAGCACCAGCGGGTCAGGGAGCTCATCAGAGGAGACTTGGCCCAACGAGACCACACTGCCCGCAAGCAGGGAGAAAGGCACACCCTGTGTGTCTTTGACTCAGGATGGCTCCCTCTCTAGGCCAGTTACTGCAAGCTCAGTGGGAAGACTAACCAAAAATCCAGGTCATCTGGAAACCTGGAAATGTGTGGCTGACAGTCCTAGAGAGCTGGGATTTAGGAGGCGTGAGACCGTGGCGAGAGGTTGGCAGCTGTGAAATCCAGGAGCTGCTGGCTCCTTTGATCCCCCAGGGACGTGTCCCTGAGGATCCCAAGTGCCAAAGCTCCCGCTTGGATGTCTTTCCCAGGTTGGTGGAGAAGACGCAGGCTGGGGCTGGGGGTGGGAGGTGGGGGCTTTGTCACAACAGTGTGTGTCCTCAGCCTGGCGAGCTGAAGTTCACAGGCACTAGCCCAGTGCCCTCTGGGAATCCAGGCAGGCTGGGGGGCCCTGGTGGATGGGATGGGGTAAGGAGTACTGGGTTGGGGGAGGCAGGGAGACTGTACAGTCTCTCTTTGACAGCTAACATTTTCCAGAGCTGGAGCCTACAGGGGAAAGGAAATCAGAGCTTCCCACCTCACACATCTTTTTCCCATTTTGTTCATGCTGCCCAGGGAAAGCCATTAGGGCTAGGTCAGTCTGGGGCCTCCCCCACCCTCCCATGTCTCCAGCCCTGCTATAAGGAGGGGTGGGATGGCAGGGTCACTGGAAGGACAAGGTCCTAGCCTGGCAAAGGGGCCAGACTCTGAACTCTTGTATCCCTTCTTAATTCCCTGCCTGCTCAAGATGGGAGGATGGGGGCAGGGACCAGGAATCTGGGCTCCTGGGGCCCTCCCTTACTCTGCTCAAATCCCCCTGCACCTCTGATTCTGTCTACAGGGAGTCTGGCCCACTGGCCTGGGCCTGGTCTGCAGCAAGAAGGGCCCTGGTGTTGGGGAAGCTGGCACTTATTACCCGACTCTTGTAACTTCAGCCTCCTTCCTGGAGCCATTAGCACAGCTGGTTTCCGTAGGCCCCTAGGAGCCAGGCTGGGGGCCAAGCTACTAGGTCTTTTTTTTTTTTTTAATTTATTTATTTATTTTTGGCTGCATTGGGTCTTTGTTGCTGCGCGCCGGCTTTCTCTAGTTGCAACGAGCGGGGGCTACTCTTCGTTGCGGTGCACGCCTCTCATTGTGGTGGCTTCTCTTGTTGCGGAGCACGGGCTCTAGGCGCATGGGCTCAGGAGTTGTGGTGCACAGGCTTAGTTGCTCCACAGCATGTGGGATCTTCCCGGACCAGGGCTCGAACCCGTGTCCCCTGCATTGGCAGGCGGATTCTTAACCACTGCGCCACCAGGGGAGTCCCAAGCTACTAGGTCTTATCTGGAGACAGTAGCTGCATTTGGGGGCTAGAGACAGGAGGGAAATGGGAGAGCTAAGGAGCTTTGAAGAGGTGTTCTCCCCAAGCTGGCCGACATTCCTGAGTCTGACCCATCAGCCCCCCTTACCCTGCCCCCCCGCCCCAGGGACAGTGAGTCCAACACCCTCTTTCTGTCTCCATCCAGAACCTCAAAGCCCAGACCTGGGGCCCCCTCAGTTTCTTCTCGCCCTTCTCGCCTCCCTCCTGGCTCTTTCCTCTTCAATCCCAGAGTCTGATTATCTGGCCCAGTGCTCACCTTCTGCAGTTCAGGCCAGAGGAGGAATATAGCACCTATCCAGTCTGCAGCCTTGCCGATTTCTTTCTTCTTCTAGAAACTCCAGATCATCTCAATGGAGAGAAGGGTTCTTTAGACCCCTGGCTCTTCTTCCATTTGCCATCCTCAGAGAGTGGGAGAGGAGGCATCTGGGAGATGGCTCGGGCTCCCCAGAACCAGTCTTGGGCTAGACTGCAGGCTGTTCATCTTTTCCAGGGTTAGCCACTGTCCCCAGGTGCCATGCAAACCCAGGTGTCCAGGCTGCCAAACCTGTCATAGCTACAGCCTTCTCTCTCCTGCCTTGGGCTGCCAGGGGTTAAGGGGCCAGTGCAGGGCAGGGAGTGGAAATGGCAGAGGGGTCTGGCCCTAGTCACTGCATCATAAAAGCTAAGAGGAGTTTAACTGCAGGTCACAGTGCTGACTGACTTCTTCATCCAGCAGTGCTGCCCTGGGGGGATTCCTTCAGAAGGTGGGGAGGGGCCACAGCTGGCCAGAGTCAGGTCCAGGCCCATCCAGCTTCAGATGTTGACAACTGCTACCAACAGTCCCGGCCACACTGAATCCCCACCTCAGCCTGGAGGTTCTCTGAGAAGCATGGAGGCTCCAGAGGAAGGGGAGTCGGGTTTGGTGCCTTTCACTGCAGTAGGAGAGAAAACTGAGCAGGGCCCTACGTGGAGAAAGGGATGACCTCCCATGCCAGACTGGCAAGAAGCAAAGTCTAGGTGGTGGAGCCATGGTAGAGGGACAGAGGAACAAAGAGCCCAGGGTCAAGGAATAGAATCAGTGCAGTGGTGGCCAGGCCTTGTGCTGGGGGTCTCCAGGCTCTTCAGTGACTGCCCACACTTCTGCGCCTGCCCCCTGAAAAGACGGGCCTTTCTCAGACGAAAGAGATTCAATCCGGACACGTCTTCAGCCAGTGCATCCCCACCTCCTCCTTCTCCCCTCCCTTGCTCAGCCTGCCCGGCTCAGTGTGCCCGGCCCAGCCCTGAGGAAAGCGTTGGCAGACAGAGCTGGGAACCAGGTAGCAGAGCCAAAAACAACAGAGGAGCCGCCTGGCTGCCTGGGTGCGGTGCAGATCCTCCCCTGGTCTAACTGTCATCCCTCCTGTCACAGTCAGTCCCCTCCTTACACCCTGTGGGTCTGACCCTACTGGGACATACTTACCTCCCTCTTTGCAGGGCCCCGGGGTTGGCCCCGGAGGCCACTTGCCATCCCCTGCCTTTGAGTCCAGCTGCCCCTTCCCCCTGGTCGCTCAGATCCTCTGCTTCATGCCTTCCTTAGTTCCCAGGGTCTCTCCCGTGTGCCCAAATGTTCCTGGGAAATGAGTTGCCTCCTTTCTAGATCTCTGTCTCCCAGCTTGCACTTTAGCTTGCTGGAAGCTCTTTTTTGGTCTAACTGCCATCCATCCTGTTGCAATGGCAATTTCATTTGGGGAGAATCAGAGCCGGCCTTACCAGATTTGAAAAGGGCTGGTCCCTAAACCCAGGGAGACACTCGAATGGAACACCCCCTTCGGTACCGAGGATCAGAGCAGACTAGGAGGCAGGATGCCTAAGTCTACGTTTGGTGCTGAGTGGAATCCTGAGGGCTCAGGGAGGCCAGGAGACACAGCTGTCCTGCCCCAGGCACTCCCAACTCCTCTCTTCTACTTTCCGACTTCCCCACCCTCTATAGAAGTCCTGCTTTATTTGCTGCCCCTACCCTGAGTGGCAGAGACCCAGGTGTCCAGCCCCACCTGGGTTTAATTTCTACGTGACTCCCAGCCAACAAACTCTGTGATCCAGCAGATGCAATAACACTGGTCAGGGTGAGGCCCTTCTACAAGTGCTGGCTTTGGCCAGAGAATCTCCTTGGTCCCGGTTGGGGGTGAGGGTGAGGGGTTCATGACACTCCCACTCTTCCCATCACTCCTCCCCAACTCAGCTTCAAGGGAATGGAGAGGAGTGGGGGAGCATCTACATCTACTCACACCCACACTCTTGCAACCATTCAGAGCCCACCCATCTCCATTCCTTCTGCAAAACCAGCCACTTTCCTCATAGCCACACTGCAACGGGAACAAAGCCCCAGAGTGTTTCTTTCCTAACTCTCTCAAGCTGGTTTGTTTCCTCCCCACCCCACCCCCATCCTGCCTCTGCTCCCCCAGCTTTTCTCACCAATTAGGCACCCTCCCCCACCTGAGTCTCCAAATTCCTAGGGGAACCCCAAGAGGAGTATGACCAAGGCTCCTAGAAAGGGGAACGCGTTGCCCCAGGAGATCTGCAGCAGATTTGGTCATAATTAAAAGGCCAGCGACACTAGGAAATTCCTTCTCCTTACGGATCCCAGCGGGAAATTAAAGCCAGTTGTGACTGAATGACTGATGCTGGCTAAACTCCTCCCCATCGCCTGGTTTCAGGGCCCTAGCCCCTGCCCCTTGCCCCTAGGCTCCCCCAGCCTCCTCTGTTAGCCCCCTTTCCCGGCACCCCCAGCGCTCTCATCCCACTGCCCCCAACCCCAGTCTCCCAACCCCCTTCCCCTGAATCTCCCCTAAGCACCCCTTACACATGAGCCTCCATGCTTCTGTGGGGTAACAGGGCTGCTGCAGGCTGAGACATCCAGCCTAGCTGCGCAGCACCATGCTCTGGACCCTCTGCCCACCTCCCTCAGCCAGGGTTGGGGTGCGGGGGCTGAAGCTCAGGCCCAGAGCTGCCAAACCACAAGCACATCTGGAAAAAATTCCCCTCCCAGCCCAACTTTCCTTTGTCTTACTTCTGTCTTTTTGGAAATTCTGGCTGCCTGGCCAGTGGGGGGAGTGAGGAAATGAAGGGAGGGGAGTGGGCCCAGGCCTCCTTCCTCCACCCCAGGGAGCCCCCACCTCCAGCCTCTCCAGTTTCCTCAGCCAGACCACATCCCTCCTCTGTGCTCCTGCAGGTCTAGGCTCCCTCATTCTGGTGACCATCTGTTGAGCGAGGTTTCTACATCCTTGGTCACAAGGCTTGTGGGGGAGAGGGCCAACACTGGCCCTTCTCTTTTGCAGCAGGAGGGATGCATATTGAGGAGGAGACCGGACTATTCTGGCTGGGGTCCCAAGAGGGCTGGAGTGGAGATGGACAAGGGACCTGGGTGGAAGAGGTAGGGGGCAGTGAGGGGGAAGGAGAGGCAGCAGGAATCTGCTTTCTGCCATGTTCCCTCCCCCAGCCTCTCCTCATCCCTTTGGCTGGGAGCCTGATTTCACTGTCAGAACCTAATCCCCCTCCCTTTACCTACAGCATTGCTGGAGCCGGGTGGATGGGGGAGGAGCACAGGCAGTGCCTTAACCCCAGGCCCTGAGCACCCCTCAGGGACCACCCCCTTCCCTCCACCACCTCTGCTTTTGTCTGTCCGTCCTCCGAGAGCCCTTCGACCTGCTGCCCCCTCACTCCCAGAAGACCAGGCCACCCACACCCCCAAATAAACTCTCCCACACCAAACCTGGAACCCTAAAACCAGGCTGGAGCATTCAGCTCCCTTCTTCAGAACTGACATTTTATTGGTTATTGCAGGGTGGGACCCTGTCAAGAAGTCCTTTCTACAGTCTAATCTCCATCCCTCCTGCTCCAGAGTCACCCTAGTTGCATTATTTTTTTCCTACACACCCATAATTTAGAGATTTTCCTCTTTACAGCACAGAGGCTCGACCTCCAGTGTGTCTTTGGTAAATCCTCCAGCCCCTCTCCCTTGGCTCTCCTCCTCCGCGCTCCTCCCCAACTAAGGCCCCTGCCTCCCTAGACCGTTCCGGGGCTCTAAGGGAAAGGGCTTAGAGTCTCGGAGAGCCTGTCCTCTGCTCCACCCATGGCCACGCTGGCAGGGAGGGGCCAGGGCAGGAACCCAGGGCTGGGACCAGATGTGGGGATTTTCTTCCCCGCCTCGGAAGAAGCTGGGAGGACAGCTCCGGCAGGGTGGCGGGCGTGCGGTGCGGTACGGGCATCGGGGCCACGTGCACGGATTCGCCGAGGGCAGCTGGGCCGCAGTGTCCCTCAGCGCTGGACAGGCCCCCGGGTTCCGCCCGCTCGGGGTACCGCATCCTCTGCGGTCGGCGGTCTCGGGTCTCCCGGCCTGTCTCCGAGGTTCCCTGCCTGACTTCCATTTCTGTTTCTCTGTCTCCCCCCGGGGTCTCGCTCACTCCCACTTGGGTCTCCGCGGGGAGCCGTTGCCTACCCGCCTCCTTTGATCTCCCACTTCAAAGCCGCTCGCGGAGGGGCGGCCTCTCCTTCCGCCCGTTTTACGGCTCAGAATGGTGACACCTGAGACCCCGCTCCGCCCCTTCCCCGGGGCACCCAGACTCCCCCCAACCTAGGTGGCAGCGCTGCGCGCCGAGGGTTCCGCGCCTCAGTCCCCGCCTCCCCTCCCTGCCGCCTACTGCGATTCCCTCGGGGGTCTGGGGAGCCGAGTGACAGAGAAAGCACCGTAATAAAGAGCTCGTGTCAAGTGATTGGCTGTGACCTCTGCCCTCCCCAGCCTGGCGCTCCAGGCTCTTGTTTAACCCTTCGATGGCCGCCCAACGCTTTAAGAAGAATGAGTCTCCCTGCGCCAACTTCCAGCGTCCGCAGGCGCTACTGGAGCCGGATACCGGGTGGGGAGTCGAGGGTGGTGGGTAGGGGGTGAAGCCCCCTCCCAGCCTCTTCGAGTAGTTCCAGCAGGGGGCGCCGTTGCCTCACTTAGGTGCCTGGCCCCTGAACCCCAGGGGTCCCCAGCCGATCTCTTGAGTTCGGAGCGGTCACACTGGATCCAGCTCAAGCTTCAGTGGAGCCGGAGCTCGGCCGCCCACTCTCTTCCCCAGCTCTGGCTTGCAAGCAGGGGTTCACCCGCCGGTGGTGTCGCCGGGTGTCCGGCGCCAAGGAGTCGAGCGCACCGTGTCAGGTTGGGCAGGGATGGGGAACAGGCGAGGTGCGACCCTGTGCCTCGGACTGCAGGACATGAGAGCCCAGCATCTGTGCCCCGGGCCTAGCGCCCTCTCCTCTCGATTGAGAGCCCAGTCCGAGGGCTAGCCCTCCGTCCGCCTCCTCATCCACCCACTGGCGCGGGAGCCAGCAATCTCGGGCCCTCTCAGCGAATTCTGGACCCGCCCACTGGGCTAGATCCAGAGGACGGGGTGGGAGTGGGGGTGGGGTGGTAATGCAGGGCCGGGGCTCAAGGCCCCCCAGGTGGGGTGGAGGGGGGGGAGCGGGAGGCGGGGCCACCTCATTCTTGGGCAAGGGCGGGTCCACGAAGGGTATAAAAGCTGCCCGCGCGAGAGCCCAGGCCGGCTTTAGGGTTGTCCTCGGACGAGTCCTGGTTCCTGAGTCTCACCATCCGGCGAAGGCGGCGGAGACATCTCTTTCGACTAAAGGACTCAGCGTCCAGTGCTCCAGCCGAAGGATCTAAGGAGACCGCCACTAGCACCGCCACCATGCCCAACTTCTCTGGCAACTGGAAGATCATCCGATCGGAGAACTTCGAGGATTTGCTCAAAGTTCTGGGTAAGGAGATTTTTGAGCGCCCGGGAGATGAGAGGGGGCTCCGAGGCCTCGGAGGTGGGTACGAGAAAGAAAGGGAAGTTGGAATCAGGGCGTGGGAAGCTGGGCGCCTGCATTCCCAAGAATAGGGGTCAGACGCCTGGGTCCCGGGGCGCTGGGTCCGAACACCTAAATCCTTCTTCCTCTGGCGGGGCGCCCACAGACGCCAACTCCTGCGGCGACTCAGCCTCTGAATCAAGTAGAAACCAGAAGCATGAGGTCGGTATTCCCTGGGGTGAGGCAGTGGGGTTCTCCGCAGTTCGGAATCTGCAAACCCTGCATCCAGGCTGGGAGCCTGGGTCCCTACCCAGCCGAGCCTCCCACCCCCACCCCAGGCATTCTTGCCTCCTTCCCCTTGCCCCCAGCAGGTAACCCAATCCCCGGGCAGATTCCATATCTCTCTGCGCGGGGCTCCACCCACCAGGTGATCCGTCACCGCAGGGCCCCCAGATCCCCCTTTCTTCCCCTTTCAGAACTTTTCCGCTCTGCTCCCCCCACCCTCCATCTGTGAGACAAATATTTTCCTACAGCGAGCAACTCCAGAATCCTAAGCTCGCTCTGGATAATTATCACTTTCTTAGATTTCAACAAATGGCTTCGTGTGAAACCCCAGCCATCCCCTCCCTTTCCGAAAATCCGAATTCTCTTCTCCCTGCCTCCCTGGAGACGGGCTGCAGCCCAGCTAGGTCTGTTGGTTAAAGGTGGAGGAAGTTGAATCTACCCAGACTGCCCTTCCCAACCTCTGTGTGCCCTCTGGTATCTGGGGAGGCGGGGGAAAGCCTGGGCCGGCTGGGGAGAGGGCTCTGCAAAGAGATGGAGGTTAGTCAAGGACCCAGCCACTGGGAAGCCACCTGGAAACCCGGGAGCCATCAATTTCTGAACTGAACAGAGAGACCCCAGCTGGAATGAGCAGAGGGCACCCTGTGTGGGGCAGGGTGCTGTAGAAATGAGTCAGGAACTAGGAAGGGTCTGGAATGCAGTGAGGAAAGCAGGGATTTCCATCCTTCCTTACCGTTAGTTCTTCTTGCAGTCTGACCACAGTATTTCTTGTAATCATGTCAGCCTTTCTTGCCCTACCCTTGTTCAAATTAAAGATCCAGGGACTTCCCTGGTGGTCCAATGGGGACTCCGCACTCCCAGTGCAGGGGGCCTGGGTTTGATCCCTGGTCGGAGAACTAGATCCCGCATGCATGCCTCATGCTGCAACCAAGATCCCGCATGCCACCAAGATCCTGCCAAAGGATAAAAATTTTCCCTTCAGAAAGCCTAGATGCCATTCCCTCCCCCAACTTCTCTGGATTCTGGCCCCTCTCCCCAGTGGAGGAGGCAGTGGCCTGGCACACCCCCAGGCCCCAGCTGGAGGATAAGATCCCAAACCCAACCTTGTTGTGTGTCTGTCTTCAGTCTGTTTGTCCTCCCTGCGGGGTCTCTCAGAGCCACGTGCCCTCCTCAGGGCTTGCTTGGGGGCAGATTGAAAACAGACCCGTTAGACAAACACAGTCCTGAATCAACCAAGGTTGGCTGAGCCTGGCCCCAGCACCACAGGTACCAGAAGCTGGCTGGAGGGGTGTCTCCTCTGGACCTAGCCTTGCTTCCGCAGGAACCTCAGTCCCTTCTCACCCCTCTTTGTCCTATGCAAGAGTCTCTCTCCTGGGGAGGGATGCTCAGGTGTTTGGGGGATACCCGTCCCATCCAGTGTGATGGTCGTGACACATAGCTAGCAGCTCCTGTTCCTGTAACGGGAAAGATGGATAACAGGATGGACTTCCCGGGTAGCACCAGAGAGTGAAGCAGTCTTTTTGTCCAAGGAGGTGGAGTGGGATATGTCTCTTTTACCAAGTCAATTGGTCCTGGGAACCGCAGTCATATCTCCCTGGACCCAAGAGATCGGCAGCCAAGAAGTGGGCTCCTGGGGCTCCTGAGGCACAGGGCTTCCTCCCACTCCCTTCTGTCTGGAATAGAGTGGGTCTGCTCTGGTGCCGAGGGGAAAGGGGATTTGTTTCTCTAGGGACCCAGGTCTGGAGGAGGGCCGGGCGTCTGGACCACATTGGGAGATAGGGAATCCCACTTGCCTGGCCCAGCCCAGCTTGGCCCCTCATCCCACCCATTGCTTCCCTGAAGCGTTCTGCTCCAGTTCAGGTCAGGAGGCCAGGCCAGGTGAAGCGGTGTAGAGCTTGGACCTGGGCCCTGACTAGAGGTGCCTCCCTGCTTGCTTGACTTCCTGTCAGAGGGCTGCTCTCTCCAGCTCCTCTACCCCTTTTAAATAACTAGGGAATAGAGAGAAGGGGTCCAATCTGGGAAAAGCTAGGGGGACAGCACAGGGACTCTGAATCCACAGAGGCTGAATGAGAAGACCTGACCCCTGAAGTGGGGTGGTTGTTCCTGGAGTCGGGCCCACATCAGGGGAGGGGAGGGGAGTGTCCCTTTCTGTTCCAGGAGGGCAGGTGGGCAGGAGTCCGATGCAGGGAACTTTGTCTGAGCCCCAACTCTGGCTTTTTCTTTGCCTTCCTTTTATCAGTGAAAATAACAACAACAATAAGAGTAGCTATTGTTTCCTGAAAACATAAAGATGTGCCTGGCACTGTGTGTGCTAGGGCCTAAACACACATCATCCCATGTGATAGGCTCTTGAAGAAGTTACTGTCTCCATTTTACAGTTGTGGAATCTAAGGCTCAGAGAGGTTAAGCCATTTGCCCAGGGTCACCCAGCCTGCAAGGGAGGGTGAGCCAGGTGGAAATCATGGCCTAATGGATCTTATTTCACAGCCTGTGGTGTCCCCAGGCTGCTGACCATTCTGTAGGGGGAAACAGCTGTCCCACCTCTTCCCCTGCTGAGAATCCCTGCTCCTTCTCATCCTGGGGAGGGACAGAGACTCAGCAAATAAAGGCCACAAGACAGGGGAGGTGAGTGGGCAGAGAAGGAAGTGGCCCCTGCTCCAGGACGTGAGTAGTGAGGCCTGGCTGGGGAAGGCCTGCCCTGCACTTGGGCAGGGGTGCAGACGCAGTGACTCTGATGAGCCCACCCCAGCAGATGGTCTCCAGCAGGGTGGACAAAGGACCAAAAGTGAGGTGAATTGAGCCAAGGTGAGCTGTAGCAGGATGAGAGGAATAGGGGGAAGCTGCCCCCAAGAACCGAGTGAAGAGCTGAGACTTGGGGATCCCGATCCAGGGCTGCTGACTCATCCAGGTGGGGCCGTAGCTAGAAGCAGAACTCCCAAGGGCAGGGCACTGCCTCTCTGTCCCTCCTCCCTGAACCCACCAGCCATCAGGGCTGTACCACCTGCCCTTCCTCCAAGGTACTTTCTTGGACACCCAGGCACCCAGCCCCTCTTCCCAGCTGCCCACAGTTTAGCCTGCTCCTGCTGTCCCTGGGGAGAGTGTGAGACAGGTGCCTGGAGCGCCCATAAAAGTCGAGCCCCTCCTCTCCCTCCAGGGGTAAACGTGATGCTGAGGAAGATCGCCGTGGCTGCAGCATCCAAGCCAGCAGTGGAGATCAAACAGGAGGGAGACACTTTCTACATCAAAACCTCTACCACCGTGCGTACCACGGAGATCAACTTCAATATCGGAGAAGAGTTTGAGGAGCAGACTGTGGACGGGAGACCCTGTAAGGTGCGTGCCGGGACGGGGTCCCTCAGGGTCATGGCATCTATTGCCCTGCCTCTCAACATGACATTTTCCAGTCTTTTCCTAGAGTCTTTCCTCCAGTTCCAATGGAGAAAGTACCTAGATAGTGGTGGTGGGTAGAAACGGGGTGCATCCCCTATACCTCTCACAGCATTGTCGCTGCTGTGGGCCAACCTCACTTGACCACCCTCTCATGCAGAGCCTGGTAAAATGGGAGAGTGAGAACAAAATGGTCTGCGAGCAGAGGCTTTTGAAGGGAGAGGGTCCCAAGACCTCCTGGACCAGAGAACTGACCAATGATGGAGAGCTGATCCTGGTAAGGCCTGCGTCCTCTCAGCTCAGAGCAAGCCCAGTGCTACCTTCAGAGATTTTCCAGGACATTCCAGGGTGCAGGAGGTTTAAGAACAACTGTGGCTGGTCTCCCCGTCTCCTATGAGGCTGCTGGGGCAGGACTAGGCTGTCCCTGTCCCATACAGTGTCCTTGTGCAAACGTAAAAGTGTGTCCCTTCTGTGTGGAGCAAAGGACATGCGCTGAGAGGTCCCAACAGTTCTCTGCGGGGATCTTCCTGGCTTGGGGAGAAAGACTTAGGATGGACCCCTGGGGCTGTATTGTCCTCCATCCCGTGATGCCCAGGCATTTTGTGACCAGCTCTTACCTGTCAGTCCTGAGCCAAGAAGTAGGTTTGGACCTGGAGGTCAAGCAGAACACCTCCACTCAACCCTGCTGCTCCCAAGCACAGGACCCAGGGGTCTCCCGGGCTAACAATGACTTCTCCCCTTTCAGACCATGACGGCGGACGACATCGTGTGCACCAGGGTCTATGTCCGAGAGTGAGTGGCTGTGGCCCAAGAGCCGCCAGAGCCCGCCACCAGCCCATGCTCCCTGCTTCACTGCCCCATGGGCTGCCCCTCCCCCATTCTTTCCTTCTAGGCTAGCTGTCCCCTCACCCCAGTCACTTCTGGGGGTGCTAGGATGCCTCCTGCAGGGGCTCTGCTTTTTTTGGCCCCTCCTCTCCTCCCATACACCAACAAAGTGGGATGGATGGCAGGACCCCAGATCACCCATTCCAGAATCACTCCCCCCATCCCAAGTGAGCAGTCCCAGCCCCAAGCCAGCCCAGAGCACCGTCTCTCTCTTTTTCTGCAAGGGGACCCGAGGGCCCGACTGGGAAGACCGGCCCTCTGTCTTCCACTCTTTGTCCCTGTAGCCCATACAGTGTAGAATATTTATTGGTTAATTTTATTAAAATGTTTTAGAAAATAAAACCTGTCTCTGGCTCACTGGGAAGGGGTTGGGTAAGTCACCTGAGTTCAACTTCGCCTCTGAATTGCAGTGTGAGAGAGTCGATGTTTCAGCAGCACCGGTGCGACTCACACACCTGGGAGGGAACCACCTTCCCTTCACCTTTCTCATCACCACCCCCTCATTTGCTGCTGAATCCATGAGCATGACCTTCACTTCCCCTCCTCCAGCCTCCTTTGTCTCCTGCTCTGGCTTCCAAGGCCACCAGGGCACCCCTGACTCTGAGCAGGTGCTGGGGAACTGATTCCCACCTTCTCCCATGATGGTGACACAGCTTCCTCCTCCTCCAGTTGTTCCTTCTCTCTCCTCCAATCCCAATCTGTGGACGACCCCGGGCCTGGCCTTGGCTTCCCACCTGGTTCCAGATGAGCTCGTCACCACCCACAGGCTGGCCTTGCTCTTGCCCAGATATCCTCTGTGTCTGAGACAAACCCATCTCTGCCTTGAGATCCCTCACTCTGCCCCATCTGCCCTGTCTCCTGGGTCTTCCAGGCCCCTTGGGTCCTCCTCCCACTCACCTCCCTGAGCCTCCACACTCAGGTCTGTCCCGTGTCTTCCCAAATTCCATCATGATCTCTCTCAAATGCCTGCCCTCCTTCCCCAGGCCACTGCCCTAGACCATGCTTTCTCATTGCTCACCTCCTAACTGGTTTGCCTGTTTGCTCTTTACATTATCATGCTGTGACAGGGCGAAATGAGCACAAGTGTTAGAATAAGAGAGGTTCAAATCCTGGTTCTGCCACTTGCTAGTTGTGTGACCTCAGACAAGTTACTTAGTGTCTCTGAGCTTCAGTTGTCTGGATTTTTTGTTTTTGTTTTTGTTTTTAATTGAAGTATAGCTGGTTTACAATATTATGTTAGTTTCAGGTGTACAGCAAAGTGATTCGGATATATATATATATATTTTTTTTTTTTTTTCAATTCTTTTCCATTTTAGGCTATTACAAGATACTGAATATAGTTCCCTGTGCTATACAGTAAATCCTTGTTGTTCACCTATTTTATATGTTAGTGTGTATCTGTTATTCCCATACTCCTAATTTATCCCTCCCCCATCCCCTTTCCCCTTTGATGACCATAAATTTGTTTTCTATGTCTGTGAGTCTGTTTCTGTTTTGTAAACAAGTTCATTTGTATTATTATTATTATTTATTTTTGGCCACACTGCCCGGTTTGCGGGATCTTAGTTCCCTGACCAGGGAGTGAACCCTGGCCCCCTGCAGTGGAAGTGTGGAGTCCTAACCACTGGACCACCAGGGAATTCCCTGTATTATTTTTTTAGATTCCACATGTAAGTGATATATAATATTTGTCTTTCTCTGTCTGACTTACTTCACTTAGTATAATAATCTCTATGTCCATCCATGTTGCTGCAAATGACAATATTTTATTCTTTCTTATGGCTGAGTAATATTCCATAGTGTGTGTGTGTATGCCACATCTTCTTAGGCCAATCGTCCGTTGATGGGCACTTGGATTTTTTTCCATGTCTTGGCTATTGTAAATTGTGCTGCTCTGAACATGGTGGGGGAGTACATGTATAGTTTTGAACTAAACACAAAATAATGTAATTTAATAGCTTATGTACTGGGAAGTTTCAGCTGGGTCTAGCTTCAGGTGTGGCTAAATCCAGGGACCCAAACAAGTACATCAGCCTCTCCCTTTGCATCCATCCTGCTCACCTCTGTTTCTTTGTACATTGGTCACCTTCAATCCTATCACACAGAAATGTTCTCTAAATCATAGGAAATTGGCTTCATATGCCCCAAGCTTACATGGTTACTGCTTGAGATCCAAAAAGAAGTGGGACTCTCTCCCGGGGTCTATATCTTCAACATCCCAGAAGGACTCAGTCTGGTTCTGCTTATATCACATGACCATCCCTTGGACCCTTGGTCTAGTTGCTGTTGGCAGAGCAAGGGGCCCACTGATTGTCCAGGCCTGGACCTCATGCCACACCCATGGCCAAGGAACAGGTCTGGCTCAGTGATTAACAATCCCATCAGAATCCCATGGGATGGGAAGGAGCACTTTTCCAATGAAGAGGGCTGCTATGAGTCTCAGGCTTCTAATCTAGAAAATAGCAATTACATATAACATCTACCTCACAAGGATGTTGTAATAGTTAAATAAAGTAAATCTCATTACGTACATAACACTTAGCAATAGTAAGCTCTTAAGGCTTCCTTGGTGGCGCAGTGGTTGGGAGTCCGCCTGCCAATGCAGGGGACTCGGGTTCCATCCCTGGGCCGGGAAGATCCCACGTGCCGCGGAGCAACTAAGCCCGTGCACCACAACTATTGAGCCTGTGCTCTAGAGCCCTTGAGCCACAACTACTGAAGCCTGCACACGTAGAGCCCGTGCTCCACAACAAGAGAAGCCGCCGCAATGAGAAGCCCGCGCACTACAACAAAGAGTAGCCCCCGCCTGCCGCAACTAGAGAAAGTCCCGCTCATCGCAACTAGAGAAATCACGGGCGCAGCAACAAAGACCCAACGCAGCCAAAAATAAATTAAAATTGAATTAAATTAAAAAAAAAAATAGTGAGCTCTTAGTGTCTCTGATCTATCCTCCACAGTGCTGCCAGAGGATCCTTCAAAACATACATTTTATTATGTCAGAGCCCTGTTTAAAAAACAATAAACAAGACACAAAATCCCCTTAGCTGCACCCCATCTTTTTGTCCAAAATGAAGTCCAAACAGGTATTAGAGGCCCTTCAAGACATGGCCCCTGCCCTTTCGGGTGTGTGTTCCTCCAGGCAGGCCTCAGCTCCAACCTCCCCTGCATGGTATGCCGCCCTCTCACCCACTGGCATTCAGCTGCTTCTCCAAAGCTTAGCTCCTCACACGGCCTGAAGCGGCCTCTCCCTCCATCAGCACAGACAGTCAGTGGTCACGCTTCAGAGTCTCTGTGTCGGCTGGGGAGCCTCTTCTTCCCTGCAAGACCGGGATGCCCTGGGGCCAGAGCCTCCTGCTCCTGCCCCAAGAGAGGCCACATTCGGCAGCTGAGGGCAGAGGGTCAGGGCCAGGGAGCGGGCAGACAGTGTGCAGAGTCCTTGGTAAGCAAGTCCCCTCTCTGAGTGTGGGGTGGGGGAGGTGAGGGGCCCTTTTGTTTATTCATCCAACTACTGTTTCCTGAGAGCCTCCTAGGAGCTGGGCACCCTGCTAGGTACTGGAAACACAGAAATGAATAAAATGGACAAGATCTCTGCCCTCATGGGGCCTGTGGGGGGGAGGGGAACAGACCTTTAGTAGGGAAAGATGGTTAAAAAGTAAATGCATCAATAAATATGCAAGGGACTTCCTTAGTCGTCCAGTGGTAAAGCATTCACCTTACAATGCAGGGGACGCATGTTGGATCCCTGGTCAGGAAACTAAGATCCCCCATGTCGCAGGGCAATTAAGCCCATGAAGCACAACTACTGAGCTCGCGTGCCTCAACTAGAGAGCCTGTGTGCCGCAAACTACAGAGCCCACGAGCTCAGGAGCCTGGGTGCCACAACTAGAGAGAAGCCCATGCACCACAACGAAGACCCCGCACGCCTCAACGAAGACCCCACGTGCCACAACTAAGACCCAATGCAGCCAAAAAAATAAAAAAATAAAAAACTATGCAATTACCTGTTGTGGTAGGTGCTATGAAGGAGAAGCGGAGTAGAGGGAGAGAGTGCCATAGAGAAGACCTCATTTAGATTGGGGGTGGGCAGAGCATCAGAAGAGCAGGTGTTTTGGAGGACAAAGCACTTAGGGGGGCCCTGGAGGACTCAGTGGGGTAGAGCAGAGGGGAAGGTGCTCTAGGCAGAGAGAACCACAGAGTAAAGTCCCTAAGGACAGTTTGGGGCTGTTCAAGGTCCCATAACTGGAGTGCCTGGCAGCTGGAGGCCATCAGTGGCTGGATCGTGCGGAACCTAAAGGACCTGAGGGCCACAGTAAGTATTTCTTTTCTTTTCCTTTCTTTCTTTTTTTCTGGCTGTGCCTTGCGCGGCTTGTGGGATCTCAGTTCCTGACCAGGGATCGAACCCGGGCCCTCAGCCGTGAGAGTGCAGACTCCTAACCACTGGATCACCAGGGAATTGCCACTATTTCTTATTTTACTCTAAGAGCAATGAGAAGCCAGTGAAGGATTTTTAAAAAGGGGTGGCATTTCATTTGTGTTCTAAGGATTTTCTTCTGGCAGCCAGGTGGAGGTGGAACAGAGAAAAGGGGGAGTGAAGGAAAGCCATCAGAAGACTGGTGAGATGCTTGGGCAGAAGGTGGAGAAAAATTCGGGGGAGGGTGCAGACTGTGATGCATTAGAACAGAGGAAGAAAAAGGGAGTTGTCAAGAATGGCTGTCTGGGGGCTCCCCTGGTGGCGCAGTGATTAAGAATCCGCCTGCCAATGCAGGGGACACAGGTTCGAGCCCTGGTCTGGGAAGATCCCACATGCCGCGGAGCAACTAAGCCCGTGAGCCACATCTACTGAGCCTGCCCTCTAAAGCCCACGAGCCACAACTACTGAGCCCACGCGCCACATCTACTGAAGCCTGCACGCTCTAGAGCCCGTGCTCTGCAACGAGAGAAGCCACTGCAATGCGAAGCCCGCGCACCGCAACCAAGAGCAGCCCCCACTCGCTGCAACTAGAGAAAGCCCACGCGCAGCAACGAAGACCCAACACAGGCAAAAATAAGAAATAAATAAATAAAAATAAATTTATGAAAAAAAAAAAAGAATGGCTGTCTGGCTTTGGTTGCTGATGGTGCTGTTTTCAGAAATGGAAGAATGAATCAGGCTGAGCCTTCTGGATGCCAGTTTTGTGTTTGGTTTAACCCAGAAGAGTCTTAACTTGTCAGCCTGAGCCCTTTCTTTATCTTCGGCATCACCTCCTCCCCTCTCACCCCATCCTTGACTCCAGCTCTGTCTGGCCTGCATCCAGGCTGCTGGCTCCCCAGCCTACCCTTCCCGCCTCAACTTGACTCCCCACTCCCACCCTGGAGAGGTCTTTTTTCAAGCCTTTCCCAGGCCCTTGCGGCTGGAGCTCTGTCTGTCTATTTGGGGCATCTGCTCTTGTTTCTCTGCCTAGCTTGTCTCTTTCTGAATAAAGTTGTTGAGAATGGCAGACAGAAGAGACATTTATTTTTCCCAGGAGATCTCGGAGGGCAGGGACTGGGACTCCCCCATCAGACTGGGGGTCCTCTGAAAGCAGTAGCTGTGTGTCCACCCTGAGACGGAGGCTCCCCTTGGGCGGGCCCTTCCTCCTGGCTCTGCTTCTCCAGTACTTGCCTGCCTGCCAGCCTGAGATGACGAGGAAGTTACAGTCCTGGACCCAGGAGATTGGACCAGGGAGCGGCCACCTCACCCATTTGGCCCAGCCCAGCCCAGCCTGTGAGAAAATCTCTCCAGCTTCCCCTCCCAACCCAAGGCCTCTTGGGCTCCTCTTCTGTTACCTGCCTCATTACTCAGCGGTGCATTTGAGGGAAAATGCATAGGACCCCCCACCCCCTGCATGCATCCTGAAAATTCTGTGAGATATCTGTGGGCAGAGTCTTTTCTAGAGTCCGAGCTTCTCAGAGAAGAGGGAGAGGGTGAAACCTCTGGGGCAACAGAGGGGCCTGGGTCACTGAGCCCCAGCAAGGGCCAGAGCAAGAGGAGCCAGAGAGGAAGGGAGGGCAAAGACAAGGGAGGGGGTATGTGTGATTCTCTCCTGAGGTCAGGGCTGGCACACATGGCAGGGGCACTTACAGGCACTGGGACAGTCTACACTGACATCTTAGAGAAACTGAAGTACACACACACACACACACCAAGAAACAGGAGCGTGGAGCTGAGAGAAAGGTCTAGAAATGTCAAAACCAAGAGAATCAGGGCACAGCTGAGACCAGAGAGGAGAAAGCCCTGGGGAAGCCAGGGCCCAGGGTACCTCTGAGGCCTCCAGAACCTGAGGGCAGCTCTGTGCCCATGTGTGGCAGGAGGAGCCACGTTACAGGAATCCACATGGGAGGGAATGGCAGAGGTGGAGCCAGAGGCAGGAAGCCCTGAGAGAGAGAGAGAGAGAGGAAAGGGAGGAGACGAGGGGAGGGGAAGATGCGAGAAGGCAGCGTGGGCAGGGACAGGAGGAGATCTAGGCTGGAGAAGGCGGAGATACTCAGGAGGAGGGGAAGAGGGGGAGAGAAAGGGCCCCAGGGGTGGGGCTCAGAGGAGAGGGGGCATGCTGGCCAGGTCCTCTGACCCCAGGTCCCAACAAAGGGCTGCTTAAGGACCGCCACAGGCACAAGATGGATGGGACTGGGGCCGCCAGGCCCTTTGTAGCGGAGGATGAAAGGGAGCAGGCTCTGAGGAGAGTCCTCCAGAGTCCCCCACCTCTTGCTGGCTCCTCTGCCTCTCTCCGCAGTGACTTCAGGACCCTTCAGGTGTCAGTGGAAAGGGAGAGACTGGGGTGGGGAGGTGGGGAGGAGTCCAACCAGGGATTTCTCCTGCCTGGGCCAGTCATACCTGAGAAAGACGCGGGACAGGATAGCAGCACAGGGACAGCTGCGGGACCTGGGAGGGTCCTTCAGTCCGTCTAGAAAGTGAATCCGTCATATGCAAATAGGATGCAAAATCGATGCCTATGGAGGTCCCCCAGTGGTTGAGACTGCTGCTGTAGTGAGGGTCAGGGGTCCCCAGGTCAGGTCCTCCCACCTCTCCTTCAAGCCTGCCACTGCCCTCCTGACCTCTTGGCTTCTTCCTGCGCCTGTCCCCCTTGGTGCTGCCAGTCGAGAAACCAGTTCTGTCCCTGCCCTGGATAAGGATCTCTGGGCTGGGCTCTTCCCAGGCAGTGGCAGAAACCTGGCCGGCTGACAGTACCCTCACTCCCAGCAGGGGCTGCCAAGAGCTCCCCACTCCAGGCCCACCCGAGGGTGGCCCGGCCCCTTCCTCACCATCCCTCCCACAGTCCAGTCCCACCTTCCTTCCCAGCCCTATTCCCACTCAAAGAGAAGTTCTCCTCAGAGTAGCCTTGTAGGGGGCAGGGTCCCTCCCTCGCCTTCTTCCGTGGGTGTCCCAGGAACCCCGGTCTCTCTCCTCCCATCTCTGCTCCCCTTTCCCTTTGGGCTGGTGGGCTGGTGGGGTTTGCCTGAATTGGCCCCTTCCTCCCCCGCTCCCTGCCCGCTCCCCACAGGGCTGTGACAATTGCTCCCGGACAGCAGGCTCAGCCCCTTGCCCAGTCACTGGCACTGAAGGGGGTAGGGTGAGACAGGGTTGACCCCACTTAACCCCAGCCCCTGGTCTCCTCTTGAACCATCATTCATTTCCCATGACATTCGGGTCCTTTTCTCATCCCTTGGAGCGGCATGCCTGACTCCTCCAACTGGAAGGGACTTTAAAAGGTCGTCTCCCCCGTTCTTCTGCCTCCTCATCAAATGTCTGCCTGACCTCTGTCCCCGGCCAGCGCCCCAGAAACCTTATTCCTGTCCCAGCCCTCCACAGGTTTGGCCAGCCTCTCCCAGCTTCCCCCAGGGGATCCAGCCACTTGCAGGGGAGTGGGAGATCAGAAAAGCAGAGAGGAAGGCAATTCTGGCAGCCATCAGAGGAGATGTGGGGGTGTCTGGAGGAGACTGGACTCAGGTCTCAGCTCCCACCCCCACTCCTTGAGGTGAGCAGGTGTGTCAGGTCAGGTTGGGATTCAGGCTGGTGACTCAAGCTGGAGCAGCCTGACAGCAGCACAGTCCTCGGCAACGTGCCCTCCCTTCCGGCTGCCCCAAGGTGGAATCTTAGAAGCTGGGAACTGTAGAACCAGAGAACAGAGTCCCAGAAGGAAGGGCCTTTGGGGATCATGCCTCTCCTTTGTTCAAGAAGAAACTGAGGACCAGAAAGTGGTGTGGCCTGCTTGGATGATCACTCAGGCAGCAGGGAAATCATTGGTCACATTAAGAGGGGGCTGCTTGGTCCCAACAGGTGTCAGCAGGACCCCTCCACATCCTCTTTCTCCCCAGCCGGGGAAGTGGGTGCTCCAGGGTGGAGAAGTGTTAGTCTTCCCCATAGGCTCTCTTCCATCTCTCACCCTGGAAGGGGGGCAACCTCTGCTCCTTGCTGGGCCTCTCCTCTCCTTCTGGACTGAAGATTATGAGGCCAGGACAGCTGTGGGAGCCCTTCAGGCTCAGGTGGGGGATTATGGGCTAAAGTTTCAGCAGGAGCCTAAGGGCAGGGGATCCTGGGCTCAGCCCAGAGCTGCCTGGGGAGGGAGAGCCACCCTCACTTGGCCCAGCTTCAGGGCGGGACACTGGAGCTTCCTCAGAGGCCTGATGATCCAGCCCCCAATTCATTTCAGCCCACCCAGGGTGTACCTAAGTGTAAGGAGACCCAAGGACCAAGGACCAGACCATCCTCCTCTTGGTTCAACCGCAGCGCAGGTGTCATTACTGTTTTCAGGGATGCCTACAAAGGCAGGGCCCAGGCCTGGCCTTGGCCAGCTGGGCAGCATTTATTCCCTTGACAAACATTTACGGAGCAACAGCTATTCGCCAGACCCTGTGCTGAGCAGGACCAATGCAGTCCCTGACTTTCATCCGTCCTCTCATCCATTGAGGAAATATTCCCCGACCTCCTAGTATGTGCCAAGCACATCATTCCCGCTTCTCCCCCTCAGTTGCAGAGCTGAGCCGGGATGGGACGCCCCACAGCAGGCTCTGTGGGACAAGGTGTCAGAAGGGCCCTCTCGTGCCATCCTCAGCCTCTGCCATCAGGCTGCCCGGGTCTCAGCTCCAGCCCCGTTCCTCACAGCTGGGTATAGAGGCTAATCTTTCAGTGAAACTTTCCTGTAATTGTCCTTCTGTCATCACAGTCCCTGACTCAGAAATCAGCCAAGGAACTGCGGAAACAGAGGCAGAAAGGTGAGGTCATCCTTCCAGCAGCCTGTCTCAGGGCAAGAACGTGGGCCACAACCCGGCTGAGTCCCAGGGCTTAACAGAGAAGGAGAGATTGCACCGTCCCACAGTCCTCTCTGGCTCACTCCTTCCCTTGCCCCCATTCCTCCAGGGAAGTCCTTCCTAAAGGCTAACTGAAGTTCCTCCCGCTGTAGCTTCAGCTCCTCAAGGGGCTGGAACCCAGAAGACAGGCTCCTTTCCTCAAGTAGCTTTAGGGACTCAGAAGAGGAGTAGTGTGGGCGCACCCACGTGGGGACACTTTCTCCACCTCTCTCAGCTCTCTTTTCTTTTTCTCTTCTCCACCCCTCATCCTTTCCCCTTCCCTCCTCTCTCCTCAGTCCCCGACTCCAGCTCCTGGCTGAGTGCCAGCATTGTTCCCGCCTCGCTCCCCGCTCCCCGCTCCCCGCTCCCCTCCTCCTTCCCTCCCTGCTCTCTCCAGCCAGCCCTAGGGGCACCAGCCTGCCCAGCCCCTGCCCTCAGTAGCCCCAGGCTGGGGGGCGGGGTGGGAGGAGACCTTTCTGGTTCCATCCTCTGCTTCCTCTTAGCTCTGCCCTCCTAGTCCCCACTGATGGCCTCCACCCTGCCATAGAAACCTGGGAGCTTGGATTACTCAGGGGCCCTGGTTATTTTTAATGCCACCAGCTCAGAAGATAAATATACCTCCCCCTCCCCCCAGCTGCCCTGCATAGACCAACACCTCCTCCAGATTCCCTCATTCTCCCACTTTTTATCCAGTCTCCTCAGACTTGCTAAATGCCTTCCCCTCACATTCCTCCCTAATGGGTCCCCCCACCCTGGACTCTCAGCAGGAAGACAGCCTGACCCCCAAACCCCCATAGATGAGGTGGGAGGTGTCCTGGTGTCCTGCCTCCACTTGGTGGCTTCCTGAGACATCACGCCCAGCAAAGGGCTCCGTGGGAGCTTCCCGCTCGGCTGGCATGGCTGGGGCAAGACTCAGAGAGCCCTGGGGAGGAGGCGCTGGACAGGAGTCACTCCTTGGCCCCAGCCTCAGCCCTGGGGCCCCTCTCCTATTTGGCCAGGGGAGGGGCCAGTGGTCAAGAGCCCACTGCCTCTTCCTCTCCCTTATCCCAATCCATTTCTGTTTGATCCCACAAGGCAGGCAAGTTCTTCCTGGAATTAACTTCCAGGACTCTTGTTTTGGCTCAAAGAACCAAACTCTGGCAGGGAGTTCCCTGGTGGCCTAGTGGTTAGGATTCTGGGCTTTCACTGCCATGGCCTGGTTTCGATCCCTGGTCGGGGAACTGAGATCCCGTGAGCCGCGGTGCAGCCAGAAAAAAGAGAACCCTCTGGCAATAGTTCAGGGCAGGAACTGCAGCTCTCCAGGGAGGACAGGAGCGGAGCGGGGGCCCTGGGGTCAAGACGGATTGTTGTTCATTCCTAGAGTGCTGGAATCCCGAGGGTTGAAGAAACCACCAAGGTCCTCTAGGACAGATCACAAAATGGATCACCCTAGAGTGGTTAGCTGTCCTGTGTCCCAGTAACGGGGCTCACACTCCCTCTGGTGGCAACCTGCTCCAGGACAGAAACAAGTCCTGTGGCCATCTCCTTTGTCTGGGCTGGCATCTGGGCCCGTAGCGTCTACTCATCAGGACCGGTTCTGATCTCTGGACCCACTAAGAAAAGTCTGGGCCCTTTTACCCAGGAGCCCCTCAGGCGCTTCAGATGACCCCACCGTATGTGTTTATTTTCAAATATTTCACATAGTCTATCAATAAAGAAATACGTTATGCACAGTGGTGGACCTCTCCATCCCCCTTGCATCTCCTCCCTCCTCCCCAGAGGGAACTACTATCCTCTCCTTTATTTTTACCATTATTTTGCCTTTCAAAAATGTTTTTACTACCTATGTACATATCTCCAGATAACACATGGTTTTGCAGGGTTTTGAACTTTGATAGAAAAGGCATCTGCCATGTGGATTTTACTGCAGCTTGCTTTTTCTTCTCAACATGATGTTCGTGAGGTTCATCCATGCTGATGCGTTTCCACAATTGTACTGAATGAACACACTTCACGATTGTGAAAAATTTAAAAACCTGACAGTACCAAGACAATGTGGAGCAATGGGAACTCTTTGTACACTGTTAGTGGAGAGTAACCTGGTATGCCCGCTTTAAAAAACGATGTGGCAGGAAGTCCCTGGTGGTTCAGTAGTTAAGACTCCAGGCTTTCACTGCCAAGGGCGTAGGTTCGATCCCTGGTTGGGGAACTAAGATACCGCAAACTGCGTGGCCAAAAAAAAAAAAAAAAAAAGATGTGGCATTGTGGCATTGTCCAGTGTAGTTAAAGATGTGCCTTCCCTCCAACCAGCAATTCCCTTCCAGATGGCTCCGAAGAGAATGGGACTCACACGGGCCCCAGAAGACCTGGCCAAGAATGTTTGCAGCAGCATTGGTAGTAACAACCTAACACACCCCACCTTATTCACTCATTTATTCATTTCACAAACATACACTGAACACCTGTTGAGGACCAGGCGCTTGGACAGACTGAGAGGCGAGCTCTCTGTGCTCAGGTTGGGTGGATATTATTGCCCCCATTTTATAGATGAGGAAGCTGAGACTCAGAGAGGTTAAGTGTCTCTCCAGGACTCCGGTCTGCCACCAGAGCCTATGCTCCTAACATCCTCACCACACTTCCTCCAGGTGCCTGGTCCTTCAGTGGGCACATTACGGTGTGTCTGTGCCCTCCTTCAGCAGGGTGCTCGGAGCCAAACTCAGCCCTGGAGTGTGGCCAGACCAGCGTGGGGTTGGACAGTCAGTCAGCAAACACCTCTGGGGCAGGGGTGAAGGCTTCCAGGTGAGTCTGGCAACTTTCTTTAGGATATGCATGGTGCTCAGAGGCTATTATTTTTTAGTTTCGGAACTTAGCTGCAATCCTGAGACATGAGTAGATTCATAAATTCTTCATCAACCATTATTCCAAGTTGCCTTACCATCTGCTCATCTTCCTCTGGGATCAATTCCAACCTGCCAAGGTCCCTCTTAAAATACTGTGTCCAGAACAATACTCCAAATGTGGAAGGGCAAAGGGAATGTCACCACCCCTGATCTGGACGCCTTGCATCTATGAATCACTTATATCCTTTTTACTTTTTTAGGTGGCCACATCACAGTGTTGGTTCATAACAAGCTTGTGGTCTGCTAAAACCCCCAGGTTTTCTTCACTAGATAGGCTTTATTCTTTTCTCTTCTTATGCTGTTGAATTTTTTTTTTGAAACCTACAGCAGAATTTTACATTTATCCCTATTAAATGTCATCTGGTTCATTTTTTTTCCCTATTCTGTCAAACCCTAACTCTCATTTCTTGCATAATATGTAGATTTGATCAATATGGCTTCTATGATTTCATCCAAGTCTTTAATAAAAACTTGTGATTGTCAGACCAAGGACAGAACCCTGAGTGCCCACAGAACCCTCTTCAGCTTTCTCATGGACATCTCTGGGGATGGCTACTGAACTTTGTATCCACCCAGTGTAGTATCACACAGTCCATGTGTCCTGGGCACAGGGACATAAGAAGTGCAGGCAAAGGCCTCATAAAAATCCCAGTAACAATGCAACCCCCCGAGGGAGGCGAGGACACCTGGCCCACCTTGTGCCCATTGAGTGTCCCCCGGTCCCATGGAAGGCCTCATTTTCCTCAGCTTCTCATTGCCTCAAATATCAGTTATCTGTTTAGAATTGTCTGGGCCTTGGTGTCAGCTCCACCAGCTGTGGTTGCTGGGACCCACCTTCTCCTGCCTTAAGAAAATCAACATCCCACTCTTCTCCAGCATTTCAGATCATCTCTGCCTTCCAAGATTCCCAAAACTCACCAAGAGTGGTTCACGGGAAGGGTTTGCTCTAGCTTGATGGCTTTCATGGTGACGGTCCTCAAAAAGCCTTTGTACAAAGACGTCCCCATACCCGGTCTTATTTGATGCTCAGAACAAACGCCTGGGGATGGGTAAGTATTAACCTCCTTTACCAAATAGGTAAACTGAGACTCAGTTGGAGAAGCTATGTGATTTGCCTAAGGTCATTCAGCTAAAAAGTGTAAAAGTCAGACCCAGTGCTCTTTGCATGAAACACAGTCCAAATGTCTCCCCTCTGGGCGAGAGTGAGAGGCCCAGGAGGGAAACTCCCCACCCCAGTGCCACCCCACATTTCCAGGGGACCACCCTTGGAGGATCCCAGGGATCTCAAGTATTCAGCTTCTCTCTCCCCACAGCCAGGAAGTGAAAGAGGAGGGAGAGATGCCAAGTGACCTCTCCTGGACACAACTTTTGGGATGCCCCAGCCCAAACCAAACCGCAGGATTTGTGAGATAATGTGGGGATGGAGAAGCCTCAGCCTCCCGGTCTGCACTAAGTCTCAGTCAATCCTTCCACTCCACGCCCACCGGCCCCTCCCTTCCTGCTCCACGTATGGTAGTGAATTCAAAGTCCAGTTGGCCTGGTGGGATGGCCTCCTGGTCATTGACCCTGCTGTACCCCCTTTCCAGAAAACCTTCTCCATTCTCTGTGTTTCCCCAGGTCTCTGTGGATACCTCAGGTGCTAAGTATTATGATAATATTACCTCCACGACCATTACTGTTGCCCTCACGTTACCAAATGCTCCTCCAGGGCTGGGACAGAGGGCTGACACATAGTAGGTCTCAATTAACACTTGTAGAGCTAAATTGGATTTACATGAGCAGAAATTCCTTCCCCAAAGACCCCATCAGTCTCATTATCCCTGGACCTCCCCCTCGGACCCTGCTTCCCCTTTACACTACAAACCCCAAATCCCACTTCCCTCACTACCCAGTTCAAGGACCCCTCCTCCTCCAGAAGGCCTTCCCAACTACTCCCGCCCTCAGTGAGCTCTTCGTTTCCTGAACTGTGGAACCCTCAAAGGGATGTTTTGAGGATTCAGTCAGATAACGTAAATAAAATGTTAGAACATGATTTGGCATATTACAAAGGCTCGATAAATTTGGACTAGTTGTGACGTAAGAGACGCCTCTTCTTTCTGCTTCCTCGTCTTGGCCCGGGCTGTGAGCCACCAGGGGGCGCCCTCTGCCCAAAAATCCCTGACAAAGAGGCCGGGACGGGGTGTCCTTCCCTGCGAACTGGTGTGGGGGCTTCCATTACCTAAAAAGTGGGTATATGAACCTCAGGTTATATGAAAGATGAGTAGGAAGGATGGAGGTGAATAATGGGGAGAACATCTTTTTGCCTGCTCTCTCCGTTTCCTGGTGGAGACTGAGGAAATAGGGTGTGTGTGCATATGGGGTGTTTCCCAATAGGACACATTTGTTTTTGTGTTCCAGGCAACGTCTCTTCTAACCTCTCTCTGCAATGCTGCCTTCTTCCAGTATTTCAGGAGGGTGAGCCTTTGCTATTTACGAAAAACATGGCCACATCTATTCTTTCAACAGTCCCATGACAGTTCCATCATCACTCCCATTTTATGGATGAAGAAACTGAGTCTTAGAGGAATTCAGTAAGTAGATACCTCTCTTGGATGCGCTGAGTAACTGAGACTCGCATCCCCTCGCAGGCCTGAATCCCCTGGCACCCCCTCCACAGGCTCAGTTCTATGTATAATCTGCTTTTATCTGGGGTTCTGACCTTGCCTCACGGCCTCCTCCCCCTGAAAGCCACCATCGGATCGGATTCTCCGGGCATGGCTTTTCCTTTGGTTTCACTCTCCAGCATACCGGGGGCACAAGGACAAAGGCTGCCGTCGTTTCTCTGAACTCTAACGGGTTAAGGCCTGGGTCCCGCCCCTTTTCCCGCCAGGCTGGCGGGAGTATGAATAGCCTCGCTCCCACTCCCGACTCTCAGTCGCTTCAGCTGCTCCTCGCCCCGCCCCGTCATTGTCCCCATCCGTCTCCATTACCCTTCCGTCCTAAAAGCTTTGAGAGCTGCTGGCTTCTCCCGGTGCTCCGCGTCTCTCCACCTTCGGTGGGTCAGACGGGCAGGATGGAGGGCTGCCTGGGGGAGGAATCTTTTCAGATGTGGGAGCTCAACCGGCGCCTGGAGGCCTACCTGGCCCGGGTCAAGGCGCTAGAGGAGCAGAATGAGCTACTCAGCGCTGAGCTCGGGGGTCTCCGGGCACAGGCCGGGGACGCCTCCTGGAGGGCCCGTGCCGACGACGAGCTGGCGGCCCTGCGGGCCCTCGTCGACCAGCGCTGGCGGGAGAAGCGCGCGGCCGAGGTGGCGCGCGACAACCTGGAAGAAGAGGTGGAGGGCGTGGCGAGCCGGTGCCAGCAGCTGCGGCTGGCTCGGGAGCGGACCGCGGAGGAGACGACCCGCAGCCGGCGCGCGGTCGAGGCCGAAAAGCGCGCCCAGGCCTGGCTGAGCACCCAGGCGGCGGAGCTGGAGCGCGAGCTGGAGGCTCTGCGCGCGGCGCACGAGGAGGAGCGCGCGGGCCTGAACGCTCAGGCTGCCTGCGCCCCCCGCGGCCCCGCTCCGCCCCGCGGGCCCCCCGTGCCGGCCCCCGAGGTGGAGGAGCTGGCGCGGCGGCTGGGCGAGACGTGGCGCGGGGCAGTGCGCGGCTACCAGGAGCGCGTGGCGCACATGGAGACGTCGCTGGGCCAGGCCCGCGAGCGGCTGGGCCACGCGGTGAAGGGCGCCCGCGAGGGTCGCCTGGAGCTGCAGCAGCTCCAAGCGGAGCGCAGCGGCCTCCAGGAGCGCAGGGCCGCGCTGGAGCAGAGGTTGGAGGGCCGCTGGCAGGAGCGGCTGCGGGCTACTGCGCAGTTCCAGGTGAGGAAGCCTGGGGGCCTGGGCAAGACAAGGCTTCAGGAAGTCCCGTTGGGGATCAGAGACCTGGGAAAGGGAGTGGGAAGTGGGGGGTGTGGTGGCTACAGATTCAGGGGCCACTTCTTAGAAAACCATGCCTGGTGCCACTGTCCCAGACTTTCACCACTCTGTCTAGTGTAGGGCTGGAATGATGGAGGTTCAGACCTCAAAGCACACCCCCTCGAAGGGCAGACAGGCACAAGACATTGCATCAGCCTCCTCACTGTCTAAATGGCACCTTCGTACCCTGATGGCCCCTGGACCCCTCCTTAGGCCCTGCTGTCGCTCAGAAGACGCTCAGAACTTTCCCTCTCAGTGCTGATCTGATGGTCTGGCCACTCAAGAGTCTCCAAGTTCCCAGCCACCCTCCTCCCCCTGACAGGAGAGGGTGAGGGGCCCTGGATGGGGGGCCATCAGCCCTTCTCTCCCTTGTCTGGGCTTTTCGGCTCCTGAGCACATTCCAGAGGCCTGGGACAGCTGCTCCGCCTCACACTGCGCAGACGTGACCAGCAGCTGAGAAAACAGCCTCCTGCCTGGGCCAGACAGAGGTCTCACCATGTCCCCCCGCACCCCCCACCCTGCTTCAGAGGAGAAAGATTCCAGAACATGTGGGAAGTGGAGGGCGTGGGGGCCTCGCATGGGGAGCAGGAGACAGTGACTGGGACCGGGGCTGTTTGGCTTCCAGTCCTGCAGGCTCCAGGCCTGCTGATTAATTGTTTTTCCTTCTGCTTCCACTTTTTTCCCTCTGCTCCTCTCTGTAACCCATCTCCTCTCCTCCCTCACCTCCCCCTTCCTGTGGGAGCTGAATTCTGAGCAGCATGTGCTACCATTTAATCAGCATCCTCAGAGGAGGAGCCAGGCCGTGGGAGAGGGCTGAGAGGGGCCACTGTGCTCTTCTCGGAGGCTTCAGAAGGGGTTCTCTGGGCGGGAAGTGGGGTAGGGGAGGCAGGAATCTGCTCTGCAGAGAAGTTAGTCAGGGAGCAGAAGATGCTGCTGCAGCAGCCAAGGGGGATGCAGGTAAGTTAGCAGGAAGGACCCCGTCCCTTCACTGACTGCCTCTGGCTTGCTCTGCAGCTGGCCGTGGAGGCCCTGGAGCAGGAGAAACAGGGCCTACAGAGCCAGATCGCCCAGGTCCTGGAAGGTCGGCAGCAGCTGGCACACCTCAAGATGTCCCTCAGCCTGGAGGTGGCCACATACAGGTACAGGTTGACCCTGACCCATGCAGGCACACAGATGCACACGTACATGCAGGGGCACACTCCTTGGCTGAAGGGGCCCAGAGCCACGGGTGGTGGAGGCTCTGTCACTGCTCGGTCCGGTGACTCTAGGCTGATCCCTTCCACACCACGATGTGTGCCACCTAAGCCCACCTGCTCTCTCGTGGGTTCAGGACCAGAGAAGCATCCTGTGCCCAGGAGATCCCCCAAGGAGAGGTGATATAGCTGAGTGGGACAGCCTCAAAGGACAGGGCTGGACACGTGTGGCTCATCCATATCCAGAACCTTACCCCAAGGGGCTGAAAAGGCCAGCCTCTGTGTGTGTGCTCACACAGAGAGGGTGATGTCCTTGAGCAGCCTCAGGAAGAAGGAATTGGCAGGTGTGGGCTGGTGGCACTGACTTACCACCTGACCTGGGCCTCAGTTTCCTTGTTGGGAGGATGGGAGATGGGCTGGGTGAAAGCCAAGGTCCCTTCCATCCTGGATGTCCTGGGGCCTGGCTCCTCTCAAGCCTTAGTGCCCTTGGCCCTGCCCAGCCCTTCTACTGACCACATTCCCTGTTGGCTCAGGAAAGGTTGAGACCAAGGAAGTGCTGCTTCGCTGGCTCTGTGGCCTTGGGCAAACCCAGTTTCTGGGAAACTGGCCTGGTTAGCCAAGGATCCACTGATGAAGCCTGAGGAAGGGGCTTCGCTACTGTGAAGGGCTGCGTACCCCAAGCCTGCAGGGTGGAGCCAGGGCTAGACAGGCTATGAGGACAGTGCCCCCAGAATCCACAGGCAAACAAAGGCAGGGGCCCCGGGACAGGTTAAGGAGGGGAGGGGAGGCAGGGCCCAGAGAGGGAAGGTCAGTGAGGATCTAGGGATGAAGAAGAGAGGGGCTCCACCTCCATGGGGCACAGAGCTCAGACAGCATGATGCTGCATCGAGAAGGACAGAGGTGAGACCATAGAAAACACTAACCAGACTCAGAGATCACGAAGAAGAGCACAGAGGAGATAGATGTTCAGGATAACTTGTTGAATTGATTGGTCCTCCCTCCCCCCGCAATTGGTCCCCTCCTCCTCAGTCCCCATGGGGCACTAAGGCAGGGGCATGTACACAAAAACCTCCATTGCCCTGAAAGGCTTGGGATCCAGAGTACTTAGAGATCCCAAGATGAGGGCCTTGACCCCTAAATCAAACCACTGAGGGGAAAGGACTGCGCAGGCTTAACCTGGGTTTTGAGGCATGAAAAGGATTTGGAAAGAGGGAGCTGAATTCATTGGCTTTTGTCTGTAACCAGCTCTGGGGGCCCTGGGGGAGAAGGAGGAGGGAGCCTATCCCATGGGAACGGCCTGAGAATTCCCACTTCCCCTGGGAAGCCCCCTACTCAGACCCTCCAGATGGCGGTGTGGACTAAGGCAGCAATTAGCATGAGAATCGGCCCCCCACACGGAGGATGAGGTCATAGGCCTGGAGTTGGGAGGGGACTAGTCTAAGCAATGTGTGGGTGTGTGTGTACACTGTGTCTGTCGACTGTGTGGGAATCTGCTTGTGTGTCTGTGAGTCCAGCTGTGTGTCCCAAATAAGTGTGTGACTCCGTGTGACCAAGTGGGTGATATCTGTGGGATGTGACCATGTGATTTCATGTGCAGAGCCAAGTATAACCCCGTGTGGCTTTTGTGTGATACTGGTGAGAATGAAGAGATAGCCTGCCAGGCCAGGGACGCGCATGCTCAGCTGTGGCTTTTCCCTGGCTGGCTTGCCGGCTGGCCTGTGGGCAGAGGGCTGACCCCGCTTTTCCTCCCTTGTCCCTAGAACCCTCCTAGAGGCAGAGAACTCCCGGCTGCAGACACCTGGCAGCGGTTCCAAGGCTTCCCTCAGCTTCCTGGGTAAGAGGAGGGGCCAACGTCCCCCCAAAACTTTACCTTTCTTCCCTCTTCACACCCAGAGCGATGCCTTTCCTGAAAAGCACCAGTCTAAGTCTTGACTCCGTGGTCCCCCACGGCAGCGAGCATACTCTTAGCCCAGCCCAGAAAAGGCAGGAGCAGGGCACTCTTGCCAGAAGTGGTAGCTGCTCCCCTACCCCACCCCCAACCTGTATGTGCTGACACCGTTTCTTCCCCTCTACCTTTCCAGACCCTAAGCTGGAGCTGCATTTCCCTGGGACCCCAGAGGGCCGGCGTCTGGGACCTTTGCTCTCTGTCCTGAGCCCTACTCCCCTCTCCTCACCTTTGCCTGATACCCTTGAAACACCTGTGCCAGGCTTTCTGAAGAGCCAGGAACTCCTTCAGACCCATACCCCCACCTCGGCCAGCACCCCCATTCCGCCCACACCTCAGGCTCCCTGCCCTGCCACAGATGCCAAGATCAGAGCCCAGGATGCCCCTCTCTCCCTGCCCCAGCCACGGGTTGGGATGCAACAGGTTCCAGAAGCTGTGTGGGCTGAAGCCAAGGTGGCCACCCCTGCCAGCGTCCTGCCAGGACCAGAGGAGCCTGGGGGCAAGCAACAAGAGCCCAGTCCAGGCCAGTCCTCTGAAGATCATGCCTCCCTGGCTCCAGCCCTCAGCCCTGACCATCCCAGTTTAGAGGCCAAAGATGGAGAACCCGGTGGGTCTAGAGAGTCCAGCAGATTCCAGGAGGAAGGGGAAGGACAAATCTGGGGGCTGGCAGAGAAAGAAACAGCTGTAGAGGTCAAAGTAATAAGCAGCTTGCAGCAGGAAACACGTCAAGAAGAGGGGGATCTGGACATGAAAGAAATCCAAGACTCCCCGGGTCCTTTGGAAAAAGAAACTCTGAAGTCTCCGGAAGAGGAGATTCAAGAGCCACTGATTTCTCTGGAAAAACAGCGCCATGAGACAATGAGATCTCTAGAGAAGGAGAATCAGGAATCTCTGAGGTCTTTGGAAGAAGAGAACTTAGAAACACTAAAACCTCTAGAAAAGGAGAATCAGGAGTTATTGCAGTCTTTAGAAGGAAAGGAGATGGAGGTAATGAGACCTCTAGAAAAAGAGACTCTAGAACTACTTAAGCCTATAGGAAAAGAGGACCCACAGACATTGCAATCACTAGAAAAGGAGAGTCAAGAAATAATGAGGTCTCTTCAAGGAAAGGTAGAAACATTTTTATATCCAGGAAAGGAAAATCAAGAATTAGTGAGGTCTCTAGAAGAGGAGAACTTTGAGTCATTGAGCGCTCTAGAAAAGGAAAGGCAAGAGCCACTGAGATGTCAAGAAGTAGAGAACCAGGAAACACTGAGACCCTTAGCAAAAGAGAATCAAGAGCCACTGAGATCTCTAGAAGAAAAAGACCAGGAGACATCAAGACCTCTAGGAAAAGAGAATCATGAATCTCTGAGGGCTCCAGAAGATGAGAACCAAGAGACTTTGAGATATCTAGAAAAAGAAAACCAGGAGTCACTGAGATCTCTAGGAGAAGATCAGAAGGCAATGAGACCTCTAGAAGAAGAAGACCAGGAGACATTGAGACCTCTAGAAAAAGAGAATCAGCCACTGAAGTCTCTAGAAAAAGAAGACCAGATGACATTGAGCCCTCTAGAAAAGGTGAAACCAGAGGCACTAAAGTCTCTTGGAAAAGACCAGGAGATAGTTCGACTTCTCGAAAAAGAGAATCAAGACTTATTAAGGTCCCTAAATGAAGAGAGTGTAGAGGCAGTGAGATCTTTAGAAACAGAGACTCTAGAACCACTAAAGCCTACAGGAGAAGAAAACTTGGAAATGTTGAAACCTCTAGAAAAGGAAAGTCAAGAACCACTGGGGTCTGTGGAAGGGAACCAAGAGACATTGAGACCCCTAGAAAAGGAGACTCAGAAATCACTGAGCTCTCTGGGAGGGCAGAATGTAGAGAATATGAGATCTCCAGAGGAGGTAGACAAGGGAAGTCAAAGGTATCTGGAAGAGGAAGAGAACGTGGAGAAGGGAGAGAATCCAGAGCCACCGAGGTCCCTGGAGGAGGAGGGACAGGAGCTGCCACTCCCTGCACATCTGCAGAAGTGGGAAGATACGGTGCAGGGGGGTCAAGAACCGGATCAGGAAACGCCCCCTGGGAGGCCTGAAGTGGACAGTGAGGACGAGGCAGAGATGGCACCTAGGGAACGGGATAGCCTCGCTGGGAAGGGGGAGGCTGTAGAGCAGGGGGAGCTGCAGCTGACGGCCACAGGCAAGGCCTGGAGCCCAGGTGAGGGGCAGCTAGGGAGCCCTGAGCCCAAAGAGCAGAGGGTCTCAGCTGAGGGAGCCAGTGGGGTGGGAGGCACTGAGGGCCTCCAGGACCCTGAAGAGCGGCCAGAGCAGGTGGGGACCCCGGGTCTCCCAGCTCCCCAGGGAATGTCAGAGGTGACAGAGCCAGTGTTGGAAGGTGAGGATGTGGCCCCCAGGGATGGCCGAGCCTCCCCAGAGGTCACCTTGGGCTTAGAGACTGCAGGAGCGGAACAGGGACGGGAGCAGGAGGCGGTAGGGCTGGAGGACCCAGGCGGCCTGGCCAGAGAGGAGGTGATGGAGCCACCCCTGGGGGAGGAAGGTTTGGAGGCAAAGAGGGTGCAGGGCTTGGAAGGGCCCAGAAAGGAGCTGGAGGAGGCAGCTGCTCCGGAGCCAGAGCTCTCCACACTGCCCAGGAAGAGCAGAGACCCGCTGGAGACTCCCAGGGGCTGGGAGGAGTCTGAGCCTGAAGCCCCTGAGGAAGCAGAGGAGACGTTCCCTGCTGAGACCTCGTGCTGCGATGGAAGTGATACCCCCCAACCCAGGCCCTTGAGCTCAGAGGGAGCAAAGGAGGAGGTCAAACCAGTGCTGGGGCCCCCCAGCCCACGGCCCACTGAGTCCTGCTCACCCACCCCAATCCCTGAAGATGCCCCTGGGCCCCAGCCCCTGGCTGAGGGGAGCCAAGAGGCTAGCTGGGGGCTGGCAGGCAGGGCTGAGGTCCTGGGAAAGGTGGAGGGGGAGCAGGAGGATTTGGGCTCTGGGGGAATCCCTGAAGGCCTCCAGGAGGAGGGGGAGGAGAGCAGAGAAGAGAGTGAGGCTGATGAGCTAGGGGAGACCCTTCCCGACTCCACTCCCCTGGGCCTCTACCTCAGGTCCCCTGCTTCCCCCAAGTGGGACCTGGCTGGAGAGCAGAGGCCCTCCCCTCAAGAGGAGACTGGAAAGGAAGGCTGGGGTCCTGCAGTCCTGGCCTCTGAGGGCCTTGGGGCCCATCCCTCAGAGGAGGAGGAGGGGAGAGATGAGGAGGAGGAACGTGGCCATGACTCTGAGCTGTCGGAAGAATTTGAGGACTTGGGGACTGAGGCGTCTCTTCTTCCTGGGGTCCCTGGGGAGGTGGCAGAACCTCTGGGCCAGGTGCCCCAGCTGCTACTGGAGCCTGCAGCCTGGGACCGGGATGGGGAATCTGATGGATTTGCAGATGAGGAAGAGAGTGGGGAGGAGGGAGAGGAAGAAGATGAAGAAGAGGGGAGGGAGCCAGGGGCAGGGCGGTGGGGGGCAGGGCCCTCGGTGGGCAGCCTCCCGGCCCTGAGTGGCCCTCAGAGAGGGAACCTCCAGGGGTCTGAGACCATGGATGTCAGTGTCCCCTGGGATGATGGCTTGAGGGGTGCGGCATCTGATGCCCCCATGACCGCCCTGGAGACTGAGTCCCAGGACAGCACGGAGGCCTCAGGATCAGAGGAAGAGTCTGATGCTATTCCCTTGGAGAGGGAGGGCCAAGTCCCTGGCCCTCTGGGGACCCTCAGTGGGGTGGAGGACACGGGCTTGGAGGTGGGGGACACCCTTGGTGTCAATGGCCAGGGCCCCAGCCTGAAGGAAGAGTTGGAGCATGTGAATGGGGGTGTGGTGAACGGGCTGGAACAGTCTGAGGGAGTAAGGCAGGGGAAACCGGGGCCCCCTGAGGGCGACCAAGGGAGCCCCTTGGAGGAGGAGGAGGAGGGGGGTGCCCTGAAGACCCCTTGGGCAGGGGCTCCTCTTCACCTGGGCCAAGGCCAGCTCCTGAAGTTCAGTCAGCGAGAAGGAGATGGAGACTCCTGGTCCTCAGGGGAGGACTAGAGGAAGAGCACCCCCTCCTGCACCGAGGTCTTGGGCAGGGGGGTATCCCCAAGCTCCTCCCTGCTCGGAGGCAGCACCCTTAACTTATCTCTTGACCTGTGGTTTCTGTCCGAGAGGCCTGGCTAGCCGAGGTGAAATGGGTGTGGCAAAGGGACCCATTCCAAGAATGCAGGCTCTGAGAATAGATACCAGCCCCTTGGACCCCGCTAATGGGGACATCTGGCCTGCACTGTCCCACGAGGCTGAAGCCAACTGAATCGCTGTAGGACTAGGCCCCCCCTTTCCCTTGCACTCCCTTTCCTCCCCATCCCATCAGCTGGAAAAGGCCAGGGGCCCGGTGGCTCCTCCAAGGGGAGGGGGCCGTGGTGGTCCATGCGCCAGGGCTCACCTGCTCTGCCCTTCTTCAGTGCACCCTCATGGGATGTCTGGCTGGTGGCTAATGGGGGTGAGGGGGTGCTCCTATGTCCTGACCCCCCCATATGCCTGCCATGTTGTAGCCCCATCTGGCTTTTCCCTGCCTGAATAAAGTAATGCCTCCGCCTACAAAGTCTGGACTCTTCCTTCCTTAATTCAGGGGGGCCTCAGGGCTGACACAGAAGCAGAAGAGACTGGGGGAGGAAGCAGGAGATGCTAGTGTTAGGGAGGGGCTGCCTCCTGAGGAGAGGAGGACCTGGAAGGCCTCATGGGGGAGAGAAGGCAGGCAGACGAAGGCTGCAGGCAGCAGTGCTGGGGACCTGGGGAGGGCTGGGGGTGCTGCTTGACCAGGGAAGCGGGGGCCAGCCCAGGTGACCTTGGCGCCTGCAGAAGTCAGGCCTGTCATCATCTCTGCCCACAGCGCTGATTACAGGGATTAAGCCTTGGGGCCACCCTCACCTGCGCATGTCCTCCCTGCTGGCCCCTCAGTGCCGCCAGCATAATAAGCCCCCTTGCCCCCAAACCCAAACAATTGTATGGCCTTGGCGTCTGCTCAGACTGGCTGGGTCAGAGCCGGGTAAGGGAAGAGGGAGGCCTATTCTGTCTCAGTCTGGCTGTGTGACCTCAGGTCAGCGTTTAACCTCTCTGAACCTCAGATTCAGCCACACAACGAGGGATGCTGGGCCAGGTGACTCCGGGGCCTCCCAGGGCAGGGAGAGCAGGAGGAAGGCTAGGGAAAGCTGGAGGGCTATAGTTTAGATCTTCAGTAGGACTTTCCTTCCATGCTAAAGCCGGAGACAGAGAAGACAGGAAAGTGGAGGTGAGGCCGGGATAGACTGAAGCTGTCAGGGGTGAAACAAAAGAGCGAGGGGGTGTGCTGATAACAGGTTAGATCGGGGGGTCCACCCAGCCACAGCTTCTTCCCAAGAGTACCCCCCTTCCCAGGAGTTCTCTGGGTCCCTGTGTAGGGCAGGGTGACACCAGGTGTTCCTGGATGAGGCGGGGTTTGAAGGCCTTGAAGTCAGGATACCCAAATAGAAACCACTCCCCAGCTCAGCTCTGCAGGGAAGGAAGAGCTGGCAACACCTCTAAATATCCTGGGTGGGGGTGGGGCAGGGGCTGCCAGACAAATGTTCCACGTCTGGGGACAATCCCAAGGCCAGGAGCAGGCCCTTCCTTTCCTCGGGCCCAAGGCTGAGGGCAGGGGAAGATGAGAAGATGAAGTCTCAAGCCCTCTGACCTCAACTCATCCTCTGGACAAGGAGGGGTGGACAGGAGACCCCCTGACAGAACCTCACTGTCTGTTTCTCTGCCCATGCCTTTCTCCTCCACCTAAGAGTCTTTGCATTAGGTACCCAGGCCCCCACCTCTGCCCTTGGGGTCCAGGATGCTGGCAGCCCTTCTGGCAGCCCAAGCCTCCACGATCCTTCCTGTACTCACTGCTAACAAGGCCGTGTCTGCTCCCGCCAGGCTGCCAGGCTGGGGGCCAGCACACTGGCATCCGGGCAAATAAGGCCCACTCCCTGCTCCTCTAATGGGACAGAGGAGACCTGTGCTTGATCTCCCCAGGCCCTCGGGCACCCCCGCCTGGACGAGGGACCAAGGACAGAGGCCAAGCCAAGCAATCCTTCCCTGTGTCTGGTGCCCATCCTGCCCCCCACACCAAGATCCCTGGTCCCCTGCAGAATTACCCAAACTAGCCATTTCTGCCAACAAATCCCAAACAGGTGGAGGGACATCAGTTGGACAGAAGTGAAGACTTTCTAAAAGACGTATATGGTGGGTGGTGTGTTCTCTTTGGCAATGGTAGTCCATCCGTGCAGCAAGAGAAATGAGGGTTGGACAGTAACAGGGGCTGTCAGATGTTTACAGGGCATCTCCTATGCGCCATGGACCATGCAGGTGCTGGGAGTCCAGGGCTCCTGGCCCCGAGAGCTCTACCTTCTAACCGAACAAGGGCTTCTGAGTGGAAATCATATTTGAAAACAGAGAAGGGCAGGAGGTTAGGGGAGCATAGAGCAGGGGCCCCACCTGATCTAGGCTGGGGAAGGCTGGGAGGAGGAGGTCAGGGAAGGCTGCCCTGGGAACCCGAAGGATGAGCAGGAGCTGACCAGCATGGGGAAGAGGAGGGAGGAGGAGGAAGTAGGAGGCGGAGGAAAGGCTTCTAGTCAGAGGGAACAGCAGGTGCAAAATCCTGGGGCGGGAAGAGAAGTCTGGGCATTTGAGGAACAGAAAGTAGGCTTGTGTGGCCAGAAGGCGGAGAATGAGGGGTAAAATGTCCACAATAAGACTAGAGAAGAGTTGGGGGCCAGTGGGCCAAGGCCTCGCCAGGCAGCCAAGAAATATGGATTTCGTCCTAAGGGAAATGAGGAGCTTTGAAGGGTTGTAAGTAGTGAGATGACATGACCAGGTTTGCATTTTAAATAGAACCTTCTGGCTGCTGTGTGAGAGTGGATTGGGGTAGGTAGGTGGGCTTCAGGGAGGCTACTGCAGCGGTCCAGGGGGGGGACAAGGGTGGCAGCGGGATGGAGAGGAGGCATGTAAGGGAAGCAGAGTCTCAGGCCTTGGTGACCCGCTGTGGGAGATGGAGTGGGAGTGTGGCAGTAGGGGCAGCTGGGAGTCGGTGGTCCTGTCTTCTGAGCTGGAGAATCCAGCAGGAAATTGTGACCTCTAGGAGGAGCTGCCCCGGGAGAGCGTGGGTTTGTGGAGCTCAGGGGAGAGGACCAGGTTGGAGAAGAGAATTGGAGGGGTCTGGGGGCCCAAGGGTGCTCAGTAAACACGGATTGAATACATGAATAAATGAATGAATGAACGACTGTGATGAGATCAGACAACAGGAAGCACTTGGGAGGGTGGAGTCCCGGGGGAGGGAAGGAGGAGGCAGCACCCGCCACGGCCCCCCCATCCCAGCATGAGGACAAGTGGGAGGTTATTCTGGGACCTCCTCTGGGTAAATATAGCCTCTGAATGGGGCGCGGGTAGGGTGGGGGGGCTGGAGGTGACTTCCTCAGTTTGCTTGGGGCACTTCCTTATAAGGCTGTGCAGACCAAGGCGCCTGGGAGGGTGAGGTCAGGGGCTGAGCTCTCCATTCAGCCCAGCCTGATGCTGTCCCTGTTGCTGCTGCTGCTGCCAGAGGCTCAGAGGAAATCAAAGGCCTTGGCTTTGGGTTCTGGCCAAGGAGCTCAGAGTGTGGCCTCTTAAAGGGCCCCCTCGGCCTCATGTCTATGCAGGAGCCCAGTCCAGGGGTGGGAGAGGGTGTTCTTCCAGGGTGCTCTCAGAAGGTGATGCTGGGGGCCTCGGTTTTCCCATCTGCACAATAGTGCTCGGACTGGATCATTCCCTGTCGCTCCATGCAGCTAGGAGACGCTGCCGTCTAACCTGTATCCCTCCCACTGCAGGGTCTATGCTTCTTGCTCTGGCCTCTTGAGATCAAAGACTCAGAGTTCATTCATTGCTTCCAAAGGCCCTGGTCCCTCAGCTCCCCTAGTTTCCCCCTCTCAGCCCCTCCTTGGGGGACCAGCTGCTGCCACTTGACCCTGTGGTGTCACAGCTGCTGTCAGAAATGCCATCCTTGTCAGGCAGGGATGGAGGAATGTGATTTAATTTCAGCTGGAATGTGCCCTCTGGGGCTGCCCCTAGAAAGGGGAGGGAATGGAGACTAAGCCCACCTAAGCCCAAGAAACCCAAGAGGGCTCTGGGCTTGGCAACAGGCCCCTGGGTCCCTGTGAGGCCACCCCACCCCACAGGGGATGGTAAGTTCCAGGACAGTGCTGCAGCAGGATGGATGGAAGTTAGACATGAGGGTCTTCCTAGGAGGTGGGAAAAGAGAAGGTGTCATGTGAATGCAGCTCCAGTAGATAAAGAAAAGACCCAGGGACCCATTCCTGAGTCCTCAGGCCCACCTTAAAAAGACAAAGGAGAGTCTCATGTGAGCCACCAGGGAAGGGACTTTTTGGCTCAGGGGCAGGAAGAGGGACAGAATGGCCTCAGGTGAGGGCCCACGGAGTCTGCGACCAGAAGCAGAGGAAAACACATGGTCCTCTCTGTTTCCACTCTCATGATCCGAAGATCCCATATCCACCTCTCCATCCACCCTGGGGGCCCTTCTCCCCTCTCTTTCTAATGCAGCACTGGCACACCTAGATCATGTCTCTTCTCCAACAATTCAGAAGCAGTAGACTCTGCCTCCCACTCCCCCACCCTTTCCCCAACCCCATTAATCCAGGGTCTCCAATGTGGACATCCCTCCTGTAACCTGACTCCTGTTTCTCATGCTGTCACCTCTGGCCCCTCTTTCCCAAAGGGGCAGACCCTGGGCCCCAGAATCCCAGGTCCTAGAGCCTCCTTCAGGCTTCTCCTCTTCCAGTCATAAGCTCCCCTTCCCCCAGCTTTTATTCACTCTCCCCGCCCCATGACTCAGCTGTGGCACCAGAAATAAACCGAGGCAGGTGCTAGGGGGCCACTGTCGAGGAAGCACCTCCCAGCAGCTGTGGGCTCAACTGCTGACAAGTGGAGCCCCAGGGTCCCAGGAGGGGTGGCTGGGAGACTTCAATTTTGGGGGTGGGGAGACGTCTCGCTGGCTCTGGCTCCCTCCTCCATCCTCCCTGCTAAGGAGAGACACCCCCTCACTGTCAGCCTCACTCACCACTCACAGACCCACTCTCCTTCCTCGTCTCCCCCTTTTCACCTCTCCTCTGTCTTCCACTCTTCCACTTCCTTTCCTCCCGCCTCCCTGGCCCCTTCCCAACTCCTGAATCCCTTGGTCTCTCCTGGATTCCCTCTTTTTCTATTCACCTCGTTTGCCAGGAAATTCTGTGTCAAAAGAGAACTTCAGTTCACCTTGATGGGGATAAAGGCACAGACAGACATTCTTGCCAATGATACTAAGAATCCTTAGATGCCACTTGGGGTCCATAGAACATGGGCCAGGGGACTGTGGGCTGCTTTTCTTAAGGGCTCCAGTCCAAAGTGGTCAACCAATAGCCTTCCCTCTGTTAACAACTTCTAAAGACCAAGGAAGAATCATCAGGAAATAAACACAGAGGCCACAGGATCTACCCACTCAGACGATTAACGAGAGTCTAGAGTCCTTCAGTGGGGAATTTCCTCACATTTTTCTTCCATTTTCCTCTTTTCTTTTCTCTCCTCTCCGTCCCAATCCTTTTCTCCTGCTCTGTCCCTGAATCTTTCAGTTCTCCCTTCCCAGGAGGAAGAAGGCTGCTTTGCAGGAGGCAGACGGGAAGTTAGATCTCAGGAAGGACCTTTAGCCTGGGGAACAGAGGAAACTTTATACCGCCGGGAGGGACAGCACCTGGATCCTCACTCCAGGCGGTATCTGACTGCAGCCCCTAGGGAAAGCCCTCCCACCCACGGGGGTCTGACAGGCTGAGAATTTTTGGAAGTCTTTGGGAGCTACTGTGTCGCAGAAGGCAGCCAGGACAATGGGGCCCTTTCTCTCCCTGCCCAGGAGACAGGCCCACAGACAGGCTAAGACAAAGGCTTCAGTGAGGTCAGGGCAGTGTGTGGGAGTTGTGGGTGGGGGGGTGGGATGTGGGTAAGAGCAGCCTGGGAAAAGCTGGGGACCCTGGCAGGTGGAGGACCTCTGGAAGGCCCATCTCCCTGGGCTCTCAGGCCCGTTTTCAATGCCCAAGCCCCTAACCCAAGCTGGGCCTCCTGCCTCCACATAGAGGGGGCGGGGACCCCATTTTAGATATGTGGGAAGGAGGCTGGGAGCTTAACCGTACACCCAGGGCACTCTGCTGTGTCCTGGAGGCAGAGGTAGATACAGCTGTGCCCCTACTCCAGCTGTCCAAAGAGATGGGGATGACACTCCATGAGGGGCTGATTCCCCCTATCCAGGCCAAGAGAGGCCACACACACACACACACACACACACACACACTGGTCCAGGGGTTAGATTGTGTGCAGGGTGCTGAGTCACCCCTGGACCAGCTCTCCCTTCCCCAGGAAGCCCAACAAAGCCAGGAGAAGGCTTCCGTTTCCGGCAGCCCTGCCCAAGCAGCTCAGCAGGTGTCGGGAACAGAGGGGATTCTAGTTCTTCTGGAACTCTCCTCATCCACAGATCAATGATGGTAGATCCCTGCCTACTGCTGCCGGGAGATTCAGTGAGAAAGCTGATGACAAGGCTGGGAAACCAAAGCCCCTTCCAGCTTACCACCAGGGTCTCTCCAGGAAATCCAACCTGCTACCTAAACTCCATCTCTGTGAGGATACGTTTCTCAGACAACGTCCCTTAAGAACCCAAGGACAGGGCTTCCCTGGTGGCACAGTGGTTAAGAATCCGCCTGCCAATGCAGGGGACACGGGCTCGAGCCCTGCTCTGGGAAGATCCCACATGCTGCAGAGCAACTATACCCGTGTGCCACAACTACTGAGCCTGTTCTCTAAAGCCCGTGAGACACAACTACTGAGCCCACGTGCCACAACTACTGAAGCCCGTGCACCTAGAGCCCGTGCTCCACAACAAGAGAAGCCACCGCAATGAGAAGCCCACGCACTGCAAGGAAGAGTAGCCCCCGCTCGCCGCAACTAGAGAAAGCCCGCACACAATAAAGACCCAATGCAACCAAAAATAAATAATAAATAATTAAATTAAAAAAAAAAAAAGAACCCAAGGACAGACACTGCCCCCTCCTCAGCCTTCTCCTCTTCAGACCCCACCTTCAAAGGCCCACTTTGGTCTTAATCCACTTACAATTCCAGCTTAATGCTCTGACATCCCTAAAAGTGCAATGAGTGGGCAATTGCAGGGTAATACAGGATAAAGCGGGGTTCTGCTCTGGCCCCAGGATCATCTTCTTCCTTGCAGCTGCTTAAGAAACAGTCCCACTCCCTAGCCATGCTAGGCTGTGTCATGTGGAGTGTGGGCCGGGCAGAAGGTGGGACAGGAGAGCCTGGGGCAAAGAGAGGAATGTGGTGGTTGGTGATTGGTAGGGAGCTGGGTCTGGGAGGTCAGTGTTGGTGTCTCAGAGACCAGCTGGTTTGGGTTTACATACCTGGAGAAGGCCCAGGATGGGCCTGGGCAGGGATGGCCTGGGAGAGCCCCCAGCTCCCCCCAACAATCACCTGTCTTTCTCTGTCCTGTCTCACTTGTCTGGGTCTCTTCATATTGCCCTCTCTAAGCTTTTTGCTCCTCTGGATCTGTCTCCCTGTCTTTTAGTTTTATCAGGTTTTACTGACTTCTACAAAAAGGAGTAAGAACTGCCCATGAGCGTGAATGTGTTGTAACCGTGGGCACAAGCAGAAGTGTGTACACATGACAGTGTGCACATGTGTGTGCATGTGTGTGAACCAGTGTGGTTAAGTGTGAGGATCTGCAGCAGTAAGATTCACCCCCATCAAGAAGACAGACAGGACTTCCCTGGTGGCGCAGTGGTTGAGAATCTGCCTGCCAATGCAGCGGACATGGGTTCGAGCCCTGGTCTGGGAAGACCCCACATGCCGCGGAGCAACTAGGCCCGTGAGCCACAAATACTGAGCCTGCGCATCTGGAGCCTGTGCTCCGCAACAAGAGAGGCCACGATAGTGAGAGGCCCGCCGATGAAGAGGGGCCCCCGCTTGCCGCAACTGGAGAAAGCCCTCGCACAGAAACGAAGACCCAACACAGCCAAAAATAAATAAATAAATAATAATTTTAAAAATGAATATCTAAGTTAAAAAAAAAAAAAGCAGACAGCATGCTGACAAAACACTTTACCAGGAGGCACAAGAAGGCACAATTCAGTGGACTGCGATGAGGTACACACACACACACACACACACACACACACACACACACACGCAGCTGATCATTCTCTCTCCAGTATTCAGAGAGTGACCTCATCATCTCAATCTCCGCTGACTCATAGACCCCAAGGCCAGCTCAGCCTGGCCGGAAGTCCTACCTTCCTCCCGCCCCACAGCCCGCAACCCGCTTCCCTTCCCGGGGCTCCTCAGAAAGACAGACCCCAGCGCTCCCTGGCGGTATCCTGGGACTCCTCCCGTTCGGCTCCACTCACGCACGCGCACACGGCACTCTCAGGCTGACGCGCCTGCAGCCGCAGCGCCCTCTGCTGACCACAGCCTATGGGCCTCACAGGTCGTTCCCCAGATCCCTGCCCGCAGCCGGGCTGGGGTGTCTCTCCGCTGCCCTTGTTTCCTTGTTCCTGCATCTCTGCTTCTTCTGCTGAAAGTAAGCCTTCTTGAAGCCTAACCCTCTGCGTTCCCTTCACCCTCACACCCCCTGGGAGAATCCCCCTCTGGAACCTCGGAATGGGGACACCAAAGCACCCACCTCTCTGCCTTCCTCTCTGGGCCCTCAGCCCCTCTTCCTCCCCAGACTGAACTTCTCCAGGTCTGCTTGACTGGACACTCTGGGCACTCCAGCTTCTTCCAAATATCCTTACGCTGTTCCCCAACCCCCGTGGGCTTATTCATTCCATAAATACTTACTGGGCAGCTATTCTGTGCCAGGCACTCTTATATCAGGCACTGACATCTTGAGGACTTATCTGACCTTCAGAAGCTAATAAACACAGAAGGTCTATTTATCCTGTGAGGCCCGGCCCAACTCCACTTTTCTCTGTCACACACACAGAGGCATCAAACTTGTTTGGGCTCAAATGCAGCTTTATTTCCTGCTGGTTTTACAGGTACTCCATCCTGCGAACCCATTCTCTTGGAAAACCGAGAATGAGTGGGCACAGTGCCCCCCAGGGGAATGGAGAGGACAGGATGGCTGGCAAGGAGAGGGCAGTTGAGGCACTTAGGGACCTACTCAAGGCCCTGAGGGAAAAACCTGATGCCCAGGATAGGGGTGAGAGAGCCTAAGGCAGGGCTGGAGCTACCCAGGTATTTCACAGAAGCCCCTCAGGCACTATCACCTGGACTTCAGCTCCACCCCTCTCTTTGTCACTCCCTGTGATGGGAAAAGCATGGGTTCGAGGGAGGGTTGGGGGCAGAGGGCAGTGTTGGCGGCCTTGACCCTTAGGGACCTGGAGCTGGATAGGGAGGCGGGGTCAACCATGCCTTCCAGCTCCCCAGGAGCCTCCTCTGACGTCCTTCTGGGGCTTTTATTGGGTGCAGAGCTCGAGCCTGGGAAAGACACACACACTCACCCTCCACCCTTGGGCTCCTCCTCCTTCTCTGTCTTCTCAGAGCCTGCCCTCTGGTGTTCTTGCTCCTTGACCTCTGACCTCATCAAAACACCTTCCCTGGCTCAGCCCTTAAGAGCCCAGAGTGTGGCTGCATATTCTCAGACAGCAGCACTGAAGGGGACCCCGGAGCATTCAGCCCACCTCCTCTTTGCCCCAGAGAGGGGTAGTGATAACTCCGAGATTACACAGCCAGTGATGGACAGAGCTAGGACTGGAGCCCACGGTTGTGTTGGCTAGTGCCCCCCACCTGCCTCCTCCTGGCACTCACAGGCCTGCGGGGCACACAGGAGATCTGGGGGGGCTCCCAGCGACCATTCTCCTGGCAGCGGATCAGTGGTAGGTTGCGCTGGGCCAGCCCCTCCCGGCACCGGTAACGAAGCACTGTGTCTACTTCATAGCGCAGCCGTGGACGGCCAAATACTTGAGCCAGGGGCAGCTCTGGTGGGGGGCCACAGGACACTGCAGGGGGGACACAGTCAGGAACTGGGAGCTGGGCTCTGGGGGTAACAGTTCCCAGAATTGGGATGAAGGAGGAGAGGAGTAGGCCATAACCTGACACACAAAAAGAGTAGGGGTTCCAGGGACTTCCCTGGTGGCACAGTGGTTGGGACTCTGAGCTCCCAATGCAGGGGGCCCAGGTTCGATCCCTGGTCAGGGAACTAGATCCCTCATGCATGCTGCAACTAAGAGATCGCATGCCACAACTAAGGAGCCCACCGGCCACAACTAAGACCCGGCGTGACCAAATAAATAAATAATAAAGAGTAGGGGTTCCAAATGGACCCATCTAATTTGTTATCCCGCCCATGCCCACGGCCTGGGACACATTTCTGATTTCTCTGTGTAGCTTTGCACCCTCCTTCTGCATACACATCAGTTCCAGGATTCTCTAGCCCCCACCCCTCCTCCCCCTCGCCTGCCCTCACCCAGCCCCATCTTGCAGGTGTAGGACAGGTGGTAGTTGCAGGGCACATCACTCCATTGTCCCTGATCGTGCCACACCATAACCACGCAGTTCTCTCCGGACAGGAAGTAGCTGTCTGGCTGCCCAGGGTTCCAGTTCTCATAGAGCTGGGAGGGTGGGGGGAGGATGGAGGAGGTGGTGAGGAGCTCCAGCCCCAGGAGCACTGGGAGGAATGGAACTGGAGGACCTGAGGAGAAGGAGGTGGGGGAGGGGCACCAGGAGAGGGAAGGCTAGAGGGATGGGGAGTAGGGGACCCAGAAGGAGAAAGAAGATGTCAGGGGCTTTGGGGGGAAGGATAATGGGAACCAGAAGAGAAGAGAAGGGGACACAAGGAATGGAGGAGGGCCAGGAAGAGGGAAAGGTAAGGGGCCAGTAAAAGGAGAGGGAGGGATGGGGGTTATTGGGGGTAGAGGGCAGAAATGCTTCGAAGAAGCGACCTAGACAGCGTGAGGGATGGCCGGAACCTCTCACCAGGGGGATGCCATCTGACCACAGGAAATCGCCTTCGATGGTCCTGTCATTGAGCCCGATCCACTGGTACTCCCGGTATCGATCTGGGGAAGAACCGCAGGGGAGACGAAGGCATGCAGTGAGCTTCGCTGCCAGCAGATGGCGGCCATTCCCTGTCATCGGGCTGTCTGCGGGTGCTCGCGGGGGGGAAGTCCTTCCCGCAACCCCAAATCCGCGCTTCCCGGTATCCTTATACCTCCAACCTCTGCACAAGGGCGGGATGGAAGGCAGGGGCGTGGGGGGTGAGGAAGAAGAAAAATATCACCAGGGCTAGAAAAGGGAAACTCTGGAAAAAGTAAAAACTTTCAGCAAGGTCAGAGTCGGGGAGAGTAGACGGAGGCAGGAGAGCCAGGGAGGTGGGGAGCGACTAAAGATAAGCCCCCAAGCAACCGCCAGGCTGATGCAGGTGTATTTCCTGAGCGAATCTCAGCCCTCCCCTGCCTGAAGCCCCACCACCCACGTGTGGAGTGGGAAGGAGGGAAGGAGGAAGGAAAAGTGAATGAATGAATGAATGAGGTAAACCAAGTAATGAGTACCTGAATTAATGTATAAGGGAATTAATTAACACACTCATTAATTGATTGATTGATGAGTGAGTGAATGTGTGAGTGAGAGAACAGGTGACGAGGGTCGCCTCCCGCCCTGTCCCCAGCCCACTGTTGATGAAGTCCTGTTCCTCCGGCGTGCTGATGCTGGCCAGGTGCGCGCCGTACATCCGGCACTTGTTCTCCGCCTCCTCCCAGCTCCTTCGTGTAGAAAAGTGCTTGTAGCAGGCGCCCTGGAAGGCGTCCCAGCCGGGGCTGCAGAAGCGGAGGCCTAGGACACAGAAGGGCAGGCAGCTTAGGCGGGAGGACCCCGAAACTCTGAGGGGCTGGGTCCCCAGACAGGGACTGGGCTCCTCCCACCACCTCAGACTGAGGGGGCGGGACTAAGTGTAGGAGGGCGGTGCCAAAGAGAGAGTAGAGATGGAGCGGCTAGGAGCTGGAGGGGCCCTGGTTGGAGGGGGGCCTTGATGCCTTCCTTCTCTTGAGCGACAGAGACCAGGGTGAGGCTAGAGTTCCGGCCTGGGTCTCTGCAATCCTCCATCCTAAAGAAGAGCTGAACCCTCCTCTCTTCCCAGGAGAACGGAAACTGACAAGTACTGACTGCCTGCCAAATTCCAGGAGCATAGACTCCCTGAGAGAGTCATTTTTGATTCCACTTAACAGATGAGTAAATTGAGGGGAGGGCTCAGAGAAGTTATGTGATTTGTCTAAAATGGGAATTCTTGGGCTTCCCTGATGGCGCAGTGGTTGAGAATCTGCCTGCCAATGCAGGGGACACGGGTTCGAGTCCTGGTCTGGGAAGATCCCACATGCCGCGGAGCAACTAGGCCCGTGAGCCACAATTACTGAGCCTGCGCGTCTGGAGCCTGTGCTCCGCAACAAGAGAGGCCGCAATAATGAGAGGCCCGTGCACCGTTATGAAGAGTGGCCCCCACTTGCCACAACTAGAGAAAGCCCTCGCACAGAAACGAAGACGCAACACAGCCATAAATAAATAAATAATTTAAAAAAATAAATAAATAAAATAAAATGGGGATTCTTCTCCCACGCTTCCACTGCAGGAGGCCCAGGTTCAATCCCTGGTCAGGGAACTAAGATCCTGCAACCTGCGCCGGTGCATTCAACAACAACAACAAATGGAGATTCATTAATGGCAAGGCCAAAACCAGTGTCCCGTCCCACCCCCCTGGAACTAGCACGTTGTGGCAGGGTCTAGGCTTCAGCTCTCCCCCCCACCGCAGCCCCTCAGCACACTCACCAACATCGCACAGGTCCCCCCCATAGCCAGGCAAACATAGGCAGCGGACCCCCTCCTCCTCCTCCAAGCACGTCCCACCATTATGGCAGGGGCTGGGGACACAGTAACCTGAGAGGGAGAGAGGAGTGAGGTGGGGGGCCAGGGGAGCACAGCTCTGCAGCACAGGGTTCAGGGGTCCCAGCCCCGACGCCCCCCTTGTCCTGGGGGCTATCACAGCACCCTAAATGTTCTCCCTGAAGCCTGCCTCTGGTCACAGCCCAGACCTGAGTTCTGGGTTTTTCCCTCCTCACTGCCCCCCACTTCAGCACTGGCTCAGCCCAGTGCTGGTCATTGTCATGCCCACCAGTGTGGACCACGTCTAACAGGGGCCGAGAGGAGTGTCCAGGAAGGCCTTCAGGGCCTAAAGGGAAGGATACTGGGCTGTCAGTCATGCGTCCTGGACTCTTACCTAGCTCCTGGATCTGCCGGGTAACATTGAGCCAGTCACTTTACCTCTCTAGGCCTAGAGTTTAGTCCCCCACCCCTTGTCATTGTGCCAGGTCCTAGCACAGTTCTGTGTAGTCTAGGTGGGCTGGGTGGAACTGAAGGAGAGGAGAGTCACCATAGCAACAGTGAGGTGTGGCCTGCCATTTACCGCTTCTGGGACCTGATACTGGGGTGGTCTAGGAGGGAGCTAACCATTCCTCCTGCTGTCCACTGGGCAGAGCCAGGCCCAGAAGCTGTTAGTGAAGATCCAATGCACTTCCCTCACTCTATGCCCTACTCCCTCGCCCCCCCCAACCCATCCCAGGAATGGAGCTGCAGCAGCTCCCACTGTCCTGTAGCACTGGCTCCACACACTCTCTCAACATCATCCAACCTCTTTGCCTCCCCTTCTTTTCTCCCAGGGCTCTCCCCACCCCTTACCAGGCTCCCCTTTCCCCCTCCACTTGGGGCCTCCTGCGGGTTCCCCAGCCTAGAAACCCCTTCAGTCCATTTTGTTCCTTCCTTCTGGCCCCTTCTCCTCCAGGCAGTCTTCTTGGACTAACACACTACTCTGAAGGCCTGCAATCTGTTGTCTAGATCCAGCTCCGTCTGGCTAGGCCATCTGCCTTCTCTTCTGGACTCTCTCTCACGATCTTGGGTGGCTTCCCTTAGACTGGGCCTAGGTGCTGATGGGGCTGTCAGATTCTACTCCTTTCTGATCTGGATGACCCGGAGATGATGGCCCCACAGACTGACAGAGCAGGTCAGGGTTCTCAGCCCAGCCCTGGGCAGGACCCCTCAGACCAAGCCATCCACTCCTAGCAGCCAAGGCCCATGCCCACAGTGCTTTACTCTGGCCCAAGATCCCACTGCCTGGTGGGGATCAGAGCAGAGGTGGGGGGAGGAGAAGCTGGAGGTGATTCAAAGAATTTTGCTGGGATGACCTAGCTGTTTTGGGTAAAATGAATCAGCTGTTCCAACACCACTCCTACTGTCATCACCCCTTCTGCCAATAGTTTCTTTCAAGCTGGTACTGCTACCTCCTAGGGCAAAGCAAGGAGGGGCAGTGTTTTATTTAACCCTTTAAGGACCAGATCCTTCAGAGCGTAGGAGTCCTGAACCCCCTTCCTTTCCTCACACTTTCCTGCTCCTCCCGTGATCCTCTCTGCTCCTCTCTGTCCAACCCCCTAACCCTGGGGGCCAAAGACTCTCAAACTTGGTCCCTGGGGCCGTACCCAAGCCATAGGTCCCTCCCCCTGGCCGTGGGTGGCAGAACCTGAACCAGGATGGTGGGGGGCGGGTGTTGGCGGTGAAGGAACTCCTCTTGAGACTTTCTGGTCTTCCACCTGCCCCCTTTTGGATCAACTACTATACACAATCATAAGGTTCTTCCTTCCTTACAGCTGCAATAGCAGGCTGGAGGACCTCTCACTCATCCCCCGGTGGGGTAACTAAGACACCGCAGATACTTCCAACGGTGCTCCTCTCCCACCAAAGCCCCTCCTCACCCCGCAGCGCTGAACTCCAAGGCCAGCTGGGCCGGGAGCCAGTAGTTGAAATGAGTGAGCCTAGGTGTGATGCAGAGCCCCCTAGCCCACCCTGGGCCATCTAGGAGAATGGTCCTGGGACTAGGAGGGTCCCAGCCTTCTCCAGAGATCTCCATTTGGAAGCTCAACCTTCACTAAATAGATAGGGCTTCTTTCTCTCAGACCCCAGAACCTAACTCCCCATTCCCCCTCCCTCCACATGCTCCATCCTCCCCTCCTGATTTGTTTCTTCTCCAGCAATAGGAACTTTGAGATCCTTTGGGTTCAGGAAGGGTGAAATAGTAGGTAAAGGTGGTCATTAGTGCAGGAGTTAGTGGAGGAGGGGGAGGCCATGGGCAGTGGGATGAAAGCGAGATACTATTCCCCTGCTGATATGTGGGGGAGGGGAACAGGGCCTTGGGGCACCTGGACGCCAGGGAATGGCCTCCATGCTAAGAGGGACTTTCTCTGTCAGTCCTCTGTATGTGTGGCTCTAGATGGGAGCCATCAAGATGGATCAGAAATGAATACAAAGGGACACGTGTACACACACACACACACACACGCACACACACTCTGGGCTGCAGAGGTTTCTCTCCAGGAGTGAGGGACTTCAACTCTCAGCACTCCCGCAGACTGACAGACAAAGACTTCTCTGGGGTAAAGTGTACAGTCAGATTTGGGATCTCAGCAGTCAGGAGGGCGGCGACAGGCCTGAGGAGAGGACAAGGGAACAGCAGGGGCTGTTAGACTGCTAGGACAGGAAAGGGTGCAGGCTGAAGATGGAAAAGGAAGAGGCACAAAGACACACAAAGACCCAGGGGAGAAAGAGAGAGACAGAGAGACACAGAGAGAGAGATGGCACCAAAAGAACCATCAAAGAGCTACCCAGGACACAACTCCATGGAATGAAAGGGGCAAACAGCTGGGGGTGGAGACAGAGGGTGCCAGAGTTTTGGTTATAAAGCGGTTTAATAGAGATTTATTTCCAAGGCTTGTTTCCATGAAACAGTCTAAAAAAGTACTTCACAGAAGTAGTTGCTTAAGGCTCTGTGGGGATAGGGCTCTCCTAGACCCCAAAGGTTGAGGGGTGGGCATGGGATCCCAGGCTTCCCTGATACCAGTGGGAGGCAGCTGAAGGGAGATGGCACACAGGAGGGGGAGGGAGCAGTGGAGGATGGGCCTGGGCCTTGAAGAGTGCAAAAGGCAATGAGGGCACCCACTGAACAAGGCATGAGGGTCCTCTGTGGGGCCAGTGAGATGTGCGTCACAGGTAGAGAGCCGAGGGTAGGAAAAAGTTCCAGGTGTTTGGTGGTAGGGCTGAGGGTCACAGTGTGGATTTCAGAAACAGGGATAGGGTCACAGGGTGGGAGTCATGGAGTTGGGGGTTACAGGGTGAGGACTCAGAGAGCTGGAATGGAAGTCACAAGGTGGGGTATCCAAGATTGGAAGCCCACAGGTAGAGGTGGGTAGGAGAATGAAGGCAAAGGACAAGAGAGTCTGGGGCAATGGTGGGTTAAAGGACTATAGGTCAGGTGATCCACAGCTGCAGGGGGAGAAAGAGGAGGAGGATAAAGAGGGAGGTTGAGCCTTGGGCAAAGTTACCTGATGAGGGGGCCACGGCCACTCCACCATGGCTGGCACTGTCAGTGGGCAGCACCGGCTGGGCATGCACTGAAGTCCCTGCTGGGACAGTTCTTCCAGAATTCTCTTCAGAAGGGGTCTCCAGATCCCTGGTACCCTCAGGGACCCGTGTGGCTGGAAGCAGGGAAGGGGCATCCTCGGAGCTCCCTGTCTCCTCGCTCTCTCCTCGAGGGACCCCAGACAGCTCAGGACCCCCAGTCTCCTCCCCTCTCTCTCTTGCCCCAACCGGAGTGGAAGGTGATGGGGATGCCAGGTTCCCCTCCCTGGGAGTGGGCAGGGTCTCAGTGGGTGGTCCAAGGACCGTTGGAGGCCTGGGAGCCTCTGGCTCTCCGTAGGGAGGTGGTGATGCATCAGGCTGCAGGACTGCCCTCACTGGTGGGGATGCCTGGGAGAGTGACTCCTCTGGAGCCAGCTCAGTGGGGAGAGGGGCCTCTGGGTCCAAGCTGCTGAGCTCACTGGGCCAGGCCCACAGGGCCTCGTCCTCCACCTCCTCCTCTTCGTCTTCCTCTTCTTTCTCTTCTTCATCCTGGTATTTCTCTTCTTCCTCCAACACCTTGCCTTCCTCTTCTGAGGACCCCAGGGGAGGTACAATGGATTGGGTTTCAAATTCTAGGCAAAGCACAGATGATTCAGCACCTGGGACAGCACCCACCAGAGGACAGGAAGAAGGAAGGGCAAGGGGAGAAAGGCGGGGCTGGGGAGGGTGAGCCCTCGGGGGGAGGGAAGAGCCTGCCCTGGGGAGGAATCGCCTTTGCGCCACACCAGAAGAGTTTCAACTGGAGCTGCAATAGTGAGGCAACAGTTGCGGAGGCTCTATGAGCTGTCATTAGCCCAGGAAAACCTGGTGGTTGCATCTACCTCTCCCAGTCTGTTAAAATTCTCTGTTTATTTTGGGTAGGTGAGGGGGAGGAGAGACCAAAGAAAGGAGATCCCTCCTTCCCAGAGGGCAGCTCCTTAGTCCAAGCATCTCCAGACCCAGCTATTTGGGAGTGGGATTTGCTGGAAAGGCAAAGGTTGGGAGAGGAACAGGAGAGGCGCCTTGCACAACTGTGCTGCTGAGAGAGGACAGGGCAGAATCACGGCAGCGACAACCCCGGCCTCAACCTGGGCTTGCCCCTTCTGCCCCAACTTCTCCCAGGTGCGGACATCCCCAGGATAAGAGACTTGAGTTACCTAGGAGGGTCCTAGGGGCCTCTGCTGGGTCTTCTGGCGTGGAGCTTCCACCTGCTCCATCCTCCATAATGGGAATGGAGTAGATGGCTCCCCGGGACTCGCTCTCCACAGCTTCCTGAGGCAGCTGCAGTTCCTCCAGGGTCTCTGTCACTGTGACAATGGCTTCCAGTGCATCAGAGGCCAGGTCAGAGGCTGGGTTGGAGGCCTCAGGGATGGCAGAGGGCTGGGCAGAGTCTGTGGCAGGAGGAAAGTGTCAAGGGGAGGTTAAAGCGGTGGCTCTGCCCTCACAGGCCTGCATGTGAGGGTTCTGGGTTAGACTCAGAGACCATGGAATTCTCTTAATTCTCTCTCATCTTCCCTATGGAGCACCCATGGGGCCCAGGGAGCACCCCGGGGCTTCATCACTCATTCCTCAAGCATTAATCAAGTGCCCGCTATGTGTCATGCCGAGCATTCTCCTGGGCACTGGGGATACAGTGCAGAGCAAAACAGCAAGCTTCCTGCCCTCAAGGGAATTTATATTCTAGATACAGACAAACAAATAAACATATAATGTTACCATGTAAAGAACAATTAAGTTTAGTAAGGAGATGGGAAGTACCACTTCAGATAGAATGGTAAAGGAAGGCTCAGGAGAGAGGTCATCCCTTGAGTAAGGAGATGGAGGCAGAAGGATGGACAGAATGGCCTCAGCACCTTGGGACCCTGGGTTTAGGGTAAGGTGTGAGGGATCCCAGTCATCCTAAGACTCTAGAAATGGAAGCGGACAGGCTGCCATCACCACAGGAGAGCTGAAGGGTAGAGTACAGGAAGGACATTCAACCATCACCACCTGATGATCTCGGTGTTGGGGCAAAAGGGCAAGTGGCCACCCCATCCTTCCAGGATCTGCTCTCTTCAAATAACCAGAGTTTTAGAATGAATTACCTTGTCCCGGGGGAAGGGAACCAAGAGCAGAAAACCAGTGAAGCAAAGGTGGAATTGGGCTAAGAAAAGCCCTGAGGGCCATCTGTGTTCAGCCAGACAAGACAGGACAGCACATCCTGCCTTCGTCACCTGCTTCAGTGAGCCTTGCTCATACCAGACAAGCAAACCTGTGCCCTTGCCTGCCTCTGCCCTCCACCTGCTCCAAACCATAGTCATCCTCTTCCTTCCCCTCTTCTCCTGATTCAGTTCCTCCTTCAATTTCTTTCCAGAACAGTGCTTGGGACATAATTATAATCAGTGCTAGAAGTGTTAGCTACTATTATTATAATTATTATCATCATCACCATTATCTGTGTTCAAGTAAGTCTTTCCAGATGGACCTGTCTTCCTGTGGACTTCCCTTCCCCATCCCTCCCAGCCTCAGGCCAAAGCCATCTGGAGATCTGTCCCAGGTGAAGTAATGCTTTTCTCTCAGTCTTTCCTTGTGCTGGGGGTGAAGCATTTCGTCTTTGGTCAGACTGGGGGCTCCCGTGGCAGAAACTGTGTCTTCCTCCTTCAGGCTAAGGGCTTCTAGAAGGCTGTGTCTTCTCTTTCCAATTCTGCCTCCAGCCCTTGTACCAGTACTGCAGGCTCACAGTTGGGGCAGGGACTCCAATACTCCATGGCAATGCCTCCCTGATTGTCAGTCATCCTTGGCCTGGGCCCTGTGCCTCTGGGGGTCGCAGGCACTGCCTCCCCTCCAGCTCCCAGTAGAAGATGTGGGCAGGAAGCCATCTCTACACCCAGCTGTCTTTAAGGACCTGCTCCCTGTGGGGGGAATTATGTCTGTCCCTCAATATTTGGTGGTAAAAATCTGTTACCTTCAAGCTGAAGGTTCTGGAAACCCCTCTGAAGCGTATTTGGTTAACTGGAGCAGATCATTCATTGGATTCAGAGGATGTCAGTCATCTCTGATCTGCTCATGAGCTGACCAGAGATGGAGACATATTTGGCAGCCCAATAAGGGAGAGGCAGCTTTGCAACAGGAAGAGACAAGGCAGGGACTACTGGTGTGGAGGCAGGTGAGGAGATGCAGAGAGGTGAGCCCTCCTTGAGGCCACAAAGACCAAGTCAGAGGGCACAACCAGAATTAGAACCCTAAGTGACAAGCTGAGCACCACCCAAAGCTCCTTGAGGCAAATGGCAAAGACCCAAGAGAAACTGGTCGGGGCTGGGGTAAGAGCGTAGGCCTCGACTCTGTCTCCCTGAGGTTGGTCTCAGCCTCTGCAGGGAGGTGGGCTCACCTCGGAAGCAGTAGACATTGAAGCGGCTGTGCTTGTTGGGGAAGCCGGTCTGGTTGGGGAAGAGGAAGAGAGTCTTGACACCAGGGAGGCCCCCACCACAGCGCTGGCTGGGTGTGACGATGGGGTAGCGCACACTGCCATCAGCCAGCCAGCCTGGGCTGCAGCGGTCCAGGCCACCATCCCAGGCTGCATACAGCTGGCCCGTGGTTGCAATCTTAGCACCCCGCTCCTGGCAGTATGCCCGTGCCTCCTCCAATGTCAGCTTGTCTGGAGGGGCCCCCAGGAAGAGCTCTCCTGGGGAGGAAGAAGAGGCTGGGTTACCAGGAAGGGAGCTCCTTCCACCCTGGGCTCCCACAGAGACTCTGGGCAAGCTTCTCTGGGCCTCAGTCTCCTCATCTGCGACATGCAGTCCATCACACGACTTTATAGGATCGAAGTCTTGATAGAACCTTAGGATGGATAATATTGCTCGAGGGAACCTGGCCCAACTTCCTAATTCTGCCAAGAAGGAAACTGAGGCTCAGAGATACTAAAACGTAGAGAGATGCACAGCAGGTAACAGCAGAGTCAAACTCAGTCTCCTACCACCTGTCTGAGGCTTTGGCCATGAACTTGTCTATATGACAGTGTTTGGAGGGAGGGACACTGACTGTTTCCTTACCGCTGGCTGCCCACTTAAATATAGGCTGATAAAGGATGATAAGATCCAGCAGAGGCCCAGGAGGACCTATGGGCAGCACTGGAGAGGGGGCTCTTCCCCTGGGAACTCCCTACCCCCAATCACCATTTAGTTCTTCAGCATAACAGTAGACATCATAGAGGTCATCCGGGTCCACCACTCCATAGTTCCGGACCCCAGGGAAGCCATCCATGTCTCCATAACAGGCCTCTCGTGGAGTCTGGATGGGATACCTGGGGAAGGGGTACAAATGCCTTCACCAGGGAGCCATCCCATGGTGACCCTCCTGAATCACACTGCTTTTCAGTGCAGCCAGTTGTCCTCCTAGCTCCGCAGAAATGCACACCTCCCACCAGGGCGGGGTCCTAACCCACCCTCCAAAGACCAGCTTCATCTGCCAGAGGCAGGGAGCCCTATATGGCCAGCCTGAGGCAGCAGTGGGCAGCCCCTGGCAGAACCAGAGGCCACAGCCCTCCTCAGAAACAGCTAGAAGCTCCTGGGCCCCAGCCCCAGCCCACCTCACGGTCTGGTCAGACAACCAGCCAGCATCACACTGTTCATAGCCCCCAAGATAGGCGGCATAGAGCTGCTCCGGAGTGGCGATTCGGGCTCCGATGCGGGCACAGGCCTCCTGGGCCCCAGCGAAGGAGAAAGCATAGCGGGCAGAGCCCTCCCGGTAGAGAAAGACGACCCCTGAGGGGCAGAGAGGATCCTGAGGCAGGATCACCCAGCACACTGACTTTCCCTTCCCTTCCTTGTCAATCCCCTGTATACAAAGGGTAAAGTCCAAATTGCGCCCACTCTACAGCATGAGGGGCTTCAGTTAGACTGTGGGTAGAACTTCCTCCACCTGAAGAGAGAAAGGAGGTAACAGAGGCCTGTAGCTACGCACTCCTTTTCCAACTCAGTCTGTGCCTTCTAGGTGTTTGCTTCCGCTTCAGACTGTGGGTTCCCCTCCCTCTCTCCGGGAACCTCCATCTCTGCCCTCTCACCTTTGACCTTGACCTCCACGGCGTCGCTGCTGTCGTCGATGCCGTGCTGGACCTCGCAGCGGTAGATACCCGAGTCGTTGGGCCGCAGCTCGCTCAGCACCAGGGAGACATCGGTGAGTGACGCCGGGTAGGCAGGCAGTGCCACGCGGAACCGGTAGGCCTCGCTCACCTTGACGCGTAGCCCCCGCGCCACTAGCACCTCGGCCTCCCGGCCGCCGGACAGGAAGGTCCACTTGACCCGGGGGGAGCCCTGCGCGGCCCGGCGGCTTGGCGGCGGCCGCAGGTAGTGTATGTGGCACGGGATGGTGAGGGCGCCGCCCAGCACGCCCTGCAGCGGCGCGTCACCCGCTATGCGCACGCGGAAAGCCCGGTCCTCTGTGGGCGGGCGGGGCCGGCTTGTACTTCGTGCTGTGGATCTGCCACGACCCGCCCCAGGGTTTCCAAGCCCCGCCCCAGGATCCCGACGCCCCGCCTTAGGATTCCCGGGCCTCGCCCGGGGGTTTTCGTAACCCCGCCCCCAGGAACCTGGGCTCGGGCCCGCTGAGTCCTGCAAACCCACCTCTAGGTCCCCCAGGCCCACCCCTCACGGTCTACAGACCGGTCCACAAAGTCTCCCAGTCAAATTCAACTCCAGAGTCTCCCAGTACCACCCCAGGATTCCTGGCCCCCACCCCAGGGTCTTCTAACCTCACCCCCTGGGTCCTGCAGCCTTGTCCTCAAAGTTTCCCAGTCTGTTCCCTTCGGTCACTTTCACGATTTCTCCCAGTTCCACCTCTGTTCTGCCTCCCAGACCCATTCATCGTGCCCCAAGGGTCTCCCATCCTCCACCCTGGAGACTGGCAGCCATGCACCTAGTGTCCCTCCCCAGCCCTACTCCCAAGATTCCGCCACCCTACCAGCGGCCCACAAATCATCCCTTATTTTCAAGTGTCCCTGCCCTGATCCTCCCCCACAGTGCTCCCAATTCTGTCTCCTCCCTGGGTCCCTCAAGGCTGACAGAGGTTGGTTAGGGCTGAACAAGAGGCTCCTTCCTACCACAGGGGAGATGCAGGAGACAGTGACCCTGAATGGGGTTGCTTACCTGAGCTGTCTCCTTCCAGAGCATCAGCTAAGGCCGCAGGGACACAGGCCAGAGCCAGGGTTGCCAGCAGGGGCAGAGATGGTAGGGCCATGCTGCAGGATGAGGGGGGGAATGGAGGAGGAAAGATGGGGTTAGACCTCAGGATGGACTTCTGACTCCCTACCACGTCCACATGGATCACACATATCCTGACTCCAGAAGCCCACTGCCCCCACCTCACTATTAATTAACACTGTTTCTGTCTCCCCTCAAGGGATTCTTATTTATTTATGTTTGGCTGCATTGGGTCTTCGTTGCTGCTTGTGGGCTTTCTCTAGTTGTGGCGAGCGGGGGCTACTCTTGGTTGCGGTGCGTGGGCTTCTCATTGCAGTGGCTTCTCTTGTTGTGGAGCACAGCCTCTAGAGCGCAGGCTCAGTAGTTGTGGCGCACAGGCTTAGTTGTTCCGCAGCATGTGGGATCTTCCCGGACCGGGGCTCGAACCCGTGTCCCCTGCACTGGCAGGAGGATTCTTAACCACTGCGCCACCAGGGAAGTCCCCCCACCAAGGGATTCTTATTCAGAACCGAGACCTGGGTCCTCGTCAACTCACTGTGTGACTTAAGGCAAGTTCCTTACCCTCTTTAAGCCTTTGTTTTCTTACTTGTAAAGCAGCACCATTACTACCACCTCACAGGTTGTCATGAGGCTATGGGCTTTGAGAGTGCTTTTTATCCTAAAACAAAACAAAACAAAAACAAGCAAACAAAAAAACCTGTACAAATGTATAGCACCCTGCACACAGTAAGAGCTCAATAAATGCTTACAGCATATAGCATGAATTGTGGGTGCTATTATGCTTGAGTCTCCTCTGCCCCTCCCAGTACCGGACTTCTTTGAACCTTCCTCCTCCCAACCTTTCCTTCCTGTCCCTTCCTCCCTGAGTACCATACCCACCTAGCCTCCTCTGGGAAGGCTTTCTAGACTAAACCCAGGCAATGAACAACATCTCTCCAGCCCAACCCCTCATTGAACTCCCCCCACTGCACCATTACTTATAAGGAAACTCTTCTCTTTACCCCCCAGCATCCTCCACCCCCTCATCCTTGGCTGCCTTCTCCCTCCTTCCTCCCAGCCTTTCCTTTCTGCCTGGCACGGGCTTTCCCACAGGATCTCCTGGCTCAGAAACCAGCTGGGACAAAGCCCCTGTCTCTGCCAGTCTGGCCTCCATCCAGCCTCTCCCTCCGCCCACCCCAGCCCCAGGCTGGGGGGTGGGCTAAGGGGTGTGTGTGAGAATAAATGAAAGGGACCATTTCCCTCCTGCCCTTGGCTATCAGAAGCTCTGAGAGCTTGAACTATTCTTCTGAAGATCTCAAAGCTCTTACACTCTCATAATGGAGGGATGGGGGTGGGACATTGAGAAATGGGCCCAGAGAGGGATTGAACCTGAGTCCCCAGTGAAACCAAGTCAGGCACCAGGCCAGTATGCCCTCAGGAAGGAAGGCTGCAGAGCCAACGTCATCTTTAATGGTTGGCTTAGACTCAAAAGAGCATGGAGAGCCAAGGCTGCCATGGAATAGGCCAATGGTACAGCAAGAGAGATGAAGGTTAGACTGCAGGCAAGGCTTCCTAGACATCAGGCTTATTCCTACTGTCTACTCATTCCCACTTCAGGCCCATTGTTCCATTTCCATCTTCCCTGACCACTCAGGCTCTGCCTTTGTACATGTCCGCCCTTTTCTGAGCCTGAGCTGATGGGAAATTTCCCTCTTCTCCCAGATCCTCTGAAGGATCCCAGATCCTCCTAAGGATGCCTCCCCACCACGGTAACATCCATTTCCCCCATTGTGGCTGGGCATCATTCCCTCAAGGTCAGAGGTGGGGGAGGAATGGCAGAAGCCAGATGCCCAGGGCCTCTCTTCGACCTTTGAGAGGGAGGGGGTTCTTGATGGGGCCCAATCAGAGGGTGTGAGACCAACTCTTGGCATGGGGGCACTTGAGAGGACTGCTTTCTGGGGTTGGAGTGGGGACCATTTGGCATGAACAGCCAGTGCCTGCCGAGTGCTTGGGAGACTGTTTGCCATGCATTTGAGCTGTGCCAGGTCCTAAGCCAGACCCCTTTCTGGCGCCTTCCCTCCCCTCGCCCTGGACTGGATCTGGAGCTACTCACAGCTCTCTGATGGGCGGCCCAGAAACCCATATAGTTGGAGCCACTCTGTGACCAACACCCTGGACCCTGCCTTTCACCTCTGTTATGTAAGTGGGGGAATGAAAGGAGAAAGTCTGAGTCTGATGAGGACCTGGATGCCCTGAATCATAGAGGGTATCCCACCCTCACCTCCTAGATTTGGAGTCACTGACCGGAGGGGCCAAGAGAGTGGGCCTGATTGTGTGGTTCTCACAGTCAGAGAGTTCTGCACACCTCCCAACCCCACACCAATCACACCAAGCTTGGGCCTCAGCCCCTTCCTGGTATAGCTAGGAGTCCTGAGAAAACTCAGGCATCCCCTCCTCTGGTACCAGACTCAGACTCAAGGATCCAAGCCTTGGTCTCCATAGCACACACACACCCACCTCCACTCCATCTTCTCATCCTCCAGAGCAGGACACACCACTTCATCTCTATCCTCAAGAGCTCAGCAGTCTTCCTGTCCCTTTCCCTGATGCCACACCATCCCTCTGCTACAGCCTCTGGATTTCTCCCCTTGTCTTGAGTTTCCCCAGCTGTTCAGGAAACTTCCCTCTTGTTACATTATCATTCCTGTCTGACCATGGATGTCTATCCCCTCACAGCCTTCAAAAACCCAGTGCACAGAGAATCAAGACCAAGCTGTGTGTGTGTGTGTGTGTGTACGCATGCATGCGCGTGCACTTATGCACACAGGCCCAATGCCCACCATCTCTATGCTGAATGCCCACCAGCTGGCAGTTCAAGGTCAGCCCCATGGGAACTGAGCTCCAGCACTCAGCAGGGTGAGCAGGGATGCACATGAGGCCAGAGCTTCAGTCACAGCAGGAGGGAAGCTTTCAGCTATCCCCTTAGTGGCTGTGTGAGGGGCAACAGGAACCTACACAATATCAGTGAGGCCTTAGCAGGGCCTGCAGGAGTAATTGCGGTAACCATATAAATAGTCCTATTTATTGGAAGCACAACTAACAATATGATTAGCAACATCGCCAGCTGAGCTATTGTAACTCCTCCTAGTATAAAATCTGACATGTGGATGATGCTGTTATCAACAGCAAAGTTAGCCATGACAACACAGGCACTGGTAATACAGGGAGTGGGTCTATGGGTTAGGTCATTGTCCCTTGATCTCACTGGTATTATCTGGAATAGAAGTAATGCAGATATGAATGGTGCTAACAAAACTGATGGCAAATCTTGGTCCTGTTAGAACCAAGTGGGCAGAGCTATTCTGATAGGAAGGGGATATGGAAGTACCCAGGGGGAGGGGGGTTCCCGGCCCAACAGCAGGGCTAGGAAGGAAAGCAGGAGTGGTAACTGGAATTCCAGCTGACAGTTCCTGACCATCTACCTGAGCCAGGCCTCTTACTATATGCTTCCCATGTACAACCTCAAGTTTGAGAAAAATACTGATTAGGCATTACATCGATGAGGAATCCGAGGTTCAGGGAGGTGAACTAACTTGCCCAAGGTCACACAGCAAGGAAGTGGCAGAGTTGGGATTCCAGCTCCAGTCGGCGCCGGGACCACCCACAACAGCGGCTCCTGTTTGCTGTCCTGCGGGCTCCGGGAAGGTAGCCCTAGGGTGGCCGGCCCCGGCTCCTCCCGCGGTGCTGCCTGCACGGTGGGTACAGAGTCGGGGGCTGACTCGAACCGCCGCCGCCCTGCCCAGGACAAGGTTGGAAATCTCGGGTGGTGGTGCTGGGTCTGGAGCCCGCAGCAGGGAAGACGCAAGGACCCCGAGGGGGGTTCCCATTAGCCCGCGGACTCAAGGGGGCTGCGGGTCAGGCTGCAAACAGCAATGGGGGTGCCAGCGGCAGAGCTGGGAGGCAGAGCTGGAGATGGCAGGACGGCAGCAGGGGCCGTAGGCGCTCTGGGCTGGCCGACAGCGGACCTCGCCGAGGTGTCAGGGGTCGGCGGGTTGCGTGCGCCGGAGCCACGCGAGGCAAGGCCTGAGGGGTCGGGGGTGCGGACCACAGGGCAGCCGGGGGTCGCTCCCTCCTCTCTCCCTCCCAGGTCTGGGCGGCTGGGATGCGGTCGCACTCACCTACCGGCGGGAGGCGGAGGACCGGGGTGGGGGTGCGGCACCGCGAAGTTTGCTGCCTCCTCCGGAGGTCTCCTCCGCGTCCACGGCTCGGTCCCGCAGCTGCAGCCGAGACTGCGGCGGGGACTGCGCGGGCGCGAGCAGAGGCTGGGCCCGCAGGACGCTCGAAAGAGGGCGCCGGGCGGCCGGGCGCCGCACAAAACCCCCTTTCTTTCCCCCCCGCCCCGCCCTTCCTCGAGGCTGCCCCCGCCCTCGGGCTGGGAACGCGGGGGGCTCGGGAAGATCACGGGACCTGCTGCCTTCTCTGCGTCGGTTCCCGGCGGCGGCAGCCGCGAGAGCAAGGACGAGAGAAGTAGGACAGCGTCCTGGGGATGAGAAGCTGAAGACTTGGAGTAGGGAGGGAGGGAGGGCTCGCCGAGCTAGAGGATGATGTTGCAGCCGGAGGGATGGGAGTTATACAGTCGGAAGGACTTCCCGTTGGTCAAGGGGAGAGGAGGAGGGACTCAGACAGTAGGGAAAAGGATGAAGGGAGAATGGGTGGGAGGCTTTGCTCCTGGAGAGACATCACACGCACGTATAAATGGGGGAGGGAGTCTCTTTTATGGAGGCAGGATGAGGTGCAAATGACCTTAGCCACCTCCCTGGAGGAAGCTCTGATTGGGTTTTGTCTTCTGTGGTGCTCCCACTCCCTGCACAGAGGAGGAGCTGACTTTGCAGCTGGAGGGATGGAGGTTAGGCAGCAGATTCATGGGTTAAGCAAAGCAAGGAACTCTCTAGACATGGAGGGGGGAATGTGGCACTGTGAACGGTCATTACTGGTCATGCAAACCAATGTGCAAAATGCAGGCGTTGCTGGGAGCCCAGAGGGCCCACTGGCCAGAGCTGTCACTGATGAATGCACAGCCTGGTGCCAGGGGGTGGGCCTTGAGTGCTGCCCAGCCGCTGGGGACTCCTCAGAGCCCAGAATACCAATGACACCCCCCTCCACAGTTCCAGGGCCTCTGCTTGCCTCTTCTTTCCCAGGCTCTCTTTCCCTCTCCCTCCTCCCTCCTGGGATTCCAGGCAAAGGCCATGGCACAGACTGTGGGCAGGACAGCCAGACTCCTGGATTCTCTCCCCTGGATACCAGTGATGGCATCAAGGATAGCTTGTCAGGGGCTTTGATATACACAATCTCCAACAGCACCTCCGAAGTATACCAAGTAAAGTGGGGTGCCTGCAATGCAAATGCAGCCTCAAGGCAGGTCCATGTCCATCCATCTAGACTCACCCAAGTCCGTCTTGTATGGAACTTCTGGACTGCCCTCTAGTGGATGCCCCAACTGCCCCACTCACCACTGCCTAGGCTTCCACTGCCTGGGCTTCCACTCACAGTGCTGTGAACTTGGTTCCGAAGGACTCGAGAAGCTCACACACACACACACACACACAAAACAAACCAACCCTCCCCCCCCAAACAAAAACCCTCCTCCCCAAATCCTTGAGGACCTAAAGGTAGAATTCTGGCCCCTCCACACAGACCCATCTATTGGAGAGATGGGACAAGAAGACCTGGGGGACGTGGGTGGTAAAGTCCCTCAGTAAGAGACATGCCCCAGGCAGGGATGCAAGACTGAAGGGGACAGAACAAGATGTCTGAGGAGTCTGGGGAGAAAGAGACCTCAGTTTATTCATTTCATTAAACAAATACTAACTGAATGTCTGCTATGGATCAGGCACTATTTTAGGCCTTGGGAATGCTGTCCCACGTTCCTTAGTGGGGGTGAGGGATCTGAGAATGCCTCTGGGGACAGATCTAGGCAACGCCTGGGCAGACCTAGGACCTCCCTTTGCTTTCCTCAGACCTTGCATCCCCGAGCTGAGAGACAGTCTCAGCATCGGCACCTGCATCCAGCCTAACCCCCTCTTAGGCTTGTCTCTACATGGGCTCGATGGGGCTTGAGCCCAGCCAGGCAGAGCCATGCAACTGAGTGGCTGAAATTCAATCCCAGCGGTGGCTCACACGTAACCACAATTCTTGCCTCAGGGAAACCTGGCTGTGACCAGAAAAGACAGAGAAAGTGACTTTCCTCACCACCTACCCGTGTGACTAGAAATGTGGGCACACATTTTGGTGCCCTGGAGGAATCCATCCTCCAGCAGCACCTGCGTCTGGACAAGGGCTGGTACCAGACAGTCTGTTCCAAGAGGCAGACCCCTGGTGGGAAACCAGACCTGGTGAGAGAACAGTGAACTGCTGCTGTGAAGATCTTGATGAGAACAGGACTCTGGAGTCATGCGCACTGAGGTCAAACTCCTGTCCTGCCATTTGCAGTGGCAAAACCTTGGGAAGGTCTTTGTTTCTCTGGAACGGTTTCTTCTGTACAACAGGCTGAAGAGTATCTGCTGCACTGGGTAACACGTACTGCACTTGGGCTGGGTAAGGGAGGCACGTGGCCCATGGCTTAGGCTCAGCCAAATCTAATTATTTTTTATTTTCTTTTTTTTTTAATTGAAGTAAAGTTGATTTACAATATTGTGTTAGTTTCAGGTGTACAGCAACAAAATCTAATTCTTTTCCTTTAGTAGTCATACACACACACCCTAATCTGCACCAGATCTCTTGGCCAGGAGGTCAGTGGGCCACTCCCCTGTGAATGGGATAGAGTGCTCATTATTTGAGAGAGGAGTCCTTTCCCAAGGATTTCCCAGGGGAGGAAATGAGCACCTCCTCAAGACTTTCCAGTATTTCCAGCTGTGAAAATTCATACTGAAGTCTAACCTGCACTTGATCTGCCAATTTCTGATCAGGGACTTTCTTTACTTGCATCTTGACCCATGGCCATGTGACAATCTCCCCCACTCCCCATTTCTATCCTCTTTTTGAGAAGAGATGAGATCTAAGATCTTCCCCTCTAGGATTCAGAAAGGGATCCTCAGGGACTGGCTGAAGGCAAACAGGATCAATGGAAGCAGGAAGAATGAAAGTCAGATTTTAAGTAGAACTTCCTGCCCCAGTAACAGGAGGAGAATGTCTCAGGTAACCTTAAGTATCTTCTGGATGAGGAAACTGAGACCCAAGTGGTGAAGTGACCGTCTAGGGTCACATGGCATGTAACTGACATGACCAAAAACCAGGTCTCCCGACTCCCAGGCCCGGGTTCTTGCCAGGGCCCACAGCTGTCTCTCTCAGGGGAGAGAAAATGGGGAAGGTGGAGAGAAGAGAGAAGGAAGGAGGTGGGTCTAGCTCTCCTCCCCCTTCCATGTGCAACCCAGCTGGCTGTCTCCCAGCCTCCTGGGCCCTGGAGAAATTTCCAGTCTCTCCAGATGAGAACAATCTCCTACCCACTGCCCACCCCCAATATGCTCCATCCAAGACAAAGCTGAGGTCATGACCCAAGTTCAGGAAGCAGAATCAACCCTCCAAGTTCTAGCATCCCAACCCACCCCCCCACTGGACTCCCAATCACAGTGGCCACTGGGAGAGCCTGTCTTTCCAGCTTCTTGAACACCTGCCTCCACTTTCCCAGACTTGGGGGTGGGGGCCCAAGCAGCTTGATTGCTCTCTGAGGCCATGCACATCACACAGGCACCTGGATCCTATGCCATGGGGACGTGAGAGTGGGGCTGAAGAGGGGGGATGGACATGGTGCTGAAGGCTGGCACAGCTGTGTTTGGAGAATAGGGGCTTTGATAGCTTCTGAAAGGGGCCAGGAAGCTTGGGACCCCAGCCCAGGGGAGGGAGGGCCCAGGAATGGCTGGGTGTAGCTCTGAGGGCTCCTGCAGCTGACCATGGGCTGGGGATGGGAGGGGAGTAGGGTGGTGGAGGGACAGTGGGGGGACCTACAGACTGACCAACATTGTGGGAGAGCCCCTGCTGCATGAGCAGGAGCCAACTGTCCCCCCTGACCTGACAGACCCTCGCTTTGAGGGCTGCAAACTCATGTGTTCAGAGAAGACCACCAGCCTGTTCCACAAAGAACAGCTGAAGGAACCGGAAGGCTCAACCCTGAGTACATCCAAATCTACCTCTTGAGAAAAAGTCTGTCCCATCTGCAGACTCCCTGCAGCCCTTCTCCCGCCCCCTGATGGGGAAAGACCGCTCACTTTTCTGTGATGCTGGGGCAGGTGCTCTCTGAGTCTCAGTTTCTTCACCTGTAAAATGGTAATAACACTTTATTTTATGGTTTTGATGTTGGAAGAATATAATTAAAACAAAAAATTAAACTGGAAGGAATTAATTTTAGATTAATTTAAACAGAGAAAAAGTGATGCAATCCCTAAAATTTTAAAACAAAATGAAACTCATGCACCTAATTATATATGAAGTTGGAGGCAAAGCCACATAGAAGAATTTTCTTTCAAGTGATTATAAAACTCAGCATTTTGACTATAGAACTCTAAGAACAAAAAGAACCATGGAGATATGTTACTGCTGGCATTATTATTTTGAAAAGGGCTATTTATGGTGATAAAGCAAATAAGTAATTATAGTAATGGTGTTAGGAACTAAGATTTTCAGTGTAAGAAAAGGAAAGTTAAGCAAAAACTGCTAATCTTAAATCTGCATTGGAAGTAGCAGCGTGAACTCATGATTTGCATATTTATCTTCTGTCTCCTGAAAAGGCTTAGAAGCAATGACAAACCAATAACAGTGACTACCACTTGTATCCAGATTGAGGTCTCTAAATAGTACTTTTCACTAAATGGAACTCTTTGGAGAGATTCCAGGTCTGGGGCAGGATAATTTGTCATACTTGAGAATAAGGAAGTTATGAGACTTAGGTCGGGTTCATGTCAAAAGGACCCAGTAGCCAACTTGAGAAGACTCCCACTGGCCAAAGATGAAACAACATCAGCATTAAGATGAATAATGACTGGAAGAGATTGAAACATGTCAAATGGATAAAAAGGCCATGATTTCATAATGATACTAAAAAATAAGATCAATGGTCACCTCTGGACGTTGATAGGACATCAACTCACAATTTTGAAAATGAATGGGGTATATAGCAGGTCCTGTTGGTGTCCCTGTCCCTTGATAAGCCAAAGGCTGCTGACCTCCTGAGGATTAGTTTCTGATGTGGAGGCACACTTGGCCTCAGTGCATGGCAAGTCAGAATGCCCCGGAAACGGCCCTCAATCAGTGACAGAAGGGGAGTTGAAAGACTAGAACCCCAGCCCCTCGCCTCTCAGGAGGGAACACTCTGAGGCAAGTTTCTCTCAGAGCTCCCAGCAGCTTTGAGCTCCAGCTGCCCATAGCCATCACCTGCCCAATTATTTGGATTATTTACTTAATTATTTATTGGATTCCTTCCCTTCCCTGTTTCCCTTTCCTATCAAGATCCGGGAATTTTCAGACCTGCTAAGTCATGAGCACACGTGGGTGAGCACAGTGGCAATCCACAATGGTACATTTGCGACTGGGTGTGAATACATACAGAGGCATGAGTAAACTACATGAGCAGGAGGCCCAGATTCCCACATTACCTATCTCTGCTGCACCCTTGCCTCTCTCTCAGCTCACCCTGTAGCCTTGTGGGGCTTGTCTGTGATTAGGATTCAGAGGAGGACAAAGCCCACTCCTGGTCCATAGATGAATCACTGCGACCTTTTTTTTTTTTTTTAGAAATTTATTTATTTATTTATATTTATTTTTGGCTGTGTTGGGTCTTCGTTTCTGTGCGAGGGCTTTCTCCAGTTGCGGCGAGTGGGGGCCACTCTTCATCGCGGTGTGCGGGCCTCTCACCGTCGCGGCCTCTCCCGTTGCGGAGCACAGGCTCCAGACGCGCAGGCTCAGTAGTTGTGGCTCACGGGCTTAGTCGCTCCGCGGCATGTGGGATCTTCCCAGATGAGGGCTCGAACCCGTGTCCCCTGCATTGGCAGGCAGATTCTTAACCACTGCGCCACCAGGGAAGCCCACTGTGACATATTGATGTGAGCTAAACATGGGCTGTTACCACACTGCAGCCCCCACAGGGATGGCCCTGAAAGACAGTGGTGAGGGAAGATCCTCCCAGGAGGATGTTTCAAGCAGTACACAGGTCATCTACTTTGCAGTGAGAGAGATGACTTGAAGGAAGTATATACATGGACTCTTGAGCAGTGGCAAATGGCTTAGTTGGTTGGTCAGGCCAGAAAGGGCAAAACTGGAAGGTTGGAGATAAGAAGTCTAGGGAAGAGCTATATGGATGGACTTACAGGAGTGGACATTGTGTCTGATGGCAGTACTGTTTAAGAGCATTCACTGCAGAGGAGACATTGAACAGCTAGGGGAATAGAAGGACTCCAGTGGATAACAGCCAGCCTTTGTCCTCCGCCATGCCAGGGCTTGCACAATGTGCCCATGAATGGAGTAGTTGTGGCAGTGAATATGGAGACTATATAAGGGCTCACCAGCATGGATTCCCTCTCACCAAGGCTGATCTAGCTACTGCCAATGCTGGATGTTCGGCCTGTCAACAGCAGAGACAGATGTTAAAGCCTCCACATGGTACCATCCCTCAAAGAGATCAACCAGCCACTGGGAAGCCTGTTGATTACAATGTACCTCCTTCAATTTGGAGGGAGGGAGCAGGAACTCCTTACTGGGATTAATGCATATTCTGGATATGGATTTGCCTTTCCTGCCCAAGTGCTTTGGCCATCACTAATATCTATATCCAAGGACATAAAGGAAATGGTTTATCCTTATGAGATCCCATATAGTATCACCTCTAACCAAGGAGATCAACTTTATAGTGAAGGAAATGTGACAGTGGGCACATGACCACAGGATCCATTGGCCCTACAATGCACCATATCTCCTTGAAACTGCCAACCTGATAGTATGTTAGTATGGCCTCTTTACACCACATCTAAATACCAGCTTGGGGAAAACATCCTCTAGGATTGGGGTACTGGCCTTCAAAACACAGTATATATATATATTTTGAACCAATGGCCATTCCATGGTGCTGTATCCCATGGGTAAAAATCATGGGTACAGGAACCAGGATATGAAAGAAGCAATACCCCTCTCACCAGTGGCCCACTTCGGGAATTTGTGCTTCCTGTACCTATAAATTCAGGCTCTGCAGGATTAGAAGCCATAGTTCCTGGAGTGGGAGATGCATCTACCAGGTGTCACAGTAAGGGTATCACTAAACCTAAGGCTATAGCAACTTCCGGGTCATTTTGGGCACCTCATGCCAACTGACCAGTAAACAAAGAAAAGAATTATACTGGCCAAGTTGTTTGATCTTGATTATCCCATGTCCAGTGGTAATCATGAACAGGCAGTTACTGCAATGTTGGCCTGTTAAGGGCATGGTAATGAAAGGCTGAGGCCTTCAGGGATGAAGGTCAGGGTTTTTCCATTGTGAAAGACTCATAGACCAACAGAATGAATTGTAGAGGAGGGAGATGTTGAATATTGATTACGGCCTTGGAACCAACTGCAGCAACTGTTTGTCCCACTAACCTTCTTGTAATAAGACACTTTTTTCTTTTTTTTGGCTGCACCATGGGGCTTGTGGGATCTTAGTTCCCTGACCAGGAATTGAACCCGGGCCCTAGGCAGTGAAAGCGCGGAGTCCTAACCACTGACGGCCAGGGAATTCCCAAAACTTTCTTTTTAATGAATTAGAAATTGCGATCAGCCATGACCTTGAAGAATCGGTGAGGGGACAAAGTGATCTTATCATGGAGGCACAAATGGATGAGCAGTGCAAAGGGTTTAGCATAGTTGTGACCCCTATCCTTTGCATTCACCTCTGCAAGGGGAAGGCTTCTGGGAGAACATCTGTGACTCTGCCTGGGAACGTTTTTTTTCTGGCTGTGGGAGCATGTTTGTGCTCAGGGCTAGCCAGGAATGTTAGAGGGTTAATGCTTCCAGAGGCAGCCCTCAACTTTCAGACAGGAAGTTGACCAATAATACTTTAGTTTCTTTGCCCCTCAGGTGGGATTTCCTGAGACAGGTTCTACACTGCCTTCCAGAATTCCCCAGCAGGATTGAGCCCGAATTGCTCCACCTGCTCTATCACAACCTTTCATTAGCTTCCTCCCCTTTCCTGTCTCACTTCTCCACTTCTATACCAGTGCTCCTTAGCATGACCTCCCAGATAAACTCCTTGCACTCAAAGTCTTGACTCACATCTGCTTTTAGGGAACCCTGTTGTCTTAGTCATTTTAGGCTGCTATAACAAATTACCATAGTCAGGGTGACTTAAACAACATTTATTTCTCACAGTACTGGAGGCCAGCAGATCTGGTGTTCGGTGAGGGCCCACTTCCTGGTTCTCAGATGACTGTCTTCTCATTGTATTCTCACATGGTGGAGAGCAGAGAGAGGAAGTAAGCTCTCCCAAGTCTCTTCTTATAAGGGCACTAATCTCATCATGAGGGCTCCACCCTTGTGACCTCATTACCTCCCAAAGACCCCACCTCCAAATACCAGCACATTAGGGATTAAGGTTTTTTTTTTTTGTTTTTTTTTTAATTATTTTATTTATTTATTTATTTATGGCTGTGTTGGGTCTTCGTTTCTGTGCGAGGGCTTTCTCTAGTGCGGCAAGTGGGGACCACTCTTCATCGCGGTGCGCGGGCCTCTCACTATCGCGGCCTCTCTTGTTGCGGAGCACAGGCTCCAGACGCGCAGGCTCAGTAATTGTGGCTCACGGGCCCAGTTGCTCCGTGGCATGTGGGATCTTCCCAGACCAGGGCTCGAACCTGTGTCCCCTGCATTGGCAGGCAGATTCTCAACCACTGCGCCACCAGGGAAGCCCCGGGATTAAGGTTTTAACGTATGAATTTTGAGGAGTGGTGGGACACAAACATTCACTCCATAGCACCTATCTAAGACAAATGGAAGAGAATCAAACATTAATCCTACCTTCCCAAATGGGTTATATGTCAGGGTAACAAAATAGTGGATAAAGAGAAATTTTTCCTCATAGACAATTCACAGCTAATAAATGAAGGAGAAATGACAAAATTAGAACGTCTCCATTTCGCACTTCTAACGAAATAATGTATCTAGACAGTGATCATCAGTAGCCATTAGATTAAAAAGTTGATGAGTGTAGTGAGTTGACAGATGGCCACAGATATATCCATGTCCTAATCCCTGAAATCTGCAAATGTTAACTTGCTTGGAAAAGGGTCTTTGTGGATGTCATTTATTACATGAATTCATTCCTGGAATTCAGTTAATGGTTTTGAGATGAGATCATCCTGGATTAGCCAGGTGAGGCAAACCCAGTGACAAGTGTCCTTATGAGAGACGGAAGAAAAGACACAGGCGCATGAAAAGGAGGAGGTGGAGATTGCAGTGACGCAGCCAGCGGAGCCCAAGAACACCACCAGCCACCAGAAGTTATAAGAGGCAAGAAACAATTCTCCTCAGAGTCTCCAGAGGGAGCGTGACACTGCCGACACCTTGAGTTTGGACTTCTGGCCTCCAGAGCTGCAAAAGAATAAATTTCTGTTGTCTTAAGCCACCAAGTTTGTGGCAGTTTGTTACAGCAGTCATAGGAAACTAATACAGTGAAAAACTTTATAATGGGTGGATCAGACTTACACTATCTGAATTCACTGATCAATCTTAGCATCACTATTTTAGCCCAATAATCAGACACCATGTGCCTCCTGATGTGATGAAGGAGGAAGTATACAGTATCACTTATTAAATATTACTGGGGGGAAAAAAAGTGAGTGTTAATTTAATCAAACTTGTAAATATAATTACAGGAGATGGAGGAATATATTAAATGACACTTTGAGGATACACTCAGCCAAATCAAGACCGTGGGAAACCTGACAGGAAAAAGACCCAGTTACATAAACAAACAGGATGGTATAGATAAAATGAAGGAGGAAGTATTATGGCTTAAAAGATACTTAAAGGGGCTTCCCTGGTGGCACAGTAGTTAAGAGTCTGCCTGCCAATGCAGGGGACACAGGTTCGAACCCTGGTCTGGGAAGATCCCACATGCCTTGGAGCAACTAAGCCCGTGCACCACAACTACTGAGCGTGGGCTCTAGAGCCCGCAAGCCACAACTACCGAGCCCACGCGCTGCAACTACTGAAGCCCACGCACCTAGAGCCCGTGCTCCACAACAAGAGAAGCCACCACAATGAGAAGTCCGCGCGCCGCAATGAAGAGCAGCCCCCGCTCGCCGCAACTCGAAGGAAGACTGTGCGCAGCAACAAAGACCCAATGCAGGCAAAAAAATTAAAAAGTTTAAAAAAAAAAGATACTTAAATTAACCCAAAACAACTAATCAAATGCAATGTGTAGACCTTAGTTGGATCCTGGTTTGAGCAAATAAACTTATTATAAAGTTATATTTTTAGACATTCAGGAGAAATTGATCATGAACTAAATGTTAGATAACATTAATTTTGTTGGAGGAGTGTGATAGTAAATTATGCTTGTTTGTTTAAAAAAAATTTTTTTTTTTTGCCACACTGGGTGTCTTGTGGTATCTTAGTTCCCCAACCAGGGATTGAACCTGGGCCCCTGGCAGAGAGAGCGTGGAGTCCTAACCACTGGACTGCCAGGGAATTCCCAGAATTATGGTTATTTTTAAGTCACTATATATTAGAAACACATACTGAGTATTTACAGGTGAAATGATAGGCTATTTGAGATTTGTTTTTAAAATACTCCAGCAAAAAACAAACACAAATGAGAGGATTCAAGAAACAAGGATAATTTTGAAATCGTCAAGCTGGAGGATGGAGTGATTTTTTATTCTGTTCTATTTTTGTGTACTTTTTAAATTCTCTATAACGAAAAAATAATAATAATAGCAATATGAAGAGTAGTTGTAAGAATTCGTGGTCATATGTTTCTATGGGCAAAGAAACAAAGCTTTGCAGCAAATGAAAAGCTCCTCCCATGACCGTTTCTCATATGGTCTCTTGACAAATGCTGAAGGCATTATACTGAAGACAAGCCATCTTCCTACGGGCTGAGCTGCAAGGCCTTAGATCTTGGCTTCCTGGGGTTCTGACTCCATAATAGGAGTGGGGGGACACAAACATTCACTCCATAGCACCCAAGACAAATGGAAGAGAATCAAACATTAATCAAACGTTAAGAGAATCAAACATTAGAAAACCCAGAAGATTGGGGGAGTGGGTGACTACCAATATGTCCAATATGTCCCAGAATTTAGACTGCCCTCCTTGCTGTTGGTGGTCAACATTTGTGCTGGTGCTGTTCACCAAATAGTTCCAATTCTACGTCTAGGCCAAAGTAAGATTGCTCTTTGCTGCCCCCTTGTGGTTGAGTGGGGCCATGTAATTAGTTTTGGAGAATTGAGTTGTGAACAGGACAGGTGTCTCTGGGGCCTGTAGCTATTAACTGCTTGTATAAGACCCTCCAGTGCTCTTTTTATTTTTTCCTTCTGGCATGGTGATTGATGGCATATGAGATGGTGGCTGCTCTGTCACCCGGGGTCCCTGAATAACTAAAATAAGAAGAGCCCCCTTATTGACCACAAAGCACAAGTAGCTAGAGTGAGAAATAAACCTTTATGTTTTAAGCCACTGAGATTTGGGGGTTGTTTGTTATCACAGCATAATTTAGCTTATCCTGACTAATCAGTGCCATACAACAACCGATTCTACAGGCTACCTGGTAAGAACCTGAATAAGAATAATTATTTTTGTTCTGTTACTATCATTATTACTCATTAATTATTATAGGTACCACTTACTGAGTGCTTCTTATGTGTACCAGGCATGTACTATGCAGTCGATGCATTGTCTCAATTACTGCTCACAGCAAACTCGGGAGGCAGATCTTATTATCCCATGACCAAGATGAAAAAACCAAAGCTTAAGAACTGGCACAAATATTTCATTTGCTATATGAGGATTATTGAAGATGATGTTCATTCAGTTATCCTCTGTCCCTTATATAAAGTCCCATGGGATGAATTCATTTGACAATGATTGCAAGAATCCTCTTGGAAAGCAATTTTACAACATGTATCAAGTGCCGTTAGAAAGTTCATACCCTTTGCGCCAGTCATGACTATTCTCTAGCCCAGGCTTTTTGTGGTGTAGCTAGATTGCTTGAACAGTAATAAACAAACAAACATACAAATAAAATATATAGAATATAATATATATTAAGGAAAATGAATTAATGACATTGGAATTTGTCTCTTGAGTTCCTGGTATGTTTCTTTTAGCCAGATGTTAAGAATGTCCCTGGTCCAGTTGCCCCTTTTGCCCTGGCGGCCGTGATGGTGGTGAACGCTAAACCCAATGCACAGCCGCCCTGCAGTATCAGCCCTGCGAGGACCTTACTGTGTCCGTTAACCTCCTCTTCCTTCTGAGGGCTTAATTTCCCATCAGCTGTTAACAGCGGAATGACTTTCCTTCCTTTAATAGCAATCATGTAAACCCTTCTGGGAGACTGGCAGGATACAAACACATTTTGAAATATGTTCAGGTCCACCTTGTATTTGTTCTGTGGTGCCCAGGGGCTAGGCCTGGGGGTTTGGAGCGCTCCTGGAAGATTTGAACTAGAGTAATCTTAAGTGAGTGTGTGGCGCCCCCGCGTGGTGCCTGGTACAACACCACCCTGGATTCATTTGCTCCTATCCGTGGCCAGGCCGTCCACGGTGAATCCAACTCTCTTCCGGCCTTTTGGTGCCCTCTCCTCGCAATCCCTACTCTCTTGCAGGTTCACCCCTCAGGGGCAGTAGCCTCTGCTCTTACTCTGTCTTCCTAGGCGCGCCGTCAGCACGCTGGGTCCAAGGTCATCCCCCTCATCCCCCTACGCCTCGCCGCCGCGCTTACAGCTTCACCCAACACAAAAAGTCCTCGAGTTATTTTATTGCTGTATATAGAAGTCAGTTAATGCCCCCGGGACGCCCCATCCGTCACCCAGCAGTGGCTGCCTCGTCTGCCGGGGCGCGCGAATCGCCGCGGGTCCGAGGGTCGTAGCCGCGCACCGCCACCGGGTGTGCCACCACTTCCCCTCCCCGACGCCGGGCCAGCCGGGATCCTCGGCCTGCAGCCCTCGGCCGAGAAGGCGGGTCAGGAGGGGCTGCTCCTCGTCTGATGGAAGGGGAGGCTCGCGGGAAAGGGGCGGCAAGAGACCCCTGACACGACTCCCAGGCTTTGTCGCGCGCGCTGGAGGGGGCGCTGTGGGCCCCTATTCGGAGTAGCAGTAGGTCCCGTAGGCCGCCTGCTGGGGTCTGGGGAAGCCGAAGCTGCGCACTCCGGGATCCGGGAGGCCCCCGCAGCGCGGCCGAGGCGTGGTGATGGGGAAGCGCACGCTGCCATCCGCCAGCCAGCCGCCGTCGCACTGGTCCAGCCCGGAGAACTTCCAGGCTGCATAGAGGTGCCCGACCTTGGCCACCATGGCCCCGCGCCGCCGGCACGCCGCGTGGGCTTCAGACAGCGTCAGCCGCCCCGGCACGAAAAACACTTGGCCTGGGGACCGAAGCGGGTCACCGACTGATCCAGAGAAGGGCCAGCCGGGGCGCGGCGGGATTCAGACTCCCAGGGAGCAGAGTCGGGGGGGCAGGTGTGGTCGGGTGGGTCCGAGCTTGGGTAGGAGGAGTGGGAGTAACGAGACTGGGGGTGCGGGTGAGTTTGCGGGAGACAGGCTGGAGCCTGGGTGGGCGGAGTGACGGAGGGGCGAGGCCTTCAAGAGACCACGGAGCTGGCCCGGGATCTCAAGCCACTTGCCTTCTACCTTCCCCGCCCCATTCTTCAGGTCCGGGTCCTGGCCCCGCTCGCCCCGCCCCGCCTCATTCACAGGCTGAATCCTCCTCCTTCGCAGCCGGTCAGGCCCCGCCCCCTCCGGTGCTGAGGCTGGCTCGCCCCGCCCCCTTACCTGACAGCTCAGAGGTGAAGCAGAAGGCGTCGTAGCGGTCACGCTTCCGGTCGCGGGGCCCGTAGCTGCGGATCCCGGGCCGCCCTGGGCCACCGCACGGAGCGCGCGCCGTAAGCACAGGGTAGCGCACGGAACCCTCGAGCAGCCAGCCCGCGTTACACCAGTCCAGACCCTCGGTCCACGCTGGGGGGAGATGGCGGGGGGTGGGGTGGGGGGGTCGGGCGATTAGAGGCGCCACAGGCGGGAGCCAGACCCGGAGTTCGCCTCCACTGGGGTCCACGTGACAGCCCGGAGGGCGCCTGGGCGGTGCCCGGGTTCGGCCGCTCACCCTGGTACAGCTGGGCGTAGGTGGCCAGGCGTCCGTCTTGCTCCTCGCACGCCTGCTTCGCCTCATAGTAATTGAACTGGTACCTGCCCCGACTGGGCTGGTACGGAAACACCACACCTGGGGGGGGGGGGGGCAGACAGCCTGGGGAGGGCCGGCAGAAGGAGAGGGGGAAGGAAGGGCGGTGCAGCCTAGGAAGAAGGGCTAGGGGGTCCCCGGGAGCAGGCGGGGGAGAGGCTGGGGAGGAGCCCTGGGAGGCCTGAGATGAGACAGCCGAACCACCCCTGGAGAGGAGCGGGGCAGTAACCAAAGGGCCTCACCCTCCAGGCGAAGGGTCAGCGCCACGCTCTCGTCCTCGATGCCATTGATGAGCTCACAGCGGTACCGGCCCTCGTCCTCCAGGCGCACGCCCGCGATGACCAGAGAGGCGTCTAGCCGATGCCCCCTTCGCATCCTGGCACGCCCCGCCAGGGGCCCGTAGCCCCGGGCGTGCGGTCCGCTGGTGATGAGGATGGGCGTTTCCTGGAGTTCCCCCGGCTCCACTTTGCTCCAGCGCACCTTGTAGCTGGGAGGCGGGGCGCCCAGGACGCAGGGCAGCGTGGTCGTGGCCCCACGACGAGAGTGAACGACCTCGTGGATGGGGGGCAGGAGGTAGTGGGGGCCAGGGTGGGGTGCTGAGCAGAGGGGGCCACAGTGGCAGGAACCCCCTCACCCTCAATGCCCCAAGTGCCTACCCAGATCCCCGTACCCCAGGCTCCCCCAACCCTCTCCTCCATTGCTCACTCAGCAATGACTCTCAGCCCCAGAGTATCTCCAACAGCTGCCCTTTCCACTTTCCCCACCACTGTTCCCCAGATTCTGGGCAGAGCTAAGGTCTTACCTGAGTCCCCCAGGGCTCTGTGGAAGGTGGTGAAGGCCCAAGGGAGAAGGAAGTGGCAGAGAGTGGGGAGACTGATCCTGCCGTGCATGATGGGGAGTCAGCCCAGCACAGTCTGCAGGGCACAAAGGGTGGGCATTCCTTAGGACTAAGGGAATGGGGTGGAGGGAACAGGGTAGATCTCCCATCAGGGATTCCTGAGAGGGGACCGTCGAGCTGGAAGCCATGAGGGCAGAAAAAGGGGCTGAAGTTGTTAGCAAAAGGAAGGTGATGGGGGAGGGGCAGAAACTAACTCCACTCCCTGCCAGGCCTCCTGAGCCCATCCCTCCTCCTCTCTCACATCCCTTCAGTCAGCAGGTCCTAATTTAGCACCTCCTCTACCTATCCATTCTCAGCACAAGTGGTACTTCCCAAATCTTTTTTTTTTTTAATTTTATTTATTTATTTATTTATTTATTTATTTATTTATTTTTGGCTGTGTTGGGTCTTCGTTTCTGTGCGAGGGCTTTCTCCAGTTGCGGCAAGCGGGGGCCACTCTTCATCGCGGTGCGCGGGCCTCTTACTATCGTGGCCCCTCTTGTTGTGGAGCACAGGCTCCAGACGCGCAAGCTCAGTAGTTGTGGCTCACGGGCCTAGTTGCTCCGCGGCATGTGGGATCTTCCCAGACCAGGACTCGAACCCGTGTCCCCTGCATTGGCAGGCAGATTCTCAACCACTGCGCCACCAGGGAAGCCCTACTTCCCAAATCTTGCCTTCTGGATTGCCACCTGTGGTCTCTGTCCTCTTCCAATACCCATTCTTCATCTGAAGTCAGAGTAAATATGGTCTTGCCACTCTCCTGCTTAAAACGGTGACTCCCCATTGCCATGAGGATCAAATCTAGTGTCCGAACCCAACTTCCAAGGCTCTCTGTGATCCAGCCTCTCCCAGCACCTCCAACATTGCCCCCCACCCTACCCCTCACCACCTGTGCCCTCTGCACTGTGCTCCAGACATGTTCTGGCTCCAACACAGTCCAAGTTCACTCTCACCTTCCTCTTACAGGCAATCAGTTTGGGCCTCACCTCCTCTGGGAAACCTTTCCTCTCCCCTCCACTTCATCACGCTGTAGTGCACTGTGATCTACTTCTCTGGTTCCCCTACTGCCTTGGACTGGGGACTTTTTTTCTTAGAAGTATTTCTATTAGCAGCTAAATTAGCAGTGTGGATCTGAAAGTAATACATATGCATATGTAGACTATGTCAGTGAGCTTTCTAGTAATTATAAAGTTATAAAGTATAAAATTATAAGACTATTAAAAATGATTTCAAACACAACTGTCTATTTCAGTAGTTGATTTTCCCCCCTTCTTTATTCTATTCTTTATTCTTTATCACCTTGGCCATTTTTTCTTTTATTATCCTTATAAAAGACTTCTACAGACAAGTCTATTGACCTAGATGGAACATTTTAGAAAAATATTTTCTAAATGTTTACTGTAGTGTATATTTAAATTTCCAAATGATAGTTAACCCAGGATTTTACAACTAAGCCTAGAATTTTGTTACAAAATGTAATAAAAAGCTTTTAAAACCCTTTAACAATCAATGGTATAAGTTTCATATTCTCCTGCATATATAAATTTGGTATACTTCACTTCTACTGATAACGTTTGTATTGTTTCTAAGAGACATTAACTTTTAATTTTCTGGAACATATTATCGTTAAGTCACAAATAGTCTTTTTTTTTTTGGTGATAAGAATGAATAGCAGGAGCAGCATTTGTTAAACCTAATCTAATATGAAACTGACTCTTTCTTGTGAGTAAATTTGAATTTTGAAACAGTAGAACAATAAGGCTTAATATAAAGCAAAATAAATTTTTTATGTTTATGATCTGACCTTGGCCATTTTTTTAAAAATTGGACTAAAGACCCCTTAACCTAGTTTTATTCCTTTTTGAGATCTGATTCTTCCACTTCCTAATTGCATGACTTTGAACAAGTTGCTTAACCTCTCTCTGCCTCAATGTCCTCATCAGTAAAATGTGGTGAATAGTAGCACACCTACCTCACTGAGGAGTAGTGAGGATTAGAAGAAGTAATATATGTAAAATGCTTAAATAGGTCCTGATATCTAGTAAGGGCTATATATATGTTAGTTGTTATCTGCAGCTCCCGGCATAGTTTCTGGCACACAGTAGGTGCTAAATAAATATGTGTGTTAATGAATGAGCTCCCATTAAGGACTTCTGGGAAGAAGAGCAGGGACATGGCAAGAGGAAGGAAAGACTGGAGGAGTCGGAAAGCTAAGGAGCTGGACTCCATCTTCTTGCAGATGAAGGCCAGAGCTGAGCATGCAGCAGAAGAGACAGGGTTGAGGTGCAGAAAGGACTTCTCAATGGTTAAAAAGGAAAGCATCTGGGACAGGGACCTGAGCGAGAGAACACATCTCCTGTACAGGAGAACCTGGTAAGCACAGTGATAGTGGGAACTGAGACCGATCGAGGGACCCATAGTAATGACAGCCAGCACCCACATGTTTAAAGTTCAACGTGCCTGAAACTGCTCTAGGCACTTTACATGTACACTTTTATATTTACTCCCCTTAGCAATGAGGTAGGAACAACTATGGATCCCATTTATATATGCTCAAAGGTGCTCACATGTCAGGATACTTGAGTGAGGTCACACAGCTAGTAAGAGGAGGGGTTTGCTGGGACTTGAATCCAGACTTGACATGAGGTTCAAGCTCTTAGTCACTGATCTGTCTTTCTGTTTCTCAGAGCAGGCGCACACATATCTTCTTCATACCCCTTACAGAGAATGAGAGAGCGGCCAACAGCTCCAGTGCCTCCCCCCACCTTTTATTTTTCCACTTATAAAGTTTTATTTAAGAGAAATATTCATAATTTTTATGGGACACTTTTAGGTATAGAATAAAATTATTTCACTGATAATTATTTTATGAACATTCTTATCAACAGTACTGTGTAAGATATTTTGACACTGACCTGTTAGAAGTGGGCCTCTTCACAGAGATGGAGGGAGCAGTGACTGGCAGCTTTTTGTCCTGCTGAAGGAAGAGGTTCCAGGTGAAGGAGTTGCCTGGGCCCCTGGGAGGTCCAAGCATCTAAGAGCCCCAGGACTTGGGCCCCTAATCATCGTGGTCTCTCCTTTCACACCTTTGAGGAAAGGCTTCTGTCCTGAGTTCAAAGAAGTCAAGGTACCAAAAACTCCCCCACTCATCACTCCACTAAGCCAGGCTAAGTGACTAGGGTCCAGCTCTGTGACCGGGCACTGTGTCTGTGGCACTCACTGTCCTGGGCCCAGGGGAAGACACGGCTTAGGAAGAGGCATGGGAACCCATGAAGAGGGATGGAGTAAAGGAGGCAACCCAGGAATAATTACCTGGAATATTGTGGAGAATGGGGTGCCTCGTTTCTCCTAGATGCTCTTAGACCAGAGAAGGGATGGATTAATGGGTGGGTGTAAGGATGTTGGACTGATGGGCATGGACTGAACTACAAATGAGGCTCAAAGATCCATAAGTGTCAAGTTCCAGCTGCCTCCACTTTTCCATACGGGCCTACTCTGCGCAGCACCACTCCACCTCCCCCAGCAAAGCCCTCACCTCTGCCCTCCGGTGCCTGGGTGCGCATTGCCTATGGGAAGAGGCTCTCAAGGTGGGAATCAGACTTCCAGGACCTCCAGTTGCTTCAAAAAACCTGACCCCTTCTGTCCAGCTCCCCTGTCTGTCATCTGTCTGTCCTTTCCTTCTCTGTCCCCACCCCATCGGAAGCACAATTTCCCATTGTCTCCTTCTTTTCCCCTATTGTTGAATAACAGGGGCCCTTTCTTTATCCTGTGGGTAATGGCAACGAAATGTCAACAGCTGGGGATGTGGGATGCAGGACCGGCTGGCACACACCACCGGAAAAAGGGCCTGGGTGGAGGCGGGCTCAGAACAGGAACTGACATCCCCAAGGAGGAGAAAATGGGGAGAGGGAGAGAGAAGGTTGGTGAGAAGGTTGAAATGAGGTCCCCCTCAATATTCAAGCTTCAAGGCTCTAAAGAGATTTTGTGTAAGGCCGGGGAAATGGCTGAACTCCACAGAGAGCAGAGTGAGTGGTCAGCATTGCAATAGGAGAGATGGAAATTAGATAGCACAGAGGACTTTGCTGTCTCTGGGAAGGACATGGGAATTTCTGAGGATGGAAGGATTTTGGAAAGCTCTCCAAGAGAGGGCATCTTATTTGTTCCCTAGTTCCCCATCGCCTCCTTCAGCAGATAGATAATCTTAAAGTTCTCAAGAGAAGGGAGATCCTTAACCTCCCCGAGTGAAGATTCACTTCTCTAAAATCCCTCTTATTAGGAAGTTCTTTTGGAAGTCTAAACTCCTACTGGAGTTTAAGCTCATTTTTTAAACCTTTCTATTGAGATAGAATTTACATACAACAAGGTGCAGATCCTAAGGGTACAGCTCAATAAATTTTGACATGTGTACACACCCTGTAACTACCCAGCCCCAGATTAAGATATAGAACGTTTCCAACACCCAGAATAAGCGCATTTCTTTTTTGTTTGCTGTCAATGCAAAGGGAGCACTCCCTCCGTAAATAGCCATTTAGAAATGTTTCGAGCTTCGAATGGCCTCTTGACCTTCTTTTCTCTCTGCAACCCAACATCAGTGGCTTCACGTTACTAAATCCTACACTTTCAGGATCCTTAGCCTCCTCGTTTACCAGAGGGAAGGGAAAGTGACTTGTCCAAGACCACACAGAACGCAGTTGTTGAGTCGAGCCTAGGACGTTCTGCTTTTCCGGCTAATCCCTCTTCCACTCCTCTCCTCGACCCTCCGAGTCAGCCCCGGAGCTGCAGGGTCTTCACTGGGGCCATATTTGACAGCATGGAGCCCACCCCGACGGTGCTCTTTAAGGATTGGATCGACTGTCTTTTCCTGTCCGCTCCATCCTTTCCTAAACCGTTCCCTCTTCCTCCCAGAGAGAAGGACAAACGAGAACAGACAAATAGCCGCCTGTCTCCTCTGCCAGGACACCCTGATCCCGCGCATCTGATTGGCTTCCGCCCAATGCAAACAAACAGCCTTACGCGGAGAGGGAGCGTATAAAGCCTCCATGGCCTGACCGGTCGCACCCTGATTCCCAGGCTCACCCCTCGTTGCTCCTTTCTCCCCAGACCACTTCTGAGTTGCGGTTCGGAAGTCTCTGGTGTATAAATCCGTAAAAGGCTGAGTTTGGCAGGGAGGAAGGCCTAGAACTATGCGATAGATGCAAAGAGAACCCCCTTGAGGATGGAATGAGAAAGGAACAGACCAAGAATAAATATAGCGTGAATAACCAAACTGTTGAGTCTGCTCAGGTCACGTTCATTCTCAGTTCTTCCCGAAGACACTACGAGATAGGAATGAGGTAAGACTGCTCAAGCTTGAGTTGGCATCTTTTCTGGCATCTTCTGAGGAGAGGCCTTTGCCACTCCTGCTGCCTACCAACCAGGGTGAGGTGGAATCATCTAGAAGGAGCATGGAGTCCTGACACCTCTTTCCCTGACACCCCAGACTCAGCCTCCACCCTCCAGGCACGTTCAGCAGACTAATTTTCTGGATCTTTGGTGACGGCAAGCATGGGCCCAGTTTACTACGGGATTGTTGCATGAAGGACTGGAAAAGTCGGCAAAATGGTACTTTAGGGCGCATGGCAGGGAAGGGCCAGGTGTGCCGGGGTTGGGGGGGTAGTGGGGGGCTTCCCGCTCCTTCCAATGAAATTTGCATTCACACCCAGCTGCCTCGGCCGCCGCAGAGTCTCCAGCAGACGCTGCAGGGCCGTCTCTCGCTCCTTCTCTGCTGGGTCTCACCTTTCTCCTCCTCCCTGGGAGCCCCCAGGCCTCCTCTTTCTTCTAACCCAGGCTCGGGCCTTTTGTGGGGCTGCATCCTGGCTGCACTGCAGGACCATGTTGGGGGAGAGCCTGAGGGAGTCAGCCTTGTGGAAAGGCATGTTTTCCGCTCAGGATGCCTCACTGTACCCTGAACAGCCTTTGTCCTGTAGACAGAGTCAAGGGTGGGAAGGAAGGGGAAGATGTGACCCAGGCCCTTGGGTGTGGGGTGGGCTGCCAGTCTGGAGGGGGCATGAAGCCACATGGGCTAATGGGAAGAACACTGGACCATGAATCAGGAATCCTGTTCCAGCCAGATGCCGACTTCCTATGAGACTCTATAGCAACCTCCTGGAGCTTCAGTCTCTCTAATTATCGAATGGGCACCACACCTGCCCAGTGGGACTGGCTGGTGTGAGGATGACGGAGCAGCCTTCTACCCGGTGAAAAGCACGCTGTGAATGAGGTTCATTGTTATGATGGTTAGTTCAAATTGGAACACTGCTAGAGAAGGGGAGAATGAGATGGGAAAGAGCTGAGATCCGTTAGACCCCCTCATCCTTGAACATCCTTGAACTAGCCACACCCTCCAAGAACAGGTGGAGCCCCTCATGGGGCTGGGATCTCTTTCTAAACAGTGAGGGTGTCCCTCTCTGTATTTCCATCTTACTCTATTTCCATCTCTGTGGAGAACAGGAGGATGTCACCACCATGCCTAAGATGCCACGTGGAGCCCTGACCGTGCCCCATCTCAAGCTGCCCCGCCCAGCCCAGGAGTCTTGACAGAACTCAGTTCCCTGTTCGTCACTCCAGCCCCTTGATTTGGGGCTCTTGAGAAGTGGACCCACAGTGCCCACTTCAGTACTGATCAGAACCTAGAAACTAGAAGCAAAGATGTCCAGAGGGAGGAGCTGGCTGGCTCTATGGGCAGCCTCTTCCTGGCTCTGAAAGGTCTTGAAAGACAACAGTGGGGATATCTGGTTGTCCTCATCTCAACCTGGCAAATGTTCAGGTTCCTCAACCATCTCTATCCTGAGGGCGTGGTGGCTGAGGGGTGTGGCCAGGGTAGTGCTTTTTCTGAAGTCCCCCTTTTCTGAAGGGCCTCAGGGTATAGAGAACTGTGTGAGCAATGCAGTATATGAACTTAGGAAAGTCTTGACCTTATGAAGTTCTCAGGCTAGTGGGATAACACCTGTCCTATCGCAGAGGTAGGTGAGGGTAAAATAAAATGTTGGAAAGTGCAGAGAACAGTAAAAGACAAATGTCTAGAAGTTGTTTCCATGGTTACTAAGATTTAACAATTATATTTTACATATTACTAATCATGTCTCTGTTTGTCACAGTCAGTTCATGGCTATATTCAAGTGGGCCATTTAAATTGTACTTTTGGGGTGCAGCTACTATGGAAAACAGTATGGATGTTCCTCAAAAAACTAAAAATAGAGTTGCCATATGATCCAGCAATCCCACTCCTGGGCAAATATCTGGAGGAAACTATAATTTGAAAAGATACCTGCACTCCTATGTTCATAACAACACCATTCACAATAGCCAAGACATGGAAGCAACCTAAATGTCCATTTACAGATGAATGGATAAAGAAGATGTGGTACATATATATAATGGAATACTACTCAGCCATAAAAAAGAATGAAATAATGCCATTTGCAGCAACATGGATACAACTAGAGATTATCATACTAAGTGAAGTAAGTCAGAAAGAGAAAGACAAATACCATATGATATCACTTATATGTGGAATCTAAAACATGACACAAATGAACTT